>NC_054824.1:182798487-183410552 GCF_018345385.1 Vulpes lagopus
ACTGCTCAGCTTTAGTTCTACCTGTGACAATGAATGAGAAGGTTTTCTTAAAATCAAGTATAAGATTTATATTACTGTGCTTCTAGGTGCACAGCAGGATGGACCAGCAGAATGGAGCCAGGATCCAGAGATTAGACGTACCCATTGAACAGAGCAGGAACCCAATTGTTTTCAAAAGTGTATGGCAGAGGAAATCTAGTTAATATGACTGTATGGGATGATCAGCAAACATAGAACTGAGCCTGAGTCTGGGAGGTCCTAGAGTCCTGGGAGCTTATCAAATTGGGGAACCAAGGAGAGGAGCCAAAGAACTCTCTCCTTAGTTTCTATTCAATGGGCATAAAGTCTCAACTATCCAAGGTAAGTTAAGTTCTAGAGATCCATACAATATCATGCCTGTACCTATCAATACTGTATTTTACCTAAACATTTGTTAAGAAGATAGATTTCATGTTTAATTGCCTTACCATCATTAAAAAAATAAATAAAAAATAAAAAATAAAAACAAAATCTTGCTTCCGAGTCCCAGGATATAAGGAAGATGGGTCTTGGTCACTGAGCAAGGAAAGGTCCTGCCACTAGAACGAAATTGTAAATTCAAAGCCATAAGAGCATCATCTGTTAACGTCAAATTGAAAAAATTATTGGCCCAGTAAAGTGTCTCTAGCTTCTCTTTTACATATTTTTTTAAGTTTCATCCACGTCCCCTTCTACAATTTCCTTGTCAAAATAGGAACAACTGGTATTTTTCATACTCATTCTTTATGTGTATATCATAATTACCCATTGACACTTTATTGTTTCTAATTACAGAAGGGAAGGCTTTTAACACTGTTAGTAGGCAGTTCACTAAAGGGTAGATCGGTTTTCTGAGTTGGGAAGGCTGAGCAGTTCCTAAGATTCACTGACTGTGCCATTTAGGGCTTTTTTGATGGCGGGAATGGCAGCTGCTGTCACTGTGCCTATAGGAAGCCTGAGAGGATGCCTGCCCCTCTTCTCTCCCATCTTTCTTTACACTGAAGCCCTTTCCATAATTTAGCATTAAATCCTTTTACTTCTAATCATCCTTGACTTAGTTTCAATTTTACTACTAATGAGGCACCTGGGTGGTGCAGCCAGTTAAGCAGTTAAGCATCTGCCTTTGGCTTATGACTTGATCCCAGGGTCCTGGGATCCAGCCGGAGTGTTGGGCTCTCTGCTCAGCAGGGAACCTGCTTCTCCCTCTCCCTTTGCCACATCCCCTACTTGTGCTCTCTCACACTCTCTCTCTATCAAATAAATAAAATCTTTTAAAAAATTTTACTGCTTACAATTTATTCTTGCCCTTGTAAGATCTACATAAAGTTCCATTACCACCATCATACTATAAGTCTCTGTTTACTTGCCTGTTCTCCAGTGTACTACAAATTTCAAGAAGGCACCAATCAGATCTATCCCTTACATGGTTGCAGCCCTCGCACCCTGACTAGTGTTCATTTATATTTAAGCATTCAATTAATATTTATGGAAGGGAAAAACAACTACATAAGCCAGGGACCCAAGCTATTCTCTCTCTCTCTCTCTCTCTCTCTCTCTCTCTCTCTCTCTCTCTCTCTCTTAAGATTTAATTTATTTATTTAAGGGAGAGAAACAGACCCCATACTGGGCATGGAGGATGGAGCCTGACAAGGAGCTAAATCCCAGGACTCTGAGATCATGACCTGAGCCGAAACCAAGAGTTGGACATTTAATTGACTGAGCCATCCAGGTGCCCCTATTCTCTCTTCCTTTACCTGTTACTCAACATCTGTCCTGCAGTCTCATCTTGACTTCCACTGTTCTTGAAGCACAGCATATAAACTGACAACCCCACAGCATTATGGTTCAGAATTCCTGCTGTATTAAAAACTGGTGGGACTCCTCCATTTCTCCATCTTCCCTGCCATCATCCTAGAACAAGCCATAGTTACCTCTTTCCTGGAGCACTGGAGTGGTGACCTAAGACCCCTCTGCCATCACTTACACTCATCTTCAAAAGTTTTTCTGACAGCAGCCAGAGGCATATTTTGAAATCATCAATAATATTTTCTTTTCCTTAAAACACTAGAATGGCTTCCCAATATTTCAAGAATAAAACTGAACCTGCTTTTTAAGAATAAAATTGAATCTGCTTCCACAAGATCTACTCTCTTCCCATCTATCTACTCTTCCCCTACTATGGCCTCTTTTCAGGTTTTCAAACGGAGCTGAAATGTGTTTCCCTACCAAAGCTTTCCCCCCACACTTCCTTGCATCGCAGGCTCTGTCACATTTTTGAAAGGTCTTCCCCAACCGTTTTCGTTTGAGAATCACATTCTCTTAAACTCCTACCCACCCTATTATTTTTTAGCATTTCAATCTGTACAATCCCTTCAAATAATGAATTATAAGTTGAATCAAGATCTGTTTGTCTACTTCTTTTATTATCTTCTCCTCTACTGACTATAAATTCCATCAGGACAAGGGTCTGCCTCTGCTTTTCTCCTCTGTCTCCCAAACTTGCAGTACAACACTTGGCTCATAACTGATACTCAACAAATATCTGTTAAACAAATTGTTTAATGAAAAAACGAATGAGTGGGAATTTATAACCAACATGAAAAAACTTAACTATGGAACACCAGCGGGCATGTGGGAACTGAGTAGCATAAGAAGGTATATTATTCTGGTTACACTGTCATAACAAAATATAAGGGATGGGATGGCTTTGACAACAAAAATGTATTTTCTCACAGTTTTTGAGATCCTGGCAGATTCAGTTTCTGATGAAATATCTCTTCCTAAGTTGTAGATGGCCACCTTCTCACTGTATCTGCACATGATCTCTTTTCTGTGCATGAGCAGAGAGTTTTTTTTATGTCTCTCCCTCTTCTTATAAGGACATCAGCCCTGTTGGATTAGGGCCCCATTCTTATGACCCCATTTGACCTTAGTTATCTTCCTCAAGGCTTTATTTCAAAAGATAGTCACACTGGGGGATAGGGCTTCAACATATAAATGTAAGGGGACACAATTTAGTCCATAGCCATGGATGAATGAGACACCTAGGCTCTAGGAAATAAGATCCTGGATCTTTGTGTACCAGTATCTATGTGGATAGGGATGGGGAAGGTGATTTGGAGCAGCAGTGGAATAGTAGCAATCCGATAGCATGAGTTACCATGAAAATTGATATAGACTTCAGAGAGCAAAAGTTTGAAAAGAAAACACAAATTAAGATTGGACTGTGTAAAATTTATCTAATTAAAGTAATTTGTATGGGCAATTTATCATGCATATAATTATACAACAAAGAAACGATTATGTATAGTAATAAATCTGTAGCAAATAAGCTTTGATGTAACTTTCTAAAATTACAACCACTAACTCTTTATATATGCTCAGTTTTGTGAATTTACTATCAAGGAAGATTGGCTGGTTGTGTATAGAACAAGCTCGCAAAGCTGTTGTGTTTTGGTTTGTTTGCTTTTGTGGGTGGGGATTATTAAGAATAACTTTAAAATAATCAGAGGAAGTTCTTCATCTCTCTGATGCTAAATTCTACCTAGCCACCCATGGTGCTTGTTTTTAGACCAGTGATCTCTCTGTTCGTTGATCTCATTCATGTAAATGTTCACCAGGCACCTCTACAGTAACATTCCAAAACTAAACTAACATCTTTGTCCAAACCTCATCATTCAATGCACAACTTTACATTTTTAAGTGTCTCTGCACTTTCTATTTTCTCCACCAAGAACTCTTCCAATGGCTAAAACCTACCAATATTTCAATATTCTGTTCCAGTTATTCCCTGAATCCCCAGAACAGACTAGATGTCCCTTTCTGTTCTTCTTTGGCACCTAATACATACCAATCTCAGAATTTATTACAATATATTGCAATAATCTTAATTTTTTTCTATCTCTCTTCATAGACTATTGTTTCATTTCATTAATACCTACTAAGTATCTTTTATGCTCTGAGAATGTTCTTGGTTCTTAGGATACCTTAGAGTACAAAATAATTTTTTTGCCATAAAGGAACTTACATTCTAGTGGAAAGAGACAAAGGCTACACCACTTTTTAAATATAATTAAAGTGTACCTTTAGTAAAAGGAAGCAAAAACAAATTGAGTAGGGATGCATGCAGGTGTTGGGGGTCAGGGCAGTATTGGATAGTGTGGTCAGTGGTGGGATCATTGATAAGGTGATATGCGAACAAAGACATGAGGATCCCAAAGAGGAATTCAAGAGGAAGAGCATTCCAGGCATAGACTAGCTCGTACAAAGCACTTAGGTGGGAGTTGCCTAGTTCTTTGAAGAACAGCAAGTTGGCCAGTGTAACTAAAGCAATGGGAGTAAGGAGAGAGTAGCAGGGGAAGAAAGCCACTGAGGTATAATGGGTTTAAGATCATGAGTTCCTTTAGGCTGTTATAAGATTTGGGCTTTTCCCCTAAGCGAAATAAGCTGCATTGCAGGACCTTGAGCAAAGGAATGACATAATAATTTAAAGAAATGTATTCTGACACCTAATTTAAGGTTAAACTGACAAGATAGAGACAAGAATCCCTATTAGAAGGCTAATGTAGTAAGAATAGACATAAGGCTAACTCAAAGCAAGGCGGTAGTGGTAGAAGTAACGAGACAATTTATACTTGTAAATAAAACACAAAGGATTCCCTAACAGATTGATGTGTAGTGTGAGGGAAGGAGAGCAGTATAACTGCATGACCTTTGGCTTGAGCAACTGAAAAAAAAAAAAAAAAAAGAGAGAGAAAGAGAAAAAGAAGAAGAAGTTGGCATCAACTTGATGGGATCACCAAGACAGTACATGTAAGAAAAAGAGGACGGTCAGGGTCTAAGCTCCACAGCACTTCAACATAAAATGGCAGGGGAAAAGAGGAGGCATTAGGAAGAAAGACCAAGAAAGAACCACTGTGTATGTAAGACACAAAGCAAGAATGGTGTGTAGAAGCCAACGATTCAAAGTATGCCTAGGTGGAAGGAATGGTCAACAGTGTGAAAAGTTGCTGAGATGCCAGGAAGTTCAAGGACTGAGAAGTAATTGTTGGCTCAACGTGGGTATGTCTTATTCACCTGAATCCACAGCACAGTACATAGTAAGCAGTCAGAAGTTCTCCCCTTTGTGCGTATCACAAGAACATTAGCTAAGAGAACCCTGGAAGAGAACTGGAGTGGAGGTGAGAAAGGGAGAAATGGGTTAATCATATTACATGGTAAGATTCTTGGCTCAGTGCTTTGCTATGTGATTCATCCTTATTTATATGCCCACGCCATATCTAAATGGATATAGATGGCTGGGGTAAGATCAATTTATTTACGAATTTTACTTTTATATTGGCCATAAAACCTCACTAACCATCTCTTATACTGTTTCGGTAGAGCTCTCATTAACCTTCACATATATATAATTTGCTTGCCCTCGTAAATTTCCAGATTCTCCAAAAGGAATTTTCATTTTTTAAAAATACAGCAAAACCTTGAACAAAAAGATGAATGAAAAACTGGAAAGTGCAATGAAATTCTGACTACAAAATTGACTAAATGGCCATAGGCTTTAACTTAGGGAAAAACAATACCAGTAACCAATTCAGTAGCTGCAAGTCTTACTAGGACATTTGAAACCCTGCCTTATAAAGCCCTCCAAGAAAGCGTTTTAAAATTGATTTGATTAAGTAACCTGTCACTGAGATTGAAATAGCAAATAACGAAAATATCAGCATCCTGAACTGAGAGAAGATATTTAATGGGATGGCACAGAAGCCAGGGGTACTCCTTGTTTTGTGTAGCATGCTAATTAATTATTTGGAAAGAGGAATAAACACTTACAAATTATATTCTGAGGTGATACTAATTTTGATAATGCTACAAAAGTGATTAATAGAGGAAAATAAAATGGACCATGGCCTGAGAAGTTTGAGATATTAGTAAGTGAAAGGGGAAAAAAAGGATATAAATAAAAAAATAATAAGTTTTGAAAATTTCTGAAGAATAAATAAACTTTGAAAGCAGTAATTCTAGGATTTTTTAATATCAACAGAGGCTAATGTATTGTTCCAAGTTTAATAAATGTGGCAAATATTGGGCTCAGCAGATTTTTCCTTTTTTTTTTTTTTCCCATGCAAAGATCAAATGGTTAAAATTTCTCTTGGAATAGAATCTGAAGGAAAAGGGCAAAGCTTTGGGACACTTCAATCCAAACCTCGTATGTGCTTACTAATATGGATTGGGACATATATTGTAAGAACCAGGTCAGTTAAAAAAAAGAAGAAAATACAAAAAGTACTGGAATTGAAACAATCTTAAGTTATCCTATTTGCCCTGAAGATCATGAACTGTAAACAAAACTAAACTCTTACAGCTTAAAAACAAAACAAAAAAAAAAAAAAAAAACTCTTATGGCTGAATTTCCTCTAGCATTCGAGCTCTCAAGAAGAATCTTCTGGTTATATCAAGATAGAAGAGTAAGAGTAATATGATCTGAACTTCTCTTACAATAAATATTCATAAATTATGAAAATATTTAATTTTAATGTATATATGAAATATCCAAAAAAGAAAAGGAAATACCCAACTCTGAATTGAAGAGGGAACTGGAAACAAGGAAATGTACCTAAGCTATCTCTGTATCTGCCTAAGGTAGGGCAGGGAGCAGGGAGAGAGAAATGGCTGGTGCTTGTCTCATAGGAGTAGATACGCTTTTTCAGAACCAGTTGAAACAGTCGGAATTAAATGAGAATCCTAGATCTGCACCCTCTGGGAAAATGGGGCTAGAAAAAGGTTTGCCACCAGCACAAAGAGAAAAAAAAGCTCATACTTGACTGTTTTGATGGGGGGGCGGGGCAGAAGGAGGATTCTCCTTAGGAATGACCACTGTAAGTACCTCTACAAATTCCACCTGGCATATCGTATACAACTACAAAGCTTTAGAATCCCAAAGTAGAACAATTACTATTAAGAATGTTCTTTATCCATTGAGACCCTTGGACTACCTAACAAAGCAAACTCAAATTTACTCTGGAAAGATAGGAACACTACCTAGGCCACACGTGATCCCTATAGGAAAAGAAAACTCTAAGATGAGCTCACATTACAAAGAAAGAAAAAAAGAAAAGAAAAGAAAAGAAAAGAAAAGAAAAGAAAAGAAAAGAAAAGAAAAGAAAAGAAAAGAAAGAAAAGAAAAAAAGAAAAGAAAAGAAAAGAAAAGAAAAAAAAAAGAAAGAAAGAAAGAAAACATAACATAATGGAATGTAACATAACACGAAATTTGAGTAAAAGTTATCAGAAATTACAAGCAGGAAATTTTTTTAAAAAACCACATTATATTAGTTTACTAGGACCGCCACAGCAAAATATCACAGCCTGAGTGACTTCAACAACAGAAATTTATTTTCTCACAGTTCTGAAGGCGAGAAGTCCAAGATCAGAGCGTCAGCAAGATTAGTTTCCTCTGAGGCTTGGCTCCTGGCGGACAGATGGCCACCTTCTCCCTGTGTCTTCACATGGTCTTTCCAGTGTGTATCTTTATGTCCTAATCTCCTCTTCTTATAAGGATACCCGTCATATTTGGATTCACTCTAATGATCTCATTTTCACTTAATTATATCTTTAAAGACCCTATTTTCAGATCCAGTCACATTCTGGAGTAGATTAGGACTTCAATGTATGATTTTCTTGAGCAGGGGAAAGTCTTAATTCAATCCATAACGATGAATAAATAGTTAAAGGAGGGGAAAGGAAGTAAAAGAACAAGACATTCAGGAAAGGAACTAGCACTGTGGAAAAGAACAAAATACACTTCTAGAACTAAAACATAATCAACGAAATTGAAAAATCTCTAAATGGAAGACCAATCAGATACAAAAGAAAATTAGTGAACTAGTAGCCAGATTTGGAGAAATACTCAGAATGCAGCCAGAGATAAGTGAAGAAAAGATGAAAATGAGGTTGAGACACGGATGATAGAAGAAATTCTACCATAAATTTCAGAGGTGTTCCAGATAGAGCAAATTAAGAGAATCCAAAAGAGGCAATGACTGAAGACATGTTGGCTCAGAATTTTTCAAAAATTAAGGAAAGGTAGAAATACTAAGGCTGAAGAAACTCAATATATAGTAGCCTCACATCAAATGAAAATTTGGCTAGATCTAAAATTATAGGGGGTCAGGGTGGCTCAGTCATTAAGAACTGCTTTTGGCTCAGGTCATGATCCCAGGGTCCTAGGACTGAGCCTTACTTGGGCTCCCTGCTCCAGGGGGAGTCTGCTTCTCCCTCCCCATCTACTGCTCCCCCATGCTTGTGCACTCTCTCTCTTTCTCTCTCTCTCTCTCTTTCTTACTCTCAGATAAATAAAATATTTAAAAATAAATAAAATAATTATAGGCACAGTGTGGGTTTTTTCCCCATTTACTTTATGGCTTTAAAATATTCCTGTTTCTCTTTGCTTTCAGTGTTGTTGAGAAGCCTGCAGTTTCCTTGTTATCCTTGTCTCTTTGTTCATAATCAGCTCTTTCTCTTTGAAGTTAATAGAAGTTTCTCAGTGTAATTAATGTTTTTAAATTTTATTATAACGAGGGTACCTGAGTGGCACAGTCAGTTAAGCATCTGACTCTTGGTTTTAGCTCCGGTTATGATCTCAAGGTTGGGAGATTGAGCCCCATGTAGGGCTCTGTGCTCAGCAAAGTCTCCTCAAGACTCTCTCCCCATCTCCCTCTGTCCCTCCCCCCACCACTCTCTCTCTCTCTAAAATAAATAGATAAATCTTTAAAAAATGTTTTATTATAATGTAGATAAGTTTGTATTTTTCCCTATTTACCCTTTTGACACTTTATAATTTGGAAGCCAGAAGTCATTCACCTATTTTCTTCCTTTTTTGTGAACTTTTAAATTGAAGCATAACCTATATAATATAAAGTACACAAATTTCAAGTGTATAGATCAATGATATCTCTTTGCACAGTGAATAGACACCCATGGAAACATCCCTCACATCAAGATCTAGAACATCCTGAATACTCCAGAAGATTAACTATTTTTTAACTTCCATCACTAAATATTGCCTGATGTTTATATAAAGGGAATCACACAACTTACAGCTGTTGTTTCTGACTTTACTCACTAAATACAATATTATATCTGAGTGATTCACTCATATTGTGAGTCCAGCAGTAGCCTGTTATTATCATTATTACTTAGTGCTCCATTGTATGAATATACCACAATTCATAATTTCTTCTTTTAATGGACATTTAGATGGTTTCTGGTTATGACCTTTACTATAGTATTATAAAATACTATATAAGTATTTTTGTTCATGCTTGTTAATGTACATAACTACATTTCTGTTGGGTATATACTTAGGAATAGAATTTCTGAATCGTACAACATGATCACCTTTAGTAGATACTGTCAAATAATTTACTAAAATGACTATATACATTTACACCCCCACCAACCATATATAAGAATTCAACTATAGCAAAATTTTGATATCTACTCTTCGACAGGGTAGATATACATCAAGTTATTCCCCAATATTTTTCTTATGTTTAAAAGACTTCATAATTTTAAAAATACATAAAAATATGAAAATTAAAAGCAATTTCAGGAAGAATGTTTAATTAAAGGGGGCAAGATTGTTTTCTTCTTGCCCCTCCTTCCTCCTTCTGAGCAGTAGATATATAAAAATTAGGGGAATAAAGACACAGACTAGTGAGACTCGGGATTCTTTGACATAGTAAGATTCACGGAATACATGAAAAGAGCCCAATTTTGACAGAAGGATAAGGTCCGATTTTCTTGCAGATGCTTTATCAACAAGACCTAGGGCACATCTTTCAGCATCCCACCTTTACTCCAAAGCCTAGAAGTTCCAGCAGAAGACCTAGGAGAAAAAGCCAAGGGTTTCTAGGAGCAGTGATAAAAAAAAAGGGGGGGGGGGGGTAAAGGACCCTTGCAGGAAAACAAGATGGAAAGAATCTAAAATAGGGTGTTTTTTAACCTACTCAATGGGAGGCCATCTGGGGCTGCCCAAGGAGCTGAGACAGTGTGAATACAGAGAGGAGTTGAATAAATTAAACTCCATTCTAAATCCACATCTCCTGGGGACCTGTAGAAGGAGCATATTTTCCTTAGAAGTAAAGCAGTTTTGTGTACGTCAGTGTCATTTACAGTAAGCTTGTTTACAAGGGACTCTACATTCTTCAAAGAGCAAAGTCAATTGGTTGTACCTGAGTCAGCATTTCTGGGGGTGAACTTGTCTCCTAAACAAGATCCCTTAGAGATACTGGTATGCAGCCAAGTTCTGAAACCACTAATATGTAATATTTTGTATCACTGAGTTGGCTCATGGGTTTAAATAATTGAAAGTCACTAAACCATGGATATTTCTGGCTCTTATACTTGAAGAAGAGTCCATTCAGGGGATGTTGATTCATTTAGACCTGCGGCAAGAGGGTATTTTTACCTGATCTACAGTGAGAGAGTTCTGGGTATGCCGCCCCAGCTTGAGAATAATAACTGACTGACACAGGGTGGGCCTGCCCACGAGAAGACGGCACTTCTAAGGCTCTTCAGCCCTTCCAGACCACAAAGGGTTAGTTGTTCATCAGAAAAACTGCATTATGGTGATGCATCTTTTCAGTGCAGTTTTATACTCTGTTGTCTACTTTTATGAAACCTAATACTTACTGGGAGCTGAACAGAACATTGAAAAAATATATATTTTTGACTCCAAAAATGGAATAGCTGATTTATAAAATTAGATACATATTACTTAATGTTTCAGAACATTCAATCTAGATTGCAAACATTTCCATTCAGTTCCAAAGGTAAGCATTTTATCCCATGCATTCACTATTCTCTTTGTTAGGAAATCACTGTTTGTGATGAAATTACTTTTTTTCCCCCTTAAATCAAACCATAATCTCTCTCCCTCTCCCAGACTATATTTTTTTCTCTTTTCTTTCTGTTTTTCTAAGGATTAAGAGACTACTTTTTATTTTTCAAGACATTAGGTTTAGATGTAAATAGCATTTGATGCATGTCTTCTCTATACCAGATAGTGTATCAGATACTTGATACTTTAACATATTGCAAAAAAAAAAAAAAAAAACATGTTAGCAAAAAAACTAGGCATGGCCAATAGTCACAATCCCTACATTGCATATGAGAAATCCAAGGCTCTGTAAGTTTACATCACATGCCCTAAATTCATATGGCTAGTGCATGAATAAGTCAGGATTCCTGGGCAGGCACTAATATGTTGTATCTCTTGCTCTTTCCATAAAATGAGCGGTTTTCAAATTGTGTTCTCCAGAACCTTAGTATTCCAAAGACATGTTTCAGGAGTTCTGCAAATTTTAGGTACAAACTTCATCTTTAAGTGTTATAAATCAAACTTTGACATGATGAACACCATCTTCTGTTGGCTATACAGTTAGATCCATTCATTTTTGTGTCCTCCTCAGAATAAATTTTCTCCTACCATCTCTTTGCATACATTTAAACTTTTTATAAATCTGCTGATGATTAGAAGGGTGTTTTTTTTTTTCCTATCTTGATCTTTTGTTGAATTTAGATTCAGCATGCTCATGCTTTCACAAATTCCACAAATAGGACACATGTGTTACATGTACTTAATTAAATGCCAAACAGAACTCAAGAACATGTGTTAGATATGTTGGCCTATCATGATATGTAGTCAATTGTGAAATAAGAAGTTAATATAGAGAAAGTCTGGTAGTAACTATATTACAACTAATAGAGGTGGTTATTAAACATTTTGTATTCTGAATGTCTGTTTTCTTAAAGGAATTGAATTAGTTATTAGAGATTAGTGATTCTTTTTGAGAAGTGATTCTTTTTTATTCATTTATAATACTTGAAGTATTCTATATGCTTTTCAATTATCCTGAGATTATAAAGTGAGCTGTTTAAATAATGTTATCCTTTGCAATTACTTCTCTGTATTATTCATGATTTTCTGGATATAGTTTAACTAAAACAAAACACAGAAATCAAGAAGTTGGTGATACTTGATAGAGAGCAACTGTCATCCTTAGCTACTAAATTCAATCTGTGTGATCACAAAAAAAATCTCATCATTTGATTCTTATGAAATAAATGTTATCAATTTCAACTTCTAAAAAGGTATTTGTCCAAAAGAAATAGCATCATTATCTGTTCTATATACTGGGGTTTCAATTAAAGTTTTCAAAAAAAAAAAAAAGCCTCCTGCTGCTTTGAAAATTTAAAGATAGGGACGCCTGGGTGGCTCAGTAGTTGGGCATCTGCCTTTGGCTCGGAGTGTGATCCTGGGATCCCAGGATCGAGTCCCACATCAGGCTCCCTGTGAGGAGCCTGCTTCTCCCTCTGTCTGTGTCTCTGCCTCTCTCTCTTTCTCTCTGTGTCTCTCATGAATAAATAAAATCTTTTTTAAAAATCAGAAAAGTTATTTTTTTATAAAAAGATAATTTAAAGATCTGTCTACAAAAAAAAAAAAAAAAAAAAGATCTGTCTACAGATCTACATTCTACATTACTACACCAACCTGTCATTTGGCAAATAAAATAGTACCCAGCCATGAAAGGGAAAAATGAAAATTTATTGGAGAAATAGACTACTTTATAATGGAAAATTATATACAAATTTTCGATTGTAATGAATTAAGGTAAAAATACATTTTATCCATTATTCTCCAACACAGTCTTAACAGAAACATTATACTCTCAAAGGACATTTCATCTACAGTATCCTTAAGAGAAAGAAGAAAGAATTTAATTAAAATGAAGATGAAGTTATAAAATTGGATCACTTTAGCCAATATAGCATTGCATATTTCACTGTCCACTTACATTATTTATAGTAAGATAGGAGGAAGCTTCTATAATTGTCTATACTGATGTATTCAAGAACAAATCAGTCAATGCCACTAACATCTAGAATATTATTTAGAAATAACTTCTTCCCATATAAAATATCATGGTATATTGTATTTTCTATTTAGTAAATAACACAAAACTTACTCTTCTTTCTCAATCTCTCCATGCTGTTTCTTTATCTGTCAAATACATATCGTAGCTCCTCTAGAGCCGGCCTCTCCACTTGTACCCAAATCCCACCCCTCCCACCCACTTAAGGACATCACTAGAACAATTCTCCATACCCCTTTCTATGTCATCAATTCTTGCTCTCTGCTGGATCTTTCTCATCTGGATAAAAAACATCTTTCTTAATTTCTTCCCATATTTAAAAGAAAACTCTCTAATTTCAACTTTTCCCACTAGTTTCTATTTTGCATTTTTTTCTCCTCCTATAGTAAAATTCCTTGCAAGAGTGATCTGTATATGCTATCTCCAGTTTCTCACCTCCATTTTCTCTTAAATCCACTCCACTCAGTCTTGTATCACTTTTATTCCTATCACTCTTATCAAGGTCACCAATCACCTCCACTAATAAATACCCAATGGTCAACTCTTGGTTCTTATGTTTTGGATTTAGCAGTGGTACTTGACACAGCTGATCCTCCCTCATTTCTACACGCTGGTTTCCAGGAAATCATAGTTCCCCAGGTTTCTCCTATCACAACACTCATTCCTTCTCAATGTTTTTTGTTAGTTTTTCTTCCTTCTCCTTCCTTACCATATAATGCTGGAGTGTCACACAGATTTCCACTTTGTCTTTTTTTTTATAATAACTTCTTTGGAGATCCCATTCAGATATGATCTCAAATACCACCTATATGCCAATAACTCCAAAATTCATATCTCTAGCCCCAACCAACCCTTTCCCAAATAACTATACAATTGCCTACCTAAAATCTCCATTTGTTTATTCAATAAACAGATCAATTCAATCACCAATTTATCCCACCTACACTTCTCACCATTTACATTGATGGCAACTCAAAAGTTTTTGGTTGTTAGTGTTGAAATTCTATAGTCATTCTTGTCTCCTCTATATCTCACATTCTACATCCAGCTCTCAAGAAATTTTGTCTTACCCTTCAAATATATCCAAAAGCCAGTCCCTTCTCACTACTTCTAATACTACCCCACTGACCCAAATTACCATCATCTGTCTCCCAAATTATTTCAATAGATTCCTGACAGGTCTCCTTGCTTCTAGCCTATACCACTACCACCCCCAAAGGCCCAATCTCAGCAGAACAGTCAGATGGTTACATTAAAAATTAAGTCACATCATGTCATTCCTAGGCTACCAGGTCCTATGTGTCCTGGCCCCTTGACCCATTTACCTCCCCCACCATCTTCCTTCATTTACTCTGCTTCAGCCACACTGAACTTCTTACTGTTCTAAAGTCCAGGCATGTTCCTACCTTAAAACTTTTGCACTAGCTGTCCTCTCCTTCTGAAATGTTCTTCCTCGGCTATCACCAACTTCAAGTCCTTACCCAAATATCACCTTATTGAGGCCTTCCCCTCACTACTCTATTGAAACTTGTAACCTATACCCCTTCCCTGCTATTCTCCTTATCTAATTTACTTAACTCTATTTTCTTCTTTTCCCTAGTACTTACCATCTTCTAAAATCAACTAGAAATGTCGAGAATTAACTCTTATGTTTATTATGTATAGTCTCTATTGCCTCTCTAGAATGTAAGTTCCATGAAGGCAGGGATCTTCATCTGGTTTGATTAGTAATGGATGGTAGGCAGCTAAAACTGTGCCTGACCCATAATACGTGTTCAGTAAATGCATGCTAACAAAATGGGCTCCACTCAGAATGGACTCAACAACATAATCCTTGGTGAACTAAAAAAATAACAGACAAAAATGAACTATTGGTACTTCATCAAAATAAAAAGCTTCTGCACAGCAAAGAAAATGATCAACAAAACTAAAAGGCAGCCTAAGAAATGGGAGAAGATATTTGCAAACAACATATCTGATAAAGAGTTAGTATCCAAAATCTACAAAGAACTTATCAAACTTAACACCCAAAAAACCAAATAACTCAGTTAACAAATGGAAAGAAGAGGGGATCCCTGGGTGGCTTAGCAGTTTAGCACCTGCCTTTGGCCCAGAGCATGATCCTGGAGTCCCAGGATTGAGTCCCGTATCAGGCTCCTGGCATGGAGCCTGCTTCCCCCTCTGCCTGTGTCTCTGCCTCTCTCTCCTTCTCTCTCCATGTCTATCATGAATAAATAAATAAAATCTTTAAAAAAAAATAGAAGACATGAATAGATGCTTTTCCAAAAAAGACATCTAGATAGATAACAGACACAAAAAGATGCTCAATGTCACTCATCATCAGGGAAATACAAATCAAAACCACATGAGATACCACCTCACACCTGTCAGGATGGCTAAAATTAACAACTCTAGAAACAACAGGTGTTGGTGAGGATGTGGAGAAACGGGAACCCTCTTGCACTGCTGGTGAGAATGCAAACTTGTGCGGCCACTCTGAAGAACTATTTGGAGGTTCCTCAAAATGTTAAAAATAGAAATACCCTGCAATCCAGGAATTGTACTATTAGGTATTTACTCAAAGGATGCAAAAATACATATTCAAAGGGGTACATGCACCTCAATGTTTATAGCAGTATTATCAACAATAGCCAAACTATGGACAGAGCCCAAATGTCCATCGACTGATGATGGATAAAGATGTGGTGTGTTTATATAATGCAATATTACTCAGCCATCAAAAAGAATGAAATCTTGCCATTTGTAATGACATGGATGGAGCTAGAATGTGTTATGCTAAGTGAAGTAAGTCAGTCAGAAAAAGATAAATACCATATGATCTCACCCAGATGTGGAATTTAAGAAATAAAACAGATGAACACATGGGATGGGGTAAAATTAAAAAAGAAGAGAGGGAAATAAGCCATAAGAGACTCTTAATGATAGAGAGCAAACTGGGGGTTGATGGAGGGAGGTGGAGGATGGGCTAGATGGTGACAGATCTTAAGGAGGGTACTTTTATGATACTGGGTATTGTATGTATGTGATGAATCACTGAATTCTATTCCAGAATCCAATATTGCACTGTACAGTAACTACCTAAAATCTAAATTAAAGAAAAAAAGATAGAAAGAAAAAGCAATGGAAATCATCATTAAATCACAACAAATCCATTATATCCATACAGTTTAAATCAGTGGTTTTCAACCCAGAGTGATTTTTGTTCTCTCACCACCACCATCCAGGGAAGATTTGGAATGTCTGAGACATTTTTGGTTGTTGTATCCTGGAGGCTGCTACTGATGTCCACTGAATAAAGGTCAAGGATACTGCTAAACACTCTACAAATGTGCAGGAAAGCCCTTCCAACAAAAAGTCATCTGGCCCAAAATGTCAATAGTACTGAGACTGAGAAAGCCTGGTTTACCCTGAGATTTTGAGAGATCCAAAAAGACAGAATAGAATATTCAGGAATCAAATATTATAGAACTACAATGCTTAGTTATTTTATTGTGCCCAAAGTTTTTAGTTCAGCGAATCCTTTCTTATATTCTTAGTATGTAATAGAACCACAGGCAATTCAGTTATAGGGTTACTGAGTTCCCCAAGAGGTTCAGCAATGTTTCAATGCTCACACAGCCAGTTAACAGTGAACCATGATAATGTTTTTAAATCCAAAAACAAAAGTTTTTAAAGATCTAAAGACAAAATAAATGAAAGAATGCTAATAAATAAGATGCCCTAGAGCTGGTACGCTTTCTGTGCAAGAATTTTTTTTTTAATGACTTCGTTTCTACAAAATGATCCTAGACCAACATGCCTGCTGGTGGTTTTAAGAGAAATGAAAAAGAAGACAACAAAAAAATTAACAAACAAACCAAAAACCGACATGCCCCAATCAATACAACAATGAGCGAAGAAAGTTAGCAATGAAGTAGCCGCAGAAAAACATAAAACCCCTTTTGTCTCTATCAACTACACCTCCCCACCAAGGAAAAGATATTTACATCTTACTTACTGTCTGTTATAGGGAAAGGATATTCAACATTCAGGATAAAAGTGTTATGTTATATTATATTATAAGCAGTACATATAGAAGCTGACTCACACAGCTAGTAAAAGCCAACTGTACACATCTTTCCCAAGGCTTCAACCTTTGCAATTACCAGGGAAATTGGCAAATTTAACAAATCAGGACCTCCCCCCATTGCTAACTGTGAAACATTTAAGAGTATACTCACTAGTTACACCTAAAATATGGTACCAATGGGTCTGTTGGACCTTTGATTCCCCAAATTAATTTGCAAAGAAGTCTCTTTAGTTCTGAAGATCACGTAACAAGTTGGAGAATCCCTACTCGGGGAAGCCAGTTTGGATTGTTTATACACTTCTTTACAAAAACTGTGGGTGTTTGTTTTTTTTTTAATCCATTGCTTCAGGAAAAAATGTAAGCTTTGAAGATAAGACAAACTGAGGCTTTGCCAATTATTGGCTGGGTTGTAATAATTATAAATTACATTTAAGTTATGCATGATTTAAAACTATTAAGAATTTTAAGACAATGGCAGCAAACATTAAACCAAGCATTGGGTCCATTAGAACACAGAAAAATGGTATGAACTATCTGACCATCAGTTTTGCCATTTATAACAACTATGAAAGTTTAGTACATAACACTTTAAAAAGGGCTTGGCACCTACTTTCCAAAATTACCTATCACAATAGGTATATAGTCACATTGTTAGAACTTAATACACTTTTTTTTAATACACTTTTTAGTAATCTCGTTTAGGGTCCCATTGACTGAAAAATAACAAAACAATAAATGACATACTGTGACATCTTTAGCAGACTTGGAAAGGCTCTGGTACCTTTGTCTGTGAAACTATAACTGCTCATTACAGAGTGAAAGACAACTGCACTATATAAGTACCAAATATCTGTAACTAAGGTATAACTAAAAATCAGGAAAGATATAAAAGGACAAGCACAGAGCTCCATGTCATTTATTTAATTGGATAAACCGTTGTACCTTTCTTCCTCTATGCAAGTGAGAGACTGGAACTGAGAAGCATAAAGCATAAAGAAACCTAAAGATTTTGTTCATGTAATAAAGGAGCTATCTTGAAGAGGGAAAGGTCTCAGAGAGCATGTCCCGTAGGTGTTCTCTCAGCGGGTACCAGGTTCTGATCCCGGTTCTCAGCTTTTCAGATTCAGAAACGATCTTTTATTATCGCATCCAACCAGTTAAACTCAGAGAAATTTATTTAGGCAAACAAATTGAAGGAGTCTGTTTTATAAGCCAAAACGCCAGTTATTAAATTACAATAAAAGAAATAATGTTAGATTCACGGCCTTTTGGCCATTTGCCTCGGGTGTTCCTTCTTGGTGGATCAATTCACTTCAGAGACTAAATTACAGGTCAGAGGTTTGCTGGAAAAGCCCAGAATCAGAATATAGGAATTAAACTGTCAGTGAAGGAAGGATATGTGAATTGGATTGCTTCTCTTCACCCTTGGGATATTTTTGCTCCAGTAATCAATATGAGCCATTCGGAACTAGAAGGACATCTTCTCTGCTGTACTCACCTGAACACTATTTACTACCCCATGCATCCCTTCTTTTTCATTTAATCTCTACTTAAGAGTGTTGCCCTTTTATACATTTATCCCTTCATCAGATAGTTAGTTACATTTTTATATAATCAAGTTGCTTCTTTAGTGACATCTCAGTCATGGAACAATACTGTGGTCACACTGGTTGACCTGGGCATCCTAATCCGCAAATGCACAGATCCTTTTTTAGGAAATGATAACTTCATAGATATCTACAGTACAAAGATTCAGAACATTTGCTTTGGGACCAGATGGTCCTGTGTTCACTTATAAGTAAATTTAGACGAGTTAATTAACCTCTCAAAGCCTCAAAATCTTCATCTGTAAAATATGAACAATGATACCTACTTTTAGGGTTTTTCGAAAGGATAATGAAATAATGTTTATGAAGTACAATGTTTATCCTCAAGTAAGGACTCAACACTGAACAGGTAAAGTCATTAATACTTTCAAACATTTTACATTTTGTTTCTACTAATGTCAGTCTTCCAAACTGGCCTTTTATATTCCTTTGTCTCAAAACAGGGGAAACACCTATACATCCCTTTAGGTCTTGACTGCATACTTCGGCACAACCTTTGTGTCAGTTAACACATGTACAAAGGCAAAAGCAGGTGAGCTCTCAAAGGCAATACCCTCTCCATAAACTTGAATGCAACGAATTATACATTCACAAACTAATAACTATAGCTTTATGTCTTGCCGGTTTATATGAAAATGCATTGTACTATTTTCTCACACTGCAAAGGTTACTCGATTGAACTCATCAGTTCATAAAAACAAATTGGGCATCCCTTGTCATGTTTAATATAAATCAACTGTACCATGAAATTCTGTTGTTTTTTTTTTTAAGCCCATGATAGTTACCAGTATGGACCATATACAAACTTTGGCCTTTAAACTCTAAGACCATTTTTCATGATATTTCTTTGTTAGAAGGATCTGTTTGTATATAACTAAATGCTGCTTTCTTAAACCTTTACCGTTGGTAGCTTAATGCATTTTTGTTTTATTTCGAGTACAAAGGCTATATTATGCTTTTGTTGGCATCAATGCTAGTTAGTGTGCCAGCTACATAATTTTGTTCTCTGCAATATGTCAGTATTTGAGTGCCTTGGGCTCAACAGGTGGTGCTAGATAAGGTTCTGGCAAATCAAACAGGTAATGTGGTTATTTCTTTTGTCGAATTATAATTAAAAACAGTCTGTGTAAAATGAGACATACATTTTCCTGTTTTAAAAAGGGCTCAACATCCAGTACAAACTATTTTCTATAACAAAGACCCATTAGTGAGGAAGCATATTGCCTGCATAAACGTACAACACCTTCTCACGTGCAGTTTCATTGCTCTATGCAAAGTTTACTTCGTAAACCCGAACTGTAAACATTGCTACACAAGGTTGTGACTTTTCTACCCTTCTGGAATTCAGGAGTATGTACTTAAGACCATGCCAAAAATTTAACAGTAAATTTAAACATTGCTATCCACTACCTTATAGAATATTAAGAAACTGTAAATATTTTACTTATTTAAGTAAATCATCAAAATAAAACAATTTCCTTTATATGTTATAGTATCCTAGTCCCTGATTGCACAGGAGGAAGGGCCAGACCCTCCAATATCAAGAAGCTGGAAAGACCCTTAGCCCCAGAGCGAGAATTCCTCTCCTATAGTCTAATATCCAGCCCTGCCAGAGAACCAGGAAGCGTCCCATAGTGGGACAAGGAAATAGGGTCTTATACACTCGACTATGCCTCTAAAAGCTCCCTGTGATGAAAGATGCTTCTGCAGGACGGGCATATCTGCTCTTGGCCCATTGCTCTTATGTGCTCAATATCATCCCAAAAGGAACGAGCCAGACAGTGGCTACACGCTACCTCTGTCCCCAAGAAGAAGCCACCTTTGTCTTCCTGCAATCCAGAGTACATATAATATTCTGGTTTAAATTGTATTGTGCCATAAAATCAAGAAATGGTAGAAAAATAACTTACTATGCAGTTTTTTAGTTCAACAAAATTTGATCCAATAATAATCATTCACTCATCTGTGCCCATAGAGCAGATTATCTAAAGAAAAACCAGAGCAAATAAAAAATATTCACCTAAACTTCTTACCTCTGTGCTAATACCTTGATATGTAGAGAACCTGAATATTTGGTGTCAGACAGACATGATGCACAGAAGATTGACTGACACTTTTCCAGGAGCTGGGTGAGACTTCAGTGGAAGCATCTGATATTTCCTCTTTCCAGTGTATTTTCCTTTATGCCCTATAGTAAGATACAACTCATTTAAATAGATTTATATTTTCTCTAAGTAGATAAGTTTTCTGTTTTCGTGTAATGAGCATTTATGAATTATTGTGTATAAATATTATTTAGTTCTAAGATGAAGATAGTTTTGACAGACTAAATAGCTTCTATATTGTGTGTCTAAACTTGACCTTATTTACAAAGAGTATGTCTAGGGGATTGCTGGGTGGCTCAGTGGTTTAGCGCCTGCCTTTGGCCCAGGGCTTGATCCTGGAGTCCCGGGATCGAGTCCCGCATCGGAGCCTGCTTCTCCCTCTGCCTGTGTCTCTGCCTCTCTCTCTCTCTCTCTCTCTCGTTCTCATGAATAAATAAATAAAGTCTTTTTTAAAAAATTGTTTACAAAGAGTATGTCTATACTCGGCTACCACTCAATGGAAAATCAGTTTTCCAGATTGAAAGCCAAAGATAACTAATTTTTTTTTCAAAGATTCTATCTATCCATTCATGAGAGACACACACACACAGAGAGAGAGAGAGAGAGAGAGAGAGAGGCAGAGGAGAGCAGGCCAGAGTCTATCTAATCATTCATGAGACACACACACACAGAGAGAGAGAGAGAGAGAGAGGCAGAGACACAGGCAGAGGGAGAAGCAGGCTCCCTGTGGGGAGCCCGATGTGGGACTCCATCCCAGGACCCCAGGGTCATGACCTGAGACAAAAGCAGATGCTCAACCACTGAGCCACCTGGGCATCCTGCATCTTTCCTTTGAGGGGAGAGGAAAAAAAAAAAAACATAAGGCATAAATCTAACACAGCAAAATGGGCAGAGTCCCCCACCCTTTCACTTCTCTTCCTACTCGGGCCCCTAATTCCAAGCCCTGGCTTTGGGAAACACATAGGGCCCCGAGGACTGGTGGAGTAGTTCATCTCTGTGGTCCTGGCCTGGCTCTACAACTCTACTATTCCAGCATTACATAACATCATGCATTTTATAGTGACTTAACAAAGCATATTGCTACAGTTTACTTGCCTCTCAATCCTCTGAAATAAGGAGGATGAGTTTCAGTTTTCCTATTTTGGAAATGGCAAAATGAAACATCAGAGAGATCAAGGTGAATGCCAAATCCACAGGGAATGATAGTTACAGCCAAGATTAGAATCCAGAATCTCCGGGTATTGCTTCCCACTTAAGATCCCTTCCTTGGGACGCCTGGGTGGCTCAATGGTTGAGCCTCTGCCTTCTGCTCAGGGCGTGACCCCAGGGTCACATTGGGTTCCCTACATGGAGCCTGCTTCTCCCTCTGCCTGTGTCCCTCTATCTCTGTGTCTCTCATGAGTGAAAAATGAAATCTTAAAAAAAAAAAAAAAGATCCATTTCTACATAGCACACTATCGTTGGTTTGGAAGCTTTATATTTTGCAAGTTTCAAATAAGCCCCCTCAAATTCTGACCATAGAATGAAGACAATACTTTGAGGAAGTTTAGAAAGAAACAAATAACCAGATTCAATAGGCTGAAAGAACCCGTTACCATTTGATGTTATACCAGGAAAATAGTCACTAGGATGAATGACTCTCATTATCCTCGTAAGGTTTTCATCCAGAGATGTGGAATTTCACTACTTTATGCTGAAGGTAGATAACACTGTATTAACCCTATTCCATTAATGAGTCAAAAAACTTTCCCCACGTTCTCAGCTGTTGGGGTAATATCGAAGAGGAACATCTATGTTGCGAAGATGTCGATTCTCTCCAAAGCCCTTTATAAATAATATAAATCCAATTAAAATTCTGACAGAATGGTTTTTAAATCTAATAAAATTATTTTGAAGTTTAACTGAAAAAAAAAGTGTGAAAGGCACAAAACTTTGGAGGGAAAAGGAAATTTTAGTCTAGAATCTTAAACATATTGTAAACATACACTAAATTAAAACAACAAGATAATAGTTCAGGAGGTAAATAAAAAAGAATACAAAGCTCAATAGTTCTTATTATGTGATCCAAGGACGCTTGGGGCTTCTTGAGACCCTCTTAGAGGTCTACAAGGTCCTGTCTTTCCCAACTACACATCTACGTTAAGACTAGATTTTTTTTTTCGTTTTCCTCAAGGAAAATAAGTCATCACAACAGATTGGCTGAAAAAGCAGATATGACAATTCAGCTCTCTTCTATGAAGCCAGACACTAAGCGATTTGCAAAGACGGTGAAACAGTGCCATCTTTTTTCTCACTACTTTTGATAGGAAAGCATTTATTTTTTCATTAAAATGTTATGTATATTAATATGGAATAGCTTTATTATTACTCTTAATGAATTAAAAATATTTTAAATAGTTCTTAGTTCTAATTACTAATATTATAAGTATCAATAGATATAACTCACATAAACCAAAGATCTTCGAGATTCCTAAATAGTGTTAAGAGGGCAAAAACATCTGCAGCCAAAAACCCTAAGAACTAATGGCCCAAATAACATATCAATGCTTCCTATGTGACAAAGGCAACAGTTTAAACTAGTGGGAAAAGAATTAAGTATTCACCGTTGTTGGAACAAGAAGTTAATTATTTGGGAGAGATGTGTGTCTGTGGTTAACAAAGCTAAAAAGTCTTTCTGATTCCCCTTCTCAGTGTGAGGCGCTCCTCGACTCCTGGCGGAATGGAAGCGAGACAGTTAAACCTCTTCCTTCATGACAATGACTTCAGGACTCCTCTGTTTGCAGGTCTTACTGCACCCAACTAAACCAAATCCCAAGTCCCACTAGGGCGGCTCCTTTTAGTCTTCCTCTGTCTTAGTGCTTCCTCTGTCTTTACGGCCTTCTTGGAAGCATCCAAATGCTTCCTGCCACTGACCTTCTACTGATGTGAAGCCAGATTTTGATAATTGGCACCTTTGACCTTCCTGGGCCTGAGGCCAAAGATCTCATTTCCATCTTTTCTGCCTTCATCTTTGCTTTTGGTGTCTTGGCTAAGACCCTGCACCTTTACCAGCTCTAGGCACTGTCTTGGTTTCTTCCAGCTCCTCTTCCATATCCTCTGGGTCTTATTACCCAAGAACAAACCTTATCTACTTTCAGCTTTTCCTATTAGCGGGTCTGCTCTTCAGTTTTTGTCTGATTAACTCATCTAGAAATTTATTTGTTGGGTACATGTTAAATCCCAGGCATTGTGTTTCTATCAATGAAACAAAGAGACCTGGTCCCTGTTCTGTGGCAAGATCATGAATTCTCAATTTTGAGCGCCATGATATAATTTTCCCCTGTCTCCAACATGTCTCCCCACCCTGAGATGCCCGCTCGCTATTTGCCTGAATTTGATGGGATGGTATACACACGTTTGAGGTTGATATTCCATTTTCCTGTCCATGAAGGTCTTTACATCACTCTGCCTCCCCTCGGCCCCACTGCAGATCACAGAGCTGACCTCACAGAAGCCTGAAATATGACAGAAAGAGGTGATGTTCTGTATGTGAAGACAGGGAGAAAGGTTTGGAATGGCAACTTTAAAGAACAGAAAATTAGCCAGCACTGCTCAACTGAGATTGCAAAGATGAACATGTTATTGACGGACTTTCCAACAGAGTTTAATTTATTCATCTTGACCTCTTTGTGGCTAACTCAAGTTGGGGACTGGTACGGCGAGGGATGGCAGGGAGAAAAATGAATGAAAAACTAACACTTACTGAACTCCATTTATACTCCACAGTCTTGTTTCATTTAATACATCATCCCAGTGAAATAGATATTACTATCCTCATTTCGTACAAGAAAAAATAAAAATTAAGTAAGTTACCAAGATCATACAGGGAATAACTGGTTGTCCTGGGAGCAATTTACATCTATACGATGCCAAATTCCTGCTGTATCTTTTAGAACACTCTCCATCACTTTAAAATATATGGATTCTTCTATGTAAAATGTCACGTCCCTGATTTATATATTTTCACATATTAGAACTGTAACAATATTCAAGCTCTTCCAGCCCAGGGTCTCTCATCCTATAATGAGCATATGAATTACCTGGGGATTTTATTAAAATGCAAATTCTGATTCAATAGACCCAGGATGGGAGCAAAGAATCTACATTTCTAACAAGCTCCCAGGTGATGCCAGTGCTGCTGGTCCACAAAACATGCTGAGCAGCAACACTCTACACTACACATTTGGATTTTATAGATGAGAAAACTAAAGCTCATATAAGAGGAAGAGACTCTCTGATAGTGAATTTTCTAGTAGCAGAGACAAATAAGACCCAAAAGCCCAGTGTTCTTTATACTATAGTATGCTCTTTATATTACATAAGGCAACATCCAATACATTTTCTTGATCCGTTTTTGCATTTGGTAAAGAATTTTTTAAAAGTAGAAAAATATTATGTATTGATGATAAATCTCACACACTTCTCAAAAAGAATCAAAAATGTTATGTGTAATAAAAAAACGAAGATATACTTCTTCTGGAGTATATGTTTATTATGTATTAAATATTCAAACTAAAATTGCTATTAGACTATTAGACCATAATTTACTACAGAGCTTGCAAAAAAATTACACTTATTACAAAATATTTGGATTCGTATTGTTTTGTTTTGGTTTTATTTAAGACACTTTCACTTGTGAATGGTTTTTACAATGATCTAAATCGTTCCCTTGACAATAAAACTTCATATGCTTTTTGTTTTTTATTCTTTTTACTGAAGAATAATGGACATATAACATTATATTAGCTTCAGGTGTACAGAATAATGATTTGATATTTGTATAAACTCTGAAATGATTACCATAAGTCTAGTTACCATCCATACCACGCAAAATTAATTTTTTTTTCTGTGAGGAGAATTTTTAGAATTTAGTCCCTTGGCAATTTTTAAGTATGCACTACAATATTGTTGACTAGAGTCGCTATGCTGCATATCATATCCCCATGACTTATTTTACAACTGGAAGCTTATACCTCTTGACCTCCTTCACCTCTGTCTCCCACTAACAATCCCCCTTCCCTCTAGTAAACACTCTTCTGTTGTTGTACCTATGAGTTTTGTCTTCGTTATTTGTTTTAGATTCCATATATAAGTAAACCCATACAGTATTTGTCTTTCTCTGACTTAGCATAATTCCCTCAAGATCCATCCATATTGTTGTAAATGGCAAGATTTCCTTCATTTTTATGGCTGAGTACTATTCCATTGTGAGATTCTGGGTCGGTGTGTGTGTGTGTGTGTGTGTGTGTGTGTGCATGTGCATGTTTTCCATTATCCATTCAGTCATCCATGGATCCTTAGGTGGTTTCCACATCTTGGCTATTGTACATAATGCCACAATGAACCTAAGGGGGTGCATAGATCCTTCCAAATTTGTGTTTGTTTCCTTTATATATATATCCAGAAGTGAAATTGCTGGATTATATGTTATTTCTCTTCTTAATTTTTTGAGGAACATCCATACTATTTTCAACAATTGCTACATGAATTTACATTCCTACTAACAGTGCATGAGAGTCCCCTTTTCTCCACATCTTTGCCAACACTTGTTATTTCTTGTCTTTTTAATAATAGCCATTCTAGCAGGTCTGAGGTGGTATCTCACTATGAGTCTGATTTGTATTTCCTTGATGATTACTGATGTTGAACATCTTTTCATGTGCCTCTGTGTCTTCTTTGGAAAAAAATGCTTAATTCATTCCTCTGCCCATTTTTTAAACAGATGGTTTGGTGGGGTTTATTTTAATGCTACTGAGTTATAGGAGTTCTTCATATATTTTGGATACCAACCCTTTAACAGATACATGATTTGCAAATATTTTCTCCCATTCGGTAGGTTGCCTTTTAGTTTTATTGATGGTTTCCTTTGCTGTACAGAAGTTTTTCAGTTTGATGTGATCCCATTTATGTATTTTTGCTTTTCTTGCCCTTTTCAGGTGCAAAACTCTTTTCAGGTGCAAGGCTTATTTTAGGGAGCTCATCTCCTATGTTTTTTTTTCCTAGGAATTTTGTGGTTTCAGGTCTTACATTTGAGTCTTTCATACATGTTGAGTCAATTTTTGTGTATGGTATAAGACAGTAGTGTAATTTCATCTTTTTGCTTATGGCTGTCCAGTTTTTCCAGAACCATTTATGTAAGACACTGTCCTTTCCCCCTTGTATATTCTTGTCTCTTTTGCTGTAGGTTAATTGATCGTGTAAGTATGGGTTTATTTCTGGGCTCTCAATTCTGTTCCATTGATTGGTGAATCTGTTCTTATACCAATACCATCATGTTTTGATAACTATAGCTTTGTAATAGAGTGTGAAATCAGGGAGTGTGAAGCCTCCAGCTTTTTTTTTTTTTTTTTGGTTTTCAGATTTTTTTCTTGTTATTTTCCCCCCTTGTTATTTTTTAGTTATTGGGGGTCCTTTGTCATTCCATACAAATTTTAATTTTCTTTGTTGTATTTCTGTGAGAAATCCCATTGGTTTTTTGACAGATATTCCACTGGATCTATAGATTGCTTTGAGTAACAATGGACTTCAACAATACTAACTCTTCTAATCCATGAGCATGATATATCTTTCCATCTGTGTCTTCTTCAATTTCTTTTATCAATACTTTATTTTTTTAAATTTATTTATTCATAGAGACACAGAGAGAGAGACAGGCAGAGACACAGGCAGAGGGAGAAGCAGGCCCCAGGCCCCATGCAGGATCCAGGTTTCCAGGGTCAGGCCCTGGGCTGCAGGCGGCACTAAACTGCTGCACCACCGGGGCTACCCCTTATCAACACTTTATAGTTTTCAGTGTACAGGTCTTTTACCTCCTTGGTCAAATGTATTCCCAGGCATTTTATTTTGGCCTCATCAAAGCTACCCAACTTAGGCTATAAATTATAGTTGCAGGGAACACACCTTGCAGTTTGGCATGGTTTGGGCATGGTCTCAGCAACAGTGGTTTATGTAGATTACAAATCTCTGAGGACTCAGACTATCTCACTTATACTTGTTTCCCTAATCAAAGCTCAGCTATGTGCTGCCCAAGGAAAAAACACATTAATATTTCCGTGAATTGAATGTTTCAATTTAGTTCTTTTGATGAGAAAGAAATATTGAAAAATAGGCTCCCTCATTCATTTAATGTGTTCTGCTTTCAGAATGTTTGAACTGCCTTTTAACTTGGGTTCTGCAAGTATGGTAGGTTGTGCTCTAAAAACATAAAGTATTACTTTAATAAGAAAATCCAGAAGAGATTTATCAAGGGGACTAAAAGAGCGAGCTTAGCCATCATCCCTCCTCCTTTCTCCATCCCCACTGCCTTGCTCCTCCTTAAAATACAAACTGTCTGCTTCCACTGGCTGTCCCTTCTCATAACCCTCTTTTTCAGTACTGGTGTTTCTATGGAATCAGTTGTGACTAGCACAAGGATAAATTCCTTAACAAATAGAATGCTTACTTTCTAATCATGAGATTTATCAAAGGTTCCTAGCCTTCAGTGTCCTATCATTCCTATATGATTTCCAGAATACTAAGATGTCTTCTATAATTAACAATATGGAGTATCTGGCTTGAGTTGGCTTTACCAGTGTTAGAAGTTCAGTTGATGGACTTAGTTATAGGCAAATTGCCAGCTGTCAATCTGTCCAATTCAGATTACAAAGACTAACAGAAGCAGAAAACAGGAATCATCTGATGCCTTCTGTTTAATGTACTATATATACAAATTAATACAGCAAATGAAAGGGATTTTAGAGAGAAAAAAAATGAGTCATTTACTGTCAAGTTTTCCATGGAAATTTGTTGCAAATAAACTTTAATTGGGTTCTTATTGTATTTAGTCAGCTATATTTGAAATATCTTTGAAGTGAAGAAGATCATTGACTCACATTTTTAGAAGAAATGATTGAAGAGTAACCTTTTAAAAAAACTCATGAATACAAATGGATTTTAATGGAAGTCTATTATCGCCTCAATGCTTGTATGCAGTGGCATTAATATTAATGAGACTTAGACATACGCATTTATGAGAGATGAATAGACTCTTACTGTGTTTACTACAGGATTGTTGGGCTTGTCCAGAAACTTGTAGTGTTAACTTAACCATAGTTGCCAATAACAATGAATCTAAAGAGAAGGAGAGACGTCAAATATTTATACCTTTTTGTCCCTCCCTCCCTCTTAAGAATATATCATTTCCTGTAGGAAAAGGGAATTTTAAATGTGTACACTTACTGGTTTGTAAAATTTTGCTTCAAGTGACAAGCTCACATCCTACATAAATAATTAATAAGATAGAAATGAATATGTAGTAGGCTGGTTTTATTCCTCTAAGGGTTAACTTCCAATTCTGTAAATTGGTTTGTACCCTATTTCAGCTCTCATGTGTCTATGCATCTGGGCATTTTCTTTGGCTCTATCTTGGTGTACTGAGATCATCAGAGATTTGCCAGTAATTGACCTGTTTGGATTGCACATGAGTGGCATCTGTTAAAAGATAATGCAGTCTTGCAATTCACTATTAAGTGCTGGCCACATTATTAACTTGTGGCCAAACCAGTATAAAGACTCCTGAGACATCATTTTCCTTTAGACAACTTCATTTTGTTCTTACCGTAATCTCCATTATAAATGAAGCACTTTGGTTGAGAACAAAGATTTGTGTATCATACAGGCTTGTCAGCCCCATGTACGCGGTAATTAGTTATTTAGTCTTTATGGTCTCATTTTCATTCACCCTCTCCTTCTCTCCACAGGCTCCCCACCTCAAGTATCACAACCACTAAAAATCAACACGGCTCCTCCCAGGGGAGAAAGGATCAATATAATGTAGAAGTCAGATAAGTTAACCTCTACTACTTACTTAAATGATGAAGACCACCCCACTAACGTATCATTTCCGTGCTTCAGAATATGGATGGCTTTTAAATTTCTTTTTCTAACGCCCAGATATGCCTTATTTAGTAGATAGCACATGTCAGAGCAATACTTGCTTTCTTTTGTCACACTAACAAATGTCAATGTGAGCTAAACTTTGCATGGGAAAACCAAAGGTTAGGTTAGCAAGTAAGCACAGACACTCTCCCGGATATAACAGAACAGCAAAATTTCTGATCTATGTATTTAAGAATGGGAACTGAAATGTAATATTACAAGGCTGGCAATAAACTAGAGGCTAATTAACAGTACATGAAGAGGAGGGAAAACAGTCTTGTAACATGGGTAAACTAAGTTCAGTTCAACACCAATAATAACATCATTTCAAATGAAACAGTATCTATGATATTTTAATAAATTAATCTGTAAAATACTTGAAAGTAAAATATGGCTTACCAGGCTCCCTGCATGGAGCCTGCTTCTCCCTCTGCCTGTGTCTCTACCTCTCTCTTTCTCTCTCTCTCTCTCTCTCTGTCTCTCATGAATAAATAAATGAAATTTAAAAATAATAATAACACCTGGGTATTCTGTAGGTCCACTGGATTTTTTTTAATTCAAACGTAGGCTACAAAACTGTAATATTTAACTAGATTCAAATGAACATAAATAATACATATGAGCAGAAATGAATAAAATACAATATAAATATATAATAGAGAAAATTAATGAACCCAAAAGCTATTCTTTGAGAAAATGTGCAAAATTGATAAAACTAACCAGGGCAAAAATAGTTACAAATCATATATCAAATAAAACATTTGTATTTAGAACATATAAAAGATTCTCAAAAGTCAGTAACAATAACAAAACAGACAATTTTTTAAATGAGAAAAAATGTTTAAATGTTTATTTTAATTCCGGTGAGTTAACATAGAGTATTATATTAGTTTCAAGTGTATAATATAGTGATTCAACACTTCCATACAACCCCAGTGCTCGTCACACTTCACAAGTGCACTCCTTAACCCCCATCACCTATTTAACCCATCCCCTGCAACTCACCTCCCTTCTGGTAACCATCTATTTGTTCTCTATAACTAAGAGTCTGTTTCTTGATTTGTCTCCCTCTTTTTTATTCCTTTGCTCATTTGGGGTTTTTTTCTGAAATTCCACATATAGTATTTCCCTTTCTTTGACTGATTTCACTTAGCACATCTTTCTCTAGCTCCATCAATGTCATTGCAAATGGCAAGATTTCATTCTTTTTATGACTGAATAATATTCTATTATATATATATGGGATATATATCCATTCTTTATCCATTTATCAATCAATGGACACTTGGCCGTTGTAAATAATGCTGCTATAAACATTGGGATGCAGTTATCTCTTTGAATTAGTACTTTTGTATTTTGTGGATAATTAGCTAGCACTGCAATTGCTGGATCATAGGGTACTTCTATTTTTATTTTTTTCAAGCACCTCCAAACTGTGTTTCACAGTGGCTATACCAGTTTGCATTCCCACCAGTAGTGCACAGGGTTCTTTTTTCTCCACATCCTCACCAACACCTGTTATTTCTTATGCTGTTGATTTCAGCCATTATGACAGGCGTGAGGTGATCTCTCACTGTAGTTTTGATTTGCATTTCCCTGTTAGTAAGTGATGGTGAACATCTTTTCAGGTGTCTGTTGGCCATGTGTATGTCTTCTTTGGAGAAATGTTCCTATCTTCTGTCCATTTTTTAATTGGATCAGTTGGGGGGGGTCTTGAGTTATATTAGTTCTTTATATATTTTGGATACTATTCCTTTATTGAAGATGTCACTTGCAAATATCTTTTCCAATCCCATAGGTTACCTTTCAGTTTTGTTGATTGTTTCCTTCACTCCGCAGCAGCTTTTTATTTTGATGCAGTCCCAACAGTTTACTTTGGCTTTTATTTCCTTTGCCTCAGGAGATATATGTAGAAGAAAGTTGCTACAGCCAACAGCAACTTCTCTTCTGCCTGTCTTCTCTTCTAGGATTTTTATGGTTTTAGGTCTCATATTTAGATCTTCAATCCAAAAATAGGAAATAATTTTTAACAGATACTTCACCAAAGAAGATATATGAATGGCAAATAAACTGTGAAAGGATACTTAACATCATTAGTTATTAAGGAAATGCAAATTTAAAAAAACACAATTAGTTACAACTACATAGTAATTTTGAGGACTGGTAAGATTATAAATATGAAAACAGAAACATAAATACCAGTTCAAGTGGCTAGAATTAAAAGACTGACTATACCACACATTGGCAAGAATGTAGAGGAACTGGAATTCTCTTACACTGCTGATAGGAAAGTAAAACGGCACATACTTTGGCACCACAGGCAACTTCTTAGAGTTAATCATGTACATACCCTGCAATCCATGCTACAACAGGGGTGAAGAGAAAAATAATCATGTTAAGTGAAAGAAGAAAGACATAACACAGTGCATACTTTTTTATATAAAATTCTAACAAATGTTAAAGTAATTGATAGAAAAAGCACTTTAGTAATTGTAGGAGGACAGGGAACAATGTGCAGGGATGTAAAGGAGGACAAAGAAAATTTGTGGGTGATGAATATGTGAATTATATTAATGGTAGTGATGATTTTATAAATGTATACATATGTCAAAACTTCTCAATTGTATACTTTACGTTTGGTTTATTTACATTAATTATACTTTAATAAGGCTGTTTAAAAGGGATTGGCAAAAAATGTTTTTATATTTTCTAGCTGTCTGCATAATAGATGTTGAAAATAGATTAAAATAGATGGTTCATGAGGAAATTATAGAATGTTTCTATATCTGATACTCTTTACTCAAAGTCAGCTCACTCTGCACATCAACAGCGAAACAGGTGATCCTGCACATAGAAGTCATTGGAAAAGCTTCAAAATGATGACAATAATGTTAGCCAAAAGTTTGTGAACATTTGGTCGTACAATGTTCTAAGCATGTTACACCCATTGGCTCAGTTCATTCTCATAGCAAAACTGTGGCATGCATGGTAAAGAAGAATGTAACTCATATTTATAGATGAGAAAACTGAGAGACAAAAAAAACCTTGTGTCTTATTCAGGGTCAAATGTCTAATAAGTAGCAGAAAGATTACATAAGCTACCCTAAGGAAACTGCCGTAGGATAGAGTAAGTCAAAATGAAATCTAGGTCTCTGAATTTTCAAATCAAGTGATCAGTGTCTTCGCAGACATACAGATCCATTAACTATTGACTCTTAAATGTGTGCTATGTGCCAGACATTATAAGCTTTTCACGCTTTCTGAACATTTTCTCATGTAATTTTCATAATCATTCATTCTATTTTTTTAAAGAATTTATTTAGTTATTCATGAGAGACAGAGAGAGAGAGAGAGAAGCAGAGACGCAGGCAGAGGGAGAAGTAGGCTCCATGCCAGGAGCCTGATGTGTGACTCGATCCCAGGATTCCAGGATCATGTCCTGGGCCGAAAGCAGGCACTAAACCACTGAGCCACCCAGGGATCCCCGATAATCATTCATTCTAAAGATGAGGGCAGTCAGGCTTAGAATGGAGGAGTAGCCTGGCCACAGACACATGACCACTAAGTGCCAAAGCTTAAATTTGAATCCAGGTCTGTCACAAACATCTTTGCTCTTCAGTACTCTGCATGTCTCTCTGTGATGGCAATTATATCACAGTTACAAATTTAACTCACACTACAGTGCTCGTGTTCTTAGAAAAGACTAATTCGTTCACTTTGTGGGATCTGATCTTCCATATAAGATCCACCAACAACACATCAGTAATCTCTGTTTAGCAGAAAAAAGTTAACCAGAAGTCCAATCCAGTTTAAAGCTTAGTATGATCCAATGACTCAGACAGTCCTTTCCAGTACTGGACTCTACCTCTTAGGGATAAAAATGCTCATCAGTCAGATAGCCTCTCTTCTCTCTTCTACCCCCCAGTTTTTCCCTACTGCCATATCTGGATTTAGGAGAAAAGAGGTGTATATGATATTTTGGCATTGATTATGGGAGCCCAGGCCTCTTTATTCATGTAGTACCCCTGTATTTTCTTCAACCTCTTCCGGTGACTGGACATCCTGCTGACATGCTGCCAAGTTCGCAGTTGGCATTCTGTTCTCTCTCCAGGCTTGGACAAATTCCAGAGGAATGTCCTGGCTGACCTTAGCTACTTCCATAAACCCCACTGGGGTCTGACTTTAACTTCAGTTTTCTCCTGGTCACGTACTAAGTTGTGTGTTCCACTGTCCTCATTACAAAGTTCCCTCACCCCACTATGGCTGCCCCTGATGTCTCTGTCAAGATTCCCCACCAGAAACACCAGTCCTTTGCACACACAGTGTCCAAGTGTGGTATGGGAAGCATAAAGTCCCAGTGCATCCCCCTTCCCGACCAGACTCTGCCAGCAAGTCTATTTTGACGTGACTATCCCTTGTTGCTGTGAAGTGTCATTCACAACAAACACCTCCCACACTCCCAAATGCAAAGTGAATGCAAAAGCACCACCCACTAAGTTGCCCTCCTTCATTTAAACAACATCCTCCCTGACTTTAGAAATCAGAATGCATGTTGCATCTCTTGTTTTCCTACCCAGCTCTTTCTTCTCAGGAAAAAAGTGAGTTTCCCTCTCTCTCCTTTCTCAGGAGACCTCCCTTTTATAAAATGCCATGGCCTCGCAGATGGCAAGCTAAAAAATGAGCTGAAGAAATTCAGGTGTCCTTTCTTCAAGGTACTACTGTAGTCTGCACCGGCACCGCTCTGATGCAAAATTATAATTTCCTTGAGAGTAGCAACTAACTATTACCTAATTCTTTTTCTTTATAATCCTTTGTAACAGATTTGAATCAACTCCTAATCAGAAGAATGCCTTCAGCAAGGCAAAATTATATTCATAATTTTCAAGATATTCATATATGTAAATTATACAGAATAGTACAAATGAAGTTTTAACGAAGGATCAGTTAATATTGTAAATACATCTTATTTGATTATAAAGTTACCATTTTATTTTATTAAAATATGTTAAGTGGTTATCTGATTATTAATGGAGTTTGAGAATGAGAAAATACTATTTGATGTTAGTTTTCAAGTCTTGTAAATGTTGCTGAAAAGAGTCCTACTTTTGACATGACTGTTTTTTAAAAAATCAGAAAATAGCATTTTTAAAATTGAGTATAAATAAAGTTCTTCTTATAATTTCTCCCACTATATCCTCAAAACAGAATATTTATATTTTGGATTCCTCCTTCTTATACTGTGCCATAATGTGACTTGAACTTCATTTAGCATAAATATAATTATAAACACAAATGCTAGCCTGGGCACTAAAACTGTGTGGTAATTCTAGGCTATCTAGATTATGCCTCTTTAGTTCCTCTATGTTATATTTTAAACTAAAAAAAATTAAATGTAAAATTCCTTGCCAGGAATTCATAGGTCCCAATAAATAAGATATCTCATTTAAATTTTATTTTATTTTATTTTTTGTATATATTTTTTTACTGGAGTTCAATTTGCCAACATATAGCATAACACCCAGTGTTCATCCCATCCAGTTGCCCCCCTCAGTGCCCATCACCCAGTCACCCCAACCCCCAACCACCTCCCCTTCCACTATCGCTTGTTCATTTCCCAGAGTTAGGAGTCTCTCACGTTCTGTCTCCCTTTCTGATATTTCCCACTCATTGTCTCTCCTTTCCCCTATGATCCCTTTCACTATTTTTTATATTCCCCAAATGAATGAGACCCTATAATGTTTGTCCTTCTCCGATTGACTTACTTCACTCAGCATAATACCCTCCAGTTCCATCCATGTTGAAGCAAATGGTGGGTATTTGTCGTTTCTAATGGCTGAGGAATATTCCATTGTATACATAAACCACAGCTTCTTTATCCATCATCTTTCAATGGACACCAAGGCTCCTTCCACAGTGTGGCTATTGTGGACATTGCTGCTAGAAACATCGGGGTGCAGGTGTCCTGCCATTTCACCACATCTGTATCTTTGGGGTAAATCCCCAGCAGTGCAATTGCTGGGTCATAGGGCAGCACTATTTTTAACTCCTTGAGGGACCTCCATACAGTTTTCCAGAGTGGCTGCACCAGTTCAGATTCCCACCAACAGAGCAAGAGGGTTCCCTTTTCTCCGCATCCTCTCCAACATTTGCTGTTTCCTGTCTTGTTAATTTTCACCCTTCTCATTGGTGTGAGGTGGTATCTCATGGTGGTTTTGATTTGTATTTCCCTGATGGCCAGTGATGCGGAGCATTTTCTCATATGCTTGTTAGCCATGTCCATGTCTTCCTCTGTGAGATTTCTGTTCATATCTTTTGCCCATTTCATGATTGGATTGCTTGCTTCTTTGCTGTTGAGTTTAATAAATTCTTTATAGGTTTTTGGATACTAGCCCTTTATCTGATAGGTCATTTGCAAATATCATCTTCCATTCTGTACGTTGTCTTTTAGTTTTGTTGACTGTTTCTTTTGCTGTGCAGAAGCTTTTGATCTTGATGAAGTCCCAATAATTCATTTTGTTTCCCTTGCCTTCATAGATGTATCTTGCAAGAAGTTGCTGTGGCCAAGTTCAAAAAGGGTGTTGCCTGTGTTCTCCTCTAGGATTTTCACGTATTCTTGTCTCACATTTAGATCTTTCATCCATGTTGAGTTTATCTTTGTGTATAGTGTAAGAGAATAGTCCAGTTTCATTCTTCTGCATGTGGATGTCCAGTTTTCCCAGCACCATTTATTGAAGAGACTGTCCTTTTTCCAGTGGATAGTTTTTCCTGCTTTGTCGAATATTAGTTGACCATAGAGTTGAGGGCCCATTTCTGGGTTCTCTATTCAGTTCCATTGATCTATGTGTCTATTTTTGTGCCAGTACCACACTATCTTGATGATCACAGCTTTGTAGTACAACCTGAAATCTGGCATTGTGATGCCCCTGGCTCTGGTTTTCTTTTTCAATATTCCCCTGGCTATTTAGGGTCTTTTCTGATTCCACACAAATCTTAAGATGATTTGTTCCAACTCTCTGAAGAAAGTCCATGGTATTTTGATAGGGATTGCATTAAATGTGTAAATTGCCCTAGGTAGCATTGACATTTTCACAATATTAATTCTTCCAATCCATGAGCATGGAATATTTTTCCATCTCTTTATGTCTTCCTCAATTTCTTTTAGAACTGTTCTATAGTTTTTAGGGTATAGATCCTTTACCTCTTTGGTTAGGTTTATTCCTAGGTATCTTATGCTTTTGGGTGCAATTGTAAATGGGATTGACTCTTCATTTAAATTTTAACATAAAAAAAAAAACCTGTAGTGAGCATCTATCACTTCCAGGCATTATACTGGTATTTTACTATATATAATTTCATTTAATCTCCACGAGAGTTTGATTTTATTATCTTCATTTTAGAGAGATTCAGCAAATTTAAGTGACTTACATAATAAGTGGCAAAATGATAAGCAAATACAATCTTTCAGATGCTAAATACCATGTTTCTATCACATCACAATACATTCTGCCTCATATTAAATCATATGCATCTAAGATATTACTATAAGTAGAATATAAAATAGCTATTTTTACTATAACTACATGTAGAATATGTTTATATATGGACCCAATGATTACAAGATCCTCTACAAAGACCCAATGATTAAAGTTGTGATGCTAAAATTAGTCATCAATATGGAGTTGGAGAATGTTACTTCCAAATTAATAAAATACCAATCAGTATTGTGAGCTACATAAATATTCCAACAACATAATCATGCCTTTGAACCAAAGGCATTCTGCATAAGTTTATAAAAATCCTTAGCCTTGTTTTGATGAAACAAAACACCTTATAAAAGTCTAAGGAAGGGGTGCCAGGATGGCTCAGTCGGTTGAGCCTCCAACTCTTGGTTTCCACTGGAGCAGTTATCTCAGGGTTATGGGATCAAACCCCATGTCAGGTTCCATGCTCAGTGCAGAGTCTGCATGTCCCTCTCACTCTGTTCCTCCCCACTTGTTCTCTTTCTCTCTCTAAAATAAATAAGTAAATCTTTAAAAAAAAAAAAGTCTACGGAATTTCTACAGTATACATCTACCACCTTCTTTAACAAGGTCAATCACAGCATAATACCAACTTCCAACTTTTACAGTTTGGCAGAAACACTAAAATAGGATTAAGATAACTTTAATAAGCTTTTTCTTAAACAGAAGAAAATCTTAAAGTCTGTCTGCTAATCATTTTTTAAAAGCATGTGTGTACAACAAATTACCTTTAAAATTATAGTCTCATTAGGGAGGAGTTAAGATGGTGGAAGAGTAAGGAGACCCTAAGTTTATCTCGCACCTCAACAAGATTAGATAGTTATCAAATCATTCTGAACACCCAAGAAATCAATGGGAAGTCTGAGAGAACAAAAACTGCAAGTCCACAAGTAGAAAAGTGACCACCTTTTGAAAGGTAGGAGGTGCTGAAGTTGACTTGGGGGTGATTTAGCTGTGGACATGGCAGCAGGGATGGAGCCTGCTTATGGAGACTACCACAAAGTATTATAAGCAGCAAAGTGCAAAATCTGAGCTTCTAGAAATCTGCTCCCATGGGGCACATGCCTGGCTTAAATGTGCTCAGGTGCTGAAGCAGGGTGGAATACCAGGTGTCACAGCATGGTCTGAGGATCACGTGGGTCACAAAAAGAACAGTACTGTTCCCAGGCATAGGAGCAAGGAAGCCAGCTGAGAACAACAAGTCTTGGTGCTGACTTTCTGCTCTTTGTTGCCATACAGTGCAAACTGCTATGTGGTCATGTGACTGCTTTCCTGGGACTGGCCTGAAAAACACCAAAAGCTTGGTGAGACCCCACCCCAGAGGAGCAGTGCAGGTCTGCACCATGGAGTCCATAAATTTGGAGTTTTGAAACTCAGTCACATGCCTAAGATTTAGAAAACAAATAAACAAAACCTCAGACATAGGCTAGGTGAACACAGGGTTCTGATTGAAACCCCCAACACATGAAATTGATTGCTCTTCTGTGAGGGCTCACTAAAGAGTATGGGGCTAGAGAGCAGAGTACCACCCACCCATCAGCACTGAAAGCCTTCAGGGAGCAAAACATCACCACCTAGTGGACGCCAGAGCTGTTTACACCAAGCCCTGGCCCCTGACCTTCAAGATGCATTTCAATTAGGGCAAGTTCACCTGAGAATCTGCGCAACAGGTCTCACCCCCAGAACACCAGCACAAACAACTGGCTTATACCAAGTACACTAATCATAGAATGCCACAAAGCTTCAGCTCTAAAAGAAATAGTATCTAGCTTCCTTTTTACTTTTATTTTTCATTTTTTTATTATTTATTTTATTTCAATTTATTTTATTTCAATTCCTTTTTTTAAATTTTTAATATTTTTATTTACAGATATACTATATACTTTTTATTTTTATTTTATTTGTTATTTTTTGGGGGGTGGGGAGGAACTAGATTCTTTTTAAAGCAAACAAAAACACACCCAGGATCTAGTTTTTTGGTTGTTGGTTTTTTTCTACGGGAGGGGGTATCTTTGTTTTTTGTTTTGTTTTGTTGTTGTTGTTATTGTTTCTCTTTTTTCTTTTCTGGACAAAATTCACCCCAGAGGAAAGAACAGGAGGTAGAACTCATGGCCAGGAATTTAATCAATACAGGTATAAGCAAATTGTCTGAACTAGAATTTAAAACAACAATTATAAGAATACTAGCTGGGCTTGAAAGAAAGCACAGAAGACACTAGAGAATCCCTTACTGCAGAGATAAAAGAACTAAAATCTAGTCAGGCTGAAATTGAAAATGCTGTAACTGAGATGCAATCCCAAGTAGAGCCCATAAAAATGGGCAAAGCAGAGGAACAAATCAGTGATATAAAAGATAAAATTATGGAAAATAATGAAGCTGAAAAGAAGAGGGAAAGAAAAGTAATGGATCATGAAGACAGACGTAGGGAACTCAGTGACTTATTAAAACATAATAACATTCATATCATAGGACTCCAAAAAAGAAAAAGGGGAAGAAGGTTTATTTGAACAAATTATAGCTGAAAACTTCCCTAATCTGGGAAAGGTCACAGACCACAAATTCCAAGAAGCACAGAGAACTCCCATTAAATTTGTCAAAAGCTGACAATTGCTAAGGCATATCATAATCAAATTCATAAAATACATAGCAAGGAAAGCATCCTGAAAGCAGCAAGGACAAAAAAAAGAAGTCCTTAACCTACAAGGCAAGACAAATCAGGTTTACAGCAGATTTGTCCACAGAAATTTCGTAGGCCAGAAGAAGTGGTGGGAAATATTCAATGTGCTGAATGGGAAAAATACTCAGTCAAAAATTCTTTATCCCACAAGGCTGTCAGTCAGAATAGAAGGAGAGATAGAGCTTCCCAGACAAACCAAAACTAAAGCTGTTTGTGACCACTAAACCAGCCCTGCAAGAAATTTTAAGGAGGGATCTCTGAGTGAGGAAAAAAAGACTAAAGGCAACAAAGACTAGAAAGGATCAGAGATCATCACCAGAAACATTGACTCTACAGGTAACACAATGACACTAAATTCACATCTTTCAATAATCACTCTGAATGTAAATGGACTAAATGCTCCAATCAAAAGATATAGGGTATCAGAATGGGTTAAAAAAAAAAAAAACAAGATCTATCTATATGCTACCTATTAGAGACTCATTTTAGACCTAAAGACACCTGCAGATTGAAAGCGAGGGGATGGAGAACTATCATGCTAATGGATGTCAAAAGAAAGACGGAGTTGCCATACTCATATCAGACAAGCTAGATTTTAAAATAAAGACTGTGATAAGAAGATCTAACAATCCTAAATACTTATGCCCCCAACTTATGAGCACCCAAATATATAAATCAATTAATAATAAACATAAAGAAATTCATTAATAATAATACAATAATAGTGGGGGACTTTAAGACCTCACTAAAATCAATAGACAGATCATCTAAGCAGAAAATTTACAAGGCAACAATGGCTTTGAATGACACATTGGACCAAATATACTTAGCAGATATATTCAGAACATTTCATCCTACAGCAGCAGAATATACATTCTTTTTGAGTACACATGGAACATTCTCCAGAATAGATCACATACTAGGTAATAAATCAGCCCTTAACAAGTACAAAAAGATCGAGATCATACCATGCATATTTTCAGACCACAATGCTATGAAACTTGAAGTCAACCACAAAAAAAGAAAAACTGGAAAGACTACAAACACATGGAGGTTAAATAACATCCTACTAAAGAATGAATGGGTTAACCAGGAAATCAAGGAATACATTTTTTAAATACATGGAAACACATGAAAGCGAAAACACAACAGTTTAAAATCTTTCTGATGCAGCAAAGGCAGTCCTAAGAGAGAAGTAGAAAGCAATACAGACCTACCTTAAGAATCAAGAAAAGTCTCAAATATACAACCTAACCTTACATTAAAAGAGCTGGAGAAAGAATAGCAAATAAAACTGAGAATCAGCAGAAGAAAGGAAATAATAAGGCTTAGAGCAGAAATGATATACAATTAAAAAAAAAAACATTAGAACATATCAACAAAACTAGGAGCTGATTCTTTGAAAGAAATAAAGAAGTTGATAAACTCCTAGCCAGACTTATCAAAAAGAAAGGAGAAAGATCTGAATAGATAAAATCACAAATGAAAGAGTAGAGATCACAACCAACAACACACAAATACAAATAATTATAATACTATGAAAAATTATATGCCAACAAACTGGGCAACCTGGAAGAAATGGACAAATTCCCAGAAACCTACAAACCACCAAAACTGAAACAGGAAGAAATAAAAATTTTGAACAGTCCAATAGCCAGCAAAGAAATTAAAGCAGTAATCAAAACTCTTCCAACAAACAAAAGTCCTGGGCCAGATGGCTTCCCAGGGAAATTCTACCAGACGTTCAAAGAAGAGTTTAATATCTATTCTCAAACTGTTCCAAAAAATAGAAATGGAGGGAAAACTTCCAAACTCATTCTACAAGGTCAGCATTACCTTGATTCTAAAACCAGATAAAGATCTCACTGAAAGGAGGAATTCTAGGCCAATATCCCTGATGAACACGGATGCAAAAATTCTCAGTAGAATACTAGCAAATTGAATTCAACATTGCATTAAGTGAATTATCCCACCATCGAGTCGGATTTATTCCTGGGCTGCAGGTGTGGATGAATATTTGTAAATCAACCAACGTGTTACACCACCTTAAAAAAGAAAGGATAAGAGCCATATAATCCTGTCAATAGATGCAGAAAAAGCATTTGAGAAAATACAGCATCCTTTCTTGCTAAAAACCCTCAGCAAAGTAAGGATAGATGGAACATACCTCAACATCATAAAGGCTATATATGAAAGACCCACAGCTGATATCATCTTCAATATGAAAAAAATGAGATCCTTTCCCTTATGGTCAGGAACAGACAGGAACGTCCACTCACACCATCACTTTTTAACATAGTACTGAAGGCCGGAGCCTCAGAAATCAGACAACAAAAAGAAATAAAAGGCATCCAAATCAGCAAGGAAGAAGTCAAACACTCACCATTTGTGGACAACATGATACTCTATGTAGAAAACCCAAAAGACTCTACCAAAAAATTGCCAGAACTAATACACAAATTCATCAAAGCTATAGGCTACAAAATCAATGTGCAGACGATGATGCTCCATTTCTATATATCAATAATGAAGAAGCAGAAAAAGAAATCAAGGAATCAGTTCCATTTGCAATTGCACCAAAAACAATAAGGTAACTGAAGAGGTAAAAGATCTTTATTATGAAAACTACAGAACACTAATGAAAGTAATTGAAGAGGACACAAAGAAATGGAAAAGCTTTCCATGCTTGGGATTGGAAGAACAAACATTGTCAAATGTCTATCCTACCCAAAGCAATCTACATTTAATGCAATCCCTGTCAAAATACCACCAGCATTTTTCAGAGTTAGAACAAACAATCCTAAAATTTGTATGGAACCACAATAGACCCCAAATAGCTAAAGCAATTCTGAAAAAGAAAAACAAAACTGGAAGCATTGCAATTCCAGATTTAAAGCTATATTACAAAGCTATGGCCATCAAGACAGTATGGTACTGGCACAAAAATAGACACATAGATCAATAAAATACAATAGAGAACCCAGAAAGGGACTCACAGCTATTTGGTCAACTAATCTCCGACAAAGCATGAAAAAGTATTCAATGGAATAAAGGATGTTTCTTCGACAAATGGTGCCAGGAAAACTGGACAACAACACGCAGAAGAATGAAACTGGACCACCTTCTTACACCATACACAAAAATACACTCAACATGGATAAAAGGCCTAAATATGAGACAGGAAACCATCAAAATCCTGGAGAACACAGGCAGAAACCTCTCTGACCTCAGCCACAGCAACTGCTTACTAGACACGTCACTGGAGGGCAAGAGGAGCAAAAGCAAAAATGAACTATTGGAAATTGATCAAGATAAAAAGCTGTATAGCAAAGGAAATGATTAACAAAACTAAAAGGCAGCCTACATAATGGGAGAAGATATTTGCAAACAACATATCTGATAAAGGGCTAGTATCCAAAATCTATAAAGAACTTATAAAACTCAACACCCAAAAAATAAACAACCCAGTTAAAAAATGGACGGAAGACATGAATATCTACTTTTCTAAAGAAGACATCCAGATGGCCAACAGACACATGAAAAGATGCTCAACATCACTCATCACCTGGGAAATACATATCAAAACCACGATAAGATACCACCTCATACCTCTCAGAAGGGCTAAAATTAACAACACAGGAAACAACGGGTGTTGACAAGGATGTAGGGAAGGAGGAATCTTCCTGCACTGTCAGTGGAGATGCAAACTGGTGGAACCACTCTGAAGAACAATTCTAAGGTTCTTCAAAAAGTTAAAAATAGAACTACCTTATGACCTAAGCAATTATACTACTGGGTATATACCCAAAGGATACAAAAACACAGATTTGAAGGGGAATGTTTAGAGCAGCATCATCAACAATAATCAAACTAGGGAAAGAGCCCAAACATCCATGGACTGGTGAATGGATAAAGAAGATGTGTGTACGTACACACACACACACACACACACACACACACACACACACTGTAATATTACTCAGCCATCAAAAAGAATGAAATCTTTCCATTTGCAATGATGTGGATGGAGCTAGAGAATATGTTGCAAAGTGAAACAAGTCAGTCCAAGAAAGACAAATATCATAGGACCTCACTGATATGTGAAATCCAAAAGAAAATAGATGAACATATGAGAAGGGGGAAAAGAAAAAAAGGAGAGAAGAAAACAAGCTAGGAGACTCTTAACGACAGAGAACCACCTGAAGGTTGATGGAGAGAAGAGGGTAGAGAACGGACACTTGGTGTGATGAGCACTGGGTGTCGTATGTAGGTGATGAGTCACTGAATTCTACTCCAGACACCAATATTGCACTGTATGGTAAACTAACGAGAATTTAAAGTTAAAAAATAAAATAATAAAATAAAATTATATGCTCAGGACTTCTAGATTAATTGATGAAGTTCAAGCTCAGGCCAAGAGGAAAGGAAGGCAAAAGAATTAGGAAGTTTATAAATATAATGCACTCCCATGGTAAAAAAGCATGACTGTTGAAGTAAGATGTCATCTCTTAACGGCAAGTAGCACACGCCAAATTGGGCTATGTCTATATCCCAGCTACAAAATACAAGAAGAAAACTACAATAAGTATATAATATGTAATTGTTTCCACATGAATATGATTGCCCTTCATTAAGGAAGAAGAGCTTAGTTACAATAAATGATCTGCTCTGACAAACAAATGCAATTGAAACCCTAAGTACTTTGCTTGCTTCTCCCTCCTACCGCAGGGATATCCAGTTGTTCATCTCTACCCCTATACGTACCCGTCCCCAGGTTCTCATTTTTAAGTTAAATGGGAAATGAAGAGACCATCCTGTCAAAAAGAGAGAGATGTGTATACCTCTCTAGTGGTTTCTCTAGGCAATTCAGTTGAGCTGAGAAGGAATTCTCATTAGTTCAATATAGATAAACATGAATCCCTGGTTGATAAATGACATTATTCTTCCTTTCTTTCACAACTCTGTCTAACTCTGAACTCCAAGGGGCCCTTCCTGACGTCATCTCTGCATATCCCTTATACATAAATATGCATATAGATCTTCTAACTCCATATGCAGTTATGCTCTTGTACACTACCAATGTACATTATTGAGTCGTTCTATCATTGCTATTGTTGTCAATGGCTAAATATGTGTGGCATGTGTGTGTTACTATGAAACCTATTATTTTTTATATTCCTGTACTACTGAGCATAGTGCTATGACAGGGAAGGCACACTTAGATGTTAAAAATGTCACACTATATGGACATATTGCTTGCTACTGTCAAAATGACCAAGAGCATGTAATCCTATCTCTAGGGGGAATCCATACTTTGGTAGAAATTTCTTTAAACTACATAAAATCCTCTGAATCATGCCAGCTCTCGCTCCCTATAGCATCTAGTTAATGATGCTAACTAAACTAGCATCACTGATAAGCTTTATCAGGAAAATACTTGATCATTTAGCAAAATGTCAAAGGATATCTTGGTGGCAATCTTATTAAGGTTTCTGAAAAAGATTGTTCTGTTTCAAGTTATCTTTGAGAAAATGTAGAATTAGTAGAATTAGTGATGTCAGGAAGGTAACTGCCAACAGAGCTGCTGCCAGAAATGTACAAAGCCCTCCAGAGGTTTTTGATTCGTGTTTAAACCACACAGGAAAAAAAAAATGAACTAAATTTTAATAAAATTGAACTAAAATCTTATTTTAGGTGATTCCATTTAATAATTAAACTCAGTATAAAATCATCAATGCTCGTCCATGGAAGAATGGGTCTTTACTACTTGCTCAGAATTTTTTAACAGCTTTATTGAGATATAATTCATATGTCATACAATTCATTCAAAACGCGTAACTCAAAAAAAAACCAGACAAAATGTGTAACTCAGTGAATTTTAGTATATTCACAGATATGTGCAAACACCACTAAGGTCAATTTTTGAATATTTTTATTTTAAAGAAATGTGTATACATTAGCTATAAACTCCTATTCTTCTTCCCTCCCCAGCCCTAAGAAATTACTAATTTACTTTTTTAAAAAAAGATTTTATTTATTTATTAGAGAGAGAGAGAGAGAGAGGCAGAAACACAGGCAGAGGGAGAAGCAGGCTCCATACGGGGAGCCCGACCTGGGACTCGATCCCGAGTCTCCAGGATCAGGCCCTGGGCTGAAGGCGGGGCTAAACCACTGAGCCACTCAGGCTGCCCCAACTAATTTACTTTCTATCTACATAGATTTATGTACTGGAGTTTCATGTGAATGGAATCATGATATAAGGACTTTGTGACTCTTTTTTTTCCACTTGACATGATGTTTTTGAGGTTCATCCAAGAGGTAGCATGTATCAGTACTCCATTCCTTTGTGTGGCTAAATGATATTCCTTTGTTTGGATATACATTTCATTTCCCTATTCATCCATTGACGGACATTTGGGTTGTTTCTATTTTTTGGTTATAACGAATGATGTTGCTACAAACATTCATTTACAAGATTTTGTGTAGACATATGTTTTCATTCCTCTTGACCACATACCTTGAGTGGAGTTGCTGGATCATATATGAAAACTAGATCTTCAATTTTTAATTGAGGAAGTGCCAGACTGTTCTCCAAAACAGCTGCACCATTGTATATTCTCTACACCTTCATTAAAACTTATTATCTGATTTTTTTGTGTGTTAGCCATCCTAGTGGGTGTGAAATGGTATCTCATTATGGTTTTGATTTGCATTTTCCTGATGATTAATAACATCAAACATCTCTTGATGTACTTATTGGCCATTTGTATATCTTCTTTGGAGAAATATCTCTTCAGATAATTTGACTATTTTTAATTGGCTTGTCATTTTATTATTGAGTGGAAAGAGTTCTTTGTATTTCTAAATACAACATCCTTCTAAGATACATGATTTGCAAATTTTGTATTATTGTTTTTTCACCTTTTTTTCCAGCTCTTTTGCAATATTTCACATAACATTGTGTAAGTACAGTATACAAGGTGATGATCTGATAGGCATATATATAGTGAAATATTCACCGCATATTATTTAATACATCCTTCATCCATCTAATTACCACAATTTGTTAAGATGAGAGCATTTAAGATCATCTCTCACAGCAACTTTCAAGCAAATAATACAGTATTCTTAACTACAGTCTCCACCCTGTACCCTAAATCTCCAGAACTTACTCATCTGATAACTGAAAGTTTGTACCTTTAATCAACGTCTCCCCACTTTCCCCAATCCCTCGCAGCCATCAATTTATTCTCTGATTCTCAGCTTTACACTTCTAGAATCCACATGTAAGGTCATATAGCATTTATCTTCCTCCATTTAACTTATTTCACTAGCAAAATGCCCTCGGGTTTATCCATGTTGTTGCTAAGAATTTCCTTCATCTTTATGACTGAATAATATTGCATTGTTCATATATATCACATTTTTTTTACCTACTCATTTATTGATGAGCACTTAGGTTGTTTCCACATCTTCTTGTGAATAACGCTGCAAAGAACATGGGAATGCAGCTATCTCTCCAATATAGCGATTTCATTTCCTTTGGAAATATATTCTAAAGTGGGATTGCTTGATTGTATCGTGGTTTAATTTTTAATTTTTTGAGGACCCTCCATACTGTTCATAGTAGTTACACCAATTTGCATTCCCATCTACAGTGTACAAAGGTTCTCTTTTCTCCACATTCTCACCAATATTTGTTATCTCTTGTCTTTTTTTATTAAAGCCTTTCTTTTTTTTATTATTATTAAAGCCATTCTAACACATGTGAGGCGGTATCTCATAGTGGTTTTGATTTGCACTTCTCTGATGATTAGTGATGTTGAGCATCTTTTCACTTACTTCTTGATCATTTGTACATCTTTGGGAAAAAAAATCTATTCAGGTCGTTGACTATTTTTAAATTGGATTATTTGGAGGTTTTGCTATTGAGTTGTAGGCGTTCCTTATAGATTTTGGACATTAACTTCTTACCCGATCTATGGTTTACAAATATCTTCTCCCATTCAATAGGCTGTTTTTTTGTTGATTATTTCTTTTGCTATGCAGAAGCATTTTAGTTTGACATAGTCCCACCTGTTGATTGTGCTTTTGTTTCTACTTTTAGTGTCATATCCAAATAATCATTGCCAAAACCAATATCAAAAAGCTTTTCCCCTGGGCAGCCTGGGTGGCTCAGCAGTTTAGCACCGCCTTCACCCCAGGGCATGATCTTGGAGACCTGGGATCAAGTCCCATGACAGGCTTCCTGCATGAAGCCTGCTTCTCACTCTGCTGTCTCTGCCTCTCTCTCTCTCTCTCTCTCTCTCTCTCTCATGAATAAATAAAATTTTAAAAAAAGAAAACGCTTTTCCCCTGTTTCCTTCTAGGAGTTTTACTATGTCAGCTCTTATGTCTAAATACTTAATGTATTTTGACTTAGTTTTTGTAAATGTTGTAAGATAAGGGTCTAATTTCATATTTTTGCATTTGGGTATCCAGTTCTCCCAACATCTTACTTATTAAGTATTCTTGGCTGCATATCAAATATTAATAACCATCTATGTGTGAGTTCTTTCTGGGATCTCTATCCTGCTCCATTGGTCTACCTATTTTATTTCCAGTACCATGCTGTTGTGATTATTATTACTTATAATATAGTTTAAAATCAGAAAGCATGATGCCTCCAGCTTTGTTCTTTCTCAAGATTTCTTTGACTATTTGAGGTCTATTGTGGTTCCATATAAATTTTAGAATTTTTTTTCTATTTTTGTGAAAAATGCCATTAGAATTTTAACAGGGATTGCTTTGAATCTATAGATGACTTTGGACGTATTGACATTTTAACAGTATTCACTCTTATAATCCATAAACATGAGACATCTTTCCATTTATTTGTGTCTCTTAAATTTCTTACATCAATATCTTACAGTTTTCCACGTACAGATCTTTCACTTCTTTGGATAATTCCTAAATGTATTTTTCATTTTGATGCTATTGTAAATGGAATTGTTTTCATATTTCTTTTTCAGGTGTGTCACTGTGAGTGTACAGAAACACAACTGATTTTTTGTATGTTGACTTTGTATCCCGAAGCTTTTACTGAATTTGCTTATTAGGTCTAACAGTTTTTTGGTGTAGTCTTTGAGATTTTCCACATATATAATCTTGTCATCAGCAAACAGAGACAATTTTACTTCTTCCTTTCCAATTTGAATATCTCCCACTTCTTTTTCAAACTTTCACCATTTAATATGAGGTTAGCTGTGGGGATGTCATATACAGCCTTTATTATGTTGAAGTATATTCCTCCTTTATTCAGTTTCATGAGAATTTTTATCATGAATGGATGGGGAAGTTTGACAAATGCATTTCCTACAACTATTTAGATGTTCCTACAATTTTTGTTTGTGTATATTGAACCATCCTTGCATCCCAAAGATAAATCCCATTTGACCACAGTGTATGATCTTTTAATGTTCTGTTGAATTCAGTTTGTTAGTATTTTGTTGAGAATTTTTACATCTATATTCATCAAGAATATTGGCCTATAGTTTTCTTATCTAAGAGTGCCCTTATCTGTCCTTGGTATTATTGTGATGCTGGCTTCATAAAATAAGTTTGGGAGTTCCCTTCTCTTTAACTTTTTGAAAATTTGAGGAAAAATAGCATTAATTCTTCCTTAAATGTTTTATAGAATTTACTTCTTTGGTAAGCATTATAGGGGGTCCACCATGATTGCAAGGCCTATTCCACGCTCAGCAATGCCTTTAGGTCTAGCAGCTACAAACCAAGGCAGGCAATGGTGGTGACCAGGGCCAGCGGTATGCCCACACTCAGCTGAGGGCACTGGCTATAGGTGTTTGTGTAGTGACAGGAGTCAGCTGCAGACACATACACGTAGTGACTACAGCTAAGGCCAGCAACAGGGGTCAGGAACAACTGTAAATGCACTGGCAGCTCCAGAGGCCCTGGCTATTGGTGTTTACTCCTATGGCTGCAGGGTCTCATTATAGGCACAAACATGGCAGGGGAAGCCATTGACAGGAGTAAGGACAGCAGGGTACAAATATACAGTTGGAAGTAGGTGCTAGTGAGCCCAGCAATGCAAGCCAGTGATAGGAGACAGGGCTGTATCTGGACCCAAAAGTAGTTATGGGGGTCTTGACTGTTTACATGTACTTCTGTGACTGCTGCATCTCTCCATACGCATACACATGGCAGTGGCAGCTGGTTATAGGATTCAGACTGGTGGAGTCCCAGTGCACAGCTCGGGGGGCTTGCCCAGGCGTGTGCACAGCAGTAGAGGTCAGCAGTCTACATTAGCATCCTGCATTTGTACAACTGCAGAAGCCAAGCCTGGCTGCTGGTACACTCCAATGATGGTGAGTAGGGCTGGGGAGTAGGGAGACTGGCAATCCAGGTGACTGGCATCGACAAGCACAAAAATCTGGAAGGCGAAAACCAGTGAAATCTGCAGGAGGGGGCCAATGGCTGTGCTGGCCACTGGTTTCTTCAGTGGTGAGAGCTGCTGGTGTCCTCTCCGGGGTAGGTCACTGTGAACTGTGACAGTTCCCACTGCATGGCTGATACTGGTAGCCCCTGACTTTCTTTTTCCTAGGCACTCTGCTATCTCAGCTCTGCTCTCTGGGTGAAGGGAAATCAAACCCAGAAAGACTGAGGAAGCTGGTCACTCATCCCCTTCTCCTTTCTTAGTGAGGGGAACTCTTTCAAGCTGGGGAGTTCCCTCATGGTTCCAAGCACTGCTGGCCTCGGGGATGGGATGTTGAAGCCAAATGAAGCTGCTCTTTCTTCCTTTTTGTGCAGTTATTCTTGGGTTTTTTTGTCCCACTGTGCTGCTTAACTTTTTTTAAAATGGACTCCTGAGGTCTCTCAGAGCTGGGTGTGTTTTGTTTTGTTTTGTTTTGTTTAGGTAGTTGTCTCATTGTTGACCTTTGCTGGAGGATAGAATGTGAAATGGTGCAGCCACTCTGGAAAACTGTGTGGAGGTTCCTCAAAGAGTTAAAAATAGATCTGCCCTACGACCCAGCAATTGCACTGCTGGGGATTTACCCCAAAGATACAGATGCAATGAAATGCCGGGACACCTGCACCCCGATGTTTCTAGCAGCAATGTCCACAATAGCCAAACTGTGGAAGGAGCCTCGGTGTCCATCGAAAGATGAATGGATAAAGAAGATGTGGTTTATGTATACAATGGAATATTCCTCAGCCATTAGAAACGACGAATACCCACCATTTGCTTCAATGTGGATGGAACTGGAGGGTATGATGCTGAGTGAAGTAAGTCAATCAGGGAAGGACAAACATTATATGTTCTCATTCATTTGGGGAATATAAATAATAGTGAAAGGGAATAGAAGGGAAGGGAGAAGAAGTGTGTGGGAAATATCAGAAAGGGAGACAGAACATGAAGACTCCTAACTCTGGGAAACAAACTAGGGGTTGTGGAAGGGGAGGAGGGTGGGGGGGTGGGGGGGAATGGGTGACGGGCACTGAGGGGGGCACTTGACGGGATAAGCACTGGGTGTTATTCTGTATGTTGGCAAATTGAACACCAATAAAAAATAAATTATAAAAAAAAAATCTTAAAAAATTTCAAATTAAAAGTAGGATCTCCAAAAAGAGAAAAAAAAAAAAAAAAGGATAGATACGGGCTAGGCTCTCCTGTTCTGTCACCTTGACAACATCTTGTTTGCCTCATCTTTTCACTTTCTTGACAGTGTACTCTGAAGCACAAAAGTTTTTAATCTTGATGAAGTCTAATATATACATATATCTTTTTTGTTGTTGTTGTTGCGTGTTTATGGTGTCATACTTGAGAATCTTTTGTGAAATACCAGTTTATGAAGATTTACTCCTGTCTTCTTTCAGAATTCTTAAAATTTTAGCTCTTATAAATTTTGCCTCGAGTTATTGAAAAATGGGTTCAAGATAAGTATTTTCCCTCTCTAATCTCATCTTAGGCTTGTCCTAAATAACCTTGCCTTTAATTCCTATATCCTTCCTCCCAGAATGAACCTCACTTTGAACTCATCAAAATAAATTTTCTCCTTCATGATATCACCCATTTGCTTAAGTCATTAAATAATTTAACAGAAGCTCAAATCTGATACACAGGATGTCAGAACGCAGAGCCTGGGTGCTCACAACTAGCTGATGCAAAAGATAAAGCTGTGTGAACAGTGCTACAGATTGAGGGCTAAAACCATTGGAAGACTCATTGTTTTGGTTAATTTTGGTTCACAACAGGGCACAGGATAAGCATGGCGGGTTGGAATATGGGGAAACAAGACATGGTGAGTGGTGATGTGGGGACACAAAAGAGGTGATAGGTGAAGGAAGGAGGGACACAGGAGGAGTTACATTGGTTGAGGGGAGGAGGGACACAGGATGGGCCATTGTAGGTGAGGGTATGTGCGATGCAGGATGAGCCAGAGGGGGTAAGGGTGGAGGGGCTTCTGTGAATCTAGTTAAAGAAAGCAGAGCTATGAGGGGTGAGGAGGAATGACACATGCAGGAAAAGACACATGTGGACATTCTCTGACAAGTCCTTTGACTAGAAATTGGGAGTGAGGATTATGTCCTCTCTCTCATGGGTTCCCTGGCCATCATCTTCTTAACCTTACTGGATTAGAATTTATTTGGTGGATCATAGGAAGAAATAATTGTGTAGGAAGAGGCACTTAATTAGAAAGAATCCTCCTCTAAATTATACATGGAGGTCTCATCAAATTCTAAGATACAATGGTTAATTTTATAATTAAAACTTCAAAGCAACGGTTTTTTAAAAGATTTTATTTATTTATGAGAGGCAGAGAGAGAGAGAGAGGCAGAGACACAGGCAGAGGGAGAAGCAGGCTCCATGCAGGGAGCCCGACGTGGGACTCGATCCTGGGCCTCCAGGATCCCACCCCGGGCCGAAGGTGGCACTAAACCGCTGAGCCCCCGGGGCTGCCCCAAAGCAACATTTTTTAAGTTGTAATTTATTCCCATGCATGCACTGTCTTTCTACAGTTCCTTTGTTTCCAGGGCATAATTATAATAAATTAAACTTCCGCTCAATGTAGCATATTGTTTACAGTATTTATTAATAGCAGGTTTGATATTTGGAAATAGCCAAGTTATTCAGGGCCAAATGTACTTAATAAAGTGGGCAATCAAGCTGCATAGTGTTGTTTTAATAAAAATAAAAAATAAATTTATTCATGCATTGATCCATTTACTTATTTAATAAATATTTCTGAGTACCTGGTGCATGTCAGTCTCTGTCTAGGTGCTGGGGACATAGCTAGGAAGAGCAAAGTGCCTTTTCTCATGGAGCTTACCTGAAAATGGGGAAACTGAGAATAAAATATCAGACATACACATTAATAGTCTCATCCATTCAATATGCTGGCTACTCTTCTCAATTCGATAAATATCAATTTCACTATTACAATGTATTGCCAAAGCACACCTTTCTTAATAAATCAGTCCAAGTCCTTAGAAATAGTTTCCCATTCACCCAGGAAGCCAAGCCAATTTTCAGACATTTCTACCACTTTGTCCAAGCTGGAAGTGCTTTATTTCATTAAGTACAGATAAATAAATAATCACAAGTAGGATTTGAATTTTATCATTAGCCTTCTGCCTTCCTAGTTAGTTTTCTGAAAGTGTTAAGATAGAAAGTTGCCCAAAATGAAAACACAGAGCTAACTAGAAATTTTTAAAATCATTCATTTCATTTTCTCACTTTTCTCAACTCATCTGAGAAAAATATGTGTTATCCTTTGTCTAATCATTTGCTTAAATTTCCCAGAAGAGACTTCTTATCCTAGGCCATAAATAAGGACATAACTAGTAACAGACACTTTGGCCAACTGAAACCATTATTTTGGGTTTTCTAAAATGTACAGACTAGAGACACTCCTCAAACAACAAATTATTTGAGAAAAGCTCTATTCTGCAACCCTGCTTTGTTCAAAGTCTATCAAGTCACCATTTCCACTGAGGACTCAATTATTGCCAGAACTGTTTCATCCATTGCAAATTGCACTAGGCAGAAATTTGGCTCTCAAAACTTTAGACCAGATGCAAGTTTCAAAGAATTCTTTTTGTCTGAAGATGCATTAACCATTTTCTGATTCGAGAACTGAAATGAATTTGTATGTTTGAGAGCTGAAATAAATTTGTATATTTCCCATCCTCCAAACCTAAATTCAGAACAATTTCTCCAAGCAGTGGTTTTGAAATTCTACTAATTTGATATGTACCAGCATATTTATAAATGGAATAGCTGAAGCAGGTATCTTAAATCATTATTATATTCTGGAACCTGTGGAAAATGTATGCCTGACTTGCAACTATCACTGCCACCTAACTAGGGCTTGGGGCTGCAGTTATTGGTTATTTGAAGATGTGGTCTTTGGGCAGCTGAGGTGATAGTACGCTGTTTTCTTTTTTATGGGTCTTTGTTCTTTCTTTGCATGCCACATCCCTTCCGTTCATCCTGTGCCTTCAGAAAACACTGGAAGCCTTGAAGATAGAGGAAACCAGGAGTTAACAGAAAAAAACAAAAGAAGTCCTGATATGTGGCAATGTCGCAGACAAGTGGTACTGAAAGAAATTACAGAAATAGTTATAGGTGGGTTTTGCTTTATCATTTACAGTAAAATGGATCCATTTTTTTTAAAATCTAAACTATCACAAAACAGTTCTACTACAGGAAAACTACCTCATAGTCTTTCTATAGATGCGGTTTCTTTGCATCTATCTTTAAATAGAAATAAGCATATATAAAAGGTTGAGAAAGATTTGCTGCATGGATTATACAGATTTTCAACACTTGCTTGACTAGTCTTAGGCGCACTCCCAAACAAAACTGAATCTCACTCACATCCTATTCTTTTCTCCACTGAAGATATGATCTTCTCTAAAATTATTTGCTTTCCATGAGGAAGTCTATGTTTAAAAAATGTGTGTATATATATATATATATATATATATATATATTCATATTTTTTTCTAATTCACATGAGAGATGAAAAAAATCGTGGCCAGGGTATAAAAACGCTATATCAATTAATAATATAGGAAATGAATGAAGATCAATAATGAAAGCAATATTTTTATTGTTTTTAATGAAAACATATATATACATATATATATGTATAATGAAAAAAAATATATATATATATATAACCAACTCCCTTGGTTTCAAGGGAGAAACCAAGCAAATAAAACCCTAAGGTAAAAAGGAAGAATCAAAGGCTAATTCTTTTCACATACACTTTAATTCACACCTCCCCATTCTGCAAAGCAGCAAACAGCTCTGCACCTCACTTAAAATTCCAGAATAGGTACACCTGATTTTATTTGCCCCCAGCCACAGACTAAGTAAGAAGCCACTGATGCCACAGGAAAGCAGGACTGGGTTTGTAATTGAAGTCAATTCTCCCGATTAACAAAACATCAGGAACGCGTTTGTACCGTGTTGATGCCCACCATAAAATATTATTTGATATATTTTCAGCATGTCATCCTTAAAACAGGAGGTTTTTTCCTTCCTGAAAATATAGAAATCACTGATTTTTTTAAGTGACCCTTTTATTCAATCTCTTCCTCCTTCTTTAGGACCCGTCTTTATGCTTCAAATGTAGATGATAGATTTATAAGTCTCTTCTCTCCACATAACTAAATGTGAAGTGGAATCTGGAGTGGGGGTGGGGGCAGGGAAATCAGTTACTCAAACCATTCTGAATCTCTCAAGACTTCATTACTAAGCACTCCATATACTTTGCATACATCTCATCAAGCATGAAAAATTATTCAGGTTTGTTCAGGAACATGATATTTCCTCATTTCTACTTACAAGCAGGGTTTTTTTTTTTTTTTTTTTGCACTCTCTAAAACATCATTAACAGAATTTCGTGGACTGCCCACAGGACCCCTAAATCCAACTTAATTTGAAGTTGTACATCCTGTTCCTTAAGCAAGGAATGTTTGGGTATTACCAATATACTGAAAGATAGATGAGATGTGCTCATGGCAATACAGCTTTTAACCTTTCCTCTCCTCTACCATGACGGGGGTGAATTACCGTAAATGATGGGTACCCTGTCTGCAGTGTGGACAATTGATTTGACCTGACTGCCTCCAAAGCTCTAATGGACTTTGTGGCCAAATCCCCTGAGATATAAAATATGTCTAAGTGAATTGGGGCAGGTTAAAGAACAGACCTGCTTTTCATTGCAGGCTCTAGCTCTAATACATCTCCCAGTTGTTCAGGGCAAAAGATTAAAAATGATCAATACCCAAATCATTTTTTTAAAGTGTTGCCCTCAGTAAATCTATTTTTGTTATTTTTCCCCCTGCCAAGCATGGTTTTACAAACCTTGAAAAGATCCTTTTCTTCAAACACTGAATTGCATACACAGCTCTATCCTCAGTTTATTTTGATTTAATTTATCCTCATCTATTCAGTTATTGATTACTCAGACTGTACAAAATTTCTTTGGATTTAGATAGTGAATTTCTCATTTTTTGAGTGTACCCTGAAGTTTCCATTTGCAGTGGAGAAGGAAGGTTATCAAAGAGGAAGGAATAGGATAGGAAATGCTTCAGGAAAACAAAAGAGAAAGTAATAAAGAGAAGGATGCCCAGATAAAGTACAAAAAATTGGATATAAAAAATTACCTTTCAGATTGAAATCATATTTTTTTCCTAATTCACATGAGAGATGAAAAAAATCGTGGCCAGGGTATAAAAACGCTATATCAATTCATAATATAGGAAATGAATGAAGATCAATAATGAAAGCAATATCTTTATTGTTTTTAATGAAAACAAAAAATGAAATCCAATCACTTATCACTCAGATGGCCTTTAGAAGGGAATATCTATGCAGAAAAGAAGAGAAGAAATAAAAAAGAAAACATTTAGTAAGCCAAAGAAAGAATACTTCAGTGAGCTACTGCTTGGATCAAGAGGACAGTTACTATCTAAATAGTAATATTTTAATCAAAATGGCACAAGATACAAAGCTTCCTTTTAAAGGACATTACTCAACTCTGTATTCTCAGCAACAACAATGTACAAGGTAGCTTTTGTGTTATCTTGAAAGTATATCTCAAAAAGTAACTCCCTAAGAATGAATTTTCTTTAAAAATGTAGTTAATCAAAAAAAAAAAATGTAGTTAATCAGGGGGCACCTGGATGGCTCAGTTGGTTAAGTGTCCAACTCTTATAAAGCTCGTCTCTCAGATCAAAAAAAAAAAAGTGTCCAACTCTTGATTTCGGCTCAGGCCATGATCTCAGGGTCAGGGGATCAATCCCTGCATCAGGCTCTGTGCTCAGTGGACAGTACGCTTGCAATTATCTCTCTCTCCTTCCCTCTCCCTCTCCCCCACCACTCCACTCATAAATGTGCACTGAGTGCATGCTCATTCTCTCAAATAAATAAATAAAATAAAAAGATTTTGGCGAGAGACAGTGTGAGCAGGGGGCAGAGGGAGAAGTAGGCTCCCCACCGAGCATGAGCCCAAGGCAGAGCTGATCCCAAGACCCTAGGATCACAACCTGAGCCAAAGGCAGATGCTCAACGCAACTGAGGTACCCAGGTGCCCCTAAATAAAACCTTTTTTTTAAATGTAGTTAATCAGATCACTGAGATTCATTCAACAAACACTGACCACCACTCTGGACAAAACAACATGCTAGATGACAAGGGAGAAAATAGGATGAAAAACAACCATTCTTGTTTCTCAATATTATAATCTAGCTGAGAAATTTAGATGTGCACAAGTGATAACATTAGTCAAAGCAAATACAGTGATACTATAAGAGTTAAAACGTGCTTTGAGTTTTAGAGAGAAGTGTTATTTCCTTGTCAGAGTAAAGCTTTGCAGAGGTGATTGTATTAAAGCCTAATTCAAATGCAATATGTACCTAAAACAATTTTAAAGCTTCAAACATTTTCAGAAGCTAGATATATGAAGGAAAATGATTTCCATAAGTGCGCTGTGTTATGTGCGTAATTATACTGCCTTCCTATGACCTGAACAATGGGCTTTAAATTAGGCACCAGTGAACTTTTTCTATAAAGGGCCAGATAGTAAATATTTTGTGCTTTGTCGGCCACATGTTCTCTGTTGTAAGCACTCCACTCTACCATAGACAGTATGTAAATGAATGAGCATGGCTACATTCCAATAAAACTTTATTTATGGGCACTGAAATCTGAATTTCATATAATTTTTCACATGAAACTAAACAGTATTCTTTTTAAATTTTTTTGACTATTTAAAAAATGTAAAAACTATTCTTAGCTCATAGACTGGGAGAAAAAAACAGATGGTAGGCTGGTTTTAGCATACAGGCTGTAGGTTGCCAGTCCCTGTTCGCTTTAGATTTTTAATATTTCATCTTAGACACATATTTCTTTGTAATTGTCTACCTGTCACATCTTGCTCAGACTTTATCTTTCCCCATCATCTCTACAGTATATCTGTAGAAGAAAAACCACTTCCCTCCCTATACATGTTTCTAGTTACACTTCTTTGAAACAATTCAACTCTCTTCCGATTTTCTTGGAATGAATCACCAGTATGCACACAGTATATTATACTGTACAGTTTCTCAAAGAGCAGGGCTACAGTATTTGTTTGGGTTTTACACTCCAATGCCCTTCCAGATGATAATCAATATTTTATTGAATTCCTTTAGCAGTAACAACATATGGGTCAAAGATGATACATGTCTGATATGTTGAAGAGTTTGTTAGAAGCATAGAATGAGGTGAAACACAATGGATAGACTGATCCTAAAATGGAATTTGAAAGAACTTTTTAACGTGAATGCTCATCCTGCAGGTACATGAAGACCCCTTCTTGTGAACTGCAGGAAAGAATCTTTGTAGAATACATTCTATGAATCATAGTTCTAAATTATCTCATTTGATTCTCACTTAAACTGTGTGAGAGACAATTTATACCATTTCCACTTTTAAAATTTTAAAGAGATTAACATAGTAAAGAGTACCATTAACATAGTAAATGGTAAAAACAAAATGTAAACCTAGACTTCCTGCCTCCAAATTCCAAAACTATTTCATTTGCTGTTTCACTTCTGATCTGAAGTCAACGTGATCTTAGCCTGCATTTTTTTATATAGTTAAATATTAAGAAACTGACCAAGCATATTGAACGCTCACATAAACACACATGCATACTTATTATAGTCAACCGGCCAATCACTACTGAACAAACATTTAGCACTTAGTAAATATATTGGATTACATAGCAGATAGATAGGCAACAACATCGCCTCCTGCAATCTGGAAAAGAGGGATATCTCTCTACCCTAATTCTATTTTTTATACAAAGTACTCCTGACTAAAGAGGGAAGAGAGTTCATGGTTGATACTTTCCTACTAAATATAGCACCTTTAGCACCACAGTGATTCAAAAAAATACCCACATGCCATCATTTTGCCCTCAAGCAACATTAGGTAGAAAAAAATAAAATATTCAAGTAATACGTCAAAAAGAACATTAGATATACACAGATATGAAGAACAAATATGAGGAGTTGTCATTCCTCCTTAGTATGTGCTAGAAACCTCAGAATACACAGGTAAGATAACTAAAAGGATTTCCAGTTTGGTCATTCTTCACGGAGAATCTATGGGTTTGAATCGGAGAATCCAGAATGGTTTAAAATTAAGTAATAATACTGTATACGTTAATGAAAACTATAATCTCCACTTTCTATCAATGTTAAAGGGACATTGAGATGCCAAATTTATCCTATAAGCCAATAAACAAAGCCATCAAGAGACATTTCTGGAGATCACAGGATCTCAAGTGTTTGTTCCTTTTGATTTTCAGCATATTATAAAAAAAATAGTTTTTAAGGGAAAATGGATTTTCTTCAAATTTCTAATTGATTAATACCCTTATGATATATGATGACATCAAAAGTCAAAATAATGAGAAAATTTTAGCTCAGGAATAAAGAAGTTTCCAAATATTCCATTGCTCTTCTAATGAGTCTCACTGAATTCCTCCAGAAAAGTTACAGTAAGAGAAACATGGGTATTTAACTTTATAATAACAAGATAAAATTATTTAATTTTATAGAATTCTAAATGTAGGGTGGTATTTTGCTTATCTTTTCTTCACTTCCACTTGGGAACCCAGTGGGAACTGGACACAACAACGACTCCATGATGGTAATATGCTCTCCAGTGATATAATTCATAAAAAGAGCCATTTTATTCTACATACCTGAACTTATATGATTCAATCGCTTTTATATAATTTGTCATATATCTGCCTACAAATTAGACATCAAGTAATTGATTGTCTTCAAATAACCTAAAAGTAATCAATTAGCTGTATGTTTGATAGAATTCTAGACTATCTATGCAGATACTTAGCATAATTGTGAGAGAGCTATTTTCCATTTCGGAGTCATCTTTACCTGGAGTCCATGTGCCTTTTTATATTATTTCTCATTTCTACTTTGTATCCCAGGACCTCATGATGCAGTCCCTAGAAGTCCTTTCCAGTAGACAGGGGCAGGGATAGGAGAGTACGTAGAGATGGAGGAGACACTCCTGCTGGCCACAAATTGCATGCACATACTTGAGGGATTTTTTTTATTCTATTCCTTAACTCATCTCAGTAGACCTCTTTAACAAACCTAGATGTTGAACATGTTTTATAAAGCTGTTAATTAAATTGTAACCTCCATCCAGGAAAGGTATGAATCTTAAGTGTACAGCTTCATGAATAACAAACCATGAACACACTGATGTAACATCTTCCGATCAAGGAAAAAAAAAAAAAAAACCAGCATCGCTAGCACGCTAGCATCCCAGAAAACTGTATTCCAGTAACCCTGTCACTACCTCATCCCTTCTGGCCACCAAACAAGTATTTGTGGGGCAGCCCGGGTGGCTCAGCGGTTTAGTGATGCCTCTGGCCCAGGGCGTGATCCTGGAGACCCGGGATCGAGTCCCACACTGGCCTCCCCGCATGGAGCCTGCTTCTCCCTCTGCCTGTGTGTGTGTGTGTGTGTGTGTGTGTGTGTGTGTGTGTCTCATGAATAAATAAACAAAATCTTTTAAAAGAAAAAAACAAATATTTGTTTAAATTTCCATTTCCTTTTAATATTATTTAAATCTATGTATGAACACCATGTCTTTCTACTCAGCACTACCACCCCTGCTACCATGTTTTTAGAGCTTAACACGTTTTATGACACAGCCTATTCAGCTATCAGTAGCTTGGCCTCCAGTTAAAAAGACGCGGCTTACTAGTTTTGTGACCTGGACAAGTCACATCACCTCCGAATAACTTTCCGCAACTGTAAAATTTAGACAATTACACTATCCACTTTTATGGTATTAATAGGAATTAAATGAAATAATGCACGTATGGTTGATAACACTCTTTAGTAAGAAAACCATAAACAATCATTGTCATTATTAAATCAGTTTTTACTACTCTAACATTATTATAGACAGCCAGTAAGTAGTGGAGTCCCTATCCTGGGTGCTGTGTAACTCAGCTGGTATAAACTATATAAGCCTCTGTGTACATAACCAGATTCCCTCTCTAATTTTAAATGTAACCAAAACAATCCTTAATCTTAAACAAATATCAGTAACTCTTCATTATTACTAAAATCTAGTTCACAACACATGTGTACTTGTGTGTATGGCCCTCCTAAAATGAAATACAGTTGACTCTTGGACAACACAGGTTTAAACTGTGCAAGTCCACTTATAGACAGATTTTTTTCAGCAAATACAGTAGAGTATCATAAGTGTGTTCTCTTTTCCTTGTGATTTTCTTAATAACATTTTCTTTTCTCTGGCTTATTTAAGAATACAGCATACAATACATAGAACATACAAAATATGTATTAATCAACTATGTTATCAGTAAGGCTTGCAGTTCCAGTCAACAGTAGGCTATTAGTGAAGTATTTGGGGGAAGTCAGAAGTTGTTACATGAGTTTCAACAGCGTGTGGTGAGGGGAGGTCAGAGCCTTCACACACACATTGTTCAAGGGACAGTTCTACTGTCTGCAAGATTTCATCCCAAAATCTAACTATATTTTAAGACACACCTCAAATGCCCACTTCCCACTGTAAATCTTTTCTTAATCTTTCTCTCAATCTTTCTTAATCCTGATTCCAGGAAACCTCACAGTTCTAAGACTTCCTAGAGCCCAGTACTTTCATTGTCTGTCTTGGACAAGAGAAGTACATGAGTGACCATATTACACCTGCTAGAGGATGGTCTCCTTGAACACAGAAACTATTCCCCTTGCAGCCAGCCCAGGATTATATTTTATACATCATCATCATGATATAGCAATAATCATGCTATCAAATAAGTATATGAGTTTACGATTAACTTCTTAATTCCTACAGCAGCTCTTTAGAATATGCCTATTAAGTATGCAATTATTCTCAGTTTACAATTATTTGAGCTGAAAAAACACTGATGTAGCACTTAATACACCCAACCAGTATACTAAGTGCTTTATATATAGTATCAATTAATTTAGTTCCATTGGATGAGGTAGGTATTACTATTGTCCTATTCTACTGATGAGGAGACTAACACACAAAGTGTCTTAAAATGTGGCCCAAGGTCACCCAGTGTTCAAGACTGAATGTTTGCATGTCCCCTAAACTCTTATGTTGAAATCCTATCTTCCAATATCAGGATATTAGGAAGTAAGGCCTCTGGGAGCTGATTAACCCATGAGGGTGGAACCCTTATAGAAGAATGGAATTAGTGCCCTTATAAAAGAGACCTCACAGAGCTCCCTCACTCTTCCACTATTGACAATCAGAGAGCCATCTCTGTGACCCAGAGATAGTGGTCTATGACCCAGGAAACAGCCGTCACCAGACACCAAATCTTCCACACCTGATATTGGACATTCTAGCCTCCAGAAATAGGAGAGATAAATGTTTGATGTTTATGCCACCCAGTCTATGAAATTTTTGTCATAGCAACCCAAATGGACTAAAATACCCAGGTAGTAAATCGCATCACTGGGGATCAACCCCCAGGCAGCCCAGCTCTCGTAGCAGCACACCTAACCACCAAGCTATCATACACTGCTGCCTACATGTGGGAAAGGGGTCAATAAACACGAAGAAATTGAAGATGAATAAAGCTTATTTGTATAATTCCATGTGTAAAATGGACATTTTAAATATTTGTGTAGGGGCACTGGTGTTTCTCTTTTGCCTTAACCTCATCATCCCCGGCCTCCTCCCCAGCTGGGCACAGTGTACCAGTGAGCTTGAATCATTCACAATGCTTGCAGCAGGACACAAAGGAACCACTTTGGGCTCCTCATACCCTGGAAGCAGATATAGCTAAAAATTGTTAATATATTTTTTAAAGGCTTTACAAATAATTGTTTTCAAAAATCTAAGACACTTAACTTACAGTAATAATAATTGCTTTCATAATCATAATTTTTGATATAATAATTTTTCAGACCTGTTACTTTTTCAAATTACCAAATACCTCCTCTAGACATTATTAAGTGCCCACGAGGCATAGCACTGTCTCAAAATCAGATACAGAACTAAGACATTATTTACAATGTTTTATCATCTAGCTTTCTCTTTAAAAATTATCTTTTTCCTTGATTCTTTAAGTGAAGCATATTTGTTTAATAATGTAAAGTATTTTTTTAAGATTTTTATTTATTTATTCCTGAGAGACACAGAGAGGCAGAGACACAGCCAAAGGGAGATACAGGCTCCCTGCAGGGAGCCCCATGCAGGACTCAATCCCAGGACCCCAGGATCATGCCCCCAGGCCACGCCAAAGGCAGACGCTCAACCACTGAGCCACCCAGGTGCCCCAAGTGGGCAATCTTAATTGAAATAAGATCTCAAGCATTTTATATTTCATAAAAAGATAATATAACGTTTTATACAAGCACTATGACTAACACATGGCAAATTATATGAGGCAAAGGCCATATATAGATAATTCAAACATTTTTTCACTTAGTTTACATTTGTACTGTTCTAATTGTTTTCTTACACTTCCTAAAAGAAAAAAATAAATCAATATTTTTGTTCCTCAGGTAAAATTTAATAAAACACCTTGGAGAATATTTTAGATATCTGGGAAGAATATTAAATCACTATTTCTATTTGCCTCTTTCCTCTTATTGATGTGAATACATATTCTTTAAATTGCCATGTTTGTTCTATTCCATGGGTTGTATGAGGAGCAATGGGTGACCTCTCTGGGCCTCTGTTCTTGTATTTGGAAACACCGTCGGGTGTTGCTGGCCTCCTGTCCCCTCAAAGGCCAAAGTTGAACACTATATTATCTGGGCAGACGACACCTTATTCTTATTCCTCAACAATTCTAACAACTCACAGCCCCTCTCGGTCCCTTTATGAACACAGATGTCATTTTAATGGGGGGAGAGCTGAAGTGACAAGAAGGTGACCTGTGGGTGAACCCAGGAGCAGGTGAGGCCTGTCAGTTTTTAATTTGAAACTGGTGTCAGGTCTGAGGAATGGCTGGTATAATCACATTTGTAACTGATCTCCTATAAACTCTGCAAACATTGAGGGGGGATGGCTGTTGTAGGCAATATGAAATTAACAATTCATGTGGAGGTCTCTGGGCACCTAACTAAATCACATGTATCTTTGGAAACTATATAAACATCATATGTTTTCCAGATGACAAGACTGGCATAGTACAAAAAAAAAAAAAAGTTCTGATTCTGCTCTTAATAAAAGAAAAAAAATTTACATCAATTTATAAAGACATAACCTTTTGAAGAAGTCAATTACTGTTTTAAGGCATAAACTTATTGTATAGTCCAAGTAATAAAGTATATAAAATTAAACTCATCATTGCCATCACCTAATATTCATTTCTGACAGGCCCTCACGTGTACCTTCACAAAATATTTCCTGCTTTAAATGTTCTCCACGTTAAGATTTCATTTACAAAAATTGACTCTAAATATTAGGATTGTTATTCAATGAATACACTTAAGAGACAATTCTGAAACTTTGGAAGAAAGTCATTCTAACTTGGGATTTGCTACAGAAGTCAAATTCAAATGTTCCCTAAGGCAATAGGTCTCTACCAACACAAGAAAGTATTTCAAAACTCTCCAGGATAAACTGCCCTTATACGTTGAGAGGGTGAGGTGACATTTGGCATCAAGCCAAATCAACCGACATAGAAACAAGATTGTTGAGGCACAAGAGATTTGTCACTTCACTCCCACAGATTGAGGAGGAGACAAGTAACAATAATGATTGCTGGCATTTAGTCATTATTTGCCAGGAACTGTTTGTTCTAAGTATTTCACACATGTTGACTCATTGAATCTTCAAAACCCTGGGAGAAAGCTCAGTTCATTATCCGTACGGTATCGGTGAAGGAAACAGGCACTCGGGGAATTTAGGTAACTTCCTAAGCTGTCAACAGGGGGACCAGGATGTGAACCCAAAACCAGCTCAAGGGCCCCTGCTCTTAACCACGCTTTACCACCCTCCGTGTTGTGTAATTTGTCACCTCAGGGCTTCTGTGGCACTGAAGAACATGTACATGTGGTCTAAGCTAAAATATCTGAAATAAAGGACCCGTGAGATAGAGTGACAATTTACATATTCCCTGTTAAGGGAATGATGAACTGTTCTTACTGTACCTCCCTGGAATCATTTCAGGTGACATCGCTCCCTAAATGTTGCACATGTGGAATTCCTACACTTCCAAGTGGCCCGTCTCACATTCCCTTTCCTTCTAAAACTGTCTGCATATCTTATAGAAGAAAGATATAAGGAAAAGAGCCTAGATTGCGGAGTCAGAGAACCTGGCTGTGGATCCTTATGTCTGCAACCTTCAATCTGGGTGAATTTGTTCAAATGACTCACACATACTAAACCTTAGTTTCCTTGGCCTCAGGATGGGAAGAATATCACTTGCTGGTATTTTTCTCAGAGGGTTATTGTGACTCTCAAAAGAGACAATGGATGTAAAAGTGCTTTGTAAATACGGAAACACAAGAGGCAGGCCCAAAGAGAGAACTTGCGTGGGCTACTGATGTCACCTGGAGACCATACCAAGAAATGGTATCATCCCAGATTTCTTTCCTACCACTTCTTTCCTTTCGTATCGGGGGTACTCTATGTAACCAAGGATATAAGAATCTTCTCTTTTCCTAAGCCATGTGAGTCAAGGGTTATGGTGTTCGTTCCTTGGTTTCAAGACCACAGAAGCTGATTCAGTAACAAAGATATACACTTGCTAAAGAGTCTCCAAAGCCTCAGGTCTCCAGGCTTTAATCTGGACTATTTCCTTTTCTGCATTCATCCTACACACTTTCTTCACCTGTGTAATTCCCAAATAACCTTCTAGAATAAATTTAATTCACTTTTTGTATTGTCTGCTCGCCATAAAGCCCCCATATAAATCTAAGTTCTATTTCCCTATTATCTACTAGCACCTGTTTTCTACTTCTACTGTTACATACTGCCTGTTGTATTTTAACTATTCCCCTGTCTTTCTCCCTAGCTTGAGAGCAAGGCCCTGGAAGACAGAAAACCTTGTTGAATCTGTCTGGGTACCGCTGGTATCTAACATAGTGCCTGGCATACAACAAATGTCTGCTGAGTGTAGACTGGGATCCATGGTTTATAGCCACGTACACATGAGAAATGAAGTTTGAAAAACAAAAGAAGGGAAACTCAAGGGAGACAATACATTAAGCCAATACATAGTATGAACAATAGACAAGTCACTTGCGGGACACTGTCCTGTTTCAGCAAGTAGAAGAAAAGATGTATTTTGAAGAGGATGGATAGAAAAGTATTTTGAAAACCAATTAAAATAATTTAGATTCAATACAGTGGGTTATTCACCGACTAATAAATCACTGTGTTCGTTCAACAAGCATTTTTGAGTGCCTGCTATGTGCCACTTAGTAAGTCATAAAAATGAGTAAGATATGGTTTCCTTCCTTGAAGAGTTTATTGTAATGCAATTTCATATGGAAAGCATCACAGAACAAAACTGCAAGACCAGTTTGGTGGCTAAATGTTGATAAACCATTGGGTTAAGTGTGTATCTGGAAAGTCCTCTAGCCAAGCCAGTCAGTAGAACACATTCACTCTTCCTTCTGTCTCTACAATAATCATCAGGCAAAGGTCTAGGTCCCAAGATATTTGCTCTCAGTTATATTGCTTCATCACAGAAGCCCCCAGGAGACATCTCCACACAGCAGGGCAGTTCTGATCAACAAATTCCATGCAGACAATTTCATTTTCATGGGGATTTCTTCTTCTTCCTCTTCCTTTCTTCCTCTTCTGACTCTTCTTTTTCTTCTTTCTCTGTTTAACCCCTATGATCATTTTGATCCTTGTATTTGTTTGTTAGTGTTGCCAAAATAAAGTGCCACAGATTGGGTATTTATTTGCTCACAGTTCTGGGGACTGGAAGTCTGAGATCCCGACATCAGCAGGGTGAATTTCTTCAGACACTTCTCCCCTTGGCTTATAGGTGGTCATCTTCTCCCCATGGCTTCACACTCTCTTTTCCTTTTGTGTGGGTCTGTGTCCTAATTTCCTCTTCATATATATCCATTTGTATTGGATTGGGGCCCATCCTAATTACTTCATTTTAATTTAATTAACTCTTTAAAGACCTATCTTCAAATTTAGTCACATTCTGAGGTAATGGGGGTTAGGGTTTCAACATACACATTTGGGGAGGACACAATTCAGCCTGGAACAATCCTCCTAGCATCAGCTGAGACTTTAGAGTAATGGCTTCTCTGAAGTGGCTGCACTTTGAAAAGACTCAAAGTTTAACAAAATAAAAACAAAACTCATACCCAGAGATCTAATTGGTTTAGGTCGTAGCCTGGGCATGGAGAGCATTAAAAGCTCCCCAAAGGGATTTAAATAAGTAACCAGGGGTGAGAACCAGGGAAAGGACTATTTCAGTTAAGGGGAATGGGAACTTCAGATAAAAAGGAGGGGGCTCTGTGTGTTCAGATGAGTAGAGAGCCATTTAATTGTTTTAATTATACAATATATTTCAGAGGAATTGGGGGCCTAGTTGATCTTACCAGTAGCTGCAAATATTTTCCACACCCAATGCTGACTTGATTGTTCACTAGGAATAAATTAATCAGTAACTGACCAAAGGAAAGCTGCCAGTGGAGAACACTGCCACAGCCAACACTCTTAGTGTTTGCTCTGCCTTGAGGAACCCAAAACTGGAGTGAGGTGAGGAGAGGGGGACAGAAAACCCACTGTCATGGTCCTGATTGCTTTCGAGAAGTACAAATAACAGACCCAAAATAAATTATTTTAGTGAGTTGTTTCCCCCTCATTCCTCAAATACTGTTTTTACATTTCTCATTCCTCAATACTGTTTTTAATAAATGTTATAAAGTAAAATTAATAAATAATTGTTCGAACTCTCAGGTAATTTATCAAAAACTAGGTTTGTAACTAATCTGTTTATACTCAGCTCTCACTGTATCCTCAATTTAGCAGATACATAAGCATGGCTGGTTTCCCCCACAACATCAGCAGATCCTTGTGCAGCATGGTTCTGGTGCTACATTTGACTTCAGAAAAAGGAAAATACATAATTTACAGGAAATTTTTTCAAATTTATAAAATTGTTAATATCTGCAAAAACTAAAGTACCTGGATTCTCTGAGTTTGAAATGGTTGCAGTTTAGCTTTGAACTCTTCCTCCACTGCCCAAATCATTGTGAGTCAAAGTGGAGGTGAGACAAGTGAAGGAAAGTTATAGAAAAGACACTCATTTTGACTTAAGCTTAGTATCAAGGAAATAGACTTCTATAAATACAAAGATATTTGGAAGTTTCTAAAAGTTTTTTTGAATAGCTTTTTAAAAACCAGCTCCAAATTTCATCACTGTAAAAATTACAAAGGCTTCAACATCATGCTTCGTTTTAATGTAATTCATTTTTAATATAATTTATTTTTTACCTTCAGAAAAGTTTAGAGAAATATTCCTGGCTCTTGAATTCCATGTGCTTCTTCCTTATTTTACATATGAATTATGATTCTCAAACACTCTATTCTTCACTGGGAATTTTCATCCTCTGTTCTGCATTTCTACACACATACACAAACACACACATACACACACTCAAAGTTTAATGAAATGGGAATTACTTCTGTACTCTAAGGTGGAAAAGAGGATTGCAACCTGATAAGCCAATGCAAGGAGTCTTCAACGGATAAACTAGTCTCACTCCCAAGGTCCACGTGTGATGTGGTTATAACTTAAAAAAATATTTTCCTCTAGAAATAATTTCTAAATAGTACTTATAATTTCAGGCCTACCAACAAATATCATAATTGAGGCCTGTGCTTTATGTATTATTTATTAGCATACTAGTGTGGACTTCGTTAGCATACAGTGATGTTAAGGGCCAGATTATATGAGAAAAAGGAAGAAGGGATCAGCTTCCTCTTTCCCAAGTTCCACAACCATTCACCTGTCCTCTCTCTCAGTCAAAACGCATGTCCTCCCAGTGTAGTTTACTATACCCAGAAAGCATAGATTACTTCCCTTCATCCCCACAACAGCATCATGAGAATTTATTCCCATTTTATATCAAAACTGAAACCTGAGAAGGATCAGAAACTGAGAAGCCTTAACTGTAGAGAACAAACAGATGGTCATCAGAGGGCAGGGCCTATGTCTTTGCCTCTCTCTGTATGTTTCTCATAAATAAATAAAAAATAAAATCTTTTTAAGAATAAAATAAATATTAAAGACATTATTCAACAAATAAAGTACCCATTTTGTGCCAGCAGTGTGCTAGGTCCTAGAGATGTAACCTAAAAGAAGGCACAACCCAATATCTCAGAAAGCTAACAGGTTCTACCAGAAAAAAATAATAAAGTAAGAGAGTATCTTTTAAGAAGTATGAAAATAGAAGTAAGCATAGGTTTCAAGAGATCAGAGAGAAAAGATATTAACCTAGAAAGTAAACTTTCTTTCATATGTTCCCAACACTCTACACATCTCTATTTTGATTTTTTCAACAATGCCATTATTAAAAGAGCTTAGAGCTACAGCCAATAATCAGAAAAAGAATCAGACAATAAATAGCCTAGAAGAATCCAATCAAGTAGTGATAGAAAATGAGTATGAGCATTAGAATCTCACCCATGCAAGTGATTAAAGTTATAGTAGGTTAGAAAATGTTTGATAAAAGGATAAAATCTAGTGACTATGGGTTTGCAAAAGGAATCTCATCCTGAAGGCTATAGACTTAGAGTTTCCTCTTGAAATAGCAACTACAAAATTGCTCCTTGTGTCTATCTTGTGCTCAATATAAATCAGTAGCCAGATCTTCCTTCACAAACTCAAATCCCAGATCCAGAAACATTCAACCCACCAAAGGTGATAACCATGTTATAGTCATGAAATATTGACCTATCAACCCAAGCACATCTATAACAATAAATCTGTTTCTCTTAGTAGGTAAGTGTCTGGGCAGACTTAGAAATAAATAAAAAATTGTGACACAAAGGACTCCCATATTACAAATTATTTTGTGCTAAATTGAGGAAAATCTGTATATGTTGAAATATTTGTAATATTTAAAAGGTATGATCTATTAGAGAATATGACAAATTAATCTAGTGTTTTTAATTTAAGTAAGTTTAAAGTAATAATTTTTAAACTAAAATATGTTCAGGAACTAGGTTAAGTTTGTTAATAGAATCAAATCAATCCTTTTAATTTTATTTTAATTTTATTTTCTTTATTTTCTAATTGACTAGATTGTGAAGAGTTGTTTAAAGTACTTTAAAGGTTTTTATTACTCAGATTATATATTTATATTAATTTTATAAATGATTTTAAAATATTTCAGGGAATTCCACAGATTCCTAAAAGAGATACATTTTTAAGGAGATTTAATCTGCTTAGCTAAGATATTCAAATAGATATAATAAAAATGTACAAGGAGATTATAAAATAGATTATCAGGCTTTGTAAGTTAAACTCTCAAGGAAACCATCTTAATTTTAATAAAAACTTAAACAGTTCTTTCTGTACATAAAAGCTAACCTCTGACATAATAAAACTTATTTTGATAATTTTATTTAAAAGATTTGTTTTATGTCTGTCTCTCCAATAGACCATAAGCTCCTTGGAGGCCAGAACTGAAGCCAGAGATCTACCCATTGCTTGGTCCAACTGATAGTCAATAAATATTCAAGAAAGGACTATGCCTTGGCCTTGTGGTATGCTCAGGCTCCATGCTTTGTCCTCCTGGCTTCCTTACTGAGTCTCCTATACTCTCAGGTCTTGCCAGTCTTCCTGCTCATGCTGCTCTATCCACCTAGACTATCATTTTTACTACTTCTCACCTCACAACTTCACCTCTATTTATATTCCATGCTCCAATGTAAATTCAATATGCCATATAGCCATATAACCAATCAAAGCAAAATAATAAATATGTGTTATAATACTCATAAATGACAAAAACAAGATTGTTTACATCTTATTTCAAGCGAAGGTTTTTTACATGTTATTTCAAGCAAAACATTCTTGTTTGCTTTTACAGAAGAAAAAATAATAATATATTATTAATTAGCCACAGGTTTTCAAGAAGTAAAAGCATTCCTAATACTACATTCCTACTGAAACAAGCACACAACTAGGAAATTTCAATTAAAATTCCACTTACAAGGTTTGCATCATATGCAACCATCCTACCTTCATTTTCTTTCCAATATACTAAATCTAAGAATCTTACAATTATAAAATGCCAAGAGATACATGAAAAGAAAGTTCATCATGAAATACCTTTGTGTCATTTTTTTCAATAAGAATGTCAAGTTTCACTGTTGTCACTTCCTGAGATTGTACATACATGTGCCAAGTATTTAGTTGTTTGGAAATTTGGAAACCTTTGCATCTCCAGTGTTTGCTTGTTTACTTCCACTGTCAAATAACAAGTAGTCACAGGAAGGCTAAAGCAAGCAATACTGAAATGGAGATACACTATTACTAAAATTCCTAGTGACGTGGACATTTCATAATTAAAAATAGTGGCTAGGAATTTCTGCTTATAGCCATGATGGAATAAGTAAGTACAGACTAGCCTTCCTGCCACAAACAACAGTGAAACTGGAGAAAATACATGAAGCAACTCTTTCCAGATGCTGGACAACCAACAGCAGAGAATTTCAATAGTGGAAAGAAGGAAAATATACACACAAGTTGAAACCCACATTTGCCTTCTGCCCAAAGAAACATTCTAGAGTGTGGCACAGAGAGGTGGAGACCCACAAAAACGTGGTGGTTTTGCTAAACTGAAGAGGCAGAGAGTAGTAGGGCTGCAGAAACAGGGCATTCACAGAGCCTAGTATGCAAGCAAAGGACCTAGATAAAGAAGGAGTTCCAGGAATTGGCAAGGCCCAGGAGAAAAACACCTGTGGGAGCTGTGAACTAAATGGTACGTCTGAAGCCTACACAGTACTGGGAGACAGGATTTCTAACCTGCCAGACTGGCAAGCTCTCATTCCAGGCATTCAAAGGAAACTCCAAAACTCCCAGGTATTAGGAGTAAGGCTGCTCTAACCCTAGAGAAAAGACTTCTCTGCACTAACTGTAACAAAGGTTAAAAACAAATCTCAAAAGGGCCGTGCTAATCTACCCATGAATTAACTACCTGCCAGAGCAGAACTCGACACTCTCTAACCGTACGCTACGCTGTAAAACTCAAACTCTCAGCAACGTTATAGCCATGCTTTTCCAGCACCACTAAAAAAATGATTGGATGTGTAAAGAAACACAGAATGACAGCCCGTGCCAGGAAAGAAAACATTCCATAGAAACTGATCCATAGATGACAGAGCTGTTGGAATTGGCAGATAAGAAATTTATCTTTATTTTTATTTTTTTTTTTTGGCAGATAAGAAATTGAAAAGACTGTTACTAATACTTTTCGGGACTTAAAGGGAAATACAGACACACTAAGTGAAATTACGTGATTTCTCAGTAAAGAAATGGAAATTATTTTATAAATATATAAATTAGAAGTCTACACCTGAAGAAACACCAGGTAGGAAAAATGGCAAAACAGAAACCCAGGAAGGATAAACCAGAAAACAAGGAGGTTGTTACTTACAAAAGGTGGTGGGTAGCAGGGAACAGGTGAAGTATAGGAGAGGCACTTCTGTGTTTCCAAAAATATATGTAAGCCTATTAAGGTTCTACTACATATTTGAAACAAGTATTGAACGAAAAGAAAAAACCATAAAACTAAATTCAGACATAAACAATTAAATTCAACTGAACTATTTCAGTTGAACAACATAATCACACTGAAGGAAAAGAAAACTAATTCCTGTCAATCCATTCGCATTAAATTTCACAACAGGCAACACATGATAGAAGAAATTAAAATAGTAGTTGCCTAGGAGGCTGGGGTAAAAGAAAGGGGTGGGAGATGCAGAGTTTGCCTGGGAAGAGACTTGATGAAACTTTCTGGGGAGCTGAAAATATTGCGAATCTTGATATGAGGCGTGGATTACACAGGTGTATCCATTTGTTAAAATTCCTTTAACTGTAACACGACATGTCGATTATACTGCATGTGTAAATTATATCTCAACACTACATGTGTAAATTATATCTCAATTTTAAAATCAGCGGGAAAAAAAAGAGAAACTGACACAAGCCATAAGAGACTCTTGATGATTGAGAACAAACTGAGGGTTGACAGAGGGAGGTGGGTGGGAGGGAGATGGGCTGGATGGGTGATGGGCACTAAGGAGGGCACCTGTTATGATGAGCACTGGGTGTTGTATGTCAGTGATGAGTCATTGGATTCGACCCGAGAAACCAACATTGCATTGTATATTAACTACCTAAAATTTAAATTTAAGAAAAAAGAGGGAAAATAATGGCCTCATTTTGTAATTTCACTATACTAATCATCAGCTTTGTCACATCATCATCAACAAGGAAGTTTTTTGTTTTTTTTTTTTTTTAGTAATCAACGTAGGGATGTATACAAAATACACAATTTACAAACATAGTCTTTTCCTTTCCCGTCAGTGTGAAACTGCTTGTAAAAATTCTCTGGACATTTGCCACTTCTTTACACCTGCTGGCGTAATTTCCACCATGACAGGTCCACTCTAACCATTCCTAGAGTAAACAGTGATCTAAAGGATCAGGAATAGGTCTCTCTGATCTACTTATAAAGACAAACATGGGCCATCTGCCTGCATCATGAGCAGCAGGATTTCCCCTACGAGATACCATTATATGGTACACGAGTATCCGATACAACGCCGCTTACACAGCTGGGCGGCTTTCCCTGACAAGACACCCTTTAAAACAATACTCCACCTTTGCTTGAAATTTCATACACCTTCACAGAGGGAACAGAATGAGGACGAAAGTAATTTCTTCCAAAGAAAACTTCTGCAAGGATACTTTCATTTTAAAAATCCTCAAGATTGCACATCAAAAAATATTTTATTCCTAGCAATTAAAAACTGCTTTTGCCAAGAACAGCATTCTGGACATTGTCCTACAACTACTTAAATAAGAAGGTCTAGGACTTTTTCCTAAAGATTAGGCTTTTAATCTGCATTGTCTTTCTACAGTCATCTGATTCCAATACCTTAGTTATATACAAAACAGGCATGTTTCCTCTAAAACATTTCGTGCTTAAAATTTCCTATTGGCATGGTCGATTCTTTAGCATATTTTTAATAACGGCCAATAAAAATTTTTTGGTAGTCAAAAAAAAGCCCAAATGAATAACTGAAAGTCCATTCTACTTGTCAATTACCAATTTATGAGCCTTAGAACAGTAGCAAAAGTTCAACATGTTTATACAACCACAAGTGATATTTCATATCAGAATATCAGGCCTTTTTCAATGTATCTCTCATGCGGGTAAGTGAATATCGAAAAAGAAATCACAGGTAAAAAGTAATAAGCATTCCAGCTCATTGGGGATACTGACATATTTTGCAAGTTTGTACTCTCAGGTCAATGTATTTCAACCTTTTCCATCAAACTAAGTAAACCTAGATTTTGATTTGTGGTTTTATTTTCACTCCAACCTATTATATATTCTTTCAAGGCTCCATAAAGCGCGTATCCTTCATTTACAGAGTTTCCCGTTCCTAATATTTTGGTAACATCAAGTGTTAGAACTTTGGATTGAAGACACTGATTTCTTCAAAGGTGATTTTCCCCCATATAAATAATACTCCAAGGAGGGGGAGAAAAAGGAAACCTGGTTGTAAACAGCACCACTGGCGTATATCCACTAGATGTCAGTCATGCAGTTAGCATCAATTTACATTCTTAATCCTGATCGACACAAACAGAAATTCTATTAAATCTCTCCCTGATTCGGTATGAATATACCACAGAGGGGCCAAGATTTTTATAGGTTGTAGACTAAAGCCTTGTGCCCAGCAGAGCTGCTGTCTTGCTCTAGTGAGGACGTTAGCCATCAGTGCAATGCGGGCTCCTTTCTGAAGCGCCCTTGTTAGTTGAGGACAATCCTATGGGATTGTCCCCCCTATGGGGGACGCCTGAGGTGATCCAAATCAGTTTACAAGAAAGAGTGATGTGCTAATGTTTTCAGAGAATAAGGTTTCACAAGGGCTTAGCTTGTGGAAACAAGGAATCAGAAAGCACAATATTTATATATGTGACATTTAGAATATTTCAAAGAGCACCCTCCCCACTTACCCCACACCCCACCCCCAAAAAAATGCTGATTATAATGAAAATAAAACATCCTCGGGGGAAGTGGACTTAAGAAGACAAAACACCTTGGGTTGTTGCCACCAAAAAAAAAAAAGAAAAAAGAAATCACAAATCAGTTCTGTTCTTTCAGACACCTGATGTCCTTGGTAAATAGTATTTGAGTGAGGTTTCTAAGTTCTTAAATATTCTCATAGAAAAGCAGCATATAAGGTGCTTACTGTTTCTGGGAAGGTAGTAAAATGACTGCTCACCCAATTATCATATCGTCTCCGTCCAGTTCAGCACGTTCCTGGTCACCATGGACTGTGTGTGAAGTCCTCACTGTATAAGCCATCTCTCCATGATACCAAGTGTTCCACACAATTCCTAAGTAAATGCGGGAGGCAAAATAAAAGTAAGGCACATGAAGATCTTTGGGAAAGTCTTGATTTCATCAACAGTGTAATTAGACCGAATTAGGCAGTTTCAAATTTTCCTTCCAGTTCTACAGTTTTGTGACTCTATGATGCAAAAATGTTCTTTTCCTCAAAACAATGGAAAAGTCTTTCTGATGACTAGCTATAACGCGTTAGCTGTTCTTGAAGACAGAAAAATGCAACTACATGTTATCAGTTACATTGCTCACCAATAACCCTGATCCCCGGCTTTTATGGTCTGGAAGTTTATCATTCTCCCCACCCTCATCTCCGATGCAAGTCAGGGACTTCTTTCCCAGAGAACTCTGGGTGTCGCCTCCACTCCCATCTCGCCTTCCCCAACTCCAACTCATCTCCACCTCCATTCCTGCACTCCCACACCACGCATGATCCTCTGTGAAAAAGTATTAGTTAGGAGATGACAAATCCCAGGGCAGATAAATTCATGGTCAGGGGCATGCGAGGGGCAGCATGCAAGGCCTTCAGGGCTATGCCGACGAACTCTCCAACGCTTGATTCCGTAACTGAGAATCCAAGCAGCATACAATCTGGGCATCACACAGGCTGAGAGGAACAGGAAATGGAGCGTGGAATTCCAAGATGTGTAGATCCAAACACACACCCTCAATCTGGGTATCAGCCCATTTCCAGGCACTGCGTTAATAAAGACCATGTATTCATTCAGCTTTTCAGCAAATCTTTGTCTGCCTACCCTATGGGGAGCAGCAGGCTGTGCACTGGGGATGAAGTTAGGAAACAGGAGGATGCAGTCTGCTCTGAAAGAATGTGAAGCCTAGTAGAGGACAGTGATGAATTAAATCACATAAGGTTTTAATAGTAAACAAAATCACTGGAAGGGTTATTGTCGTCACCATACGGCAATAGTGGAGTTACTACATAAATAGGACTATAAATGAAACATAATGCTGTGCTGAGCAGGAATCCAGATTCCCCCATGTGTCCTCAATGGCAGGATGATCGTAATGTTAACTCAGAATTGCAGTTCTAGGCACATGGCGAGCACCCCTTTCTTCCATTACTATTTTAGGATTGTGGAGGCCTGAATGAACCTAAGGAATATATATATTTTTTAAGGTTTTATTTATTTATGATAGACAGAGAGAGAGAGAGAGAGAGAGAGAGGCAGAGACACAGGCAGAGGGAGAGGCAGGCTCCATGTCGGGAGCCCGATGTGGGACTCGATCCTGGGGCTCCAGGATCGTGCCCTGGGCCAAAGGCAGGCGCTAAACCGCTGAGCACCCCCCCAAGGATCCCCAAACCTAAGGAATATATTGCTCAGAAAACAGTTCCAGAGCGTTGTTAATTAATTTTATTTTTATTTCTTCAAAAACCTTATCAAAGTACGTTGCCAACTGCATAAGGAGAGAACTTAAATGAAAAGCCATCCCCTCCTTCGTTTATACGTGTGACGCTAGACTCCCCAGGAAAGATTTTAAGTAGAAAACCCTGCAAAACCTCAAAGCCCATCCTGCTGTCACTTTGCACAATTTATAGAGGAGAAACTAGCTAATAGACTGTCAGAAGGGAGAAGTTTATTAAACCAAGCAATTAGCCCTTTACTTTAAAGGGATGTGGTAAGACTAAATGAAGTCAAACACACAAGGTAATTTAAGCTTTTTGAAAGGAAGGACAAAGCATTCGGGGCTCTAGGAATAAAGGTACAGAGTTTAATGAACATTTGTCTCACACTCTCCACTTTGCGACTGGCTTTCACTTATTTTATTAACTCCTCACAGCAACCCTATTAAACAGGCAGGGCAGATACACCTCTCCCTGTGATCCCCGAGTGTGGGTCAGCTAAGGCACAATGAAACACATACTCTGGAGTTCATATAAATGCACAGTGACTGGGAGAGGGAGACCGCTGAGCAGCGAACCAGATCACAGCCGACCCAAACATTAGCAACCACGAAGGAGGTCAACGCAACTGGGAAGGACAGCGCCTGGGCAAGTGCGACTCTCAGAAGGCAGACTGGGGACACGGGAGGCACAAATTAACCACATTTCAGAGACGTTGACATGACTTGTCTAGGATCACATACCTAGATTAGACCCTCGGCCGTTAGATGCCCAGACTAGTAGTCTTTCCAATATACCCTAACTTCTCTTTAAACAGTTTTTAAAGCATGAAAACGAGTGGGGAGCATGGCCTTGGTGGAAGCTCTACTTTGTGCAAGAAACTTTCCAGGTGCGAGGCATACACGACCTCAGTTAATGCTCACAACGGCACTGTAAGATATTTTGATGGCCTCAGTTCTACAGGTGAAGAAACTGAGTGTCAGAATTTAACTATTTACCCAGGGTCACCTGGGGGGTGAGATATGAAGTCTGGATTTGAATTCTGACTTTTCCTTTCAAAAGTTTATTAAAAAAAAATAATAACAACTATGTTGCTACCCATCCTACCACATGCATTTTTTTGTGCTTGTTTCATAGTACCTCTCTACTTTTTTTTTTCTCTCTACTTTTTTTTTTGAGGGGGGACACTTAATATACATTTCCTGAATGAGAACAAAGTCTGCTAGACCTCAAGATACATGAGGTTGCATCTTGCTAAGTTATCCAAAAGAACACTGAAGAAAGCATTAAAATAATTTGAAAAGCAGCAGGATACGTGGACACGAGATACTACATGAGCGGAATTAAATAGATAATTAAATACCCATGTAAATCACTGAGCAACTGAACAGTGTAAACTTTTAACTACTACAAATAAACTAATGCTTTTAAGAGAGGAGGCAAATATTTGAGTATCAACTGGTTCGTAACACTTAATTTGATTAACATCCTAAGGAAATATGAAATCGTATTGATAAAATCGAAAATTTTTTACAGTCCGTAAAATCTGTTCACAAAGAAAACATTTTTAGCAATATTTATTGCTTCAGAAAAAAAAAAGTGTCTGGATATTAATTTTTCTTAAAACAAATGACATTTTTAAGGCCCTAAAGAAAAAAAATCCTGTCAATTCTCTTAGAAAATGAAAAATTGCGTTATAAAACCGATATGTTAGGGCGCCGGGGTGGCTCAGCCAGTTGAGGTCTGACTCTGGATTTCGGCTCAGGCCATAATCTCAGGGTGGTGAGATTGAGCCCTGCATCAGGCTCTGCATCAGTGGAGTGTCTGTTTGCCTCTCCCTCTCCCCCTGCTTGTTCTCTCTCTCTAATAAATAAATATATCTTTTTGACAAATATGTTACTCTTTATCCAAATTGCCTTAAACTGGAAGATATACTTCTCAAATACTGATCATACCCTGGTGTGAAAAATAATGAGATTGCTTTCAGACAAAGAAGATTAAAAACTGAGTTTTGCTCAGACCCCAAAAAAGGTTTCACCCTAAAGCAAACAACCAAATGATTGTTCCCCATCCGGAAGATTGTCCATCTATATCCCCTCCCATTTCCTCAATATTCTGACCTTACCCCAGCTGGTGAGCCAGCCCCACAATCCATTTAGACGGCACAAGCAGAAATAAAATGCACACACACTGTAGCTGTAATTCGATTAATCTTCTCCTTGGGTTTCCTCTGCTCCGTGCCAGGGTCATTTGTAAGGCCATCACTCACTCCAAACTGTTGCACCTGTGCCACTATTGAAACACCCCTTCCTCCCTTCCACCCCCTTCTTCATGGCGATCCTCCCAGGCAAGGTGCCCTAATCACCTTTTTCCCAGGCACAAAAGCTTTTCCTCTGCAGGCGAGGAATGCTAGAATTCCCTCAAGCATTGGCAAGGAAATATTTAAATGTAATCAGAGGATCTTCCTTTGTTTTATTATTTTTTCCTCCCCCCCCCCACCCCCCAGGGAAATTAATCTCTCCAAGGTATTGGACGTGTTCTTCGGCTCTTCCGTGAGGCAACCTCATCGTCCGGCGCTCAAGTGGCCACAGCTTGCAAAGGCTAAATATCTTCTTCTCCTGCACTGCTGACACAGATGATACGTGCCCGGTTTCCTCAAGCATCTCTAATCGAATACTTTGCTTCATTTAAATTGTTTTAAACTTGGCTGTGAGAAATGTGTGTGTGGCTAGCGTCTCCCCGTGCCCCCCACCCCGAGCGTGGATGCAGGATCACTGGCAGCTGTGGCTCCCCTAACAGCTGCCTCCTCCAACCTGTAGCTCCCCTTGCCTCTTAGCAGGCTTGAGAAACGTCTCAGCTCCACGTTCCCCTCATTACAAGTCTTGGGTCCCTCCAATCTCACAGAGTTCCCGGTAGAAAAGCTGGGCCCTGTTGCATATCTTTGTAAGGTCGAAAGTCAAACTGGGCTTTCGAGCTCTACTCGCCCTACCACCTTGGAGCTCTGTGGGGCTTGGACCAATTTCTTGACCTGCGTGAACTTCAGCTTCATTATTCACCAAGTGGTGGGATAGTACCAAGTGCAGAGAGCTGCTGGGAGCAGGAGGCGGGATGAGGGCTACAAAACGTCTAGTGCAAGCCTGGCCCAAACCACATGCTTAATGGATATCGACGTCCTCCTTCCCATATTGTTGTTTGACTCCCCATACTCCTGGGTGTCCTCGAATTGTAATTAGGTGTCACGGGCAAAAGTGCAGACAGGCCTCATTCTGCCACTATCAAAGATGCGGACAGACCTTAGGGCTTGGGGGGGCGGGGGGCAGGTCAAAGCTGTAGGGTGGCGGTTCCCAGGCCCTGGTCTGCGTCAGAATCACGAAGACAGTGTGAAAACACAGATGGCCAGACCCTACCCCCAGACTGCCCCACTCCACAGGCCTGCGTGGGCTTCTGAGGATTCACAGCACAAGGTGCCCACTGTTGCCCCCCAGGCTGAGGGACCGTATTTGGAGAACCACCACCTCGTGGGATGCAAAAATGAGCGGTTTGGGGAAAATAACTCACACGATAGGATAAACACATATCTCATGTTGGAGAGAATGAAAGCTTGGGGGCTCGAGGAAGAATTCATTACCGAAGGAGATCCTCGGCTTCACAAAAAGTGCCCACTTTTCTTAGGCAGAGCCCCTCTTTCCAATCCCAGGGAGAGGGACACTCTAGTTTGTTCTGCTTTGGTGGATGAGTTGCTTTTTTTTTTTTTTTTTTTTAGACTCATTTATTTCAGAGAGCCTGCCCGGCGCACATGCAGGCTGGCCTGAGTGGGCGGGGGCAGAAGGAGAGACCCCTGGAGCAGATGCCCCGACTGAGCGCGGGGCCCCACCAGGGGCTGCGACCCGCCACCCTGAGATCCTGACCCCAGCCGAACTCGAGAGACGGATGCTCAACCAACTGCACCACCCAGGCATCCTGGTTGTTGCTGTTTGTTTTTAGATGAACATCATTTATTTCCTCTTCCCCACATTTTTTGGCTAATGGGGCCAGCCAGCGTTAAAGCCAATGGTTTATCCCGCAGAAGCAAATTACTCTGCTCCCTACTTTGACAATAAACTGAGTCCAACAACTATCATCTCCTCGCACTCAGTCACTCTTCTGGGGCCGTGACACTGACTCGGTCGGGCCCCCCTGGAACCCTGCGAGGCAGGTAGCACCACTTCCACTTTGCCCGGAGTGGGGAACTAAAGCTGCGGTAGCCTGGGTCACCTGCCCATTTCCCCCAGTTATTAAGTGAACTAACCTGCACTTTTCAGGTCTGACTTCAAGACTCTATTTCCACTGTGTCATTTCAATTCCTCTTCTGTAAAATGAGGAGGATTAAACTATGATCTAGTTCCATCTGGCTGCGTGATTCTATGATTTAGAATTTTCCTCCTCTAAATGTGCAGTGAAATTTTTTTTAAGTCCGTACATTCCCAACACAGCCCCATAAATAGCGTTACTCTTTTAAGCTATCAAATACCAACTCAGAGCATTTAAGAACAACAGAGATTTTTCCACCTGCACCAGGCGTTAAGCCTATTTTCTCTGACAGGTCTGTCCTTCCTCCCCCTCCCCTGACTCCACCCTGGTCGCTAGGAATAAACTCGAGGAACTTTCTGATAACCTCTCATGAGACAAGGGGGCTATATGTGACGTTGCCAGATTTAGCAAATAAAAACACGAGACACTAGTCAAATTAACGTTTTAGATAATTCTCAGTGTGCATTTACCCCATGCAGTGTGTGAAACTCATACTGGAAAATTATTCTTCATCTCTCTGAAATTCAAATTCGACTGAGCATCCTGTATTTTATCTGCAACCTTCCTCAGAGGTCATCCTCAGGCTCTGCGTTGTCAGAAAAAAAGAGCTGAGGGGAGCTTAGACACTGAACAATGTGTGAGATAGGAACTGACGACGGAGGAAAGCCCCTTCCCTCCTCTGTGAGCTGCCACTGCTGCTTCCTTCTGCACCTTTTACCGTGGTCAGGGCGACGCGTTAACTACAGCGCCAGCATCACTTTATAAATCATTACTCGCTTCCTGTCCATTAACATTGTCAAACAGCAAGGGACATTTGTGAGCTATTATCCTGAAGTCAAGCCCCTGCTTAGAGGTGCATCAGGAATAGTAGTTCCCCAAGTTATGTTCATACACTTTCACACAGGATTGCTCTTTCCTAAGCAAAATTCTAAATCCTTTCTCCACCGTTACCACCTTTTAAAATATCTGCCCATAAAGGCCCTAATTTATTCTTCTTTTTCACTACATGGTTATCAAATAACCAAAATCTCCCATTTTTTTAAAGATTTATTTATTTATTTATTTATTTGAAAGAGAAAGAAAGAGCACGTGCCTGCATAAGCAGGAAGAGGGGCAGAGGCAGAGGCAGAGAGAGAGAGAAGCAGACTCCTCGCTGAGCGTGGAGCCTGCTGCAGGACTCAATCTCAGGACCCGGAGCCAAAGTTAGACATGCCTGGAGCCAAAGTTAGACATTTAACTGACTGAGCCACCCAACACCCCCAAAACTTCTACTTTTACCATTTGCCCATCACCAATGGAACAAAGGCATTAAAGCACCTAAGACCATTAGACAACGCATTAAGATAATTCAAACCATAAAATTCGCTCCTGAGAACTTTGCTACATGCTGAGGTTACAAAGATTAATAAAACACCTGCTATGGACTGAATAGTGCCCCACCCCCACCCCCCAAAATTCACTTGTTGAAGTCCTAATGCCTAATGTGAGAGTATTTGGCCTTTTTTTTAATTTGAGAGAGAGCATGCAAGTATGTGTGCACACGTGTGGGGGAAGGGCAGAAGAAGAGGGACAAGCAGACTCCCCGCTGAGCAGGGAGTCCTATCTGGGTTGGATCCCAGGACCCCTAGATCATGATGTAAGCCAAAGTCAGACGATTAACCGATGGAGCCACCCAGGTACCCCAATTTGACGTTTGGGAGACAACTAGGTTTAGGCAGGTCATGTGAGTGGGCCCTCAGGTTAAGTGCCCCTTACCAGAGAGCTGGCTCTGCGTCTCCATCTCCCTCTGCCATGTGCAGAGAGGCGGTCATCTGCAAGCCAGCAAGAGCTCTCATTAGAACCCAACCATCCCTGCACCCTGAACTCAGACTTCCAGCCTCCAGAACTGTGAGAAAATAGATTTCTGTTGTTTAAGCCACCCAGTCTATGGTATTTTGTTATGGCAGGTGGAGCTCGTACAATACCCTTTTGCAAGCTCATTTAAAATATTTAGGAAATTTTAAATGATTTGAGAAGCATTCATCAGAATTTGTGAATCACTGAAATACCTGCTACCCATTCAATGCAGTTATTTTTTCTTTCTTGGAATTTCCTTTCATCCCCAGAAAAGTGGATCCTAGAAACAATCTTAGCAGCTTCTTTATGTCCCTAACAGCTTGTCCATGACCAGTTGGACCAGGGCACATTCCTGATGCAAGCAGCATCAATTTTATCTCTTCGCCTGGGAATTTAGGATAGAGACTGAGAAACAGCAGTAACTCAGACTGGGAATGTGTTTGAGGCTATGATGTGGAAACTGGATTGGTGCATTTGTGCCCTGAAAACATAGGACTAAAAAAAAACAAACAAAAAAAAAAAAGCCAGTCCATGGAGAAAAGAAGAAAGCAGACAGAGAATGAAAAAGAGAGTGGCTGTGTTTTTACTCATTCATTTATTCAGGATACATTTGTTAAGTGTCTGCTACATGTCAAACACAGTTCTAGACTCAAGGAACAGAAGAGTGAAAAGACAAACCCTCAGTCCAAGGCTAACAATAAATAAATGAATTTAATAAGTGGAAAAAAAGAAAGAATATGGTATGTCAGATGAGCGTGAAAAAGAAATACAAACAAAATGGAACAGAAATAGGATGTTTTTAGAAAAGACCTGAGAATGTGAAGCCAGGATCATCTTAAAGGGGTGGGTTTTGGCACTTTGGAGGGATTCTGAACTCACGCAATGGAGACAGCTGACCTCACCACCTGGAGTCTACAGTACATCTGCACACACCTTCTAATAGCATAGCCATCTCCTCTGAAGGTATTCGGCAAAAACCATTGTGCATCTACCGTGTGGAGTTAAGACAGACAGATGGACGGAGTGATGTCGAGCAGTGACACAGAGGTGCTGGTATCAGGGACAAGAGGAGGCAGGGTACAGGGTCTCAGATGACAGGAGGAAGGCCTTCTGTGTACACAGTGCTGTGCACCATACAGAATGCTGGTGGCCCCTCCACGCCCCAGGCCGGAACTACGCAAGGCGCGAGAGAAGGAGCTGCCACCAAGCCTACCTTTAGAAAATGCATACTCTGGGGAAATGACTATGTCCACTTAAAAGATGCAAGTGTGGTCTAGAACCCAGGTCAGGAGAAGCTACTATGTTTAAAGACTTTGCATGAAGAGAGAAGGTTTTGTGCTTCTTGGTGATCTAAAGATAAAATATATTCTATGCCCTTGTTATATTTAAATAAAATGTTTTAAAAGAAAGGGTGTCTGTATTTGTGGGACATCAGACTATATCCCAACATCAAATATATGTTTTTAGGATGTCATGAAGTCAAAATAATTTGCACAAGCCACAAGTGACATTTCCTTCGGATGGAAAGATAAGGCATGACAAACTTGTCCTCACGGGTTAATAAGCAAATTATTCTCATGGCAAGATAACTGAGAGCAAAGACAAAGAAGAGTACAGTAAAGGAACACAAATAATGAGGAAAAAAGCAAATCATTTAATCGAGGGGAGGCCTGCAATTGAGGCACTAGAGCGGCTGCAAGCAGCCCAACTGCCAGGTCATGACTGGAGATGCTGAAGACTGGAACAGTTAGTTCTCTTTCCTCTGGGAGCCTGCTGGGCTTCAGGCACCCCCGCAAACAGGTGATCTGTCTGAATGATTATGCAGCAGGCCGGATTTCGAATCACTTCAGGCTTCATTAGGTTGCAGTAGCACATAAGTCATAGTATACTGTGCTCAAGAGAAGGGGCACATATTTATTCTTCTCCAGGAGTTAAAATACGTTTTTGTTATTTTTTTTTCTTTCCCTGCTTCTTTTCAATCTGTTAATACAAAAGCTCAGAAGACTTCACTTGACCCAACATATCAAAATAAACTTCGGGCATGACAATCATTATACCACAGCAAGGTCAATATGAACCGATGATATCATCTTTCAAAATCATGATCAAATCTCACCGAATCATCTCAGGTTTAGGACTGAGCGGTACAGGTGGGGGCACAGAGCAGCTGCACATCATTTGGATGAAGCAGAGCACATTATTCAAATGAATGAGAACCAAGACTAAAGTTGACAGAATTGGGGCAAAGGCCGAGGAGATCGCCATCCCGGCCAGGGCACAGCCCCAACGTGGCCCTTCCAACGCAACCTTGCCCCATCTCATCACTCCCTGAGCTCCAGGCACGGTGATCCTCTTGCAGGTGCCATCACACTGGGCCCCTATATTTGGAAGGAAGTTTTAAACAGGATAAAATTTTAAAGTAAAATTATTAAGGAATATGATATGCATAGTTTGAATGTTGACGGATATTTCCACATTTCAATGAGAGTGGCTGTGTTTTGACCCATTCATTTATTCACTCACTCTTCTGTTCCTGGAGTCTAGAACTGTTTGACATGTAGCAGACACTTAACAAATGTTATCCTGAATAAATTTTTGAACCGTGGATTCAAAAATCTCCCATCCACACAATCGACAGAAGATCCATACTCTCTTCCCTAAGTGTCCTGCCTTGTACACCCACAAACACTATCTTTCAAGTCACAGCTCAATCAACATCCCCCCAGATTCTGAAATATTTGCCTTCCTCCCGCTGGGATGTAGAATTGACTACTCCCTTCTTTGCCTCTCCTTTCTCCACTGTGTCAATACACAAACCTAACAAGACACCAGCGATATTTTTATTAAATTTAGACATCAATCCTCTTCCTATCAGATTTAAGCTTGCTGAGGACAAAAGTGGTATCGTTTTCATTATTACTGACTGGGGGTCTCTCACCTAAAAGGCAAGCAATTCCATTATATTTAGATTTAATTCTCATGACATCAGTTAGTATCTTTTCTATAATCCTCTCCTCAATGGAGAAGTCATGCTAAAACAGACGATGCCTTTTTCCAAGCATACGAACTTGAGTTTTAGCCTCCAAACATGATCCCAAGCACAATATGTTTGAAAGATCCTACTAACAAGCCAGATTCCAATTAACACGAGATCACCATAGGCCACTTCAGCCCTTTCTGGAAGAAGAGGGACCCAGTGAAGGATGTTCAACCTATTAGTTATGTGCAGCCAAAAGACTGGAGGAGGAACTGTGTGGTCAGAGAGCCAACCTCTAGTCCTTCTCAGAGGAAATTCATTTCAACTCTTTATCTCCTTTCCCCCCCCCCTTTTTTTTAAAGATTTCATTTATTTGTTCATGAGAGACACGGGGGTGGGGCAGAGACACAGGCAGAGAGAGAAGCAGACTCCTTGCAGGGAGCCCGATGTGGGACTTGATCCCAGGACCCCTGGATCACACCCTGAGCCCTTCAGTGCCCCTCAAATCTTTATCTCCTTAATCCTAATTCAGTTGTACCCATAACTTGGCTATTTGAATGTGGAAGCTCTGTAGTTACCCCAAACACAACAGTTCCAAATCTGACCCTTTCAATCATCTCCTTCCACCAGTGTCTCTTCACTTCTTGGACCACCTGGCTGAAATACGGGAACTATTATTCAATCTTTCCTCTCCTTCCCATCACATCTCACATGTTTTTACATTTATCTGACATTTCCATCAGATATTAAAGTTTTTAAGACTATCATATAAATTCCCTTGCTTAATCCTTGCAGTAAACCTGCTAGAGATAAGGAAAATGAAATGGAAAAATTAATCAAGGTCACTAAGTTGGTAACAATGGAATCTCTGAGACTCAAATCCTAGTCTTCTGAATCCAAATTCGGTCCTTACATTCAAGCACTAGTAAGTCCCATTTCAGTTTCTTTGAAACGTTAATCCCTTCTCTACACTCCTACTGCAATCCAACTAGCTTGGTGCTGGCTCTCAAATCCTCAAGGCTGGATTATGACATTTGTCTCCATGCATCAAAATTCACTCATCTCCATCCATTCTCTTAATGCTAATGCCAAGCTGTTATGCCCAAACACTGAATTCATCATATCCATAACAATATACAAAGTCTTAGCAGCATCCTATTGCTCAGAGAATACACTCCAGGGGGGAACAGTATTTGGAAATGGTATGGAGTAAAAACAGGCACTCCCATACACTCCCAGTGGTAATGGACACTAGTATGACCTTTCTGGGGAGATACGTGGAAATATCCGTCAACATTCAAACTATGCATACCCTATTCCTTAATAATTTTACTTTAAAATTTTATCCTGTTTAAAACTTCCTTCCAAATATAGGGGCGCCTGGGTAGCTCAGTCAGTTACACATCCAACACATGATTTCAGCTCAGGGTGGTGAGATAGAGTCCCGTGTTGTGCCCCACGCTGAGCATGGAGCCTGCTTAAGATTCTCCCTCTTTCTCTCCTGCAGCTCCTCCCCACCCCACTTGTGTGCACCCACGTTCTTTCTTTCTATCTTTAAAAAAATAAACAATTAAAGGAATACAAATATGTATTAAATATGTATTATAATTCAAGATTGCTGCAGCATAATTGTTAATAGTTGAAAACTGAACACCTTAAATTCCATCAACAGTGGATTCAATATTTAAATAAGGTCTTATCTATACAATAGAATACAATGTAGTTACTTAACAGACTGATAGAGATCTCTACGCATCTCCATGACAATGGATATATTATGACCCACCCTGTTGTGTAAAAAATATATGTATGTGTGTACATATAGGGTGTGTACACACACACACATATATATGGGCGCACACACACACACACACAAATATATATATACATGAAATAAACTAAAACTCAATAACAGAAAGAAAACTAGAAAACCCTAAAGTTTTGGAAAATAAATAACACACTTCTAAATAACCCATGCATCAAAGATACCTCAAGAGAAACAACATATTTTACCTGAATAAAAATAAAAATGCAACAAATAAAAATGTGTAGTGTGCAGCTAAGAGATTAGAAACGATTTTATTTATCCATCAAATTTTATTTAGCCATCAAATACCTATGTGGAAAAAAAGTCCCCAAATTAGTAATTAATTTTCTCCCTTAAGAAACTAGAGAAAGAAAAGCAAATTAATTCCAAGGAAAGCAGAAGGAAGCAAATAATATAGAAACAAGTAAAAATTAATTAAATTGAAAACAGAAAAACAATACAAGAGGCCAATAAAACCAAAGTTTGTCCTTTAAAAAGAGTAATAAAATTGAGAAACTTCTGGACGAACTACAAAGAAAAACCAGAGAATACCAAATGACCAAATCAGGAATGAAAAAAAAAAAAAAAAGGGCATCACTACAGATCTTGACATATCCCAAGGTTAATGAGGAAATATTACAAAAAAAAATTTATATTAAAAAATTCAATGATTTAGGTGGAAACGATCAATTCCTTGAAAGTCAAAAACTACCAAGATTACTCCAGAAGACATAGATAATCTGAATATATACATACAAATAATATATATGAAATTTAATTCGTAGTTTAACACTTTCCAATACAGAAATTTCCAAGTCCAGACAATTCCACTGGTAGATTGTACCAAATATTTAAGGAAAAAAAAATAGGAACAATTCTGCATAACATTTACCACAACCAAACCAAAGCATTATATATATATATATTTATATATACACACACACATACACACACACACACACACACACACACACATACACTATAGGCTAATATCCCTCGTGAGCATACATGCAAAATGGTCAACCAAATATTGCCAAATCAAAACCAGCAATATAGAAAAAGGACAATAAGTAGCAACTAAGCAAGTTCATCCCAGGAATTCAAGGCATCATCAACATTCAAAAATTAATCTATGTAATTCATATTACATAGATTACTGTATACTGCGTTATACAGTAAAGAAAAAAAGATGTGTGATAATCTCAATACAGAAAAAGCATTTGACAAAATTTAATACCCATGTATTATAAAAATTCTCAGCAAACTAGGAATAGAAGAGAATTTCCTTAACTTGATACAGGAATTTTTATAAAAAATCTACAACTAATGTCAAAAGACTAAATGCTCCCCACCCCCAAGATAGGGACAAGAGGTGCCCTTTCTCACAACTCCTATTGAATCTAATAGTAGAAATTCCAACCAAGTTTAAAAAAAAAAAAAAAAAGGAAAAGAGAAAAAAAGGCATTCAAGTGATTCATTTAAAGTGACACTTTAAAAAATAAATTTGTATTCTAAGTATTCATTGTTATGCAGAAATGCAGTTAATTTTTGTATGTTGGCCTTGTGTTTTGTGACTTAGATAAACTCTCTTATTAGTTCAAGAAGGTCTTATAGATTATTTGGAATTTTCTTTATTGACAGTCACGTTTTCTACTAATAGAAACAGTTTTATTTCTTCTTTTAAGTGTCATTTACAAGAGCACCAAAAAACAAAAAAGAAAGAAATGAAATATTAATATACAAATCTAACAGAATATATACAGGATCTGTATGCTGAATATTACAAAACACTGATAAAATAAACCAAGAAGATGTAAACAGATACAGAGACATGTATCTGTTCATGGACTGGAAGAACCAATATTGTAATGAAATACTATATAGCACTGTAATATTGTACAATATTGTAATTGTTAATTGTAATTGTTGCATTATACAGCAAGTGTGTTGTAATCGTATTTTAACTACATAATACTATAATATTACATAATATTGTATCATAAATTTGGATGCTATTGTAAAGACAATATTGTAAAGGCTCGAAATTAATCTATAAATTTGTTACATTCACAAATAAAATGTAAGCAAGCTGGGCTTGCTTGTTTGTTCATTTGTTGGGGGGAGGAGGGGACTAAAGATTGTCACACTGATTTTTAAATGTATTATGGAAAGACAAAGGAACCAGAGTGGTCAAAACAACTTTGAGAAAGAGCAAAGTTGGGACGCCTGGGTGGTTCAGAGGTTTGGCCTGTGCCTTTGGCCCAGGGCGTGACCCCAGGGTCCCAGGAGTCCCACGTCAGGCTCCCTGCATGGAGCCTGTCTCTGCCTCTCTCTCTCTCTCTCTCTCTCTCTCTCTCTCTCCCCCTCTCTCTCATGAATAAATAAATAAAATCTTTTAAAGAGAGAGAGAGAGAGAGAAAGAGCAAAGTTGAGACTCCCACTACCCAAATTCAATACTTAGCATAAAGTGATAGTGAAAAAAACCATGTGGTATCATTGAAAAGACAGACACAGTGATGGATAGGAGTCCAGAAACAGACCCGTACAGGTAGAGTCAACTGAATTTTTAGAGAAGGGCAAAGGGAATTCTACAGTTCTGAAAAAATTGGGCATCCTTATGAGAAAGAAATAAACCTTGATATATACCTAACATGCAGATGTTTATAGCAGCTTTATTCACAATTATCAAAAATAGATGTTCTTCAACTGAATGTATAAGCCAACTGCGTTACCTCTATACAGTGGAATGTTATTCAGCAATAAAGTGTAGCAACCTTGATTCATGAAAAAAAAAAAAGAATGAATCTTAAAAGCATTTTACTAAGGCAAAAGTATAGGAAAACTAAAAACAAATCGGTGGTTGGCAGTGAAATGTGGGGAGGGATTCACTGCAAAGAGGCAAAATGAGAGATAGGGAAAATAAAAATGTTCTGTATCATCACTATAGTGATGGAAACATAACTCTGAATTTGTCAAAAAACACTGAAGTGTACGATACAAACAGTGACTTTTTTACTGTATGTAAATTAGAAAATAACCAGGAAATGGGAGAAATCCAAAATGGAATACAAACTATAACAAATGAACATCACCAGTAATAAGACATATCAACATCGTGTACTTCCTGAGAGATTCACTGAGAAGGGCACATCACATTTTGGTATTCTTACCAAAAATGCATAACCTTAATCTAATTATGGGTAACACCAGGAACACCCAAATTGAGATATATTGTACATAATAACTAAGCAGTACTTTTCAAAAGTGTCAAGGTCATGAAACACAAAGACTGAGAAGTTGTTATAGATTGTAGGAGATAAGGAAGCACAACTTAAAGCGTTGGAGATCCTACATTGGATCCTGGCACAGACAAAAGTGGAAAATTTAAATAAAATCTGTAGTTTAGTATTGTGTGAAGGGTAATTTTCTGTAACCTCACTCTACTTACATGAGATGATAATATTATAAGAGTCTGGATGAAAGATATACATAAACTCTATGCTATTTTTCAACCTTTCTATAACATTAAAATTATTTTAAAATAAAAAGTGAAAACAGACCCATATCGAATCTGCCCTTAGTTTTACCATAATATTCACTAGACTTCAGAACCAGCACAATTGGCACAGTGATGCATACAGCTGTGCTGAGGAAAGCTTGTTTGATTTGGTAATCAAGTTTTTCTATTATTTTTTTTCCTGAAAAATAAGGGAAATATTTCCATCTCAGTGAATTGGTACAGTGGCCAAAATCAAAGAAAATGATACAGACTCTCTCCCAGAAACCTCCAGCACCTCAAGAAGAGTGGACAAAACCTTGGGAAATCCTTCAAGAGTTTCCTAAAATCAGACTTTTCTAACGGTATAAATACTTTGGATGGGGATTCTTTGTATTTCTTCTCAAAGGGCTTTTTGCTCCTTACATTAGGGAATCGAGGGCAAGCTTGTGTTTGGAGAAGTCACACTGCACTTCTGCAAGGCAGCTTTCAACATCATTGTTGAGATCTTATGATCTTGATAAATGCGTGGAAGTCTCAAGACATCTGATAAAGGTCCTTAAGAGACAACATAATGAAATTATTAACATATTACAATCAGTGTCTATCTTGTACTTATATGAGCAAATACAAGTACTACTGCAAATATTTTGGTATCCTGGGTATCTTTAGCTAAATCCTCAGAATATTATATAATTCCCAGGATTCAATTTCCTGTGAATGTTCAAGATCACCTAGTAGCGAGGATGTGAACTGCTATGACAGACAGTTAATAAAAATTATGCTAATGACTTTGTGGTCCAGCTCTCTGGGTGGTCTTTATTCTAGTAGGATCTTTACCTCACTTTCTTAAACATTTAAATCAGTCTCTGCTGTAGTTCAACAAAACCTCCTTAGGAAGTGGCATCTCTGAGCTGATCTACAGATATCCTGGAGCTCACTCTTCTGGTATTTACACTGTTATGTAATGTATGAAATGACCAGTACGTCTCCTCACTTCCCCTTCAATTACTCCCCCAGGTATTGATGAGGGTCACTAACCAAAACTTCCTCTGGCTCCTCAAAATGTGACACAGGTCCCCCTCAGCTATCTGAAAGTAGAGCATCCCTACAAAACCATTTTTGGTAAGCTGAAAAAGTCTAGGGAGTAGAAGTGTAGTTTCCGGGGCAGAAACGTGGGGAGGCTATTCTTACAGCTCATCCCTACAAGATCTCCCTGTAAAACAGACCCTGAACTATTTTCTGCTTTTCACCTTTTTTTTTTTTTTTTTTTTTTTGGTAGAAGTAAAAAACCTCTCAGGATTCCTTTTGGTAACCAAAACCAAATGCTAACACAGGTCGTTCATAAAAATGGAGTGGTCTGATAATGAACTTTCAAAAAGTGGAGGATACCTGTATTTGGTTCAGTGAAGAGATATCATTGAAAAATACCCATTCCAAATTCACATTATAATAATTGGGCAAAGCAGCATTTTTCAAATCTCCAAAATTAGAACTGTCTAGCTCTTACGAGCTGCAGCATTCCCACAAGGTTCTTAATAGCGATTATGAGAAAGGCACAGTGCGAGGTGATGTTGGTGACATTTATCATTTCGATGATATCACAAATGTTTTAATGCCTTAGCTTTGACAGTTCCCCATCAGTGAGCATCACAAAGTACCTCTTTTTAGTGACTCCTATTTCGCCTCCTTTGGAAAGAAAGGATGTCTACATAAGAATCTAGAAAGCAGGACAGTGCACCCTTCAAGAGCTCAGCTGGTAGAGCAGAGGACAGTTGACTGGAAAATAAACTCCAATCGGGGAATACTGAGCAAGACTTTACTATAAACTCAACTCAAAGTGTATTCAATGCAAGAGTCCATTTTGTATCATTTGCCACCTGCTTGTCTTTCACCTAAGTAAGAGCTTCTGTTCCCTGGGCTGATGGTTATACCCTCAGTGGCCCCATATCTCTAAATGGCTATCCCTGAACCTCTTCGTTTCGCTGAGCATCTTGAACGCTCGAATGATCTATCTTCGACAAACACATGACACGTGCTAAGAAGACCTTTTCCTTCTAATTTTTAAAGTCACATTTATTGGAAGGAGAAATTTACTCTACAGATGTTTAAATCCTTACACTTCAATCACCAGAAGTAAAACTGGTGGTGGTTATTTGACTTTTAAGCCACTGATACATTTTCAGAAAACTTATAAAGATCTTTTTAATATAAGAAATTGTTTCTTTTTTTTCCTGACAGTAGCTAAGATAGGACTCAAATCTCAGCTCATACGTATCTGCCCTGTGATTGAAACAACCTCTTAACTTGGAGACAAGCATTTAGTTAGCCCACAAGGCTATCTCTTTCCTCCATATTTTGTAATCAAATTCTAAAATGTTTTTGCAGAAATACACTGGAAATAGCTGCTATATCAAGAGCAGCCTGATTCAGAAATCTGCAGACCTACAATGCTCCTTCAGTATGCACTTTTAATGTAGACATATCTGACCCCTGAACCACTACCACTTCCAGTCAGAATTCTGAGATAAACAATCCTAATCCCTTGTCTTTAAAAAGTAATTGTAGGGCAGCCCCAGTGGCTTAGCGGTTTGGCGCCGCCTTGGGCCCAGGGCATGATCCTGGAGACCCAGGATCCAGTCCCACATCGTGGAGCCTGCTTCTCCCTCTGCCTGTGTCTCTGCCTCTGTGTGTCTCTAATAAATAAATAAAATCTTGGAAAAAAAAAGTAATTGTAGGTAAACTTAGTACTTAGGAAATGTGAGTGAATTCATGGAATTAACTCAAACTCATGTAAAGGCAGCTGAAACACACTGATGGAGCCACCTTCAGGAGAACGTATCTAGGCCCCCCATTCCTGAGCCTCCTGAAATAATCTACTCTTTTACTAGAACTGGGACCTTCTACCTTTAAAATAATAGCAAAATAACAATTCAGCATGTTCCCAGAGTAGAAACAAGGATGGTGCTGATATTATATTTACAACCAGGTCTTCCCTGTGTTATTCTTTTATCTCTTCCTCTGCTCTGGGTCTTTTATCAGAGTCAGTCAGCTAAGGTCAGACTCACCTCAATGGCTCAGCACACCAGTCTTGTTTCCATTACATTTGGAAGCAGAAAATCTGAATCTTTACAATGCTGACCTTATTGTTTTACAAGCTATTGATTATGGCTATCAAGTTCCAACAGTTCACGAGGGTCAGTCTCTGGAAAGGAAAAGGCAGAAAGAGAAGCCACATTCCTCTTTCTCTTCCAACTGCACTGACTTCTCCATTAGTTAGATTTTGGTGTAATTAGAATGAATCACTGCAAGACACGGCTGCTGTCTACTCTATACCGCCACTCTTGATTCACCTAGATTTTTGGCCATACATCAGAGTACACATCTGGTATGTAATGAGGAATGTACGAGAGTGGAAAGAGGAGGTCAGCGAGAAGTGAATGGGTCCTCTATAGGAATGAATATAGAGTTACTGACACGCAAATAAATGGCACGTATCACAATCCACAACACTTAGGAAGTGTAAATCTCATATTTGACATACCCTTTGGCAAGAGATAGACTATATGAATCTTTTTCACATCACTAGAGCAGTTTTATACAAGGATACCCTGTCCTGACATAACTCTCAACCTCAAAATGCTTTCCTTATCTATCAGGAATATATATTTTTTTTCACTGCAATTGTTTTCCCTGCATTATACTTTTAAAACAATAATCATTAAACCACAGCATTTTTGCTTCACATGTGATTCTCTCCCTGGATTGCTTTCTTTCTAATCTTACGATTCCTTTAAGAATACTTTTATTTACTGCATCCTTACTTACCCCGTTCTAGGCCTGGTGCGAGGTAATTTACAGAATTATCTCATTTAAGTCTTAACAATCCTAGGAGGTAAAATTCTAGTCTCTCATTCATTGAGGGGATGGCTGAGGCAAAATGAGATTAAATACTTTGCTCAGAGCCACACAAACACTCAGTGCTAGAAAACCAGAGTTCTCACCCAGGAAATACGTCTCAGAGCCGGCGTTTAACCGCTGTGCCATTTTCCCTTCTTTTCATTAAATGAACACGTATTCAAACGAACTAACCAACTACCCACCCATCAACTCTGTGCCATGCCAGGGATACAAAGGTGACACTGTCACTGTCCCATAAATATATTGCAGAAAAGTAGCACGCGCCAAATAGTTTCATTACGAGGGCATAAGTATCATAAAACAGCTAATATTTATTGCTCATTATGTGCCAGACACTAATTGAAATGCCTTGCCTACCTTATCGAATACAAACCTAGTAACTCACCAAGGTAGGCGCTATTGTTATTCCCACCTTATAGATAAGAAAAACAAAACAGAGGAAAACATAGTTGCTTGGTCAAGGACAGCCAGCGCTCAAAGGAATGAATGTGAGGAATAAAGTAAAGCGGAAAGCACCAAAGACATAGGGATCATGAGCTAGATTTCATCAAAACTGATGAGAAAAATCAGGGAAAACATGCCAGAGGGCATTTGATCTAGACCTTAAATGATTGTCTTAAAAGATTTATTCCTTGCTTCCGTCCTCCCTTCCTTCTTTCCCTTCTTTCTTTCTTTCGGAGGGAGAGCAAGCGTGGATGGGGAGAGGGGCAGTGGGAGAGAATCTTCAAGCAGACTCCCCGCTCAGCACAGAGCCCAAAGCATGAAGCTCCACCCCAGGCTCAAACCCACGACCCAGGAGATCATGACCTGAGGCGAAACCAAGAGTTGGACGCTCACCTGACTGAGCCACCCAGGTGTCCTTGATCTAGACCTTGAATTCCAAGAGGAGGTAAGAGAGCGTGCTAAGAGATGGATGGAGAAAAATACAGGGCAAATACTAGGAATAGCAAATACTCCAGAGGGAACTGTAACCGAGAGAAGTAATAAATAAAAGCCATGCCATGTAGATTTTGATACTCATGGATCTTTACATTAATGATCTTAAATGATAAAATAATAAATGGGCCGCAGAAGTTAACTTGTAATTCACCAGTAAGAACTGAGGCAAACATGCCCTTAAAAACTGTTACACGTACTTCCACATCAGACCTGGGCTCTAGTGTCTGGTAGAATGACGCAACACTCCAGGGTCTTCTGGTTACTGCCTCTGTCACTGGCATGACCTCCAGGCAGATTTTCTCACCTCGGTATTTATCAAGCACCTTAACCAAGGTCCCAATGAAACAAACAGCACAGTCATAACAGGATGATTTGAGTCGAATTTGTTTTCATAGAGATCATATAAAGTTGTGGGTGGAGTAGAGAGTAAGCACCAGGGATAATGCAGGAGGAACCTGGGACCAGGAGCCATGGAGTCTTTTGCCCCTCAGCTTAGAGGCATGAGGAGAGGACCCCAAATGATAGAACCAGTAGAGAAGGTGACCCTGTAGGCAGCAATGATGTTCAGTGGAAGGAAACAGCCAGTTTGAGAAAACCTTGAACGGAGCCAAACGAAGAGCTGTCTCATTTTCCTTCAAATCTTAGAGTGGGTGGATGGGATTTCCCACTGGTCTAAGCCAACTGGAAGACAGAGGGCATGGGCACCATGGAAGTAGTCCATGTAAGTCAGCAGGGTGAAGGAGGGTGAAAGGGCACCTGGAGGGCAAAAGGATGATAACTAGTACATGTGTATAAAAATGTGCTCTGCACATATATAAGGAAGGCAAAGTTTTCAGGAATAGTGGTTTGAATAATTATTTAAAGTCTGAGGAGACGTTCCTGGTTTATACTGAATCTTTTAGATCATTACGTAGGATCTCTTGAACTTAGGGAATACCTTAGCAAATGACTTCTTACACTTTCATAGTAAATATACACTTCGACACCAAAATATTCAAGTAATTGTGCTGTGACTCTTGATTCAGACACAAGAAACTCCAAGAAAATCATTTGATGTTTATTGTAATGGCTGAAGGATTTTTGAAAGAGGTATAGAATTTTCCAAGAAAGCACCCATTTAGGTCAGTGGTTTGCAAGTGTGGTTATACCTTGAGCTTACCTGAAGAGACTGAGGAGACTGATGCCTGGTACCCACCCCAAAGCTTCTGTTCCATCTGGCCTGGCTTCCAGCCTGGGCAACCGGAGTCCTAGGGATTCCCCAGCAAAGTCTGATTTGCAATCAAAGTTGAGCACCTCTGTTTTCTCCTATGATCTGAATATTCCTATCAACTCAATATGACATTAGTCCTCTTGAAAATCATCCATAACTCAACTAACTACTCAACTGAATCACTGAATAAACTGAAATTAATATGTGAACACTGCCATCTTCCCTTTAGTTTCACTCCATGCCAACCTCACCCGCATCAAACAATTATGTTTTACGTGAGGAATCTACATTGTATCCTGAAGTTGCTAAGGAGACAGGTCATGAAGGCACTGATATAATTATCTTATGGTCATGAGAGTTTGGACATATGAAGGAATTATAAATGGGAAAATATTAAAGGAGGCTGCAGACCTAAAGGAAGGAGCATGGGTTTTGGTATCTGAAAATCCCAGGTACTAATTCTGATACTATCTCTTACGACCTTACTAATCCAAGTGTAGCTCATGGACCAGCAAGCAGCATTAGCATCACCTGGGATCTTACTAGAAATGCAAAATCTGAATTCAAATGGATACAGGCATCCCTGTATTTTTTTAAGATTTTATTTATTTATTCATGAGAGACAGAGAGAGAGAGAGGGAGAGACACAAGCGGAGGGAGAAGCAGGCTCCATGCAGGGAGCCCGACATGGGACTCGATCCTGGGTCCCCAGGATCATGCCCTGGGCTGAAGGCAGAGCTAAACCACTGAGCCACCCAGTCTGCCTGCATCCCTTTATTTTATAGCAGCATTATTTATGATGGCCAAATAGGGAAGAAGCACAAGTGCCAATCCATAGGTAAATAGATAAATATATGTGTGTGTGTGTGTATATGTCACATTATGACATCTTCTTTATCCATCTGTATTTCCACACACACACACACACACACACACACACACACACTGGAATATTACTCAGCAATAAAAAAGAATGAAATCTTGCCATTTGCAACAACATGGATGGATCTAGAGAGTATAATGCTAAGCAAAACAAGTCAGTCAGATTTCTCTGACAAATATGATTTCACTCCAATGTGAAATTTAAGATACAAAACAAATGAGCAAAGGAAAAAAAGAGAGAGAGAGACAAATCAAGAAACAGACTCTTAACTATAGAAAACAAACTGATGGTTCCCAGAGAGGAGGTGGATGGGGGATGGATTAAATAGGTGGTGGGGATTAAGGAGGGCACTTGTTATGATGAGCACCCGGTGATGTATGGAAGTGTGGAATCACTACACTGCAACTGATGTAACAATGTATGTTATCAACACTAGAATTAAAATAAAAAACTAATTTTAAAAAAGCATTGCAAATTCTGAGGCCCCACCCCAGACATACTGAATCAGACTCTACATTTTAATAAGACCCCTACATGATCTGGATGCACAGGAGAGTTTGAGAAGCACTGATGTAGCAGTGGTCCAGAGTAGAATCAACAGTGTCAGGACATTTCAATTCTTAGCAACGATTTCTCCTCACAATCTAAAAAGGCTGTTGGAGCACCAGCCATCATATCTATGTTCCTGCCAGCAGAAAGAAGTAGTATAGGGGCAGGAGTAGAGGACACTTTTAAGGACACTTTTCAAAAGACACACATAATTGCCCACATCTTACTGGCCAGAATTTAATTATATGCTAACACTGAGCTGCAAGAAACACTTAAAAATACTCTTCATTCCAGGTATTCTTTTAACATCTAATAGTCAGGAGGATTTATTCCTGGTGAAGTGGGAAAGAGTGAATATTGAGAAACAGCCAGCCCTTTACTCGCCTCCCTGAATCTCATATTCTTTGATGCCGAAATATAAATAATAATTTATTGTATAAGTTATTCTATAAGTTATTTCAAAGGTATTATGCATTTATAATATCTCACACATAGTAGGGACTCAACAACATGTAAGAGCTCTGATTATGTTAGAAGGAGTGCCTCGGGAGCTCAGTCTTTATATAATATATAATGCCAGTTAAACATAGCAGGTAAATGTTGTTGAAAATATTAAAGTTTATTTCGTAATTTTACCTTTTAAAAAACAGCCGTAGGTAGATCCTGTGGAAGGCTTTATTGGCTACATGACATTTTCCCTTCACTGCACAAGGCAGTCCTACCCCACATACTCTATCACTCCTCCGTGGAGGCTCTACGTAGGAGGAAAAGCAGCATAGCATCGGAGGTAGGAGATGGACTCTCAGCCAGACCTTCCAGGTTTGAATTGGACTCCATTACCTTATAGTGGTGCAACTTTTGTCATCATTTTTCTACTTCTATGAGCTAAAATAATAGTGCCCACCTCACATGGTTATTATGAGGGTTACTCAAGTAAATATAAGTAAAAACACTTAGAAAAGTGCCTTGCCCACAATAAGAGTTAAATTCCGCGTTAGCTGTTGTTATCAGTCATGCGGCTTGGGGTGAATTACGTGCTAGGAAAAGTCTTTTTTGCCAACAGGGCTTTTCTCTTAATAATGCATCAGTTTACCCACTAGGATTTAGTTAACATGCAAAAGGTCACTAACATAGCTAATTCTTGGCTTTAGAAAATATAGGGGGAAAAATCAATGAATACACAATTAAAAAGAAAAGGAATTAAAGTTTTCATATTCACATTGCCGCCTCTCTTAGGAGCCTTCTTGATAAATACTCACTGATATCGCAATCGATAAAGGGAAAGATTTGAAGACTTGCCTCTCTCGTGAAATAGGCAGCAAATGGAGAGAAAGTTCATTTAAATCCTCTAGGATATAAAAGAATAGTTAGTCTCTGATCAAATATTTACTCGGATGGGAGTGATTCCAAAAATGCCTTGGTTTTAACAAGTTGAAGGTTTTTCCCTTCGACAGGGGACAAGTTCCTGCCCCATCTGCATGCATGTGGTTTATATTGTTCTTACCTAATGAGATATAGAATATCTCCTAAACACTGACACATTAGAAGCATGCTTCACTCGGCATGAAGGTTCGAGACATCAAGGATACCTTGAGCATCCTCAGATTCCAACAACTTGTCAGACAAATTAGCACCTTCTCAACCAAGGGTAAAATTGAGTTTCACATTTCTCCCTGGTGCAGGCGGGGGTGGGGGTGGGGTGGGGTGGAGAATGAAGAAGAAAATCGCTCGGGTTTAATACTTCTCTTGCTAAGACAAATACAGAGAGCCTTATCATCTCCGTACGGCTCTCCCTGACCTCTTGATTTTTAATTCATTGGTTTTAAATGATCCTTGACAGTTGAGATCCTTTTGTCAACCCCGATGTGCTTACTGCAGGAGACAGACACTCTGGCCTTTATTAGTCAAGTCTGCTTGCATGCATTTAAGATGCCAATCTTTAAAAAAATTAAGCTGTGCTAGTACATGATGGAAAAAATATATAATACACCATAAATGAGATCACACTTTAAATGTCCTATACGGTCCACTTAAAAAATAAAAATAAAAAAACACTTATTTGCATTTTAAAAATTCAGTTGAGTCCAGTTTCTGAGCCACGTTAGCCACTTCGGGAGTAAGAAGATCCCACTAGCAACTTTAAAATTCCTCCAGAGGGGAACCCTGGGTGGTGCAGAGGTTTGGCGCCTGCCTTTGGCCCAGGGCGCGATCCTGGAGACCTGGGATCGAATCCCACGTCGGGCTCCCGGTGCATGGAGCCTGCTTCTCCCTCTGCCTGTGTCTCTGCCTCTCTCTCTCTCTCTCTGTGTGACTATCAAAAAATAAAAATTTAAAATAAAATAAAATAAAATTCCTCCAGAGAAGCTTGAGAAAAATACCTTTGTAATTCTGTACAGAATGTATTGTGTTCATCCTTTCTTCTTTTTTTCCTGCGAGTAACCTTTCATTTTGTAAAGTAGAATGAAATATATGAAAACTGTTTTGAAAAGTATTGTTTGTTGTCGTTATAGTGAAGCCATATTCCTTCCAGAGAGTAATTTTATAGGACCCCGAGGCTTCAGAAAAACAGAAAATTATCCAACACCCAAAAAAGAACCTCTCTGTGGCTAATCAAACTCTACACACCTAGCAATAGTGGACGTTGAAAAGCAAAGCTTCCACAAATAGGGAGGACCTGACCAGGGAAGGAGGATGTTCTCTAACACGCAGATGGGCCCGCTTGCTCTGGGAGAAGAAGAAAAAGCTGTTACCGACCCAGTTCCTAGTCTTATGAAAGCACTTTTTCTCCCCAGCGGAGCTTAAAGCAGGTAGGAGAATGAACAAAATGCACAAGAGGCAAGAAGAAGATATGAGAGAAGGTGAATCATTGAAGAGTACTGGGGAAAATCTGAGGAAATCATCTTCTCTAATCTTGTTTTTTCAGAAAATAAGAATCTGGAGGCACTAAGTAATGTTCCCAAGGTCACATGGTTATTCTGACTCCCAGAATGATGTTTTTGCATTTTTCAGCAACGCTTCAGGGATGGGCAGTAACAGCGACCACGGCAGTCGTTGGGGCAAAGGCACCATATAAATATCAGTGGGGGCAGGTGCTGTGGCGGAGAAGACAGTCAGCAAAGGGGGAACAGAAGGTTCTGGAGGGAGGCTCCTGGGTGGGGGAGCGGGATGGGGGCCCATTTGGCAAACAACAGCCTCGGGTCCATCCAAGAGCCACTGTAAGGACATAGATCACTTAGGAGACAGCTACCCCATTGCCTTGGGAAGCTGAATCAATCTCTCTAACATTTTCACCATCTCCCCACCCTCCCGCTGAGTTCCTTCATTGATTCAACCTGTAAACTCAGGAGTTATTCCAAAAATAAAATACGACGAGAGTACCTGCAAAATTTGATTCATCATACAGATGCTGGAAATAATTCACTTTATTATACCCTTAAAAAGGAATGTTAAATATGGTGGGAAAGAATTAGAATATTCTTTTTACTTGTGATGCAGACGAAACTAACATTTGCTGGACGTCTACTTTGTGCCACAAACTGTGCTAAGGGTTTTCATCTAGAATATTTTATTTCCTCTTCACGATAATGCTGCCAGTCAGAGTCTCGCTACTACCTAGCTGGGGGAACTGAGATTCAGAGATGTCTGCGAAATACAGCCAAAGCCATACTGAGCTGAGTTACTCACCTGGAATTTACCCTCATGTCTTCTATCCTTCAATCCCAAGCTTCTCCACAATGTCATACTAATAAGGAGGCACATGGAACCACAAAAGTATATATTAGCTATGGAGGAAGATAGTTGCACCCAAATCTCAGTTTGAAACTCATAACCATGAGATCATGAATGAGTGACTTCACCTCTCTATGCTTCTTTATTTTCTATGTAAAACAGGGAAAATAAGACCCATCTTGAAGAGCTGTTGTAAGGATCACGTGACTCTTATTATAGGTCTCAAACCAACCCGTACTACAAAATACGTGACATGTGTACCTTTTTGTCCATTTTTTTTTTTTACTACACTAAAACACCCTGGCTCTCCAAGCAGTATTTGGCATATGGTACATGCTCAATAAAAATTTGTGAAATAAATAAAAATGAAATCACCTGACATGCTGTAGGAGTTCAATAAATAGCAACTATTATGCCAAGGATGGAGAAAATTTGCTCAGATGTCATTTTTGCAAAATTACCGTCTCCTTATAATAATTTAGAGATTTTAAACTAAGCTCTTCCCTAGCAAAGTCTTCAAATGATAATAAATCCTCAATCTTCAATGCCCACTAAAAGATGGAAACAGGAAGAAGAATCTGTCTAGGTTGACAGTGGGGTGGCAACATGTAAGCTATTTTGTCAATTATTCTTTTTTTTTTTTTAAGATTTTAACTTATTTATTCATGAGAGACACACAGAGAGAGGCAGAGACACAGGCAGAGGGAGAAGCAGGCTCCCTGCAGGGAGCCCGATGTGGGACTCGATCCCAGGACTCCAGGATCACGCCTGGAGCAGATGGCAGAGGCTCAACCACTGAGCCACCCAGGTGTCCTGTCAACTATTCTAGATAGCATATGCTAAGAAGAGAAGAAAGGTAACAAAAGGGAAGATGCTTTCTAGATGCTGGAAAAAGCAATTGGGAGAAAGTATGTTAAGCAATCAACTCATTAAACCATTTAACTCATCATTTACATTAGTGGTATAATAGTCATCATTCACTCAATCATTCATTCATCAACAATATTCATTTATTTTTTTCTCTTCCAGTCCCAGCCCCTTCAGGAGCCATGGGCTTCAGTGCCAAATCCAAGAACCTCGCCACACACAACCAGTCCCCAAAATGACACAGAAATGGTGTCAAGAAACCCCAATCACAAAGATAGGAGTCTTTTAAAGGGGTACACCCCAAGTTCCTCAGAAACATCCACACTGTCAAGAAGTACAAGAGGAAGGACCTAAAGAAGACGCAGGCCAGCATCTCCAGGTTCCCCTGGAGTACCCTAATATACACACCTTCATAAGTTTTTAGAAAAATGTGTACTTTTTCTATAAGAGTTAAGCTCTTTGAGGCTGGAACCATTCATCCACTTCCCAAAATATTAATTACCCAGTATTATTCACAAAAATTGGCATCAAAAAATTCCAACTACATTGATTGAAGGTGAGAATTTCAACAGTTGATATGTCGAAACACAAAATGATTAAAAAGCTCTTTGGATAAATTCTGGCTAAATGTGGCTAAAGATGGAAGTCAGGTGATGATATTGGAACTCATATCAGAATGGATTAAAAATAAGAGACAATTCTAATTTGGCTTCTGACCCAGATGACCATGGGAAGTGCTGGCCTGCCAAAATGCTTCTAAGACTATAATAACACTTCCCATTTAAAATGGGTGAGAAGTAAATGTGCTTGGGAAATTTTTGACTTTTTACTTTCCATTCTACCTGGAATAAGTACATCAGAGCAATTATTCCAATTCATAATCAATGGGCTTGGACATTTTTACTGAGCTAGTCTTATAATTATGACATCATTATACTAAAGGTTCCTAATTGCTTTAAAAAAAAAAAAGTGTAGGTGGTACAGCAATCTTTAAAAGTCATTAGCCAGCAACTACATGTGAAGTACAATCCTGGACTGGATGCTGGACCTGAGACAATCAGCAAATCTCAATAAAATCTGAAGATGACTAATTAAAATGAAATCAATATGAATTATGTGATTTTGAGAAGACAAGCGAAGGACATACAGGAATTCTTTGTACCATTTTTGCCACATTCTTGTACATCTAAAATTATTCCAAAATAAAAAGCTAAACATTTTTAAATAAATCACAAAGTCTTAGGTATTTGCACTAATCTCGTTAGGCACTCCATAACTTGGACAACTCTCTCCAGAGCTAGGCTTACAGCCGAATAAATTCATTATCATCATGATTTATTTTTCTTAATTTACCACTTCCCGCTTGCGGTGGCCGAAGTATTCAATTCGGGTTCCTTTCCAATCCTGTGGAAGGGAAAAAGAAGCTGTTTAAAGTGGGATGTGACGGTGACGCCACAATAGTCACAGCGCTCTGACTGGCTGCCCGGGATGTGCTACCATCAGGAGACAGAGGGACCCGCTCCTGTCTGATGTTTGCACATCCTAAGTAATTGCAAAACAAACAAAACAAAAAACACAACGGTATGAAATTTCCCAAGGAACCTCAAAATGTCATTCTCAAGCAGAAAGCAAACCAGGCAAGTCATAACAAAAAGATACAAGTGGTTTCTTTATCTATCGCCCCCTTAGATGCCAGCACTATTTGGCCCTGCCATCTCTGGCTGGGAACCCACACCAAAAACCAGACTGACCATCTACGCTTGACTTCAGGTAACACAGATCCTAAATCTCAAGCCATTCTGTCAGTTATATCCTATGAACCAACAATCAAATAGCTAGAATGTGTGTGTATCATTTACAGCAGAAAAGGTTTTCTTTTCTTTCTTTTTTGGGGGGAGGGGGCACATCTCTAGAGGAAAATGAATTAGTGATCAGAGGTGGTATGAAAGAAATATTTGGGGGGCACCTGGGAGGCTCCACTGGATCAGCCTCTGACTCAGGTCATAATCTCCGGGTGACGAGATCAAGCCCCACATCGGGGCATGTGCTCAGCGGGGAGCCTGCTGGAGACTCTCACTCTCTCCTTCTGCCTCTGTTTCCCCTCTCACTCTGTCTCTCACTCTCTTGCTCTCCCTCTAAAATGAATAAATCTTAAAAAAAAAATACTTCAGCCTCTTCCCACCCCCACAAGCAAATCATAAAACAAGGGTTTCATCTTCAATAACCAGTCTTAGCTTTTTTTGTCCCAGTCCCCTGGAACAACACTTGCACTTTTCCTTCTCAGAAAGCCTTGCTTCTCTCAAAACCAGAAAGGATCTGATACCCATACTTACCTTCCCGCCCATATCCCTTTATACCGAGATGTTAACTCTTCCAAGTGGGTTAAGACTTGTAATTTTATGGTACGAAAGCTTTGTGTTCTCTTAAAAGGATCTGGGATGCGGGAGGGCGATGCTGGGAGAGACTAGCTCCACTGAGGAGCGAGGCATTCTTTCCTGACTCCACAAACCAAAAGCATTTGCACTTTGCTTCTTCGGGAGAACCAAAGAAGCTGAATCATAAAATGAGTCTCCCTAAATCCCTTCCTGGAACAAACCTGAACTCCTTGCTCCCATCTCGTGGTCAGGCCCCACTTTGCCCAGCAACCCTGTTTCGTGTTGGCTCCCTGCTCTGCTGGTTTCATCCATGCCTGGGGTCTTTCTTCTTCCCCTGCTTCAGAGTCTCTCGGAGGTAACCTCCCAGCTGCATGACTTCACACCGCACCATGCCACTCTTCCTCTACTTCAAATACATCAGCATCCTGAAAAATCTATAGATCAAGGTGAGAGAAGGTGCCTGGGTGACACAGTCAGTTAAGCCACCAGCTCCTGATTTAGGCTCAGGTCATGATCTCGAGGTCCTGGGACTGAGCGCCACATAGGGCCCCACACTCAGCGGGGCGTCTGCTTAGCATTTTTGGTCCTTCTCCCTCTGTCCCTCCCCTCATGTACTGGCACACGCTTGCTCTCTCTCTCTCTCTCTCTCTCAAGTAAATAAATCTCTTCTAAGAAAAGATTAAGGTAAAGAGAAAAAAGGGGAGCATGAGATCTGTTCAAAAAACTTCTCATTTGGAGCTGAGGCTCTCATGAGGAGATTTCTAAGATAGAGTTTGAACGCTGAAAGAAAAAAAGAATTTACATCTTAAGTTGTTAAAAAAAAGGGGGGGGGGAAGGTTGAGGTGAAAGTAACCAGTGAAACTTGTTCACTGCAGTAAACAAGGAATAAAAATATTTTACCAAAATAAAATACATTTGAGTGTACCTGAGTGGTAGTAATGGTAAAAGTGAGGATACACGGACACCTGGGTAGCTCAGCAGTTGAGCATCTGCCTTCGGGCCAGGGTGGGACCCCAAGGTCCCAGGATCAAGTCCCATATTGGGCTCCCCACGGGGAGCCCGCTTCTCCCTCTGCCTGTGTCTCTGCCTCCCTCTCTGTGTCTCATTAATTAATAAATAAAATCTTTTTTAAAAAAGTGAGGATGAAACAAAACAGGTTATTTGGAGAATTTTGTTGATTATGAAGGGAAAGTTGCTCAATAAAAATTTACATAAAACTACTATAATTTTGTTAGACTTTAGAAGAATTATAGAAATTCTCTTTCACTATCCCATCCAAAGGGGAAAAGTCTTATATACTAATTAAAAACGTTTATTTCCAAACTCAAGAAAAGAAGTGTGAATCTTTACTAGTTGTATGTTCTCAGGCAAAAAGGTTATCTTCTCTGGGCCTAAGAGAAGGCTGGATTATCTGAACACAGCCAGCCTCTCAGATTCTAAGGTGGGATGCACAAAGCTTTCAATCTATGCTTATTTATAAGGTGTTTATACATTTCATTAAATATGTTAGGCTTCATGTAAACTTTAGTTCAACATAAGAACAAAATCTTTGGTTTACAGCTCATTACTTTTCATTACTTTGAGTATCATTCTCTACGCTTGTAGCAAAACTCACAATTAAAACAGAATTTCTACCTTGTGGGTATGCTGTCTTATTGACGCATGTTAGTGACACTGTGCCTGTGACAATAAATGACCAAGTTCATATTTCTGGGTCAGACCAAGGAACTCTTGGAGGCCACTCCTATGAGTCTGTGAGTTTTCCCACTACTTTGAGATCACCAACGTTGGGTCTTTTCTATTACCGCTCTACCAAGGCCATCAAATGAAGAGCCATCGATCACCCAAAAAAAGAAAAAACACTCTTTAGATTAAGGATTATGTATCCTTCACTGAAGAATGTAGGACAGCAAGTGCTCAGGCAGGTGAAAAGAAAGAAATACAAAAAAAATTCCATGTGTATGATACATACCTCCACTTTCACTGGATATTGATTGTGATTGACTTACAAAAATACTCTCTTCAATTCTAACTGAGCAAGGCTACTTAAATATGACATTTTTAAAGCTTTTTAAGGAGCTAATTAATTCATTTGTTGGTTAAATACAAATAAGATCCATTTTTATTTTCTTAGCCTCAGGCCTAGACTCTCAGAAGGCTGTTAGGCCTGCATAATGACTTCATCTGAATTTCATTTTATTTTCAGGCTACTTTGGAACAATTACATGACCGATTAATATTAGTCATCTATAAGGAATCTCAGACCATGTTGCCACCTGAAAATAGGTACCTGTGCCTGTCCTACTTTCCTCACCATCTACATGAAGGAGTTGAGAATTCCACACTTATGGGTTGACAACGTTATTGACATTTTGAATCTTTTTTGTGGATCTGTTCCTGGTGAATTAAGACAAATAATTGTACAAACAAAGTGTAGGAAATCTTAGTGCACTTAAAAATTTTAAATTAAATGGAGTCCATAAAGAAAAATAAGGCTTGATTTGACTCACAACATTTAGAAATAGCCTAATATCCCAGCTGCCCCCTGATTATCCTCATTTCGCCTGATGTGGCCTGAGTTAACTCCAATTAGGAAGTAACAATTAGTGGCCTTTCACACTAGTCCTTGTTAATGAACGATTCTCTCCAGGTACATTGGGAAACTCAAAGAAGTCATGTTATTTGGTAAGTCCCCTTTGTCAATGAATAATACTATGAGCCTCCCAGACAACAGAACAAAACAGCTTAGATATTAACGGAGCATTTGCCTGACTCAGCATAATCAGTGTACTTTTTGAAAGGGGGAAATTGCTTTTACAAGCTCTCTTGTATTGAGAAAATTAGTCTTAGGGATTTCCTTCACTCTATCTTAAGCCAATCTTTCTCTCTTATTTTCCCTTTTCTTCATTGCCTTTCTTTCAGTTCATCCACTATCCAGCCCTACCTCCATTAATTGCGAAGCACTAAATTGGTAGAGAACAATGAATGTACTTTGTAGATCAGCAAACTGGCAAACTGGAAAGTAACTTTATTCATTAGGTAAAACCACTACCTTTCCCCTCTTCTATTTTGCTATGATTTTTTTTATGATTCCACCCTGCATTTCTAAAAAAAACAAAAATAAAAACAAAAGGTCCATGTTTAAAACCCTGTGAGTTCTGTGAATGAAAATAACCATTTTTTTAAATTACAACTAAAAAGTCTAGGGGTTCAGCTGCAAATCACCCAGAGGGCTCAATGTTTTACTGATACATGAGAGGAGGACTTGTATGATTTGTTTGCATCAAGTCAATAGTTTACAGTGTAGGATGCAAATAGGAAGTTTCATCCCATGCTTCTGGAGGACCACTCTGAAACTGGAACCATTCCTTCAAGCACCTTAAAATGATAAGCACCATGTACATCTATGCATCTCAGAGATGGAGAGTGGGAGCCGATGTGTTCCCACCTGTGGCTCTAATTCTAAAAAAATAGTGACCTTTCTGGGGCATATATCTAAATCACTTCACTCATCAAGGTGCAGCTGACCTAGACGAAAGAGTCAAAGAAGGCTTCCCTGAGGAAACTACTCTTAACCTGAAGAATGAGTAGAGGTTAAAAGTGAACAATGGCAAAGGAATGGTGGGGATTCTCAACAGAGGGAACAATGTGAGCAGGGACGTAGCATGTTCTTGGCGTCTGAGAGGAGTCCAGAACATAAAGAACAAAAAGGAAAGTTGCAAAAAGACACTGGAGATATAAATGGCGGACAAGGCTTGGAGGTTTGTGAGTCATCCACTCCCCAGAAGTAAGAACACGCTTAATTCCATATCTTACCTCCCCCTTGTTTTATGCCACTTAAACCAAGGAACCCAGCCATGATTTTTTTTTCTTCATATTTAATTAGAAATTCCAAAGAAAGCTGCCCTGGTATTGCCTTAGGTACCAAAGATGGGAGCTGAGGCTAAAACACGCCATATATCTGCTTCCAGATAAGCTGATGGATGCCTCCAACTCTTGGCCTTTGGCTCCATTGAAAGAGGAGAGGTAGATGCCAGCTAATGGAGGATAAGATTTCTAAGATATTAGTCTACCTTCTAAAAAAAAATCCTAACATTTTGCTTTTTTACTTTCAAGCAGTTGGGGATTCCATGATCTTTGCTATAGTGAAGGGCTATAGCAGGCAAAAGAAAAAAATAAAACCTGGAAAGATATGCCTTCTAAAAGTACATACCCATTTAAAGAAAAAAAGAACTAGGGTTAGGCTGTTTAATTTTAAATAAATTAATTTAAATAAGATTTCAAATTCTATTCTTCAGTCATGCTAGCCACATTTCAAGTGTTTGGTAGCCACATGTGACTGTCAGCTATCTTAGAGGACAGCACATATACAGAACATTTCCATCATCACACAAGATGTATTGAACACTGCTGAACTAGAGCGAAGACAACATATCTGTGAGACAGAGAGGGACAAGACTAGCAGACTCTATCCTCTAAGAAACTATCAGTTTCTGTCTTTGAAATAGCAGAAAAAAGACATCTATGCTCCCTCTTCCTTTCGTAATCACCCTAAAACAATAACAAAAATAAGAAACTGCAATGTTAATGCCATCATTGGTGAAATGATGAGATGCTGCAACCTCAAACCACAATATCTGAGGAAAGTCAGCAAAGACTTAACAGACATGTGGGAAGATACCAGGAAAAGATATCTGTGGCTGCAGATTCTGGAGAAAGCCTACAGAGCATAGTTGTCAAAGCAAGTGATCAAGGCTAAACAGTGACTCCAACAAGCCCTGTCCTTGAATGTGAATTTGGGGGGACTGGTGGAAGCAACTTCCCAGGATCACATCTGACAAGGCGGGGAAGCAAAACTCTGGAGCTGAGCAAAGAATGGTCACTGCTGAAGGCCATCTGCCAGGAAGTGAGCTATGAGGAGTGGGGCTCTGGATGGCGAGCAACCATGTAGCTGCAGATCTACCTTCAGTGGGGGAAAAATGAGGGGCACCTGGGTGGCTCGGCGGTTGATCATCTGCCTTCGGCTCAGGGTGTGATCCCGGGGTCCTGGGATAGAGTCCCGCATCGGGCTCCCCACAGAGTCTGCTTCTCCCTCTGCCTGTGTCTCTGCTTCTCTCTGCATCTCTCATGAGTAAATAAATACAACCTTTACCAAAAAATGGGGGGGGGGGGGAGTTTAATTTTTTTTAAAGATTTATTTATTCATTGGGCCTTTCGATGTCTTCTCACTGACTTCCCCAGTACCAATACTATTCCATGCCTCAGGTGGTCCCTCCAACTATGGAAGACTTCTCTGCCCACGTATGAGGTGGGCCAAAAGGGCCAGAGGAGTCAGTAATTATTAATAATTTGATTATACTGAACAATGTCTGCATCGTAATGAAAGTGAAAGGGAATGATTATAAAACTCGAGTAGCAAGCTCAAGCCAGCTACACCAGGTAAGGGCACGATTAATAGGAGTACAGGTCCCAAGGAGAGGATACGTGGAAAGGCTCTCTGGTGCAGCCCAAGAGAAACCTGTGGGCAAGGCTGTAAGATCTGGGAAGAAAGGACTTCAGCACATTCAGGGGCTCCTGCAAAGGTGTAGCATGGGCCAAGAACCAGACATGCAGCAAGAGTCCAGAGGGAGGGAGGCAGATATTTCCCCTTTCTCAGTTTATCATGGCCAACTTCCAATTGTCAGAAGGGTAGGTCATAACAGAGTGGGCAGCGAAATGAGTGCGACAGTTTATCTAGGTTGCAGGAATGGAACACAAGGTCGAGATGACATGTCCTACCAGGTCGCGAGAAAGTGAGACTTACAATGCAGTAGTACGCAGGCAGCATGGTACGGGGGCAAGGACAAAAAGACCAATGGAACAACCAAGAAACCAGACACGGACCACCCCCACTCACATATATAAATGAATACTTATAAAATTAATATTGCAGAGCAGTGTGGAAAGAGTGATGTCTTCAATTAGTGGTGCCGGGTCAATTAAATTTCACATGGAGAACAATTAAAACTTGACAGCTAACTTAACAGCTAAGCACATATGTTTTAAAACACAATTTCAAATGGATTATAGACATAAATTCCAAGAGTAAAACAAGTGTTTAGTATGGGGAGATTTTGGACTCAGCAAAGATTTCTTTTCAATGGGATTCAAAAATACCAGTGTTAAAGGAAATTTGACAAATGACATCAATTGAGTAAAGAATATGTATTCATTTTTTAAAAATTTATTCTATTAAAAGAGAGTAAAAACCCACCATGAGGTGGGGCAGGCATTTATAATACAAATAAATTTTTTAAAGGCCCATTCCAGAATTATTTACATAAGTTTTACAAATCGAAAAGAAACAATAGCCAAACTGTGGAAGGAGCCTCGGTGTCCATCGAAAGATGATGGATAAAGAAGATGTGGTTTATGTATACAGTGGAATATCCCTCAGCCATTAGAAACAGCAAATACCCACCATTTGCTTCAACGTGGATGGAACTGGAGGGTATGATGTTGAGTGAAGTAAGTCAATCAGGGAAGGACAAACATTATATGTTCTCATTCATTTGGGGAATATAAATAATAGTGAAAGGGAATATAAGGGAAGGGAGAAGAAATGTGTGGGAAATATCAGAAAGGGAGACAGAACATAAAGACTCCTAACTCTGGGAAATGAACTAGGGGTGATGGAAGGGGAGGAGGCCGGGGGGTGGAGGTGAATGGGTGACGGGCACTGAGGGGGGCACTTGATGGGATGAGCACTGGGTGTTATTCTGCATGTTGGTAAATTGAACACCAATAAAAAATAAATTTATTTTAAAAAAACAAATCAAAAAGAAAATTATAGAAACTCTGAATAAGATAGGGGGTGAATCCCTGGTGTCTTAGTTTGTTTGTGCTGCTATACAAAATACCAGACATTTGAGTGTTGATTATAAACAACAGGAGTGTATTGCTCACTTGTTCTGGAGCCTGAATGTCCAAGCTCAAGGTGTCAGCATGGTCTCGTCCTGGTGAGGACTGACTTCCTGGTTCACAGCCTACACATTCTTGGTGTGTCCTCTCTGTGTCTAGAGCTAAAGAGCTCTGTGGGTTTCTCTCTCTCTCTCTCTATCTCTCTCTCTCTCTCTATTTTATTGAAATATAGCTAGCATAGGAATGCCTGGGTGGCTCAGTGGTTGAGCGTCTGCCTTTGGCTCAGGTCATGATTCAGGGGTCCTGGGATCGAGTCCCTCATTGGGCTCCCTGCATGAAGCCTGCTTCTCACTCTACCTGTGTCTCTGTCTCTCTCTTTCTCTCTGCCTCTCTCTCTCTGCGTAAAATAAATAAAATTTAAAAAAAAAAAAAGAAATATAACTGGCATAAAATATCCTACTCCTTTCAGGTGTACATCACAGTAATTCAATATTTTTATACATTATGAAACGATCTCCACAATGTCTAGTTACCATCTAGTCAGCATACAAAGTTATGACAATTATTGACTGTATTTTCTTTCTTTCTTTCTTTTTTTTAAAGATTTTATTTATCTTATATCCTTATATCCTTATATCCTCCAGGATCAGGCCCTGGGCTGAAGGCGGTGCTAAACTGCTGAGCCACCTGGGCTGCCCCCTGTGCTGTACACTACATAGGATCTCTTTTATAAAAGCATTCATCGCATTCATAGGGGCTCCACTCTCATGATCGAACCACCTCTCAAAGGCCCCATCTACTAATACCATCCCCTTTAGAGGTTAGGATTTCAAAATATGAATTTGAAGGGAACACAAACATTCAGACCATAGCACTCAGTCAAGCACTTCCCAAAAGGAAAAACGAAAACCAATTGAATTGAATTGAATTGAATTGAATTGAATTGAATTGAAAATTCAATTGACATGAAAACTTCAAAACAGATCAGGGAATCTAGACTTAAAGTCATACTGAATGACCACCAACAAGTCCACCGTAATGGCCAAAACCGACATGTCTGACAATACTAGGACTTGAAGTATAAAATGTTGAGCAATGATTACTTTCATACTTCGCTTGTGGGAATATAAATTGAGGCAACTACTCCGAAAACCAGCTTGATGTTATTTAAGCTAAAGATACGTTTACCTTATAACCAGCAACTCTACTCCTAGTATATACCCTAAAATGGGGATCCCTGGGTGGCGCAGCGGTTAGGCACCTGCCTTTGGCCCAGGGCGCGATCCTGGAGACCCGGGATCGAATCCAACATCGGGCTCCAAGTTCATGGAGCCTGCTTCTCCCTCTGCCTGTGTCTCTGCCTCTCTCTCTCTCTGTGTGACTATCATAAATAAATAAAAATTTAAAAAAAAAATTTAAAAAAAAACCCTAAAATGAAGGTCAGCGCTATAAGGCTCTATAAAAATAAAGGTTTATTGGAACACAGTGTACATATTCATTTACGTATTATGTTCATAGGTGATTTCTCACAGATTTTGGTAGTTGTGACAGAGATCATATGACCTAAAAAAAAAAAGGAAAAAAAAAAAACTAAAATATTTACTATCTGACCCTTTATAGAAAAAGCTTGCTAGCCCTTTCTCTAAGGAAATGCATATGCATACATAGTCGAAGACTGCATAGGAATATAACAGCAACATAATATTCATAGTAGTTTCAAACTAGAAACAACCTTAGCACCCATCCATCCACAGCATAATAGATAAATTCTGGTATATTGATATATATTAGGATACTACGCAGAAATAATAATGAACAAACCTAGCAACATTCATGAATGAATCTCACACTAAAGCCAAACACAAAATAATATATACTCTATAATTCCATTTATACAAAGCTCAGTAAAGGGAACATTATATCATGGTGTTTAAAGATCCATATTCAGTTGGTTGAAGAAAAAAAGGCAAATAAGCTCTTACCATAAAAGGCAGAGTTGTGGTTACCTTTAGCAGAAAGGAGTGTAGTAGGATTAGGAAGAAACCATGAGGGAGCTTTAGGATGCAGACAATGCGTTGGGGAGTGTTTGTTTTATCATAATTATTTCAGCTGTTTGTATGTTTTATGGCTTCTACTATGTATGTGCTAATTTTCACAATAAAGTCTAAAATAAAGTGTAGAGGATCAGTAAGCCCTGTGTAGAGGTGCTACTTGCAATCTAGAAGCCTGGCTCAAGGGTGACCAGCTGGACCCTTTCCGGGGCATCTTCTGATGGAGAGTCTTTAGGGCTCCCCTCTCTCGCCGCTCTGATTCCCCACGGAAGCCTGTCTCAACTTCCTGCCTGGTGTTCTGGAATCCAAAACAGGGCTGGGGAGGGTCAGTATTCAGATGTGTAGGTTCACCGGACCCCTTGGGATGAGGAGCACAGTAAGCACCCCCTCAGCTGTCACCAGGGTCCCCCGAGTACATGTGATCTCACCCTCTCCATTAGCTAGGCCTCAACGCAAAGAAGTTGAAAATCAACAGGCACCCAGCAGAAGCGTATCTGAGCATCTAGCTGTTTCCTGAAGATTTTCAGTAAATTCTTACATTAGTTCCCTATGCCCTTTTACTCTCGCTTCTTGAAGTACCTCGTACTGAACATTTCTGACCTTTTAAGGATTCTACATCGCATCGGGTCTGACTGTTCCACATTTTGAGTAGGGTTTGGCATTTTCAGGTCTGTCAAGTCAGTTATCACTCAACCATCTGCTTTCTAGCATTGACATGTTCGACTTTGTCCCATTTTCTCCATCCTGGTTATAGTTAAATACATGTATTTGTTAAATCTCTATACTGTATTTTCACTGCAGTTTCAAAAGAAATAAAAGTAGATGCACCTGTTTAGTCTGTCACCTTTCCACAGACTGGGTTTGTGTCTCTTAATCTCTAAAATGAACATCAGGGGATCCCTGGGAGGCTCAGCGGTTTAGCACCTGCCTTTGGTCCAGGGCCTGATCCTGGAGACCCAGGATCGAGTCCCACGTCGGGCTCCCTTCATGGAGCCTGCTTCTCCCTCTGCCTGTATCTCTGCCTCTCTCTGTGTCTCTCATGAATAAATAAATAAACTCTTAAAAAAATAAAATGAACATCAGAATATCTACTTCACAGGGTTGGATTAACTATTAAAAGAGATTAATATATTTACAGCAACTAGCATCTTTCCTTGTGGCTACTAAAATAGAAGGATTAAAATGCAGATGAAACCACACCATACACACACACACACACACACACACACACACACATCCTCATCTCCCCCTCCTCCCGCCCTGGGAAGATCATGTAAATTCAATCAAGGGTAGAATTCAGATGTGGATTATTCAGATATGGCGCATTTTCCGAGTGTGGGGCATTCTTAGTCCATAATGAGAAAATATAATTGACTACAGGAACCCTGAGGATATTGAGATAAGAAGCATCAAACTTTCTCTTGAAAGATACTATTAAAACAAGACGCACATTTATAATCAGTTGTATATCTGGGGAGATATTGGGATTTGAATAGGACAATATTAGTAAGCATTAATAGAATGTAGTAATATTGCCTGACTTGTGAAATCTAGCAGTAAGAGAAGATCACAGTTCCCTGTTAATTAGGGCCACCTACAGTGTTGGAAACCTTTTTGGATGATCAAAGAAGAGGCACACTTAACCCAGGAGATGTTGACAAGCTCTTCAGCTTGTTAGCATAATATAACTTTCGACTAAGTGCTTGATGTACAAGCTCTTTTATGCTGTGCCATAGTTTTGGTTTAACAGTTTTTGAAGCGATTATTCCTTACATCAACAATGAAACTTAAATGGGAACGTGACGGTGCTAGCGCCTATTCAAGTATATCGTTCAATACTGAATGTCTTTTTGTATTATTTCTTCTTACTACAAGAATTATAAAATACTTTAAGATATTAAGAATATTTTCCTTTTTGAATCTGCAAATGAACCCATAAAGGCCTAAGAGCAATGGGCTCAGATTACATAGGAGATCATCTATTTCCCCCCTGCCTACTTCACAACTGAAATACCGGTCCCTAAAGTTACACTTCAGGGAATTGAGAAAAATGCATTTTTGGTAAGGGGTCTCAGATCAATGACTTCCTGAACCGGAGAGGAATTTTTTTTAAGCCTCTGGTCTCTATAAATAGTCTGTGTAGTGTAGTAGATCATTTCCTTTGAATCGGATAAATATTGCATTCAACTTCAGGCTTGTTATCTGAGAGCTTTGGGCTAGGTTGCTTGGTCCTTCAGTGTAAAAACAAGGGTCATAATACCAATTTTTTAAAAGATTTTATTTATTTATTCACAAGACACACACACACACAGAGAGAGAGAGAGAGAGGCAGAGACACAGGCAAAGAGAGAAGCAGGCTCCATGCAGGGAGCCTGACATGGGACTCGATTCCAGGACCCCAGGATCACGCCCTGAGCTGAAGGCAGACGCTCAACCACGAAGCCACCCAGGTGACCTGTACCAACTTTTGAGGTTGTGTGGAAACAGGTAAAAGAAGAGGTCGATAAACCACCTTGTACAATTGGGCCCTTACTAATTTGCAGCTCTTACTAATAAACAAGCACTCGGCCTGCATTCTTTTTTCCCTTACACCAAAAAAAAAAAAAAAAAAAACCAATTCCTTGTCATGACAGGTGTTAACACATCGGTAGAAAAAGAAATATTTCATAGTATTCGAAACAAATTTATATGTAGTTTCATTAAAGTGATTTTGCTTCCTTCAGCCTACTGACTACTGAAATGTAACTGTCGATTAAATCCATTCTGTTAACAAATGTGCACTGAGGCCATGCATGCCAAACTCACTATGAACAACTGGGGATATTCTGTGCCCGGGAACCTGGGACAATCCTGACTCAGCAGGTCAAGGGGCTTTCTGGCCATTCTCCTTGTGGCAATGCGTCCTTCCTCTGTGAGCATATGGAATTGGTGACTGTCACTTTCCACACCCGGGAGGGAATTTATAGCAAGGGAAGGAAGCAAACGTCTATTTTCACTTTATATTTGCACTATGTTGTAAGAATTTTCGACTGCTTGTTGCTTTCTAATATCTCCATCAGAGAAAAGAGAATAGGCGAAATGAAAAAAAAAAAAAAGTAAACGGCGTAAAAGCGGTGGATGATAGAACTGCCCATCATCCTGGATAGAAAAGAGGTGACAAGTCATCTCGAGCGGAGAAGCACAGGTCAGGTGGTGTCCACGAGGCTTCTTTCCTGCCCCAGAGGCTCCAGTCCAACCTCCGAGGCCCCCACCTCTACAGTTCAGGGACCAGAGGTTAAGGTGTGTGGGGGAGGCTGCCAGGAAATGAGGCTGGAGGAGCAGGCTGGGGCCAGGCTAGGGAGATTAGCCTTCATCCTCCAGGCACCAGGAAGCCAACAGAGGTCTTTAAACAGGGAAGCCATGTGATCAGATTAGCCTTTCAGGATGATAACTCTTTATTGTGGAAAATGGACTGTGGGGGGAGAGACGTGTTAAGGGAACCAATTAGGAGACTGTTCTCTTATTGGACTTTCGTATACAATAACTATACGTTATTCTATAAAATATCTCCAAGGACCTCATGGCGCTGTAATTTTTGGTATTCATTTAAATTCAACACAGTTAAACTCCCTAAGCATTTTCCTTTACTCCTCATTAGTATATGTTTAAACGCTGTCCTAACAGAAAATAAAAATGCAATCTAACATGGACTTTAAGATATTCACAGGAATCACAAGTCTTTCAAAAGAATTAAAAGGATAAAAATATGCTTGTTCACTCTGCATATGTATATGAGAGCCTTAATTTTGAATTTAAAGCAGTTTCATTTGCAAATATTTGTTTGCTTTGTGTTGCATGCTACTAATTTGTTTATTTCCAACATAAGCTAATATCGTAGGCTTAGAAATTAACTAGATATTACACTGTACCGCATGAAACTGTACTACACTAGCCTCCTCCATTTATAACACTCTAAAATAAGTTTAAATATATGTGCGTATATATGGACACGTCTTCAAGGTTTCCACTGAGCCTCAACAGCATAATATAAAATTACTCATAGAATTTGCTCAAGTTGCACTCTGGAAATTCACTCTTTTTAGAAGTTGTAAAGTATTCATAAAAGCTGAAAAAATGTGCAAAAATTTGCATTGATGGATGTTTTCTTATCCTCCATCAGGAAATGATGTACTTGAAACTCATTATAGATCTTCATAGAAACTCGACTGAACGTGCCTTGGGCTTTGTGCTCATCAGCACATACCGAGTTGCCTGCATAATTCATATCTCTTGTGTCACATTTAATGTATAACATGTATTTCCTGTTAATTATAAAAATAAAAACACATCATATATTCTAAGAGCATAATTACAAAAATGCTGCAAAAAGTTATGTTTGAAGTCTATTCTCAAATTTCTCTTTTAAACATAAAAAGTGGAAGAGTTCTTTTTCTCTTGCTTTTTTTAAAGTCAGTTTAACAATGCTTCCTTTTTCCCTTCCACCTGACTCTACAGAATGATATAGAGGCTCCATAACATAGGAAACAGGAAATAATAGAGACAGAGGAGTTACCAACTCTATCATCTCGAAACATTTAGACAAATAAATAAAATGAACTCAGGACTTTCCAGGACAGAACCGAGATTGTTCTCTGGATATGAAGACCAAAGCAATTCAATGATTGATGATTAATTATTTTTTTCTCTTTCAAAGACACGATTTTTTTTTTATATGTTTGTAGTTCATGGAAAAACAAAATTCCATAAAGGGACTGATCCTATTAGCCTCCAGCACTCAAAAATCTCTTAGATAACATCTCTCTTTATAAAAGGAAATATATCATGTAATTAAAATTTTAACTGCTTAATAATTATAATTTGGCTTGAGAGGACTGTTTAAAGTATCATGTAAGGTTCATAAATCTTCAACTGCATGTGAGGTTATAACCCCTATTGCAGTATAAGCTTTCACACCTACATCATATGCAAGCTCCAGCTGTATGAGGCAGCCACCACTCTTCAGTAACTAATTAAACTGGCATGGTATTAAAAATTAATTAACTACACAATTAATATTGCATACTTGTCATAGGTAGTTATTGTGCATCTTTTCCCTTGACTCACAGGAGAGAAACTTTTTGGCATTAAACTTTGGTTAATTGATTCAGTGCTGAAGAAATGGGCTGAATTGTTAGGCTGGCTGTCATCAATTATGAACTCTTCCATGTAGAAGCTAGAGGCCAATTTTGAGTTCCCTAAAGTAACTGTTTTGCCACCAAAACCTTATGCAAGAAAATGGTGTGACTCGTTTATTAATATATATGATTTTGTAAATGCATTCACTCATCGATTCATAATTTACCTACCAGTGCCGTCAGAAACTAACATAACATGTTCCTAAAAATGACATAAACATTTATATTTGCAGGAATCGCAAATAGGTTTTCTATGACCAATCATTTCCCATATCTTGGCACTAGTTGCCTAACCATATGCACAGAAGTTCAGAAAGTATTAATAATAATAGCTATTATGAATATAATAAGATTCCATAAAAAAAAGGGCTGGTGATCTGTGTGCCAAATATTTGTAAACCTTGAATAAACATCATAGACAGTGTTCCAGAAGTTTATACAAAGTTACAGTGGAGGTACCAAAAAGAGAATAATCCACTCACTGTTCTTATGGGGTCATTTAAAAAGTATCTCATGGTGAGTGGAGATGACCCAGAAAAACTCAAATAGAGATGACCGGTGACCAACGTAATATCTGAAATGAGAACTGAAGACAGAGTGCTGGCCTTCAGATAAAAATTTATGGGTCACCAGCTGAATTTTTTTAAATATGGAAACGTTTTTTAAGTGGACTATGCTGGAAAGACATCGCAGGCAAGCTTGAGCAAAAGCACATCCTTCTCAACTTTATAGTTCATCACAATAGAAGCACTGGATGTATTTCCTGGGTGGTGAGAGGCGAATAATAAACCATTAGAAACCTGACAGCCTAAAAGAAAACATTAGATTAGGATTTTATTCTTTATTAATTTGTATTTCTCAGAGATGAAATGTGCTACCAAACCTGCATATTTTCATATTCGTATTATATATTTACATAATTTATACTCCTAGTTGTTAAACAGATATGACACTCTATTACTTAGTAAACTATCTGAAGTAAATATTTTCTTTATTCAACTGTAACTGCTTTTTTGTGATCCTTGTAAATTTAATATGCATTTGAGGTAATAACTTCAATGTATCGCTTTTGTTAGATAATTAAAAATCTTGACTGACATTTTAATCAACATTTTCAAATATACTTACATAGTTATGGTTTTCTAACTAATGGAATTCTTGCATAGATGCGGGACAGGTAGACATGATCTTAGGTTTTGAGTAAATGTGTCGAGGCGTAGTTAAAGAAAAAGTTTAGGCTTTTTTATTGGACAAAGTTGGTTTCTAAGCCTGGGCAAATTGCTTAAAGTTCCATAATGTCTGCTTCTTGTCAACTGATGAAATAGGATCCAGTAAGGATGAGATGAGATAAAGCACATGCAGCTTGAAAATGCCAATAAATCATGACTGTACTCTTATGGGAACACATTACTATGGAACGGCGTGTATGTTCTACAAAGAAGCCAAGAATGTGTTGAAATCATGCAATTCCATTCCCAAATTTCAACGTAGCATGCATTAGGACATACAGCAACATGAAGTTCCCACTCCTAAGGAATTTCAATTGAGTGACGTAATAGATAAAAGATGTCAAAGCCATTTTGCATCAGAAAACAACCACCATTTGCTTCGACCCTGGATGGACCTGGAGGGTATGATGCTGAGTGAAGTCAGTCAATCAGAGAAGGACAAACATTATATGGTCTCATTCATTTGGGGAATATAAAAAATAGTGAAAGGGAATAAAGGGGAAAGGAGAAAAAATGAGTGGGAAATATCAGGGAGGGAGACAGGACATGAGAGACTCCTAACTCTGGGAAACGAACTAGGGGTGGTGGAAGGGGAGGAGGGGGTGGGTGGGGGTGACTGGGTGATGGGCACTGAGGGGGGCACTTGACGGGATGAGCACTGGGTGCTAGTCTATATGTTGGCAAATTGAACACCAATAAAAAATGAATTTATAAAAAAATAATACATTAAAAATTAAATAAATAAATAAATAAAAAGGCTCACTTTTGAAATTTCATGAAAAAAAAAGAAAAGAAACCAACCAGTGTACACGATATTATCCAACCAACATCTAGTCTATCTGCAGTTTACAGATGACGGCTTTTGTAAAGTAGGTACTAACAGAATCGAAGTTTTTAAGATTTCTTTGTAAAGAGCAACTCTTTCAAAACGATTTCAAAATTATGAAATTCGTTATTTGATTGGGTTAGTGAATTTTAAAGAACTCACAAGGTTTGTTTAAAAAAACCATTAATTACCTCTTTGACTCAAACAGCTTTATATTTGTAAGTTATTTTCAAGCCCCCCGTCGAGACTATCAATTCCTTTAGTCAGGAGACTCACTCTCATTAGTCAAATGAGAGATGGATTGCAGTTAGGAAGATTCCAGTTTGTCCTCGGAATAGAACCACCCCCCTCTTTCCCCTTTTCCCCTTTTCCTCCTCCTTCCTACAAAGATTTATTTTCCTATTTGTTTCCTCTTTTCTATCGATCGATCACTAAAGGTCTGTTATTTCACATTCATTAAGATCGTGCTGGGCACAGAACACTGTGTAAGACGTGGAAGGACTTAGCTCGTAGTTTGTGACTGAATTGGGGCTTGATTTTGCTTTTGTTCTGCTGCAGTGGGATCAAGAGATTTAGCTCACTCGCCACTTTTCTCTTACCTTTTCTTTTAGTCTTTTGGTTCATTTTCACAAATACTTTGAGTATTCTCTGTAGCAAGAATCGGGCAAATGGTAAGAGACAATAATTATAATGCAATGGGCTAAGAAAATTAATTATTTCCAACACAGGACGAGGGGGCACATCATCTGGGGATGGGCTGAGGCGAAGACTTCGCGGAGGACGTGGTACTTCGTCAAAGTTTTACAAATGAGTAAAATCACCCAGAAGTGGGTATTGGGGGGGAGTTATGTGTGTGTACGTGTGTAAGAGACAGAGACAGACACGCAGGCAGACGACAACAGGCAGAGACAGAGAAGCCGGGATTGGGAGCAGAGTGGGCATTTCACAAAGAAATGCACGAGCAAAGATACACACAGAGGCACCAAACTGCGGGTTACTTTTGCCATTTGCTGCAACCAAACCTGGGGAAGTGAGCAGCTACGAGTCAGATTGTGGAAAGCCTTGTATGAAACATTGACGGGGGTGAGTCACATGTCATAGATATTTATACGGAGAGGAAAACGCCCAACCTCACCTCTAGAAGTTCAATGACAATTACAAGCAAAGGTTCAGGGAAAGATGCATCATATGTATTTTTTTTCTCTATTATATTTATTCCCTAGGTTTTTGTGTCTAATCTCACAGATTTAAGTACCATCCGTATGCTCCCCGACTGCCAAATATTTATCTCTAGCCTCAACCACTGCCCTGAATTCCAAATTCGCATCCAGTTGCCCACTTTTATTCCCAAATTCCCAATTCAAGGTCTGTTGGAAACGTCAAGCTGCCGCTCAGTACAAACATCCCACCACCTCCTCCCAAGCTGTTCCTCCTGCATTGCTCTCTCCATCTCATCACATGAGCAACTTCTAGTTGCTCGGTCTGAAACGTTGCCTCTGGTGGCATTATCCACTCTGCAAGGATATTCTGCTAGCTTCTTCTTGGATGAGTCATCGGAAGCCAACCACGTCAGGGGCGCCTCAGTGGCTCAGTCGGTTTCTCATGAGTCCTGGGATTGAGCCTCGTGTCGGGCTCTGCACTCAGTGGTGAATCTGCTTGAGATTCTCTCCTTTTGCCTCTCCCCTCTCTGCTCTCTCTCCTGTTCTCTTAAATAAATAAATCTTGAAAGAAAGAAGAAAGAAAGAAAGAAAGAAAGAAAGAAAGAAAGAAAGAAAGAAAGAAAGAAAGAAACCACTTCCCACCTCCCAGAGCTGCCAACCTACTGCAATTGTCACCTCCCACCCAGATAACTCCAGCAGGCTCCCAACTGAACTCTTGGCTTCCAGGCTTGCCCTTCTAAAGAAGAGTCTTCACACAGCAGAGTGAAGCTTTCAGAGCAGAAGTCAGATCACAGGACTCCCTCCAGTGGCTCCCCACCCCACTTAGAGAAAAGACCCGAGCATCTACCATGACCTCCAGGCATTCTTGGATTGGCTCCTGCAACCCCTCTGACCTTATCTCCTCCTCTCTCTTCCCCACTGCGTACTTCACTTCAACCCCACTGACCTCCCTCCTGTTTCTCAGACATACCAAGCACCCTTCTGCCTCAGGATGTGTGCACTTGCTATTCCCTCTGCCTACAAGGTTCTTCCCATCGTTCTCTCTTCCTCACTTCTTATTCCTTTTCAAATCCCATCTTATCATGGCCCTCTTTCTTGGCCATTCTACATAGGAGAGCCAATAGCTCCCTACACATACACACACACACACACACACACCCCTGACTCTTCCCCCACAACCTATTCTACTTTACTCCGTAGCCCTTACCAGCATTTGCCCGTATATGTAAACATCTGTATCTATCCATATCTGTGTCTCTATCTATCGTTTATACTTGTCTACTGCCCTTTTCTCTCCACTAGAATAAAAATACCATGTGACTGGGCTTTGGGGCTGTTTTCTTTGTTGCTGAATCCCGAGCTCCTACAACAATACAACAGCCGATAAATGTTTATTAAATGGATGAATTTGTGGTTTCCTGCCTTGTTAATCTTCCCCATTCTCACTGGTGTGAGGTGGGATCTCATTGTGGTTTTGATGTGTATTTCCCTGATGGCAAGTGATGTAGAGCATTTTCTCATGTGCGTGTTGGCCATGTCTATGTCATCCTCTGTGAGATTTCTGTTCATGTCTTTTGCCCATTTCATGATTGGATTGTTTGTTTATTTGGTGTTGAGTTTAATAAGTTCTTTATAGATCTTGGAAACTAGCCCTTTATCTGATACGTCATTTGCAAATATCTTCTCCCATTCTGTAGGTTGTTGGAGAGGATGCAGAGAAAAGGGAACCCTCCTGCACTGTTGGTGCGAATGTGAACTGGTGCAGCCACTCTGGAAAACTGTGTGGAGGTTCCTCAAAGAGTTAAAAATAGACCTGCCCTACGACCCAGCAATTGCACTCCTGGGGATTTACCCCAAAGATACAGATGCAGTGAAATGCTGGGACACCTGCACCCCGATGTTTCTAGCAGCAATGGCCACAATAGCCAAACTGTGGAAGGAGCCTCGGTGTCCATCGAAAGATGAATGGATCAAGAATCTGTGGTTTATGTATACAATGGAATATTCCTCAGCCATTAGAAATGACAAATACCACCATTTGCTTCAACATGGATGGAACTGGAGGGTATTACGCTGAGTGAAGTTAGTCAGTTGGAGAAGGACAATCATTATATGTTCTCATTCATTTGGGGAATATAAATAATAGTGAAAGGGAATAGAAAGGAAAGGAGAAGAAATGGGTAGGAAATATCAAAAAGGGAGACAGAACTTAAAGACTCCTAACTCTGGGAAACGAACTAGGGTGGTAGAAGGGGAGGAGGGATGGGGGATGGGGGTGACTAGGGTGACGGGCACTGAGGGGGGCACTTGACAGGATGAGCACTGGGTGTTATTCTGTATGTTGGCAAATTGAACAGCAATAAAAAATAAGTTTATTATTAAATAAATAAATAAATAAATAAATAAATAAATAAATAAATAAAATGGATGAATTTAAGGCTCCATCCCTCCTGGGGTGGGGTACTCTAGGTTCCTTCTGGCTCTCTCCTCCCAGTGTCCCACCCCTTCCATCCCCCAAAACCAAGTCTCATTCAGTATTTATTCTACTTTGTATCCCAAGTACTCAGCACACTCTCTAGTACATCTGGCCACTCAAATGAGACAAAGGAGGGGCTTCACTGATCCCTGTGCACTTCTGAAGTACAATAATCACTACTTCCACCAGAAATAACTCCTTTATCTTCTAAGCCCACTCCAGGTTCACAGCTCTCTCTTGTTTACCATTCTAATGCTGAGGATACACTGACCCAAGTCACCTCATGCAAGAAGATGAATCATAGGCCACCTGCCCCATGCCGCAGCCCAAAGTCCACCTTATCTTCCCGGTCACATAGGGTACCAGTCTCCAAAGGGGACCAGAGACAGATGTACTGTGAGGTTAATGAAGCTTACATAACAGGGCTCCTTAATGTCAAGGACAACATCTAACGTCCCGTGCTTAATTTTCTATTTATAATATTTGAATTTTTCCTCTTAAAGAAAGCTGCACTAAATCTTTAATCTTTTTTTAAGATTTTACTTATTCATGAGAGACACAGAGAGAGGCAGTAACATAGGCAGAGGGAGAAGGGAGAAGCAGGTTCCCTGTGGGGAGCCCGATTTGGGACTCATCCCAGGACCCCAGGATCATGCCCTGAGCTGAAGGCAGACGCTCAACCACTGTGTCACCCAGGTGTCCCTAAATCTTTAAACATCAAACACCACAAAACCTGGACAAGGTGGGAATTTTCCTAAAGCAAAACGGAACAAGAAAATGTAACTCGTCACTCTTTGAATATGCATGTATTGGGACCTTCTTGCCTCCCACCTCTTTAGCCACCCTTGTACACATCAACTTCATACTTCAATTCCACCTCGTTTGAAAATGCCCAACCTTGACATTTTTGAGACCTAGACTGACATTGTCTCTTTTCTCTTCACTATACATAATAATTTCCAATCTTATTTTTTTCAGACCTGTTAAGCAAACATTTCTTAAAGTTTTGCTTCATAAAATTTGATGATAATTGTTATTGTATTTTCAGGATTCCCTGTGATGGACTTTTCTCATTCACTGAGTCATTGCAAGTTTCTTTCTATTGTTTTCTTTTCCTCCTCTTACATTTCTTTTTCTAATGTGTAGGCTTGACAGTCAACTTCTCTCCGTGGAACCTGTGATTTATTGAAGAGGCTACCATTTGTCAGCTTTATCGTTCTTTCTCTGGACTGCTATTCACTGTTATGTTTCCTTTCAAGACCTGACACAGCACTTGGCATTAGAGGCACAGGATGAATAAATGAAATGTAAATCTAAGGAAAATTACCTTTGAATGGCATATGGTGCTTGCTCCCGTCAGGAGTTCAAAGCTGCCTGTTCATTCATAAATTCACGATCCCCAAATCGTACTATTCATAGTCGCACCCATGACGGAAAGTTGTTATAAATTTAACATTTATAGAGTGAAGGCTAGGACCTGGATTGCCCCATGGACTTCAACTGGGGTCAAGCAACTCAGAGAATTCTCAATTTCTTTAAAAAAGATTTTTTGAAAGAAGAACTACAGATCTCCAGAGTAAAAGGCACTTAAATTTACAAGGTTAGACATTCAATCAGTCAAAGGGCTTCACAGAAATGGATCAAATGCCCTGACATCTAAAATGTGGGATTTCTGGTTGTCCCAGCATTTTATATCCCTATAAACTGTCTTTTAGAACATGATCTGTATTTTAACCAACTGATTTTTGTGGGATTTCAAGAGGGAAAGACAAGTTATTTCCACAACTTACAAATCAATACAAAGAACTTCACATAGAGCTAACCTCACATTAGAACTGAAAGATCTCATGTTTAATAGGCGCACAACACATTTCCCTGAGTTTTGAGTGTTGCATCCCCTATGTTCCCTATCTTCTCGTCAGTTTTCCAGGGTCTCCAATTTGCTCAGAAACAGCTGAAATAACACACACAAAAGAATGAGAGAGTTACTTCTCTCTGAACCTTCTCTCCAACTGAGGATGGGGCTAATGTGAAGGGGTGAGATCTTCGCTAGAACACCCTAGATTTTGTTCTTCCATTTCTAACTTGAAAATCGTATCACTTAGAGTCTTGTGGGGATGATCAGTGCGGGGCAGACTGTGCCTGCAGAAACAGTTTATTTCATTTTTCTCTTTAATTATGTACTGTAATTGCTGAATATTAATCTCATCCTTTTTTAAACGATATATGGACAGAAAATCAAATATAGAACTTAGTATTAAGAGGAATATTCCCTTTTTAAATCTTTTCTACTGCTGCTTGTGGGTAAAATCAAGGGGAATTTCTCAATTTGGTTCTAATACTACCTGAATTCCTCTCTAACTCTTACTAATACTCCTTTTTAATAAAAAGAATAAACCTCAGGCTCAAAGCCCTGAGCATGTCACATTAAACTAGTTAAATTTCAATGGCATGTGTTACTCTATTGACTGTAATATCTTCTACTTAAGGAAAACAACATTGGTTTTCCATTTATGGGAGTGATTTAAAGTTTCCTTTTCATTAAAATCCATGCAAACTTTAAAAGTCAGTTTAAAATAATATTAAATAAGTAATAGGTAATAGATTTAGGGCAAAAATACTGAATATTGTATGGGAATGACTAAAATTTAGGAAACAAAAGAATGAGAAAATGGCATTATTTTATCGAGTCCTGTATTAAAATATTCTTTACCTGGAATGGGGAGGATTTTTGGCTCCTCAAATTTTCCTGACAACTTGCACTTTTTTGTTTTCATGTTAGCATACCTTTTTTTTTTTCATGTTAGTTAGTCTTTTTTGAGGTAGAGCAGAAGTATTACCCATATAACTATCAAATGGAAGGTGCTTTGGTTGTGGTTGATAAGGAGGCAGAGGGCAGCCCAGGTGGCTCAGCGGTTTAGCGCTGCCTTCAGCCCAGGGCATGATCCTGGAGACCCGGAATCAAGTCCCATGTCGGGCTCCCTGCATAGAGCCTGCTTCTCCCTCTGCCTGTGGTCTCTCTCTCTCTCTCTCATAAATAAATAAATAAATAAATAAATAAATAAATAAATAAATAAATAAATAAATATCTTTTAAAAATATCTTTTTAAAAAAAGGATAAGGAGGCAGAGTATACTGGGCAGCCATGGTTCTAGGGAGCAGAGGTAACAGAAGAGCCAAAAGGGTGAGAACCTCACATCTTGTTCTCCAGGACCTGGTGCTGAGCCTAAGAGTGAAGAGATGATAGGCAGTTTGGGAATAGGTATCCCAAAGTAGACACCTAGAGGTCAGTATGCCCTTAGCAGCAGGAAGACTTGAAAATAAAAAGATGCCCCTTTCCTTAGCGGAGAGAAAAGAATAGCGGCATCAAGGCAACTTCTGATTCACTGCCTTGCTCTCAACTATTCATCTCTTAACTCTCACTCCTCTTTGACCCCCCTATACTCTAATAATTCCCTCCCTGACAGCCTTCCTTGCCTACGTGGACCAAGAAATCCAGTTGTTAAACCTCCCCTCTAAATTCCAGGATGCCCTCCTAAAACATATAGGTGATTGGTAATCATCCCCCTTTGTTGCCTATGTGCTTGCTCATCTCTTTTCTCACCAGCATCCTATACACAGTATCCACCCTACAGAGCGCCCCCAACCCCTGCCCTGCAAAATCATCACAGAGTCCATCTGGTAGAGGGGGCGGGGTGGGGGGATGTCAATACAAATTCAGCCAGGCTACGACTCTGACAATAAAATGCAGATTGATGGTCTTTTAGACAAAGTGAAGCTGGTCGGTTTGCCGCAGGTCTAAAGTTTAGAGATGGAGAACAGAGTTTAGACAGCAGGGAGAGAATTTTAACCGAGTTGGAAGACTCACTGAGACATCGAAACATCAGTTAGTCTTTTTCTTATCAGGAATTGTTTTTAGAGTAAAATCCAACCATCTGGGGGTTGTTTCAATGAGCTTTGCACTCCGACACCTAAAAAAAATAAATCGGTTACTAATTAGAAGTGTTAGTTGAACACTCTTTAAAAATTCCTTCCAAAATTAATGAGGATGTATAGTGCACAAAGATGCACAGAGGGAGACAAGCAGCACCAGGAGACATCTGAACATCGTACATACGTGCAGCTGGTAAACAAGTTCACGACACGCATAAAAATGTTGATGGGGGTTATAACTTGTGAGAGCACCTCAGAGGGGCTCTACACTTCTGAGCAAAATCTTTAAAACTTGCCACAGACTTTCAGGTCTATTGTGATATTAAAGCAACTCACTATGCCTGCATAAACAGTTCGTTTCATTTTCTCTTTAATTATACATTGTGATTGCTGAATATTAATCTCACCCTTTTAATGTCTATTTTTGTCTGGCACTCAGAGTTTTCATAAATTCTTCAAATTTGAAGCAGAGTCATCCAATAACATGCCACTAGTCCGACTACCTCTGGGTTGTTCACAGTCCATATGAATAGGAGGCACAATGGCAACAAGGGGACCTTGAACTCATTAAGTGTTTTATGAGTGATTCCCATTTCCAGAAAAAGTATAAATTTGTTTTCCAGATCCACTCTCTCTCTACATGTCCGTGATGAAAGAGGCAGGCGTTCTTTTATCTTACCGAGAGCTTCATTTTAGGGAAATATAGAAAACAGAAGACAATTTGTAACAATGAACTTATGCTTCCAATATTAAATCACATTATAAAGTAAATTCCTGCACTAATCAGAAACCATGCAAAATGAATGCAGCTATGAAGATCACAACACTACTGCATGCTAATTCACTCCCAACCACAGGGTATCTAAACATGCCATGAAGCAATTTTTTTTCTGTGCATTTATTAACTGCTAATAATTTACTTTTTCACTGAGAATATATGAACATTTCATTCTGGTGAGTTCAGCTATCGTGTAGGTCCTGAGGTTTACCTTCCTCTTCTCCTCCATTGCCACATATAGGAGTGTCCATGGACCCAGTACCAAGCAGTAATGCAAGAAAGGCTTCCGGGTGGGTGCAAGGGAGTTCTCTAACAGAGCACACGATCAAGAGGAAGGGGTATAGAGTATAGCAGAGTCAGACAGCTAAGAGCAACAGAAGGAATGGCTGAAAGCTTTTTTGAGTCTAAACTGTATGTCAGAGAAGAGGAAAGCTCATCTACGCCTTAGAATATGCAGACCACTTTCCAAATGCTTGGTTAAGTTCTTCGCAGTCTTTAAGGATTTGCAGACATAGTACTTTCATTACTAATAAATGGTTTGTATAATTAAAATAGTTTTTTAAAAGCCTTTGAATTTCAAAGCACAGAGAATTATCCTCTGCATGATCCCAAATCAGAGCATTCAGAGAATAAGGCTGCATGTCAGGGCATAGATCATGTGCTTTATGATTGACTTAATCCATCTTCATATTTCCCTCTTCTACTTACTCCCAAACTGTATTGATCTTCTCTTTCCCAAAGCAAGTTACCCAGGTCCAGATCAGGCCTGTGTCTGCCAGTAACAGTTTCTCTAGGAGACAGTTCTATTTAAAATGTTTCATAGTCTTTCAGTTATTTGTTCATTGTTAGGGATGGTGGGAGAGACTACAATAGACAGGCAGCCTCAGCTGGCTTCTGGAAGTAAGGCTAGATCTGGTATTATTAAAAAGGATAGATGGTATATTCTATGCCCTATGGAAAATAGTTTGATAATACATCTTGACCCAGAACTTATTAAAAAATCCATTACCTTTTTAATTCAAGTTCATAATGCCCTTTAGAATTTCAATTTAGGCATTTCTTACCAAAATAATAGGTAGCTTTATTTCTGAACATGGGAAATGGAGTCTCTCATATTGACAACTCTCTAACACGAGGGTTATTCATTTACTATTGACAAATCCGTGTTCTTACTCTCCACAAAAAAAAAAGGGGTGGGGCACATCTTTTCCTTAGGAGTAGACCTTAGATCAACTTTGCCATTTCCTTGTGTTAATCTTACAGCAGTGCACGGGTTCTATTTATTGGGCTGTTAATCTTTGCCTAACAGGACCTGGCTCAACCCCAAAGACTGCTCATAAATCTACACCCCGAGGACAGTTTACTTTCAAAACAACTGTACACAAATATTGAGGAAGGATAGTGTTGTGCATGTACCCTGGACGGGTATCATTTCATCTGCATTATCAGAGATGGTGAGTAGCTGTGGGAGACCCAGTGGCCGCCTCTCGCTGTGCATCAGAAGCAGTGACCAGGAACCAGACACCTGCTCCCCTCTTCAGGACACACTTACAAGACAAACACGTGCTCCATTAAAAATAACACCGCTCTGCTCTGACATGTTTTCTTCCTCTGCGCCTGGTTTTAAAACGTGCCCGTATTTGCGATGTTGGGCATGTTAAGCTATCGTGTTACGGCTCTACAGTAAGCTCCCTGGAAGGCCTACTGGTAGGCTGGCACCTGGGTGCAACCACTCAGTGCTGCTCTGGCCTCCTAAGTGCAGGCTTTCCTCACCCATTATATTCCTGAGTCTTTCAGGTTCCTTCTTTGGTAACGGACTCCCCTTGCTCATAGCTGTGGCTAAAAGCAATTGAAGGCAATGCCAAGCCTTCCCTCTGTCCCGCACTATCTACCATCTGGGGGCCAGCTACTGAAGGCCTTCCAGAGTGGGTCGCCAGCCTTCTTTTAAAATTTTATGCTAGCAGAAAATTGTTTGTCTGACTGCTGGGCGTTTTCATAATTGTTCTAACTGACCCAAGGAACTAGTAGTGTATCTGGTCAAGAGACGCGGAATGACTACACAGGCTTTTGCTTCTTATTTCACGCTACTGTGGGCCACAAATTCAACAAATGTATGTAGTCAGCCAACACATGATTAGGATTTTTGGCACAGCCTGAAACTCTTCAAGGGGCTTCGATCCTTCACAAGCTTATTGCTATTAAAAAGAAAGCATCGAAACAGCAGGTACAGGTCTTAGGAGATTCTAGAAAACGTGTAAATTATTTAAATGAGTGTAGCAAAAAACAAAAATAAAAAATAAATGAGTGTAGCAGTCTGGGGGGGCGGGAATTGGGAAAATTATATTTTATAAATACAATATTAAACTCTTTTTCATTTCTGGGATTTTTAAGAATGGTCAGTTGTCTTTCTTTGTGGTTTAGCACCAGCCTTTCCCAGGAGGGTAACAGTAAAGAATATTTCCCCACAATTTCCATTTAGCATGAGTGCCCTAGGGGCAAGATCAATGTCTTTTTGGGAGGGAGGGAGTGCTTCAGACAGTTAGCACTTAGAGATACATTAGCTCATCTCAAAGGTTCATCATTAAAATGGTCAGAAAAAAAGAGAAAGTACCCCTTTGCCTTAATTTTTTTCTTCATCAGTGTTCTCCTAATGTTGCACTATTACTACTGCTATTTCTTAAAGAATGTGGTTTTCAACAAGTTTTTAGCCTTTCCGTTATTTTTCCTTACAAATGTCCTTTTATTGTTGTTGAAGTGCAATCACTTACTTCCCTTCTAAGAAAAAGGAATTTAAGAAAATTAATGGAGTTATGTTTTTCCACTGTTTTTTAAATATTTTATTTAAATTCAATTTGCCAACATATAGTATAACACCCAGTGCTCATCTCATCATGTGTTGTTTTGCCACCATTAACTCAGAGAATAAGATAGTGAGAAATTTCCCAATAACTCTCTAGAGAAGGTCAAAAATAGCTAAGGTGCACTGAGAGTAAATCTAGCTAAATTTAAAGGAGGCTTAAAGAATGGAAAACAGCATGGGGAGGAGGAAAACAGCAAGGACAGGGCAACCAGAGGTGGACAGATGGCACAGCATGCTAGAGAGACTGGGAGAGGTTCTCAGGCATCAGAAGACATTTTTTATTAAACAAATATGCAAGACTAGCCAAACAGTTTAGACGATAAAGAACATTCAGCTTCAAATTTCTGCGGCCCTGGAATTTAATATGTGTGCTATCAGATTTAGGAAACTAATAAAAAGGCAATTGACCAGCATTAAGTACAATGCTATAAATTGCTTTAAAACTGAATCCTTAGTTCAGCTAAAATAGTCTAGCATCAACATGAACAATTTAATTGGCAACATGGTAAATGCTGTGAAAGTCAGAAATACTCGTGCATATTGACAAGGAATACTTGGAAAGGAGAACGTAATTTGAAGACATTTCTTTAGTGTATCTTCACAAAGCATTCAGCAATACCAGATCTCACAAACCCGATCAAAACATTTCAGTCTAAGGGATCCCTAGGTGGCTCAGCAGTTGGGCACCTGCCTTCGGTCCAGGGCGTGATCCTGGGGTCCCAAGATCAAGTCCCGCATCTGGCTCCCTGCATGGAGCCTGCTTCTCCCTCTGCCTGTGTCTCTACCTCTCACTGTGTGTGAGTCTCTCATGAATAAATAAATAAAATCTAAAACAAAACAAAACAAAACACACACATTTCAGTCTAACCAATGATTTGAGTCATGGTACTGACGGCACTATTGTAGGGTCTCCTGCAGCCATGTCTCAGAATCAGGGGCCCCAACGTCTCTGCACATGAGGATTGAGGACAATGGTATAGATGAGTCACGTGCCAGGTGGCTGAGAGGAAGTAGCCACAGCTAACTCTTGTATAACATTACTGTGAACCAGGGGCTCTTCTCAGCACTTCATATACCTATAAGCTCACCCCGCCGACCTAACGGCTCCATAAGATATATTTTTTTTTATTATCCTTATTTTCCCAAAAAGGAGATGAACCTCCTATAGATTAGGAGGCTTACCATGTTCACACAACCAGTGAGCACCAGAGCTGGGATGCAAACCCAGGTAAGGCTGGCTTCTGGGTGTGTGGTCTTTCCCGCTAGACCATATTGCTTTTGACATCTGTCATAATCCTTTCCTATAGCAATATATCTCTGGAAGCTAAAGAGTGAGGAAGACCTCTTCACGAAGATGGCGCCAAAGGCAAAGAAGGAAGCCCTCCCAAAGCCGAAGCCAAAGCAAAGGCTTTGAAAGCTAAGAAAGCGGTGCTGAAAGGTGTGCACCATCACAAAAAAATGAAGATCTACACGTCACCTACATTCCGACGACCCAAGACCCTGCATCTCCAAAGGCAGCCAAAATATCCTTGAAAGAGCACCCCCAGGAGAAACAAGCTTGATCACTCTGCCATCATCAAGTTCCCCCTGACTATTGAGTCAGCCAAGAAGAAAATAGAAGACAACAGCACACTTGTGTTCATTGTGGATGTCAAGGCCAATAAGCACCAGATCAAACAGGCTGTGAAGAAGCTCTATGATACTGATGTGGCCAAGGTCAACACCTTGATCGGGCCTGATGGAGACAAGAAAGCGTATGTTCGACTGGCTCCTGACTATGATGCTTTGGATGATGCCAACAAAATTGGAATCATCTAAACTGAGTCCAGCTGGTGATAAATCTAAATATAAATTAACCATAAAAAAAAAAGAGTGAGGAAGATAGGGGCACCTGGGTGGCTTGGTCAGTTGAGCATCTGTCTTGGCTCGGGTCATGATCCTAGGGTCCTGGGATGGAGCCCCAACATAGGGCTCCCTGCTCAATGGGGAGTCTGCTTCCCCTCTCGCTCTGCCCCTACTCTTTCTCTCTCTCTCTCTCTCTCTCAAACACATAAATAAAATCTTTATTTAAAAAAAAGAGTAAGGAAGATAATTTTTCTTTGTCCTACTGACTTGTCCTCAATGCTACTCTTTATTGAAATTAATAATTAAATGGTTTACTTCACTGACAAATACTCACTAGTACACATTAATGAGAAGTCTTATTACTAGCACTTTTTTTCACCAAAATAAATGTTAAATGCTGTGTGAAATGTATGTAAGGTAAGTTAATCCATAGAGCAAATGTATATAATGAGCTAAAGCAAATAAAGTGACATTTTATCCATTTGTTTGGGTCAATTACAGTTCTGTATAATTTACCAAAATTATGGGAGAAATGGAAGATGGAATAGAAAAGCAATTTTGCCTTTATACTGATAAAACATTATGTTTTCCTCTTTCTTCTAATCAAATCTGAGGTTATGTATCAAGCCCTTACCCTACTTTATAATCCATGTATTCATTGTTCCTCAAAACCATTCTAATGTACAGCTAACAAGTAACTTTTATCGCAGAGGCTGAATGTTGAGACCCAAGTTTCCAAGAAGGAAAGGACCATCTGGAATAAATAATGTTGCCACCATATTATCGTCATGGCAACAGCAATAAAAACCAATATTAGTAATATCAATAAATGTAAGTTTTCATTACTATTTGTCAAGGATTATGTAGGTGTCATTTCATGTAACCCTCATAACCATATTACCTAAAGATACTATTATCCTTCCCATATTTTACATGAAGGATTTTATTCAAAATCACACAGATAATAAATGGCAGAGGTAGATTTAGAGCTGGGAAATTTTCCTGGAGAGTACAGGCACTGAGTACCAAACTCTATTGGGTAGTGAATGGTGTGGGCTTTGACAGTGACTGACCTGTGTTGGGATTTGGCTGTAGCATTTACTAACTGGTAACCTCAGATAAATCTGAGTCTTCACTTTCTAATCTACAAAATGAGGACAGTAATAGCTACATTGCAGTGTTGTTATGAGGATTAAATTAAATGATGTAAGTAAAGCCTATGGACACCTAGAACGCCCTCAGTAAATAAAAATATACCATTTATTGAATGTTTATTATATTCAGACTTTATGCTAAGTATTTTACAAACATTATTCACTTACTCTTCCACTAACTCTAAAAGGTAGCTTTTATTATTTCTACGTTATAGGAAATGGATTTATAGAAGCTATGCAATCAGCCCAAGTGACACAGCAAGTGAGGGGCAGTGGAAATAGAAGTCCTGATCCACACTGGTTATGTGGCACGGGGTCACTCCACCAGGTAATATAAAGTTCATTCTCTCACAGGACTGCTGGCACCAATGCTGGGAACCACCACTGCAGATGTAAATTTACCTGAGTTGACTCCTTCCTGTTTGTATAGAGATTTCAGTATAAATATCAATATCTCCACCCTACCTACTGCTGGAGACAATCCTCCTTAGGTCCCTCATGCTTCTGCACATCTTACAAAAGAAGCATTGCTTCCTTTCTTCTGGATGATCTTTCCAAGAATGTTTGCATAACAAGTAACGTATGAAATCAGAGACAGTGCTTCCCTTCAGGGCAAAAGGAAGATTTGCTTACAGACAGAAAGAACGAAATAGTGTCTCCCCCAGTGAAGCCAAGAACAGGCGTGCTTACTGCCCACTAGAAAAGATGCGGATTCCCCAAATTTAAGGTCCCTCTCCTGTAAGATAACTCATTGTACGTGCGGGTAGTTCCTGGCCCTCTTCACATTGCCCTGTGGGCACAGAGGTGTCTGGGAACCAGCACAAGAAAAACAGTGGTTATCTGGTACTTCTATTGATATGAATAATAAACTGTCCTTTGACTCTAACCCAGGAGTCATGAAATTGTAGCAGGCTAACTTGTTGGCTTGCAAGTATGGTAACATCTCCAACCCTTTGCAGTTCTTGAGAACCTTCTCGTCATCCCATCACACCCTAGAAATGTGAGCTCAGTAAAAACAGGCTCTGGTCTATCTTGTTCACTGCGAATCCGCAGTATCTGAAACAGAGCCTATTCCTAGTAGATGATATGTTTGTGGACTCCTGTACAATTAAATCAATTTCACATTAGAATGTTTTTGACTATTTTTATATTACTTCTAAAATAAAAATCCAATGACTATCTTTGATCGTCTGTGCCAAAAATCATGTAACAATGTGGAATTTTTACCATATGACTCATTATTTAAGAACTTAGGCGCAATGTGACTATACTTAACACTATTGACTTGAACACTTAAAATTGGTTGAGAGAATAAATTTTATGTTATTTCATTTTTACCATAGTTAAACATTTAATTTTTATTAAATAAAAGAGCTTAAACACCCCCAAAAAGTAATCTCTTTTTTTTTTTTTTGAAAAACTCTCTTTACTATTGCATAGATCTTTGCCCAGAGATGTAGCCACATCACCTACTGTTATCACCCACACCCTCCCTGTGACCCCTGGGCCTTTTATAATAAGGACTCAGGAAGCACTGGCTTCACTAGAAAACACCCTAGATCCTCCTTAGGGCTGAAACATTCTTCCCTATTTTTCCACTGGTCACCTTGCTCAGATCTTGCTAGCTCTCATCCTGTTATCTGTGTGAAATATGAAATACAGGACTTACGGAAAATATGTAACATGACATATGGAAACTCACTGTCAAGAGAAGAGTTCACTAAGCAGCAAAGATATGCTTCACTCTAAGCAGGGTGCAGAATGAATCAAAGCTCACCAATACACCACAGACTTTGGAACATACTGCACAGCTTTGTTAACTGGATAGTAACTGGTAGGCAGGAGCCTACCTGGGAAAGGATGTAGCAAAAAGACACGCGGAAGGGAAAGATAATGAAAAAGAAAGAGCTCAAAAGAAGACTCTGGGATAGCAGAAAAGTCAAAGAATTTCATCTCCCTTTCTCAGAGGTATGAGTTTACTCACTCTGCTGTAAATACTAAAATTGATAGGCATTTAAAAAAATAAAAATTCCAAAGTGGGCCGTTTTCCCACTGAGCCCACATCTCCTTGGCCCCGTTGCCTAGCTTCTCCAGCCATCTCCAATGATGTTTCCTGTGTTATTCTGCTAGGGCTGCCATAACAAAGGACCACAGGCCTAGGGCCTTAAACACTAGAGGTTAATTTTATCACAATTCTGGAGGCTGGAAGTCGAAGATCAAGGTGTCAGCAGATTTGGTTTCTTCCGAAAGCTCTCTTCTCAGCATGCAGATAGATGGCTGCCTTCTCACTGTGTCTTAAGGTGGTCACCCTCTATGACTATATTGTCTGTGCCTAATCTCTTATTAGGACACCAGCCGTATTGAATTAAGACCTCATTTTTTCCTCAGTTAACTCTTTAAAGGCCCTATCTCCAAACAGTCACATTCTGAGGTACTAGAGAGTATTTGTACTTGAACATATGAATCTGGAGGGATACAGTTCAGCTCATACATTCCCAATCAGAGTGACTAAGGAGTCCAGGCCTGGGTTATAGGCAGGCCTGTAGCACCTGTCAGAGTCTTCCTTCCATACAGATCTACTGCAGGTGAATTTTTTTCCCTTCTCTTTTGTTTCCCTATTTTTGAACTGTAACACATGCACCTAGATTGTTCTCTAGAACTTACTCCTTTAACAATTTCCCCTCCAGATCTAGCATGGGCAGACTGTCTCTCTTGTACTGAATACAATAAATGCAGATAGGTCCCATCATCTGCAAACATCACTACTTTTTCATTCATCCTAAATATAAGCTGAGATAAGCCCAAGTTACTGCATATTTTGTTTATGGCTCCCTTCTAAAATGACTTGGATATTGAATGGTTCATGAGACAATCTAGATATTAAATGGTTCATGTAAGAAATATTGCAAAATTAAATTTCTATCTAAATTAATAAATCATTCTGATAGGATAATTTAAATTTGGATTTATTAACAATTAAGCTAACTTACTGAGACATTTTATGGAATTGAAGATAACACAAGCCCAGCTATAGCAATGATATTATTTGCTATTAGCATTAGAATAGAATTTAGGAAAGCTGATTCCTTTATAAAAAAAAAAAACAGTTTGCAGTCACAGTATCAATTAATAAAGACTTGTGATCAAGTTGATGAATTTACCAGTTCACACATATATTTTTTACTAAGACTGCCTTCATCTGGGAAGCTCAGATAAATAAAGGAAATTATTGATTTTTTTTCTCTTCACATAACATAAAATGTAGACTGGTTATTTGAAGGGAAGAATAGACTATACTCTGTATGTTCTATGATGTAAATTAATTATGTAAACTGTCTAAAGGAATTATACTGATGTATTTAATAATACTGCATCTTGGGATACTAAGTACTTAATGGAGGGGAAGAGAGAGTGAAAAGTGTGAAATATATACATAATGCCTTAGTTCCATTTGAGTAATCATGCAAAACAGAGAAAAATAAGTGCTATTAATTTTCTTAGTGTAATAGACATCCTTAAAATTAGTTTTCTTCTTAAGTAGCTAAGATATTTCTACTGCATTTGTAAATAACTTGCAATTTTACTGGGTTGGGAGCAAGGCAAAGGGGAGAGTTGCAAAAGTTCCAAGAGACTTTGAGTTTCTGCCTTCAGGAAGCCTACTTCCCATGGTCTCTTGAACTGGTTTATCCCCTCTATCTCACCCTATAATGTATCCTGTTCTTTGTTAGGTGCTCTCTCTCTCCCACCCTTCCTGAAGGCACCACTAAAAAAGTGAGTTTTTGGAGCCAAAGAGACTTTTTCCTGAATCCCAGCTCTTCCACTAGGTAGCTTTGTGACCTTAGTTAAGCTATTTAGTAACCCCTCAAAATTTCACTTTCCTCACCTGTAAAATACAAATAATAAAATAATTCTCAAAAATTATAGCATCCTTCTTTTTCTTTAAAAATTTTACTTTATTTTATTTATTTATTTATTCATGAGAGACACAGAGAAGAGAGAGAGGCAGAGGCATAGGCAGAGGGAGAGGTAGGCACCATGCAGGGAGCCCCATCTGGGACTTGATCCCGGGACTCCAGGATCACACTGTGAGCCAAAGGCAGACACCCAATGCTGAGCCACCCAGCGTTCCTAAAATGTTTACTTTAAATGTAATGTTCCATGACCTCCAAAGGTTTTGTCCAATACATCACTTTCAATTATTCAGGAACAGACCATCCCATTTATGGAGTGTTTTAAATATGTAATTTCTTCCATTTACTTTGCTTCCTGTTTCAATGTCAATTCTTCCTGTATCATATATCTTGTTAACTTGAAATATCTTGCTTATAACACAATGTTATAATAAATTTCATCATTAAGGAAGCATGTCAAAAGTAAGAATGACAGGGGGATCCCTGGATGGCTCAGCAGTTTAGTGCTTGCCTTTGGCTCAGGGCGTAATCCTAGAGTCCCAGGATCAAGTGCCCCATCAGGCTCCTTGCATGGAGCCTGCTTCTCCCTCTACCTGTGTCTCTGCCTCTGTGTGTGTGTGTGTGTGTGTGTGTGATGAATAAATAAATAAAACCTTTAAAAAAAATGAACCAAAAAAAAAGTAAGAATGACACTAATGAAAATGAAAAAAAGTAAATTACGGAAAGAACCAATTTGAACTACCCATCAAAGCTCTTCTTTTCTCTATGGGGCATTTGAAGATATTTTCATTTTCACTGAACATTTATATAGTTGCTGACTTATACGAACTAGACCCAAGAGGAGCTCTGATCTCCATGGATTCAACGAGAGAATATCAATGAAGCTGTCAAACACTATTCTCACTCCAGGTGCAGAAGCTAGATCCACACAAACCAACAAGCAGCCACAATGCAACCAACCCAAGAAATGACCTTGTTCCCAGCATCACTTCAAGATGGCACATGGTGGGGTACAAGACAAAGAACAAGTGTTAAAGGGGTTATGACCTTCATCCAAAAGTAAAACCAATTCCCTTTGAAATGAAAATTCTTAGCTGATGGTATAAGTAGCAGAGAGGAGCCCCCTACTGTCTCAGAATGCTGTCTTCTCAATAGCTGTGGCTCCTTCCTAGGTATTGGTTTCCAAAAAAAAAAAAAAACAAACACAAACCTTACTTTTTTATAATTTTAAAAATCAAATATCTGTATTTTATTACCTAAGTAACTCATGCCTAGTTTATATGCCTCTCGTCTTAAATGTAGGCATCTTGTGCTCATCTCTAAAACTGATGTCACTGTGCTTATTTTATGTAGCAGGTGAAGAAAGAAGTTCTTCCACGCAGAAGCAAACCTGTCTGAGTCTTGCTCAGAGTTGGTAAGTAAGAATGAAAGAGCTCCCCTGTGTGGTAGGCCTTCACGCTCATCATAGGAAGACATTCAATGTAAGGTCGGTTCCTCTGCAAACTAAGCCAAAAGGCTTAGTTGCCAAGCTAAACAATTTCTTTAAAAGACACTTCACAACACAAACCCTCAGTATGGTGCCATAGTAGCAGTCCAACACAACACGCCATTAAAGTAGTGTGGTCTACAAAGGGGAACTGGCTGGGGCTGGAAGGAGCCTGAGTTATCATCCCAGGTCCATATCTGAAGAGTGGCTGACCTTGGAGAAGTCAGTCACTTTGACTCCAAGCCTTCTTCTAAAATAATGAAATAATGGAAATTGCCCTCTAACTTACATTGGTGCTCTAAGTGAAAATGCAGTAACCTTTGGGAAAATAAGTTAGACTCTAAGGAAGAAAAGAGCTCTGTAAATACAGAGTTCTAATACAATTAACCAGTATATATTGATGTTATTAGACACAGGTGAAGTAAACAAAATAGTGTACCTGGCACCATCTAAGATACCTTATGAAAAGGGTTATAGAGAGTCTTTCAAACTCCAGATGAGTTGAAATGACCTGAAAGTGTCTCAACAGAGTTAGGAGTTATTTTTCAAATTTGTATTTAAATCCTATTAGTTAACAAATAGTATAACTTTGGAGTCAGGAGTAGCATTCAGTGATTCAACATACACACCCAGGGCTCATCATAACAAGTACCTTCCTTAACACCCAGCAACAGAGTTTAAAGAGTGATAGGATAAAGTGCAATACTTATGAAAGAGTCACAAATTCCAGATGCCCAGTAGGAACTATACTCTAAATTCTCCACCAAACATGCAATTTCCTGACTGGGAGGGGAACAAAGAGGGAACTCAGTATATACTTGATTGCTTTGCAGCTCTTTACATGAAACTCCCCAATTTCCAGGCTGATGTATTTAAGACACGCTATGCACAGTCTGGTGCCATTTGGGGGTTTGAAGGAGCACTCATTAGAGGTACTACACCATCACATTCAACCCATTATTACACAGGGAGCATCTTCTTTACAAGTGGTGCTTTGGCATAATAGGATAATATAATCTGGCCTAGTGTAAGACTTGGCATTCTTTCAGAAGTCGGGGTGCTAAACTGCCAACCAAAGGCATCGAGGAAAGAAGGATTTCAACTAGAGAAAGCAACAAGCATGGGGAAGATCCCACTGCTCAGAAACACCTCACTAGCTAGTTTATAAAATATTCTCCTTTTGAAATATAAATATTCCTTGAGAAGTCACTTTGATCAGCTCCATTTCTGGCTTGCTATAGATGGGTCCCAAACTGGGAGTTTTGCTCAGGGACTATGGAGTGAGAAGGAGAAGATCATTTGGAACATGAGTCACTTTGGAAGCAGTCTGACCTGAAGAGCGTAATACATAGGGACTCGTGAACAGCCAAAGACAACGAGGAAAGGAGGCACCAGACAGAGGAAAGGGATATCGAGCCATGGGACACATACTCTGCTGATCTGGCAACATTTCCTGGTACAACCAGCCAGGGACCAAAGAGAATAATTCCCCGTGACTCCTTGGTCTCCAGTGCAATATGATGTGGATTCCTAATCTGAGGACACAAGGTTAAGGGTTCAAAGGCATGGGCTTGGGTCTCTCAGAATGAGCTATCTACATTTCTTCCATCGGTTTCATCTTATACCTTCGCCAGGTAGAATGGTTTAGATTTGTTTCTGCCAGAGCTACCTGCGTGGCTCTGTGGCTGACCATCTGCCTTTGGCCCAGGGCATAATCCTGGGGCCCTGGGATCAAGTCCCACATCAGGCTCCTCACAGGAGGCCTGCTTCTCCCTCTGTGTCTCTGCCTCTCTCTGTGTGTGTCTCTCATGAGTCTATATATAAAAATCTTAAAAAAAAAAAAAAAAAAAAAGATTTGCTTCTGCCCATCTTACTGGGGTATTCTAAGAACAAATGATTGGAGTTCTTTGTGAACCACATTTGGTGCCAAAATCTGAACAATGCTAGAAATTTTAAATAAGTGAAAAATCCCATAGGTGACCAAAGTTTTTATAACTTCTTCTAATAAGAGTAGGCTGCTTATGTGCATGTTTTTTAAGAAATAAGAGTCTTGATGCCTACAAACTTAATGTTCCTAAAAATATAAAATTGTCCTGTGCCCAATAGACAGCAAAAATAATTTTAGTAGAGATCTAGAACGCTTTCAGAGTAGTTTAAGAAAAGGTGAGCGGTAGCATAGGATTGGTTACTCCAAGCCAGGTGGATCCCTAAGATAATATTCATTAAGTCATATAATCTCCCCAGCAACCCAAAAGGAGACTGCTATTGGGATGCCCATTTTATAGGCTAGGGGACTGAAACATAAAGAATATCTGCTCTAGGCACCACAGCCAGTATATACTGAAGCCAGGATTCATTTTCCAGACAGTGGACCTCAAAAGCCCACACTCTTTACAAGGAGTTGGCAGACTTTTTTCATCAAGAGCCAGATAGTAAATATTTTCAACTCTGCAGGCCGTACAGCCTCTGTCACAGCTATTCCATCCACCATCCAGGGGGGTAAGCAGTCATAAAGATGTAAATAGGCCTGACTATACCAATAAAGCTTTCTTTACCAGAAAAAAAGGCAAGTGGATGACGAGATTGGGCCTGTGGCTGTAGTGTGCCAACCCCTGCTCTTAACCCGTTTATGACACTGCCTCTTAGAAGGAATATATATGATTTCACTCTGAAAACCTGAAATCCTTTGGTTGCTTCCGTATTTGGCACACACTGACCTCCTTGCTATCCTGTTTAGTAGCTCAGGATGATGACACGCTGGAAGCATATGCCTCCCTTTCACTGAAGCTTAGGTTTTAGCAGTTACCTCCATTTGGGGTATCTATCGGGATATCCCGTAATAGATTCTCTGAAACAGAAGCACGGAGGCTAGATTCCGTACCTGCACGGCCCTCTGAGGCTCTTAACTAGCAAGGAAACACACTCTGTGGACTCAAAAAGCTGCCCGCGTAGGGCATCCAGCTTGGTTGTTAGGGTGTTTGTTTCTAAAGATCAAGCGACAATGTAATGCGGTCTGCTGATCCAGGACAGATGTGAGGATAAAGTCTAAGCTGAAAACATCCCCGGAGAACTTAAACTAAGATCAGAGGCATTTCCACCAGGCATGTGGCAAGTCGGAGTTTGGAAAATGTGCTGTCTTGTAGGAAATCCGTGTCCCCACTGAGCTCCCCACCTTTGACACTTTACAGCTGCAATGGGAGGAGGTCACATTTACAAGTGGTGTTGACCTCGTTGTCAAGGGAAGTAAAGCAGATTTGGTTCCACTCTCCATCCCTTAACCTGACAGAAGGGAAAGGGCTTCTGCAAAAAATCATGAAGCCGACCCCAGTGTGCTTCCTGCAATTTGGCGTTGTATATTTATATCCCTATTCTTTACTACTACTTCTCCTTTGAAGATGGTTGTATTTGTTTTGCTTGGATGCTGCACTGTATGCCCAAGTGTCAGAGAAACCAGGCGTTAACAATGAAGTGTTCATGCTGATAAACTAGCCAAGATATTGGCTAATCTACTTCCCAATTCACCTGTTCCTAAATCACGATATTAGTATTCAAGTGTTACGGCTAGGTTGGTGGTTTTATTTGCCCTATTCACATTCTATTTCTCCCTCCCTCCCTCTCTCCCTCTTTTTCTCTTATTCACTACCTGGTTACCTTGTTTCTATAGCTACTAATAGCAGAGCTACCCTCGAAACTATAATGGAGTTTGCCTCTCTCATTCTTATTTTAAAGAAAATAGAAAATTGAGTACTTTAAAACTTAGTGAATTCCTGCCTTTTAATTGCTGTGCTTCTGATGGAAAAATCTACTTCACTGTGCCTGATTTTCTATCATTTGAAATGGGGCTGCCATCATATCCACATTTAGACTATGGGACGGATAAAGTTATCTTTTCCTGAACTGAATTCTGGAAAATAAACAATTGTTCTCATTTCCAACAGAGACTGGTAGACGATGAAACCCACATGTATTTGCACAAATCTTTCAGATATCACTCTGAATTAAGGGAAAATATGTGATAGTTTGAATTTGGCAATTTCAAATTCCAATTAAATGTTCTTTTCTCTTTTTAAGTACCACTATATGTATTACAAATAAAAATGTCCCGTTTTTGCCTGGAAGGCAGAAAATAGTTTAGCAAATTTATGGTAAAGCAAATTTTTTTCTATCGATCAATCCCTAGAGGGGCATTAACTACTCTTAAGGGAGCTTACCACAGAAGATGGCATAACAGGCGTACACAAAAGACAGAGTAAGAATGCTGAGGAGTGGAAGAGGAAATGGAACACTTTAACATTACGTCCTGGTCATACCAAGGTCCATTGACCCCGTATTCATTCCAGATAATTAATTTACAACACATTAAACCTCAATGTGAAGAAGGCTGTTCTGCATCAATTGCATAGGAATAAAAAGTGTTATTGATTTAGGATTTCTGTTGTATCGTGTACTGACAAAAACGACAACAACCCAGTTTTATCTCAAAGATAGAACAAATCTCTGCTGAAGGACAGAACTGCTAAGTAAGTGCGCTCGAATACACTTAGCCGAGGTAACACTGCCTGAAAGGAGTTCTGTACCACGACCTGGGAAGGATAATTAGGAGTAACCAAGGCATCTAATAAATATTGATAAATAAGCACTCTAGAAATCAAATTTGGGGGTGTGATAATGATCTTCTTTACAGGAAAGGTCTAAAATAGCCCCTTGCCCTCTGCCAAATCCAACCATTAATATTTATTAAATAAAATATGAGTGTACCATTAATTTTAAACAACTGACATGAATCGAAGCTGTCTTCCTCTTGAAGCACAGAAATTATAAGGGTGAGGCCACACAAGCCTGAAGTCATGTTGTTTTGAAGATACTGAAAAACCAGTCATCAATTTAAAAAGCCAACTGGCCTCATGAACTAGTACAGCTAGCAAATGAGGGCAAGAATAAACGACGAGTAAAACTGTTTTGGTTCAACTCCTGGATGACCGAGAGCAAGTCACCGAGCTTCTCTGAAGCCACAGTAGTCACGTCTATATAGCAGAAATAATAATGCCCACTCTGTTTGACTCACAAGGCCAATGACAGGAATAAAGGAGATAATACACGTGAAATTGACCGTAAGTATTATTCAATTCTACTTAAATATGTGATTGAAGTTATTTTGAGAATTGATATTTAAGAAGAATGTAGTAACAAGAACTTCTTTTAAAGGTAATACAATCTAATACAACACCTTCATTTAGCCTGAAAGGACTTATTTTAGGTTGAAAAAGTAGGACAGGGCAGTGGTGTCCATACTACTGGCAGAGTAAAAAATAAAGTTCTAAAAGTTCTAAAGTTCTAAAAATTATACCTTAAAAGTTCAGATACCCATTACTCCATGGGTCAGACCAACATGACATGAGTCCTTACTCTAACTCAAGGGCCTCTAGGTATATCAAAGGACTCCAGCACATGCAATATCCAACACATTCTTTCTTGTTTTATAGCCTGCCTGTCCAAATAACTTTCCCACATCTAGCATTTTCACATCTACAATAGAAAGTTGATAAGACCATCTGTAAATATATTGATTTATTGCAAGTTCTTCATATAATGAAAATAGGATTGCTATAGAACTACATTGTCCAATATGGTAGCCACTAGCTACACATGAATATTTAAATTTAAATTAATTAAAATGATAAAATTAAAATTTTAGTTCCTCAGTCACCATAGCCATATTTCAAGTGCTCAAAAGCTACCTGTGGCTGGCTAACGGCCACCATAGTGAAGAGTGCAGATTCAGAACATGCCAATCCTCACAGAAAGTTTTAGTGGTCAGCATTACTACAGAGGGTCTTTGAAATCATAATCTCAGCTCAGCATCTCCAGGTATTTAGCCTCATCCATTTTATGGCAGTAAGTTACTTTCATTCTTTGCTGAGTAATGCTGCAAGTCCTGCTCTTCCAGCTTCTCATAGCCTGAATTTCTTAGGGATCGTGAAACAACTAAATTATCTTGTTTTATCTTATTTTTGCTGCCATTCTCAGCACCTGGTTAGAGAACCATGGATATGAAAGTAGTAACATTTATGCAGTGAGAAAACTTAGAAATATAAAGAGGCAAACAGAGTAAATAAAGGACCTTCCTAGGTTTTCTGGGCTCTATCGTCTCTAAATGGGATCCTTAAACTTAGGTGATTTCTCTCTCTCTCTCTCTCTCCTTGCTTAACTAAATTAATTTTGTAAAATGCTATGTCTACTTTTCTAACAAACTCAGTGGAATCACAAAGGAATTGTAAAATTTGCAGAAAGATAAGTCGATATGTGATCAAGGGAACTGAGAGGACAGGCTTATTAAAGTACCTACTGGTCCATAAAACCAAATGAAAGCATAGCTGTTGGCATAACCAGACTGAACAATTTAAGAGTGAGCAGAAGACAGCTAGCATTTACTAAACACCTAGTATGCATTTCACAGTAATCCTGTAAAGTAGGTAGAATAAGTCCTATTAATAGAATAGAAAACTGATGTTTACAGTATAATTTTCCCAAAGTTACACAGCTATTAAGTGATGTGTATATCATTTAAATCTACATCTATCCAGCTTTAAGGATCTGAAGGATCTCGGGGAATCTCAGTTCAGGTCTTGATCTCAGGATCATGAGTTCAGCTCTGCATTGGGCTCATGCTGGGCTACTTAAACTACATACATACATACATACTTCCAAAAAGAAGAGCACTGTCAATAAAATCTGAGATTTCTGCCTTCTAATCATGGGTAAAATCAAGACTTAAGACTTTCCTCAGCGAACAATTGGCATAGAATGAAATAGTAGTAAATTCTATCCAAACTGAAACAGAGAAAGAAAGAAGACTGGAAAAAAAAGTAACAAAGCCTTAATAAATAATATGTGGGATTACATTAAGTGGTCTCACAAATAGGTAATTGGAGTCCCAGAGAAAGGAGGAGAACAAAAAAATATATTTGATGAAATAGTGGCAGAATGTTTTTTACAAATTTGATGAACTGCAAATCCACAAAACCAAGAAACTCAATGAACTCCAAAAGAAAACAACACCAAGGTACATCAGAGTCAAATAGCTGAAAATCAGTGAGAGGACAGAATCTTAAAAACAGGAACATACAAGAAAACAAAGATCATAATAACCTCACATTTCTTGTCAGAAACAATGCAAACTAGAGGATAATGAAATGGCATCTTTAAAGTACTGAATTTTTAAAAAATCAACTTACTATTCTATATCCAGAAAACATATCCTTCAAAAATGAAGGGCATGGTAAAAATCTTCATGACATTACATTTGACAGTGATTTCATGAATATAACACCGAAAGCACAGTCAGCAAACAATAAAATAGATAAATTGAATTTCATCAAAATTAAAACCTTTTATGTACTGAGAGATACTACCAAGAAAGTAAAAGAATAACCCACTGAACAGGAGAAAATATTTGCAGATCATATGGCTGATAAGAAATTAATATCAACACATAAAGAAATCTTAAAACTCAACGAAACAAAACAACCCAATTCAAAAATAGGCAAAGGACCTGAATAAACATTTCTCCAAAGAAGATATGCAAATGATCAATACATACATTAAGAGGTAATCAACATCATTCATCATTAAGAGAATATAAGTCAAAACCATAATGAGATACCATTTCACACCTCCTAGGACGGCTATAACTTTTTAAAACCAGAAAACAACACGTGTAGGCAAGGATATGAAGATACTGGAATCCTGTGCATTGCTAGTGGGAATACAAAATGGTATAGCTGCTACAGACAACAGTTTGCAGTTTCTCAAAAGGTTAAACATAGAATTACCATATGACTCAGCATATATCCAAATGAATTGGAAGCAGACACAAACAGGTGTTTGTACCCAAAGCATTATCCACCAAAGCCAAAAGGTAAAACAACCCAATTGTCAATCGACAGATGAAAGGATAAACAAAATTCTTCTATATATACAATGGAATATTATTTGGCCATAAAAAGGAATGAAATTTTGATATGTGCTACAACATGGATGAGTCTTGAGAATATTATGCTTAATAAAATAAGTCAAATACAGAAGGACAAATACCATATGATTCCACTTACATGAGGTACCTAGAATAGGCAAGTTCTTGGACATAGAAAGTAGAATTGAGGTTACCAGGGATTGCGGGAAGAATAGAGGGGAAGTTATTATTTAACATGTACAGAGATTTTGTTGGGGATGACAAAATGGTTTGAGTTTAGATAGTGGGTGATGTTACACAACATTGTGACTATATTTGATGCCACTGAATTATTAAAATGGTAAACATTGTACATATATTTTACCACAATAAAAAAGAAAAATATGACCAAATGAGACAATTTAGATGAGCAAAACAAAGGAAAAAATCAGTTATAATCCCCTCATCTGAAGATACCTACAGTTACATTTGGAAGTGAAATCTTTACTTTTATAATTCACATTTACAGGTTTAACAACAAAAATGAAAACATACGCTGTGTATGAATTTTCTTATTAAACAATTAAAAAACAATGTCCTCAGATCAGTAAAAGCTGAGAGAATCGGCTACCAGCCAACCTGTACTATAAGAAATGCTAAAGACAGTTCTTTAGCTAGAAGGAAAAGAACACGTGATATAAACTTGGATCTACACAAAAGAATCAAAGGTGCCCAAAAAGGTAAATATGTGGCAAATATAAAAGACAATTCTTCTCATTTTTAATTTCCTTTAATTAGAAGAACTCACTTTGAATATGTTAAACCAAAAATATACAAATTTGTGCTACCCCATCTGTCCATTTGTGTGCCATTTATTCATTCATTCATTCACTTACTCTTCCAATAAATATTCTGGGAGAACCACTACATCAGGCACTGGCTGCTCAATGGAGAATGAAACAGAGAAGATCCCTGTACTCAAAGACCTCTCAATCTATGGGGGAAAGCCAGTTACTGTTTACAAACACATACGTGAAAATATAATTAGAAAATGGAATAAAGGGGCAGCCCGCGTGGCTCAGTGGTTTAGCACGGCCTTCGGTTCAGGGTGTGATCCTGGAGACCCGGGATCGAGTCCTGCATCGGGCTCCCTGCATGGAGCCTGCTTCTCCCTCTGACTGTGTCTCTGCCTCTCTCTCTCTGTCATGAATGAATAGAAAGAAAGAAAGAAAGAAAGAAAGAAAGAAAGAAAGAAAGAAAGAAAGAAAGAAAAGAAAAGAAAAGAAAAGAAAAGAAAAGAAAAGAAAAGAAAAAAAAGAAAAGAAAAGAAAAGAAAAGAAAAGAAAGAAAAGAAAAAAATGAGATAAATGCTATGACACTGAGAAAGAGAATAAAATGCTGGGAGAAGAAAGTGGAAGAACTGATTCCAGTGCCTCCTCTTCTCCCATCCTGGTTCCCACTTCATGGTCCAGCAATGTCAATGCGCTTTGTTGTACACTCACTTTCCACTCATTTTCTCACTCATTATTGCTCTTCTCAATCTGTGTACAAGGGCTGTCCCCATTTCCTCACTTTACAATTCACTCCTCACTCTTCTCAATTAGGTTTTAGCCCTACCACACATATTCTTAATAAGACAATGTCTTAGGTGGATTCCCCAGAAGCAGATCCCGAGATGGGAATTCTTGTGCCAATGATTTATTCATGGGATGCTCTCAGAGAAAGGGAATGAGAGAGGTATAATTGGGCAGAGGGGAAAAAGTCTAAACAAGAATGTCATCTCAACTGGAGACTAGCTTGAGCCAAATCCACAGGGAGTCCTGTGAATTGCCCCACAGAGGCAAAAGAGATGGGCTTCTCTACCTTCATGTCAGTCAGTGGTGGTGGTAGGCTGCATAGAGAGTGGAATCTGGGATGGTACACTGAAGCTGGCTTGTATGGCTGGTGAGGACCAATTTTTAAATTTCTCAAAATTTTGTAAGCTGGTTGTTAAACACAGCTACTATTAGAAAGTAAATTATATAAATTTACAATTAAAGTATGTTAAAAACAAAGGTAATAAAATACTCAAAATGAATCACTTCAGGTGATTTTATATTTATCCATGTTCCTGAAGTCAATTACATCTATTATATGCTGTGGGCAGAAATATTATATAATGGTTTATTAATGAGCATCTCTTTCCAATTTCAGATTCGTGACATCACAGTGGTAACTTGAAATCAGCCATAATATGAGTATTTAGATAGAAATTGACAGACACAGGACGCCTGGGTGGCTCAGCGGTTGAACATCTGCCTCTGGCTCAGGTTGTGATCCCAGGTCCTGGGATCGAGTTCCACACCGTGCTCCCTGCAGGGAGCCTGCTTCTCCCTCTGCCTGTGCCTCTGCCTCTCTCTGTGTGTCTCTCATGAGTAAATAAATAAAATCTTTAAAAAAATAATAAATTGACAAACAGTATGAATTGGGGCTTCAATTTACTTCTTGATCAAGTACTTTTAAAAAGATGATGGAGGGGATCCCTGTGTGGCTCAGCGGTTTAGCACCTGCCTTCGACTCCGGGCGTGATCCTGGAGACCGGAGATCGGGTCCCACGTCGGGCTCCCTGCATGGAGCCTGCTTCACCCTCTGCCTGTGTCTCTGCCTCTCTCTCTCTCTCTCTCTCTCTCTCTCTCTCGAATAAATAAATAAAAATCTTTTAAAAAAAGATGATGGAGAAAATATTAATGAAGTAGCCATTACATTGTGAATAAACAAATTAACCAAATACTCTTGGAGTATCTGAAAAGTATTATGTGATTCAGCAAAGAAGTTGTGTCATTGATAAATGAGTGAAATTCTGACACACATCCTTGCTGCTTCATTTCCAAACTACTCATTAACATAAACGCAAATATCAACCAGCATTTACATAACTACATTGGTTAGCCAGTTGAATACCTAGGTTGGCTATGCATACAAGAGTTTAGGGGGAAAAAAAGAAGAAAGAAAGAATAAGAGAAAGAAGGAAAAGACGGGCATCCCAGGTGGCTCAGCGGTTTAGCACTGCCTTCAGTCCAAGGCATGATCCCAAAGACCCAGGATCGAGTCCCACGTCAGGCTCCCTACATGGAGCCTGCTTCTCCCTCTGCCTGTGTCTCTGCCTCTCTCTCTCTCTCTGTGTCTCTATGAATAAATAAATAAAATGTTTTAAAATAAAAGAGAGAAAGAAGAAAAAAAGGAAAGCATTCCATAAGAATCAACTAGCTATACTAAATTTAAAGAGTATTAGATATTTTACTATTACTGCATAACATACATCTTTCATACCAGTAAAACTATAATAAAAGTAGAGATAGACACAGACAGATAAGGGCATACATTTCTTTTCCAGAGAGCTGAGTGTTAAAGATTTACAAACACACCATCGAGGTAGAGGTGGGGAATGCAAATGCCTCCATTTGGACAAGGGCAATTCTTTGGAGAAGGGGTCTATTGTGGGTCCTTAGCACTCATCTCATAGTATCAGGAGTATAGATGCAATGGCCGGGTAAAAGGAACCTGGACAGTATGCAACAGCATCCTCTACAGATGTTCCTTAACTTATAATTGGACTTTGTCCCCATAAATCCATCATAAGCTAAAAATATCTATGTCAAAAATGCACGTATACACTGAACCTTCATCATAGCTTAGCCTAGCCTACATTAAATATGTTCATCACTTACATCAGCTGACAGTTGGCACAATCATTAACACAAAGCCTATTTGATAATAAAGTGTTGACTAGATCGTGTAATTTATTGAATACTGTTCTGAAAGTGAAAAACAGAGGGTTGTATGGGTACAGAATGACTGTGTGTCAACTGTTTACTCTTGTGATTGCGTGGCTACCTGAGGGCTGTGACTTGCTGCCAGTGCCCAGCATCACGAAAGAGGGTCTTACCATGTATTGCTAGCCCAAGAATAGAGCAAAATTCAAAGTACGGTTTCTACTGAATGCATATCCCTTTTGCACCATTGTAAAGTTGAGAAATTGCCGAACCATCGTAAGTTAGGGATCATCTGTAGACGGCTAATGGCCTCTATGCTGTCATGCACAACAGATTCCTGATTTACAACCGCTTTGTGCCAAATGGAGAAAGTTGCATTCTCGACAGCAGCTGATGGCTAATTGTTCCCTTCTCCTCTGAACACGATTTCTTTTGGATCTTGACATCACATCCTCATAGCTTTCCTCTTAACCCTTCAGCTTATATTCTCTACACTCCTTTGTTTTCTCCTCCTCCATTAACTGTTAGAGTTCACCTAATTCAAAGGCCTCTTTTCATTCACTAGAGATACTACAATAACTTCTAAATGTGTATTTCCAACCCAGATTTCTCTTCTGAGTCCCAGACTCCCTACTTTCATGGAGCTCTGCCTCTTTAAGAAGATAAACAATAAACAAGATTAGAATATATAGTATGGGAGAAAAGGATTAAATGTTATAGAGAAAATTTCAGCAAAAAACAGGAGTTGAGAATGCCAACAAGAAGGTAAAGAGCGCGGGGAGGCGGGTTTTGAGCTGGGGGAAGGGCTGAGGGAGAGAGAGAATCTTAAGCGGGAGAGATCTCACAACCCTGAGATCATGACCTGCGCTGAAATCAAAAGTGGGATGCCCAACCAATGGAACCATCCAGGTGCTCCAAGTATGTGATTTTAAATGGGACAGAGTAAACCTCACTGAGATGATGACATATGAACAGAGACCTTAAGAAGATGAGGACAAAGCCATGTGAAGTCTGGGGAAGTGTTGCCAGCATAGGAGAGAGCAGATGCAAAGGTTCTGGGATAGGAGTGCCTGGAGTGTTCAAAGAACAACAAAGGGCCAGAGCAAATGATGATGAAATTCTTTTCAGAGATAAACATTTTTAAAAAGAAAATATAAATATATACCTGTATCAGTACAGACAGTTAATATATGAAAACAGAGTAAGAAAATCTGTCTTTGGTGAAATTGATCATATGGAATTTCTGTTTATTTTAGTTTTTATAATTGCTTCTGAAATGCTTCAATTCAAAAATTTACATTGAAATTATTATGAATTTCAAACATAAGATTTTGCTTGTAAAAGCAGGTTTTATAATATATCCCTACCATAAAAAGACATTACATGTTCCTCAAAAGATAAGTTAAATGTAATAAACTAATTCAATGAACTATTAGACTGTACTTAAAAGGAATCAAAGTGGACATATCACAAAAGCATGTTAATTGAAAAGGATGTACTGGACAGTATGTACACAGCCCTATATCATTAATTAAATTTACTAAGCACACATAAAACAGTGATATACTGTATGTCATTAATGGAAGCACACAGGTGTATAATGTTACAGAAAATAACTGGAAAGGCACACACAAAACCAATAATGGTTATCCAGAAGAGGTGATAAGAGAAAAGGTTGGAAAAGGTCAAATGGAATATTAAAGACCTGAAAAAATAAAGGCAAAATATTAATTGCTGTTAATGTGAGGTTAAAACATGGATGCTTCTTCTACAATTCTTTGTACTTTTTAGTATTTTTTAAATTTTTCTTATAAAGGAGGGAGGAAATAGAGAGGAAGGGACAGAGGAGGATGGGAGAAGAAAAGGGAGGGGCCTATCTTCCACATCTGATGTAGTCAAAGTGTATTGAAATCAATGAATGTTCAGTGACCACCTGTGAACTGGTAGGACTGCTCCCAAGGCAGGGTGTACGAAAATAAGTGAGACACAGTCCCTTCCCTGGAGAAGATTCCCTGAACAAGTCTGGTAAGCACATATTATGTTATTTAAAACATATATATATATTTTTTTAAATAACAACCCTCTAATTGCTAATGCCTTATTCTAGATGAATCATCACCGATAATACTAAATTTCATTTTCATTACGGATTCTAACTCTAACCTAACTAGAAGGGGGATAATAAAAATGGGTACATTGACATTAAGTAGGAAGAGGTCAAGAATCCCACAGTCACAAGCATAGAGGGGGAAGGAGGCCATTTCCATGAATACTCCACTGTGACTGACCATAATCATATTACAATTACTTGGGACTCTTTCATCTGCAAATCAAAAAAAAAAAAAAACTAACTCAAACTTGCATAATCAAAGTTCACATATTAAAAAGTCCAGAGATAATTCTAGCTTCTAGCTCTAGCTACAGTTAGGTCTGGATCCAGCCGCTCAAACAATATCAACTAGAATCTGTCTATCTATCTACCTACCTACCTCATTCTCTCTCTCTGCAAACACGTGGCTCTGCCATCTTTTGCAAAGGCAATTATTCCAGCCAGGTCCTCCATGTGAAGTGAAAAAATGCTCACCAGCAGCTTGAGTTAGCAATTCTAGCTAAAGAAACACCTCATACACCAGTTCCACGCTGATACTCATTAGCTCCAACTGAATTGGCTTTGGAAAGTGTCTACCACTGTAGCCAAGGGATACCATTACCTCCACAGACACCCCATGAACTGAGAGTAAGAGAGAGGTAGTTTTCCAAAGTAAAATAGATAGTATAGGCAAAAACAAAAAGTATACATATGAAAAAAAAGTATTTACAAAATATTTTGTCATTTAAGCTGTGATAATAATAATATTAGTAACATCAAGCTCTATGCTAAGCACACTACAAACATTATCTTATCTAGACCACATAACCTCTTAGGTAGAGGCCATACATATTTTAGGTTTGAATAAAGCATATGTTGAGGGAGTTAAATTGCCCAAAGTCACCCCCATTAAGTAGCAGAAATGGGACTGGCACCCAGGTGATAGGTGACTGGCAACCAGGTGATCCTTTACTTTCAAAGGATCAAATGATTCAAAAAGAACTCTATCTATATTTACTTTTAAAGATGATTATAATGCAGACCAACCAAGAAAGACACTTTGAAAATACTTAAATAATAAATCCAATTTCAGGTAGTAAATACCCAAAGTGTGAACACAGTCATCAATGAGACTCATCATCATAGGATAACCAATTAATATCTTATCTATTAGTTCTCCAATTTGTTTATAGATGGTCTTCTTTGATCTTAAAAATATAAATAATAATTTCAACCTCTAGAAACAATCTGAAAAAAAATTAATGATCTTATTCTGCAAAAAGGCAGCAATTGTTGGCATTTATCATAAGTAGGGCTCGGCCACTCAACTCAGCCTTCCAGAGGTGACCAACAGTTATCATAGTTGCCCAAACTCTCCTCCAACTGCCATGCTAACCTTTCTCCATTTTCTTCATAATCCTTCCTCTTTCAGTTCCATGCTACATATAAAGCACCCTCACACAATCTCAAATATCAATAATCCAATTCAATCCTACAAATATGTATAAAGTGTTACTATGTGCAAGGCTCTCAAACTCAAATGTGAAGACACATAGTCTTTGCCCCTTAGGGAGTACACAGTATAGGAGTGAAGAGAGACACATCTCCCTATCTCTCATTCTCTCCTTTGTCTCTCCTTTTCTCTTTCTCTCTCTCTAAGATTTTATTAAGTAATCTCTACACCCAATGTAGGGCTCAATCTCACAACTTTAAGATCAAGAGTTGCACACTCTACTGACTGAACCAGCCCCTCTCTTTATTCCTATTTTCCTCGGTCTTAAGAGACAAAGAGCAAGGACTAAAATCCAACCAGTTCTCCACTAGTCAAGCCTTGTACCCTGGCTCAAAGCTCTACCAGTCCTAAGGAAGGGAAATCTTTTTCTAAAAGAATAGCTGAACAAGGATGCCATATGTAATAACAAAGGTTTTCTTTCCTTCCTTCTCTTCCTCCTTTCATCCTTGCTTCCATCATTATGGGCCACTATCTGTCTACGTGTTAGATATGCAATGGCGACCAAGGCAGGGTTTCTATATTTGTGGATCTTAAAGCATAATAGAAAATATGAATAGTTATTATACAAGAAGAAAATACAGTAACATAAACATGTTTTTTAAAAGTAGCATAGAACGCGGGCGCCTGGGTGGCTCAGTCAGTTAAGCACCTGCCTTTGGCTCAGGTCATGATGCCAGGGTCCTGGGCTCCCTGCTCAGGGGAGGAGCCTGCTTCTCCCTCTCCTTCTGTCCCTGCTCTCCCCACCGCTCGTGCTCTCTCTCTCTCTCTCTCTCAAATAAAGAAATAAAATCTTTTTTTAAAAAGTAACCTAGAAAAAAAAATTAATTAACCTGAAGAGAGAAAGGAAGAGAGTAGTTGGAGGAATCCATTTCTGAGCCGGGTTTGAAACCCAGTTGGCCTTGCCGAATGGACAAGAGGAAAAAGCAACCAGGCAGAGAATATAGAATATGCAAAGGCACATGAGATTGGTGCTAGGTCTTCAATGGCCTGGTCTCCAAAGCTCATATATGTCTTAATAAATCCAATTGTTTCAGTGGGAAGAAAAAGAATATGCAAAGGTTCAGAAGTGTGAAACACCACTGTAAGTCATATGTGCTCTGGCATTAAGGGAATTCTCTACTTATCCTGCAACTCACCTCAAAGTGGTCTTACAAACTAAAATCAGCTTTTTGGTTTTTTTTAAAGATTTTATTTATTTATTCATGAGACACACACACACAGAGAGAGAGAGAGAGAGAGAGGGAGAGAGAGGCAGAGACACAGGCAGAGGGAGAAGCAGGCTCCATGCAGGGAGCCCGACGTGGGACTCAATCCCAGGTCTCCAGGATCAGGTCCTGGGCTCAAGGCAGCGCTAAACCACTGAGCCACCCGGGCTGCCCCTAAAATCAACTTTGAACAAGGATTCTAAACTATATTATTTTTCCACATCCAGGGGGAATAAAAAGCCCTCATACAGCATCAGTAAGCTACATCACCTAGAATCTACCTCTACATAAACAAAATTATATGGCATTTGGATTTGCTCAGACCCAAAACCAGGCAGGGGTCAAGAAAAAGAATTGTGGAACAAATTTCATTTCAAAAGAGAAAAAAACACAGGTATCATTTAAATTAAAAAAAAAAAAAAAAAAGCAGCTCCTTTCCTTGCACTTCACCCTCAATCTGCCCTAATCATCCGGACAAGTGCAGCCACTCTTCCCTCGTCTCCTCTCCTCTGGTGTGGAGATAGCTCTGGCAAACACAACTCTGCGCATCTGAGCAAAGCATGGACGGAGGTTATTGTCCACATTTGTTTATAGATCTAGTCAACACTACCGAGAAATGTTTGCTTAGGAAAGAGCCAGGGTGGTGCCAATACAAAAGCTAACCCACCCATTTCTTCATACGACATGTTGGTCCTCTTGAAGTGTGGTCTGAGGTCATTTGTGGGCCACCAGGAGGATGAATGCATGGCTGATTTTATGAGGCCTGCCAAGAGATAAGGAGCAGGCTGCAGCTTTAACTGCTACAAGGTCAAATACTTGACCAAAAGTGAAAACAAAAATGAAGGAAGCAGAATGTTGCAAATGACAGGAACAAAAGGAGAAAGGACCTCTTGAAATAATACAATGTCGGGGATGCAACTAAAAAACAATCATACTAAGATCACTTTAGGAATCTTTGGGTAGTGCCGATCCTTTCTTTTTATGATCATCCCAAGTAACTAAGTACATATGGCATGTTTGTAAGTAAAGCAGTCGATGAAGTCAGTTACACCTCTGCATTTATTACCGTGCCCCTGAGTATTATTAACTTTTACACTCCCCATAAAGTATAATTTATCACTTAAATAATTTGCTTTGTGTCAGGGTTCAGTGTGCTCCAGTGCTTTCCTGCTCATTAAATGAGATATTTTTACTTAATGAGCCAAGGATGTCCTTTGTATTTAACATTTGAATTGATTTCTAACACTTCATTTTTATAATAGTTTGGAGTGTGATTTTTAAAAATGTGGGTTCCCTTTCACAATGTCAAAGGAAAACAATCCAGAAAATTGTTAAATACATGTGGCATTTCAAGTGATAAACGGCTTTATCCTTAACTAACCATAATCACTGAGTGAACAAAAATGAAAGTATGCAATCATAAAATAATGATTTCTTTACACGAGTGAGCAGATCACGGAATTGGAGAACTGAGGTATCTATTGATTGTTCAAAACAAAACTTCACTCTTAGCCACTCAAAAAAAAAAAAGTTATAATCTGATGTGAAATAGAAAGTCTCAAGTCGAAGCCACCATGGTTGACTGAGCAGCCTGGGACTGTTCTCCACATGTAGAGCCACTGCACTCTGATTCGAGACTGGCCATGTGACAAAAACGACTGGCTGCGTGGACATTTCATTTAACAAACCAAAGCTTGGGAACTGAAGACCCATGTTTCCTAAATCATTTTCAAGTCATTTTGTTTCTTAAACAATTGAGGATACTTACTGTGACCAAACAGGAGGGAAAGGAACAAAAGAGGTCTTTGATCTGAATACTACAAACAAAAGTATTATATTAACCCAAATTATCTACAATTCACATATATTCCTTTGTGTGTGTATCTTAATGTAAAATTTATATTTTAGTTAACAGCACACTGGATTTTACATTTATTCAGATTTATTATTATCCTTTAACAGGTGTGAATATATCAATATAATATATATCATATCACATGTATATGTATCTTTATAGACAATATAGCATCATTAAGGAAGGCAGGATTTAAAAGAGTTGAGAACAAAATAGTCAAATGCCCATTTTCCTTTTACAATTTAGAGAACTTGAGCATTCTTCCCTTGTTCTTACTCAGAATTGTCTCCCACTCTATATTCCTTGCCTATTCTTTCGGAGCCATGGAAATTGAGTGTCATTCTGATGCTCTGTGATGACCAAACACCAGATAGATAAGACCTTAAACATTAGTACCACAAAATCAGCCAATAAACATTTCCATGATCAAATAAGCTTAGGAATAATACCTATTATAATCTTCACTTATAGGTTCACAGAGCACACTAGCATTTTTAAAACTATGGGAGATCCTACAGTGAAAAACTTGTTTACCCCAGGATTTCTCAAACTTAAACTAGAGAAACTTTGGGTTTAAAAACACTTTTTTTTTTTTTTTTTTTTATGATAGTCACAGAGAGAGAGAGAGAGGCAGAGACACAGGCGGAGGGAGAAGCAGGCTCCATGCACCGGGAGCCTGATGTGGGATTCGATCCCGGGTCTCCAGGATCGCGCCCTGAGCCAAAGGCAGGCGCCAAACCGCTGCGCCACCCAGGGATCCCTAAAAACACTTTTAAACATCCCTTTTATCTAGGGTTTCTTCAGAAAGAATCTGGGAAAACCTATCGATTAAATACCCAGTTGGTTCAGCGAGGGTGTTTAGTTTTTAGAAAACATCCTTCCCCACGCCCCACATCCCAGCCCCCAGGGCAGCCACTTTGCACAATTCCAAAAATTGGTTGCCTTTCAAGTTCTATTTAGTATATGGTGCCCCCTGGAGTTGCACCACGTAAGGCCGAAGGGACTGTCCCCACAACCCCGTATTTGATTTCTCTAAACCTGGAGGTTTACAGCATATAGACAACATCTATTCCATATGTAATACAGAAAACTTAAATACTTCAAAAGAGAAATAAATAAAGTATTGTAAATTGAAAAATAAGTTTGACTTGGAGAAAAGTTTACAGTATGAAATATTCCAAAGAAATGCAAATTCATCATTTGGAAGAACATGGTTTGTATCTTTGGAATCCATGCCCTGAAAGATCTAATTTTAATAAATGCAATAGTAATGGTTTTAAATTAATATGTAAACTATTTTCAGTTAATTTGTTATTATCAGTTTTATTCATTTTAAGAATTACCCCATGATAATATTATTAAATTGTTATAATTACCCCAAGTAATAATGTTAATTACAAGCTCATATAGTCCAAAATAATAAAAATTTAGTAAATCCTGATAACTATTACGATTATTTCAAAATAATCATGAAAGAAAAACAGGGCATATGTAAATTACTTGATTCACTTAAAAAACTGATTCACACATTGACGATTGGTGATTGGTGAATCACTCTTCTATATAGAGGCAATGCATGAGACTTTAAGGTATATGGTAATGTAGTTCTACTTAGTGAAGAGTGATCCAAAAAAATCTTTGCTACTTAACATATTTGAAATTCAATCCCATCAAGTGATTGCAACTCTTGTCTTCCATTCTATTATGTATAGAATTCTTTCAAATGTAAGTACATTGTAGTTTTAAATCTAGAAAAATTGGGCAGCCCCGGTGACTCAGCAGTTTAGCACTGCTTTCTGCTCAGGGTGTGATCCTGGAGACCCGGGATCGAGTCCTATGTCAGATTCCCTGCATTGAGCCTATTTCTCCCTCTGCCTATGTCTCTGCCTCTCTCTCTCTCTCTCTCTCTCTCTCTCTCTATGTCTGTCATGAATAAATAAATAAAATCTTTTAAAATAAATAAATAAAAATAAATCTAGAAAAAATACTATGAATTGATGTTATTGGGAAAGCCCTTACACTGCAAGACGTCCCGTCCACAAAGCAGTCTTACCTCTCTCCCCTCATCAATCTATCTCTTCATACTCCAGCAAAACCAACCAACCTCTAGGAAGCTTTTCTTGACCAACTTCTCCTGCTCCCAGTGGGACTTGAGGCCCAACCTCTATCTCAGTAATGTCTAATGTACACCTCTGTTATTCCATTTCCCTCACTTTATCATTATCTCTTTATTTGTTCATAAATTTGAGCTGTGGAAGCTCAAAAAATAGTGACTAATGAATGGCTGAACCAAAGGCAAAACTCTCAGAAACAAAGTGCAATATTCTGGCTTGGGTAAAATAATCAAAGGAACAAAAAAAAAACCCCAATAATAATAATAATCAAAGGAACCTAGTGATGATGGTAGGTTATGGGATAGAATGGAGAGTCTGTGGAGCATGTTATTGTCTCCCTAGAGGCTTCTACTTTGCTTATTTTTATTTTAAATTTAAGTAAATGTTATACCCATTTTTTTCCACAATGGCTTCTATTTAGTTGTACTTTGTCAAAGGCATGAGTTTGATAAAATTCTCAAGCTCCTTCAAGAATGTAAGGTGCCAACACCTGTCTTCATGGCCTCTCAGCACAGGATTTCTTGCACTACTGTGATAGGACTTTTCCATAAGGAAGAAGCTAGCGTGGATTTATGTTCTCTGCATTGCCTTTACAGTAGAGGCCTATTGTGATACCCTCCACTAACTCCTGATCTTCTTGCACTAGTCCCCAAGGGCCCCCAATATCACGATCTTTGTCTCCTTGCAAAAAGATCCAACATGGAATGCCTGGGTGGATCAGTGGTTGAGCGTCTGCTTTTGGCTCAGAGCAGGGTCCTGGGATCGAGTCCCACGTCGGGCTCCCTGCATGGAGCCTGCTTCTCCCTCTGCCTGTGTCTCTGCCTCTCTCTCTCTTCTGTGTCTCTGCCTGTATCTCTGCCTCTCTCTCTCTCTTCTGTGTTTCTCATGAATAAATAAATAAAATCTTAAAAAAGAAAAGATCCACATATTCAGCATCTTGACCTGACAAAAGGAAATTATCCACAAACACATTTAGTTGAGAGAGTGTGACCAAGTTAGGTCCTTGGAGAGGACAGGAGGCCTAGAAAGCAGAATATATCTCACAGTCTTCCCCGGTACAGAGGCCCTTCCTTTCTAGAGACAGCATCTTTCTTTAAGCCCTTATTTCAGTGGATACAAAAATAAGGGGCTGAGGACGGGGGAGATTCTTAGCTATCATCACAGGCTTCCCATTAAAACTTGAGCTTTGATATTACCATATATTTCCCCTGGTGTTTCATTTTAAAGACTGAGTCCCTGTGATATCTCTTATTTATAGAAGATGCAGTTTGCCCAGCCTCATACCTGAGAAAGGGCAAAGGGCACAGGCATTTCATTTTATCAGAGCAAGTATTCATCGTAAAATACAAGTAAAAGAAGCCAGACCTTCAACTTTCAACCATCAGCAAGTTCTCACTGCCCCCTGCATCTAGCTTTCAGGTGAAGATGCTCTGATGGAGCTGCGTGAGGCCCACCCGTCCACTGGGAACCCTCCACACAGCACAGCTTTCATGCCATTAGCTTTGGCACAGATGCTTGATATAAAACCGCAGCTCTTCCAGGAAGAGCGAAGGTGGCCCTAGCTTGGCAGACCTGCACCATTTACGAGGACGGTGGTGACAGTGGAACCCCTGGACGGTGTTGCACCAGCCACCTGATTCTGCTCATCCATTCTCCAAAATGCAGGTTTGCCCTCTGCAGGAGTGGTGGCTGTGAAGCTCTGGGGGCGGGGGGGGGGGGGGGGGGGGGGGGGAGGTCGGAGAAATATATATCACGGGTCTCACAGAACTTGGCAGCACGTCGCTCTCAAGAGTAAAAACTGAAGCACGATGCCTGAAAACGAAATGTACAATTCAAGCAGAATTTTGCCAAACAGATAAAATAAAGTGAAATTATTTTTTCCTCACAGTAGTCCATCTTGTGATTTCACTAACAGAAGTGAAACGCTAGTCAAGTCAGATATTTTGTATCATTTAACATCCACAAGCAAATTTGTTTTACCTAACAGTTGAGCAACCATGCAGAGAGTGCAAGCTCAGGGGAACAGAAAGCGAAAATATGGTCTTAGCAGCATGATTTAAATTAATTAAACAAGTGTTAATACCTTCAAGCATTTGCACACCATTGCTTCAAGGGTAAGCACTTGGTGCAAAAGCTATAATTTACAAGTTCTACCATTTTAATACTTTCTGTGTATTAGGTAGACGCAGTAGCTGTGTTAGCTGATGCGGTAAACAAAAGATACAGTTGAAAAGCACATGCTATCATAATTAAAATGTTATGCTGACACTATCTTTCTTCCAGGATCTTGTAACATCTGTATTGACTGTGATAAGCATTGATTATCTGGAGTGATGTAAATATTTGGGGAGTTAATAACAATCAGGAGTTCAGTACATGCTAAGACACCAAAGATAAATCACAGGAAATTCAGATCAAAGCAGGTTTGTGAATAAGCTTGTTTTTATAGTTAATGACTAACTATAAAGCGCATATACACATTTCTTTTCTCCAACGAAATGCACAAGGAAATGTCATAAAGAAACATCCCATCCTGTGTAGCATTTCTGTACATCTGTCGAATTTCCATATGTAGAGAGGAGGATGTCAACACACAGCACTACAAAGACTGAATTGATCCAATCCATCAAGTATTTAACATGCACTTTTAAAATCATTAAAAAGTTCTTTGAATTATTAAGACCTTTTTTCAAAAGAAAAAAAAAAGCCCACAACTTATAAATCTTGCATTTCCTGAGAGGTTAATTTAAGGATGCTGGGGTCAGCAGTTACCCAGTTGTAGCAAAGATCCTGAAATTTCCCTTCAAGTACAGCCTGATACTGAGTTTAAAAAAAAGAAAGAAAGAAAGAAAGAAAGAAAGAAAGAAAGAAAGAAAGAAAGAAAATCTCATGCAGCCTTACCAGTAAGACATCTTACACTCGTGAACATTATTTTGAAGAGTGAACACATACTGGAGCCACTGAATTGAGGCTCTTTTTCAGTTTATCAAAATGGGTACAGAAATAACCGGTGGTCTATGACCTACTCCTTACATAGAGACAGATGGGTCCACAAACTTTTCAGAATATAAAGTCATCCTTAACATTCTTTAATCCTTTTTTAAGATTTTATTTATTTATTCATGAGAGACATAGAGAGAGAGGCAGAGACACAGGCAGAGGGAGAAGCAGGCTCCCTGCAGGGAGCCCGATATGAGATTCGATTCCAGGACCATGGGATCACGACCTGGGCCAAAGGCAGACGCTCAACCACTGAGGCACCCAGGTGTCCCAGTCACCCTTAACTTAACCTAAAAGCCCATCTAAAAGTACTGCCTCCTTTTTCTTTACCCTCACCTATTGGCATTGAACTTTCAAAGCAACTCACTGTCTCCTTGCCCCTAACACTTACTTCATCATAGTCCCAGTGCCTGAAACACATTCATTCCCTTTACTATCTGCTATTTAACTGCTCCTGGGTCCATCATAACATAACTTGGTCTTCATATCCTCTGGAAACTCTTTCTTTTTTTTTTTTAAATAAACTATTTTTTTTGAAATTTTTATTTATTTATGATAGTCATAGAGAGAGAGAGAGAGAGGCAGAGACACAGGCGGAGGGAGAAGCAGGCTCCATGCACCAGGAGCCTGATGTGGGATTCGATCCTGGGTCTCCAGGATCGCGCCCTGGGCCAAAGGCAGGCGCCAAACCGCTGCGCCACCCAGGGATCCCCTGGAAACTCTTTCTTGATGCGCCCTACCCTAGGTCAAGTTCATTTTCAAGGTCCTCCCACAGCACCCTGTGAATATCCCTATCAAAATATTTACCACTTTGTACTGAAATGGCCATTTTTCTAGTCTATCTCTATAGATCTTGAGCTCTTTGAATCAGGGACCAAGCTTTATCATCTTTATATTCCCAGGGAACAGCATATGGCTTCCACTCAACACATGCTCAGTGAATATGAAAGTAAGTCAATGATACGTTCATCCTCATGCTATAACATGATTCTGAGAAAGACCCTACCAGAAGTGTTCCACATCCAGAACAGAATGAAGACTTATTCTAAGCAAGTTTCAGGGTTCAATAATGCCCTTGACTGGTCTCAACAATTTAGAGAAGATCTAGATCCTTTGAGATCTAAGAGCAAAGTAAGAAGCTAAGAGAAAAATTAAAGACAATCTAGATTTGCAAACTAGAAACATTTACCTATGAAAGCCAGTCGGTAATCAATATGATGACCAATATTTTTCAAAATGGCATAGGCTAGCAAAATGCTTCCCAAACCTGGTTGCCGCCATTCCTGTTTATTCCAGAGGTGGGAGGTGGGAGGAATTAGAAGGGGGAGGGGGAGGAAACATGTCCATAAGACATATACTAGAGGATTTATAATAACCAGGAATTGGAAACATCCCAGGTATTCCTCAACAGAGGGATGGCTAACCAATCTGTGGTATATTCATAGAATGAAATGCTACTCATCAATAAAAAGAAACAAACAGCTGATACAGCCAACAACACGGATAAATCTCAAAACCATGCTGAGCAAAAGAAGTATCACACAAGAATATATATTGGGTGGTTTTCTTTCCATGAAGTTCTAAACAGGCAAAACTAATCTATAATGAAAAAAGTCAGAACAGTAATCACTTATCCTGGAATGAGCCCTAAAGAGATGTTCTACTGTGATGATAATGTTCTGTATCTTACACAGACATAATCTGTGTCACCCAGAGGTTGCATGGGTGTGTATATTTATCAAAATGTAACAAATGGTTCACTTAAGATTTGTGCCTTTCACTATATGTAATTTTTACCTTAAAAATAATAAATACATGCGTTCTAGTTGATGATATACCTGCTGACATGTTTAGGCATGAAGTACACGAATGTTAACTTACTTTGAAATGCATCAAAGATGAGTTGATAGATGGAGAAAGGGATGGAAAGACAGACACAATAAAGTAAATATAGTAAATGTTCCTCGTAGACTCTAGGTGGAAGGTATATTGCTACTCAAGTGTATAATTCTTTCAAATTTGTTGTATTCAAGAAATCTTATAAAACAATATTGGAGGTAAAGTATATATTCTGAATCCCCTATCCCAGAGTTACTGGGGGAAGAGGTATAAACTTGCCATTTAGACTCCTAACTCGGGGAAATGAACTAGGGGTGGTGGAAGGGGAGGAGGGCGGGTGTTGGAGGGGAATGGGTGACGGGCACTGAGGTGGACACTTGACGGGATGAGCACTGGGTGTTTTTCTGTATGTTGGTAAATTGAACACCAATAAAAATTAATTAAAAAAATTAAAATAAACTTGCCATTTATCTACACATTGTTAGATTATTAGGTTTGCCAAGTGACTTTTTAAACAGACATCAGCTGCAGGTTTATAGCATTGATACGTAGGATACTGAAATTTGGCCCAATGTAATAATATTTTAAGAATCCACATCACAACCTCAACTTTTTTCTCTCATTTACCACAAACTGATGCCTGAAATTCCACCAATATGCTTTCATTTCATGAGAAAAAAGTAAATAAGACAGTAAGTCAATAATTTACCCACAATGGCACAATAATATAATAGAGCTTTCTCGGCTGGCAGTTATCCTAATATGTATTTTTTGTGGCAGGTATGGCAGTCAAGAACGGAAAAATCAAAAAGAATAAGAGCATGAGAAAATGCCCATGGCAGCCTTGCCTCCTCTCAACTGTGCCTGAAGGGTGCCATACAGCATGAAGTGACCAAATGCAGCAACTCTCTGGGATATTGAAGTAAAGGGGTTTTTTGCCCCTTATGCCTCAATTTCTTCAGTTGTGAAATAGAGACCATCTTTCCTAACTGTAATCCATCATGGTTCCAAGATCGAGTTGCCAAATAAAATACAGGATGCTTGGTTAAATATGAATTTCAGATAAACAGTGAATATTTTTTTTAGTATAAGCATGTCCTTATGATTGTATCATACACTCTTATATTAAAAAAAAAACAAGATTTACTTGATATTCAAATTTAACTGGGCATCCTACTTCATTTGCTGTTTGTTGTTTGCCTTTTGCTAAATTTGGCAGCCCTCTTCCAAGGGAATGCAAACATTAGAATTTTAGCCCAGAACCACTGCTATTTTGATGAAAAATATGACTGAGAAGCCAGAGACTCATTTGGAAAAATATGGTTATTACATGCACAACGGATTTCAGTATATGATGTGAATGGTACGTTCAAGCCATAGGTATGCAGGTGAGGCATCCTGGTTTTCCTGAAGATCAATGCTTGATTCTTCAGGGGCCATTCTGTGTCCAACCTAAAAGGAATAGTGGCTGCAGATAGATATGAAAAGATATGCCCCAAGATCTGTGGATTGACGCAATTGTCTCCATGTGTAAAACTTAGCACGTGACTGGTGAGAATGAGGGGAAAATACTTGATTTGGGTTAGTACATGTACTTTACACAACTCAGAGAAGGGTTGTTTTAACTGAGCTCGGCTCCAGCCAACTGCCTTTCTCCCAACTTGATGCAGAAGCAGGAAGACACTTCTTACTTGTCTGAAGTTAGGAGGAGTTCAAATAATTGCACACATTGAAAGCCCACCCTGGAATCTAGAAGAGGTCACTGGGGCTAACTGAATACTCCGTTGTTTTATTTTAAATCCCACATGAAACAGTCACAGATAAAAAATGAGGTTTTCCTAAAACGCTGACTGAATCTGTTTTGGGAGGAAGGGGGTGGGCAGCAGAGAAGCTGAAAGTTCCCTGCGTGAGCATTCAGCTTCAGGGTGGTGAAGTTAACTATTTCATATTTTTTTAAAAAAAAATATTTTATTTATTTATTCACGAGAGACAGAGAGAGAGAGAGAGAGACGGAGAGAGAGAGAGACAGAGGCAGAGACACAGGCAGAGGGAGAAGCAGGCTCCATGCAGGGAGCCCGATGTGGGACTCGATCCCAATCCCAATCCCAGGACTCCAGGATCAGGCCCTCGGCCAAAGGCAGGCGCTCAACCGCTGAGCCACCCAGGCTGCCCAACTATTTCATATTTAAAGGGTATATTTAATTTCCAAAATCGGGAAATCCGATCTAGAGGCCACCAGGGTAGGAGTCAGACCCAGAAAGCGTCTTGCTTTTTTCTTGTTCACCCTCATAAACATAGGCCATTGTGAAGGAAGTCTAAAAAGAGTTAAAAGTAAAAAGTTGCTGCTAGATAAGAGCTGACCTTCAGAGTGTGCCCCGGCCGTTTCTTCCAGGCTCCTTGTAACGTGCAACCCCTTTACATGGGAGGCGAGGATTTTGAGTCAGGAATGTGTGACGTATTACATGGGCTTTTGAAATCTTGACACCAACTGAGGTCATGCCTAAAGAAACAAGAGTATTTACCTAAATTTGATCTTGTTGTCACATACACATGGACACAAATTATATTTCATATTTTCTGCAAACATAAATTCATTTTCCTCCTTTATAACACAATGTATTTATTATCTTATGCTATTTTAATTTCTCAGCTATTGTTCATTCCACCCGTTTAGTCCTCTACATAGAAGCTTTTATTTAAAAAAAAAAAAAAGACTATGCATTAACTTCTCTTTCTATAACCCTTGCCCAGTTTTTTCTTTGCTTGTTGTAACAGTTTGTACCATACAGAGGCACCAGGATTAATTGTGTCTCCAGTCATTATCTTGTCCTTGTTTTTTTTTCAGACTTGTGGCCTCTGAAATTTTTCAAAACAGCTCAGGACCTAAAAAGACATCTTCTTCACAATAGCATAAACTAATGCTCTGTAGACCCAACAATGGATGTTTATTGCACCTTACAAAACTACTTTAATTACCTTCAGATTACTGGTTTTATTCAAATAGATTCATTCTCAGCTAAGGACGCCTGTGGACATTTATAAAAAGTCTTTACAATGTAGTGTTCTATAAAGAATGATTATAATATTCTCCCCCGCTCATATAAAAAAAATAAAAAGAGATGGATCTGTATTAAATTGGAAAAAAAAAAAAACATTAGGCATTAATGTAACGGGGAGGTTTTCACTCTGTGTGAGTTGAAAGCCTGGTACCTTAAGACTTAATTTTGTCTCCATGAATCCTGGCCTTGTTCCCACACGGCAACTACATCGTCATAATCAGGTTAATACATATCAGCTCATTGAGCTTAACGGAGCCTCTAGTTTATGCTGACCCATTTACTTAGACATAATATATATGCATTTCTTTACCCTTGGCATCAACTGAAAAGATAAGATGTTTGAATATATCTATCTCCAGCATTACTTGGGGGATATACTCCAAATTACTGCAAAAAAAAATAAGCAATTTGTTTCAAATTCTTAATTTATAAATAAAAACAATTTAGGCAATGTATACTGAACACTCAGTATCTCAGACACTTCATTTGTATTATGTCATTTAACATTTATAACATCTCTTTGAGGGATCTCTAATATCCCCCCACTCTACAGATACAGAAACTGAGTCAAAAGGAAACTAAGTTAATCTGTTCAAAGTCCAAAGCAAGTGGCATAGTCAAAATTCAAACCCAGGACTTCCTGGGTTAAGGACTTCCTTAACTTCCCTCCTATAATCTTAATATTTCAAAACATTCCCTAAAAATTAATTCATGTGTGACCCAGTTCACTTAAACGAATCTCCATAGAGACGTGTGAATCTGACAGTCTTTTCTGGTCACCAGTCTCTGTACTATGAATTAAATAAATTCCAACATAGGCTTATCAGGTGAGGATGTGCGCTTGCCTTCAAAGCAACACCTGTATATATATATAAGCCATGTGGCATAGCTTTTTCATGTACGCAATAAAAATGACTGGAACACACGAAAATGCAGCCCTCAGAGGAAAATCATTACTAAACATTGACATCCTGTACTAACATTTCTATCTTTTAATAGGTAGCAAGTCAATTGAGATGGGAAACTCTTCAATTAAGTTAAAATGGTCAAATCGGTTTTGTCTCTAAACACAATCCACAGAGTCCTCTCAGAAAGCCTTGTTATAAGACATAAGACATTCAAAACTCCCTTAATATAAATATAAGGCTGCTCGAGTGCATTGACTAATGAGTTTAACTCAGATATTAGGAATCCCATCCAAAATTTCCTCTCTGCACTATCCTCCTTGATGGAACTTTGACTCTAACACTAGTCTTTCTAATTTATAATATTTTCATAGTTAGTCTGAGGCAAAATCATGAAGTCAGGTTGCTTTATGTTTGGTCTATGAGGCATTGTGATTTATAAAAATATATATATTTCGTCATTCAGATATTTCATATATATTTGGTCTTCTCCACAGTTCCTGGCTCATAGCTCTTAATATCCTTGGAATTTCCTTATGAAAGCCATAAAGATATCTATCATTATGCTAATGAGGTGACTTTTGGACTTCACCTAAGGAATGAAGGCTTATTGCCAGGGGAATCAACCATGTCCCAGTCCCATTCCCCTGACCTCCAGGGATAGGAGAGGGGCTGAAGCTTGAATCAATCATCAATGGCCATTAGTTTAATCAATCATGCCTAAGTAATGATGCCTCTTAATAAAAATCCAAAAGGACTAGGGATCAGAGAGCTTCTGGATTATTGAACACATGGAGATTTAGGGACATTGGCACACTCAGAGAGGGCATGGCAGCCCTGCCCTTTTCCCCATACCCGGCTCTGTGTGTCCCTTCCATCTGGCCATTCCTAAGTTATATCCTTTTATTATAAACCAGTGCTCCAGTATGTAAAATGTTTTTCTGAGTTCTATGAGCCACTCTAGTAATCGAACACAAAGAGGGGGATTATAGGAACCTCTGATTTATAGCCAGTTTATCAAAAGTACAGTTGACAACCTGGGCTTTTGACTGCTCTCTGAGGTGTCTGTGGGTGGGGGGCCAGTCTTCAAAGACTGAACCCTCAACCTGCAGGATCTAATGCTATCTCTAGTAGGCAGTGTCTGAACTAAGTTGAATTCTAGGATACCTTGCTAGGTGTCTGAGAACTACCTGGTGACACAGATGTTGGAATTGGTCTTAGAACTTCAAAAGAGCCTCCTCTCCATTCTTAAGAACTCCAGCTCCCTCTTCTTCTCTAAGTTGCTATCTTCCTTCAATACTTCTTTTACAACCAGCCATCCTGGGTTTTTTGACCCTATCACTTCACTGGTAAAGAAAAAAGCAACAAGACTGCCAGTCTAAGGCAAAGCATCCTTTGGGAGAGAACTTTAGGCACCAACGCTCTGGATAGGGAGGCATTTGGGATTAAGATCAAAAGAAGCTCAAAAGCATGAACCTCTTATATTCATGCTAAGATCAGTCTACAGATAACTTGAGTCAATACCTCCCTCCTTTCCTTAAAGTTATGGAAAACGGAGGAAGAGAAAAAAAAAAAACCTTTGCCTTTAATATTTGAAATAGAAATCAGAGTCAAGGGAATTTGCAGAAAGTGTAAGTAGTCCTAAGTCGACCTTCATTCTTAAGTAGGAAACCCACCAAAACTAAAAGCAAAATTAACGAATCCCATTGCAATGTTTGGCAGCCTTAAAGAAGGCATCAAGAGAACTAGATGTCTCACTAGATGTAGCTCACATTCCTATGGTGAATTTCTTAGACAGAGATCTTCAAACACAGAGTCCAGGTACTCCCCAGTGGACGGCACTTGCATTGCAGAGTGATTAGTAAAAAGCTTTCAAGCGTAAAGGATAAAATATGAATTTAATTGAGAAATGAAATGATAAATTTCAACTATAAAAGAAGAGCTTTTCCATGTATTTTGTAAAACGAATGATAATGAGTAGCAAATTGCTCTGATATTTAGATTCCATAGGATACATTTAAAAGAATGATGTAGCTATTTATTTTAGTTTTATGGTAATCCATTTCCAGACCCACGTGTTCCATATATACTTTCCTAAACTGATCTGCTTAAGAGTGAATCCTGGTCAGGGCACCTCACCTATCCTCCTTTCCCATCTTCCTTGCACAATTGCCCTTTACCCCCTTTACAAAAGAAAGACACTTCTTGCCCTTTCTGAATCTTATTATGCTACACTGTATGAATTCTTTGAGGTGGCAAAGGGACAATATGAAATATGTATGTCTACTAAGCCTCTGTTAATCAAGACATGAGCCTGCTTTTCAGTTGTGTATTTTGTATGATTTCGAGGCGGTAAAAAGTTTCACATTGACCTTTGACAGTTCAACACTACATCTTGGGTAGAAATAACATATGTCAAAGGTAACTGATGGTTATATTTCCTTGGCCATGTATTCAAACTCATAAAAGAAACATGTTCATTACTTTTCCAAAAGAATATTGGGTATCATAGTGCTATATTCATTTCTCCTCCTTGGGATTGTCTCCAGTTTGCCATCAACCATTTCTCTGAAACCTATTTACTCTTCCAATTCATTTATTGAATTTAAATGAACTCAATAGGAAGATGTTGTGGATCCAAATGTTATGATTGCTCTTAAAATTTAATCACCAAGGCAATTTTTGTAGGCACTGCACTTATTAATAGTCCAATAACTTCTCTTCCTTTAAGGTTAGTTTTTATTGAATCTTGTCTCAACTAGCAAATGTGGTATTTATTTATAAGACACATGAACTAATTGAAGGAGAAAACCACATCCATCATCTGAAGAGATACTATTTCAATAAAATTTTACTTTTGATGTTTAGTATTTACCAAAATGTGAGATGTATTTATTGATTATTTATTGTTTTACTCAGTCATGCACTAATAATAGTAATGTTTCAACCCAGAAGGTGTTTAAAAATATGGTAACATGAATGAGTTTATTATTTTAATAATTTTATTAACATTTTCAAAATGCAAGCTGTTTATTATAAGTTTTAAAATTCATTTAAAAATAATAAAGTCATTCATGTTAACATATTTTTCATGTCTTATGAAAAATAACCACATTTCTCAAAAACAAAACAAGTTAGTAAGAAGGGTGATTCTATTACATTTTTGCAAGTATCTTTAACATCTGGCTTAGAAGACAACTGCATTCTCATATCTGCTTCTGCATTTAACCTATTTGAAAATCCATTTGGTTAAAATAAATGAAGAAAAATTAGTCTCTCAAAGATATGTAACTGGAAAAGGAGAGAGTATTTTAATTAACCTTTTAATATCATTGCAGATATTCTTTTTTGACACTACACCAAAACTCAACAAGTGGTAGTTCCTTAAAGGTTAGTTGCAATGTGAATCTGAAAGCATCAGTGAAGTCTTCATATTCTGTTAAATACCATTGACCTATCTTGGGCTTTGAATGGTGTTTCTCCTGTGCATGATTTTGGAACATTTTACACTGGTAATTTAGAAAATAAGTATTCACCTAGGTAAGCAGATTTTCCAGGGGTTTGAGACATTTCATTATGCAATATCAAAAATTCACATTAGCTATCGCCACTGGTCTCCAGAAAAGACTTGACATTTTGGGAAGCTGCCATGTTCCCAGTAGCAAACACAAATTTTCCAAAATCTACATTTTGTTTGAAAACTTTACTTGTATCTCTGACAAGTACTATCAGTTGTCTTTCTTGACATGATAGACTCACTTGGCTCATTTTTCAAAAAATGTCTAACAAACATCCGAGTCTGAAGAACCATAGTTTTTCCGTCAATAGCTCCTTCAGGTAAAATGTGGTTCATGATAAAAAAAAAAAAAAAAAGTAATTGATTTAGTTACCCACTGAAATAATTGCAAAATGCTTTTTCTTAAAATAACTGTGTGTGTTCCCATGTTGGCACACAGAATATCAAAAATATGTAGACTCAAGGGTCAAAAATTAATAAAATTAAAAAACATTCTTAAATGCAACTGGCATTTTTTTTAAATCATGATTTTGTGGAAAGGAGGTATACACTCACTAATAACTATAGTTGAGCGCCTATCTTGGGTTCTTGCTAAAATGCCAGCAGTTTTATCCACCATTGCTTTTGCATCCTCAGTATAAAGGCTAACCTGGTGGGAAAGGCAAATAAGTGTCTATTATCTTTATGAAAATATCATTAATCTGGCAGATAACCTGAAACAATCTTCATAACTCCATGGTCCATGGGCCACATAGCAAGACTAGGGCTAAGCTGTTTTGATTCCATTGAATACATTTAGAAAGTAATCTAACCAACATAAAGTTTTAAACATCTATAATTCATCAGAAATTGCTACTATTCTATGTCAGCCACTAATGTAAAACAAAATTGTACATGTCAACTTAAAGATGTATAGCAGCTATCCAAAGATCTTTCAGGCGAAATATGATTCAAAATTTTTGAAACTTATTCCTAAACCCAGGCAAGCAAAAATACAATTGTAGGAGCCACATTTATTATGTGTTTGCCTGGATTTTATCTTATGATAGTTTTCCAACAAAAAAAAATATATCCATTAGAGGATTCAGAAATATTAAAGTATCTTTGTCTTCCACTCTCCATAAATTCACATTTTCTTAAATTTAAAAATAGCATATTAAAATTATTTAAAGTAATAATGAATCCCATGAGCCTACGGCCTTAACACAACTCTTTATTTTTATACATTATTCACACTAAGCACTCACAATTTACCTAGATGAAATTGTAGTATACAGAACCATCTGGAATGTAGAAATTTTTTAAGTAAAGTAAAGTATAAAGATATAAGAAATGCTACCATGAGACATATACTATTGACATTTTATTTCCTACTATTTTTTCTTTATGTAAACACATATTTACATAGATATACACAGAGACTTACAATTAGTATCATTTTATGCCTGTTTAAGTTTCCTTCCTTTTCTTTAACTTTGTAAGCATTTTTCCATCTGCTTAAATATAGTTTAATAACATTAGTATTAATGACCACACAATATTCCATTATATATACACTCTAAAACTTATGCTTTTCTCTCATCTTCAATTTTATTAATATTATATATTAGGCCATATAAATTTTTGTCTACAGCTATGATTATTTCTCTAGGATAATATCTTACGAGAGGAATTAGTGAATCAAAGGGTCAGAACTATTTTCATGCCATGTTACCACCAGGAAGATTATACCAATTTACATGCGCACCAGCCCTAGAAGAGTACATTTCTCTGAATGCCTGCTAACATCAAATATCACTTTTTTTTCTCATATTTGCCAAACTAATAAATAGAAAAGGCATATGATTAAGTTTATACCTCTTTGTGCTGAATATATTTCTTAGTTTACTTCCAGGTGATTATTTCCTACTGTGCCTTGCCTAACCATATCTTTTGCCCATTTTCTTTTTTTCATTTCGGGGATCTCGTGTTTTTGCTAATCCATTTTGATGAGGTCTTTTTATGTTTAATATATTAACCCTTGGTCTCTCCAACACCAGTGATAAATGATTTCCTAATTTTTATTTGTCTTTTGGGTTTATAATTTCAAGAGTGATGTTTTTTATTTTTAAATAAAATATAGATATATTTTAAATAAATGATAGCCATTTTTACTCAGTATTGTGTCTACCAGGAAGACATTTTATTCATCATATTTCTAATTTGTTATATAGGTTTATAGAAAAATTATTGGTTTTGATGATTAGCTAATTAGCCACATTACCAATAGTTTTTCCTAATGGCTATTTCAGTTGATTGTCTTGAATATTTTTGGAGGGACCATAAAAATAATCTGAAAGTAAGTGTATTTTTTCTTCTTTTTTAATAGCTTATAACTCTTAATAATTTCTTCATGCTTATTGAAATGGCTAGAATTTCTAGGATAATATTAAATAACAATAATCATTACCATCCATCCTTGTTCCTAATTTTAGTTGAAATAGTTCTAATGTTTCTGTTAAGTAGAATGTTGACTGTTGGTTCCAGATATTTTATTTTAATCGGACCAAAGAAGAATACTTCTGGTAATAGTTTATCATCATAAAGAATCAATATAGAATGCTGTTAATACCACCTTGGCATCTTTTGTGAAGATCTTTTTTCACATATTTGATGATACCTGTAATAGACTCCCTGATAATAAATATAAATTCTCTTTGCTATAGATTAGTTGTTCTTCTTATGTTAGTGTAACTTTGAAATTTTTTTGTATCTACATTCAAAAATAAAATCTGCAAAATTGGTTGTCATTTTCCTTTTTTGTGTCCTTTGAAAAGTTTTATATCATGCTTACATTTTAAAAATTAAGATTTTCATAATTTTCCAGAGTTCTTAAAAAAAAATAAACAAGTCACTAGAAAGAAAACATTAGGCCCTCAACCTTGTTTATTCAAAATAGTAATAACAGTTTAAGTTTCTCTCATGTTATTAGTCTCTTCAAGACTTTTACCTCTTGATTACAAGAATTTGTAGTAAGTGTATAAGAATTTCTTCGATTATTTTCAAGTGGATTACCATGAACTTCTCTACAGTGTTCAATTGCAAATACTCTTTTGCCTCTCTGTGTGCTGTTCAACACTTTTTCTCATGTATACTTTCATTTAATATTGTTTTCCCTTGTTGTTAAATAGAAGCCAGAATTTTCTCAACATTTTTGCAAATAACCAAGTCTTAGACTGATTTTTCAAGTCTCTGCATTCCTGTTTCTGATATGTTATTCTATCCATGCTTCTGTTATGGCTTCTCCTTTTTTCCTAAGGTTTCCTTTATTATTTGTTTTCTAATATTTTGTGTTGAATGTGTAGTTGATGTATTTTCATTATTTCTTTTTATTTTTAAATCATTTATAAATCAATTTTTCTCTACCACTTTGTGGCAAAAAATCCATTAGTGATGACAAACATTTTTTTATGTTTTTAAAACTGGTCATTGTGGCTTTAACTTCCTCTTTTGCCAAATAAGCATTTGGGAAAATATATGTAAAATGTCCCATGGAATACTCAACTGTAATGACTATATTTTTCATATTTTCTTTATTCCAATTGATGTTTTGGCTATCTGATTTATCCAAAGCTAAGAAAAGTGATGTCTCCAACAATAATCTGGTTTTATATTTTAAATTTTTCTTGTACTTGAACGTAAATTGTATCATGCTTGTGAATCTTGTATTTTACCAATAAATACTAATCATCTTCATCCAGTTCTATTCTGTTTGTCTCACATTTTAATAAATCCAAAGCTATCATGGCCATCTCTTTTTATAATGAATTTCTTTCATCATTTAATTGAACCCTTCTGTAGAAATTATAAATAATATACTCTGGGATTTTTTTGAGCCTTATCTGAGAAATTTTCTCTATGAATTTGAATTTTAACTCCTGTATTGTTGATTACTAAAACACTTGCTTTTACTCTGTATTTATTCTTCTCTGACTTCTTTTCCTACCTTTTGCCATATGAATTGTGCTTTGTTGGCTATCAGCTGCGTCTCCCTCACATAAGACTTTGATGAGCTCTCAGAACCAGACTGGTTTCCTCCCACTCACCTCCACCTCCGCCAGTCCCCAGGTTATTGCCACAAAATAATTGTTACATTTTGCATCTTTTCTTTAAAAGTTGCATTTGTATTGGCATTGAACTTATCCCCAAAAGTTATAAATTTATTCTAAATTCTCTATGTGAATGTTTTTGATATTCACTGCCATTTCTTTTACAGTACAAAGACTCCATCCTTGAACTCTTAATTCTGCTTCATCTACCTGGTGACAGATGTAAGCGATTTTTTTTTTCAAAATAGTAAGAAGAATAGAATTTGGAACACGTGAACATGAATTATGTGTCTGGATACAACATTTCAAAGTCAGAGTCTTTTTCCCTCAAAACTGCAGACGCTATTACACTATCTTCTGATCTTTCATATCACAGGAGATAAAGCTGAGAGCACCTTGATTTTTTACAGATCACTTATTACCCTCGTATGCATTTAAAGCACTTTCTAATTTAACATTCTAATTAAAGAGTAGGTTATTTTCTTATCACTTAAATAATAAGTTATTGACCAAAATAGGTTAACATACTGGCTTAAGTTTCAGACATATTTAGTCACTTTCCACTATTTTCTCCAGAAAAAACTTCTTGGCATTAATCTCTAGACCTCGTCTAGAGATCTTGACCTCTGCCTCCTCTCTCATCACTTTCCACTCTTTGTCTCTTACTGAGTATTATGGGCATTTGCTCTCCATGCCGGCAGTGGAGCTGGCAGGCACACACTTAATTTTTATCATAGGCACCACCATCATTTAAATATTTATGTCTCCCCAAAATTCACATGTTGAAACCTAACCCACAGTGTGATGGTCCTTTGAGGTGGGGTGTTTCGGAGGTGATTAAGTCATCGGAGTGGGGTCCTTATGGATGGCATCGGTGCCCTTATAAGAGAAACCGGAGAGCTCCCTTCCCCTTCCACCATGTGAGGACTCAGAAGGTGAGGACTCACCATGTGAGGACCTGCCTGTGAACCAGGAAGCTGGCTGTTATCAGAGACACCAAATTTGCCTGTGACTTGATCTTGAACTTGCCAGCCTACAGAACTCTGCGAAATAAATTTCTGTTGTTTATAAGTCATTTGGTCTCTAGTATTCTGTTTTAGCAGCCTGAACAGATTACGATGTACACATTGCATAGAAGTCTTACTACAGAGTTTTCAGATTCATGCAAAATCTTTTCTTACCTAATTTCTGTATACTTTACACAACTGATCTTTCATTTGAGCCTCTTCTATATTTTCAGAGTTCATGTCTAACTGAATTTTCATGAACAATGCCAAACAATGTAAATTTTTTTCTTCTGATTCACTCTTCCTTTTACTTATTGATACCTTATATATAGATATATTCTCATATATATGCATATATTTACCTATCCCTTCCTACTACTAGGTGCAGGAATCCCCACTTTTGGAAAGTTCACCCTATGGCAGTTTGCTTCTAGAAAAGACCTGCATTAGAACTTGTTTTTGCAAAAAGAAATCTGAGGATAATTTTCTCTTTTGATGAAAAGAAAGTGAAAATAGCACTGGCCATCTGTTTAGATGAGGCAGCGTGCACTCCTATTATCAAGAGTGGTCCCACCAAGCTTCTACCCCCGGAACTACACTCAGTCTGTTAGCATCAAGCCACCATAGCTTTGAACACTGTGAGCATCTGCACTTCATCCTGATTTATTTTGTGCATCCGTTAGCAAGATGTGTCCTAAGGTATCAGAAAAGTCTAAGACAGGTTATTTTTGGGGTCTGGGAATGCTCAAAAATTTTTCCACGTAAATTAGTGGTAATTGCTTCTTAGATTTATGCCATTTGAGCTCACATAAGTTTCATAGGAACACTGTATTTTCTGATAGCAGAGAAAACTCTACATATGTAAATGTGTACACACATACACACAAAGTTTTTGCTACCTACAGTTATTAACTATACTGGTTTTCATTATTTGTTTTTAAAATAAATAATAAAACTTCACTAGTGAGATAAATAATTCCTATATCTTATTAGTTATTTGCAATTACCATTCTTCTCAAAAGTTTATTTGATAATTCTACCATAAACTGCTTTGTCTCTAATAATTTCCTATTCGAATGTCTCATGCTCCTCGGCAATCATTAAGTTCCCCAAAAAGCTAACCTCTATTTACTTTTTACTCGCTGTAGTACTTATCACAATACCTTGCACATAACCAAGTATTTAACAAATATCTGTTATTTAGTTGTTAATTTAAAAAGCATTGGGTGCGGCAGCCCACCCGCTCAGTGGTTTAGCATCTGCCTTCAGCCCAGGGCGTGGTCCTGGAGACCGGGGATCAAGTCCCACATCAGGCTCCCTGCATGGAGCCTGCTTCTCCCTCTGCCTGTGTCTCTGCTTCTCTCTCTCGCTCTCTCTGTGTCTCTCATGAATAAATAAATAAAATTCTTAAGTAAATAGATAGATAGATGATAGATAGATAAATAGATAGATAGATTGATAGATAGATAGATAGATAAATAGATAGATAAAAGCATTGGGTGTTATATATAAGTGATGAATCAGGAAATTTTCCTGAAAGTATGGAATTGGTAAACATCCGATGACATAAATGCATAAATAACAAAGAGAAAAAGAAAATCTTTTGAACTCATACTTCCTCATCTACATCAGTGCCAGAAGATCGGGATGAAATAATTGAAAATTTTGATGTGCTTTAATCTAAATAATTTGGGGCTTTTGTTAAGCCTAACCTACACAAGATTCTAAATAATCCTACAAGTAAAACAATTTATCACTTTGAATTTTATTTTTACTGTAAAACAAGCCATGTTTGGCTTTTAGTATGTCAAGGGTCTGGTAAAATTCCAGTTCTGAAGATGATCTCTCTTTTGTGGTTCAGATCAAATTTATGAGTTCTGAGGATTTGCTTAATGAGAAGCTTAGGCATGGTTTACCTAAGCTAGAAAGCACATCGCCTTCAAAAGAAGACACCAAAGGATGTGCTCTAAATTCTACATAGCTTGTAAAATATATTGATGTGGGGTGTTAAAATTTTAATAGGTAAAGTTATGAGCAACTAGAAAATCCCCAGTAGCCTAAAATATGTGAGAAATTCACTTAAGACTGAGAAGACTTAATTTCCCATTTTAATGAGTTTTAATTCTTATCACACCAGTTTTATTTAAAAGAGATGATTTTTTTTTTTTTTATCCAATGGGTCAGCCCTATGATGTATCAAAACAAACACCTTCTTTTTTCCTTTTTTTCCACAGAATTCAAAATCTGGAATAAATAAGAGAAAATATAAAACATACAGTACTATTTCAATATCTTCCCCCTCTTCTATAGAGTTGTTTTATAAGCAAATAATTAATAAACATATCCATTTGATATCCCTGAGTATTAAATTATGCAAAATTCTATTGACACTCAATTTTCCAATCATCAAAAGCAGTTGAATTTTCATGATGAAAAAAAAATGAATTTTCATGATGCTATATAATACTTGTTCTGTAATTCATCCCTAATGTTCAGCTGTTTTAAAAAATGGCATCACTCCTTTTATGGTACTATTTCCAGAAAAAACAAATAAGATTTAGAAAGCAATATAGAATTCTGAGGTGTGAATCATGAGATGAAGTTTCTATTCATGGGACACCTGTTGTAAAAAAAAAAAAGGAAGAAAAGAGCAGATGATAATACATGTCCCTTGCTCACATATGTGAAAAAACAAATAACTCACAGATACATTTTTTTGGTTTAAGATGAAAAGTATTGTGTAAATAGAGAATAGAACACTAATTTCCATATCCTTGGGATTATTTTGTCAAATACAAGAATCACTCATCTGCACTGGGTGATATACTATATGTCGGCAAATTGAATTTAAATTTAAAAAATTGTTAAAAAAAGAATCACTCATCTGGCTCTATTCATTAGTTTTCTTCTCATTTCTCCTTTTCATGTCTTCTTCTCTCAACATTATCAAAGGAAAAGAAAAAAAAAAAAAAGACTAGAAAGAAGTTTACCAAGACATTAGCAGACACTGCTACTGGATAATAAGATTATAAGTGATTTTTTGTATGTTTTTTTTTATTTTTCCAAATTTGAAATGCTGAACACATCTTCTTTATAACTGAAATTGTTTAAATTATATTCTTTCTGTTTCAGTGAGCATAATAATAAACTGTCCCATGTAATAGAAATGCTGCTCACTTAACTCTTGACCATCTCACTCTGTTGATATCCCATCCACAACCTTCCAGCATCCTCAGGCTGCCCTCCTTGAATAAGCATGTGATCTATCTCACCGAGCACTCCATACAATGACAATACCAAGGCTGCATAAAGAGGGAAAATCTAAGAAAAGCCATTGGATGAGGGCTTGAGAACCACCCACAAAATTCAGTTCAACAGGGGCTTTCTAGAGACATGTTCCTCCCCTGGGATGCCTGCAGAAAGCTTCCTTCCTATATAAATTTGCCAGAATTCCTCAACTTGCCCTGCAGGGTAGAAACATTAAATCAATATTCAATTACTTATGACTTTCAATTTTTAATTAACATGTGTTTCAACTAGATGGTTGAATGGTCCTTTGTACTTTGAGAAGTCATTATCAGGGGTGTTATTTTCAGCTCCTTTAAAGATACGTACTTAATTATTTATTAAGTGTATGGTTTACATTGTGTCAGACCTCCAGACACCCAGTAGGAGAGATTATTAAGCAGATTAGAGCTGATATCTAAAATCTGTCCATAGCTACTTTAACTAAAGCATAGCCAGGTAAGAATAAAAATATTTAACACATATACAAGAAGAACTGGTCAGAAATCACATGCCACCTATACATACAAGCTGTTGTCTCTGTGTAGATCTGCAAAGCTACATCTTCAAAAAAGAGTGGAATTCAGAGAAGGCTATAGTAAATTTTGCACTTAGAAATAGTTAAACACTTTTAAGGGACGCCTGGGTGGCTCAGCGGTTAAGCGTCTGCCTTCCGGCTCAGGGCCTGATGCTGGAGTCCTGGGGATCGAGTCCCACATTGGGCTCCCCACGTGGAGCCTGCTTCTCCCTCTGCCTGTGTCTCTGTTTCTCTCTCTGTGTGTGTCTCTCATGAATAAATAAACAAAAATCTAAAAAATAAATAAAAAATAAAAAAACAAACACTTCTCAGAAGACAGAAACTCTTTAACATATAAAAAAATGCAACTTTAAAGTAACCTGAAAAAATACACGTAGAGAAAAAAAACACAATTATTTTCACCTCTAAACCTAGAAAGGAAATGAAGTATTATTAATACTGGCAAAACTCCTACTATGAAACAAGACTCCTCTGTGCCAAACATCCTGCTAAGAATCTCTATAAATATCATTTTATTTCATTTTCACAAATGTCCAGGAAGGTAGATGTCATCATCTCTGTCCTATGGACAGAGGAACTAAGTCTGAGAAAACATCATACCCAGGATCACCCAGGCGGTGAGTGGGAGGGTGGGAATTCAAACCCTGGTTCGCTAAAACCGATGTTCTTCCTAAGGTCCGACCACCTCTTTGGGCCAGTTAGGGATTTAGGATTAAAAATATAAGTGGGATTTTCTTTTTCTAACTCCATCACAACACACATTTTTAAAACATTCGTGTATGTCCAACATCTTTCATAAGAAACTATGTTAAATGACTGGCGTAATTATGTTGATACGGACAAGGGTGGCAGGTGGAGGGCTCGGTTTCCCTTCGTTTTGTGTTGCACAAAGACGGCTACATGGGACACGAGGTCTCACCACATCCACGCCAAAGGAATTCTTAATGTCTTAGCTCGTGTTAGCGCTTTCCATCGTTTGAAAATGGCTTTTGTAATTGCCAAAATGTCTTCATGCATTTGCTTCTAAATCACAGAAAGATTGTGAAGGAAGTTAAATAGAAAATTAAGAAACAGGCAAAACGCAACAGCCTCTAGACTGTCGACCTTGATTCAGAACAAATGATGCAGCTGTAAGGCAGCATTACCCCAGCCCTCCTTGCAGCATGGGTTTTCTTTGTCTAATGCGCTCTGCTCGCCTCAAACAAAGGCAAATGGGTAGGAAGATAATTAGATCTTCTTTTTAAAGATGGCCTAGCGGTAGCATCTTTAAAACCACCTGCATCTTTGCAGCAAACGAAATAATACATAAATATAAATGTTTCATGCTGCTATCAAACATTGATAATAAAGGTTTTAATATTTATTGTTACCTTTGGCCAAAGCCTGAGTTCACTGTTTAGCAGGAGAGGCACAGAGAGGTGTGAGCATCGCCTTTGGGTACTACTGATTGGGATGGTGTCGGCATTAGAATATCCCTGTGGGAAAGGGGGCCTGGGCAGGGCCCTCTTAATCTTCTTAACGTTCTCTTCTCTGCCCTCATCTGTAATCAGCTTTCTCGCAGACTCTAATAGATTCTTCTTCTTCTTTTTTAATATAAGGCTCTGTACTTCCTCACAAATCGGGGATACTTAAATGATCCTAGGTCTTTCTGTGGTTCACAGAAGGGGTTTTCCTGGCCGTGCCCTAAGAGAGTTCATTGTCCCAACGTGAGCAATGACCCCAGGCAAAGTGTTTTTCTGTGAACATCAAAGTATTTTGAGCAGTTACTCAAATACCTTATGAATGCGGAGCTCGAGTTTTGTCACCTACACCTCTCGTGGGCTGCAGGCAACTGAAGCGAGGAGGGGCAGGGAAGTCGCACCCAAAATGCAACGGCAGGCCACATGGTGAGGTCTCACAGTCAGCTCCACAGTGCAGGGCACCACTCAGAAGGCTCCGCCAGCAGGGGCTTGCTTAGTCACAGCCACCTTCCCAGGCAGGTACAAGTCATTATGCCCATTTTAGAGATGGTAAAACTGAGGCAGAGAGTCATCGTAAAACTTGCTCAACGGTTGCATGACTAGTAAATGGCAGAGCTGGGACTTGAACCCAGTCAAACAGGCTTTCCAGCAATATGCTGTGCCATGCCAGCCCTGAGGTGAAGCCAGGAGGAAAAGGAAGCTCCCCAGCTCACTAGCACCTCAGGATAACCCACAGCCACCTGATGACCACAACCCCCCGCTCCCTGACTTGTGTTAGGATGGCAGCACGACACGCCAGCTTGCCGATGACTGTGTCTCTCTCTGCAGATCCCTCCTGCCCTAGATACAAGTCACCAGAGTGGGCTCTGAACAGCTCAGCTCATGTTCTCTCCCACCCGGGGAAGATGAACGGCCTCCCTGTCTTCACTCCAGCCCCTCTCCAGGCCTTTCTGGTCATTCATGCTCTTTTCAAGAGTCTTTTGTATGAAAATTCTGTTTTCAAGCCACAATTACCACCCAAAGTCCTCTTCATCCCTGGGAGGAAGAAGTCCTTCCCTTCTTCTCTGCCAATCCCAGCTTCTTCCGTTTTCTGTCTCTCCTGGAGGCTAGCTCAGACAGCTTGGAGTCTCCTATCACATCACTCTTTGTCTTGGATTAGAATTATTCAGATCACATCTTATTTCTCCTACTAGTTGGTAAGCAGGGGAGAAACATCTTTTTTTTCTTCTTTGTCTTCCCTATGGCATCTTCAGTTTGTTACTTGGGTACTATCCCCGTTCCCACGCTCATTTACAACCAAAAAAAAAAAGATAAGAAAAGAAAAGGACGTGCATTCCAGCAGCGAACCAAGAACCATATTTCCAACCATATTTTGCACTACGAAATTCAACTTTTTGAAATATTGCGTCAATTTATTTTCAAAAAATATTTTCCTTTAAAGTAATGCTTATTGTTCTTTGACACTGGTGGAATTGCAAAGGATGATGTAGTGTCATGATATCTTCCCTTATACCCGGATGGTGTTTGATTTACAGACACTATAACGGTAGAAAAAATATCTGTCACGGTGACATCGATCGGTGTTTTGACTGGCTGAGGTTAAGCCATAGAGAGGTACCGTCAAGAGGGAAAATGTAGGGGAACTCCTCCTTGCTCCCAACAGAGAATGTGTTTGATAGCTTCTGGCCTAGAGAGCCACTTCCAGACAGAGCTTGATAAATAAAACCAGAATGTGGCATTAACTGAAATCAGATTCCATAGGGTCTCGTCAGACATTCCACCAGCACCATGACTGGTCAGCTTAATTAAATATCAGGGTCTTTATTTCCCAACCTCTCCATCATGAATTAGAAGGCTACTAATTCATTGAGAGATCAAGTTATTCAAAACAACTGAAGCAACTCTGTGTAGACAATCTGTTATGGAGGAGTTTCCAGTCTTGTGACTTGTTTTGTCTTCAAAGGGTCTTGTTTCGCTATCCACTAGATACTAAAATCTTTTCTTTGCACATTGATGAGACCAACAGGGAAAAGGAAGGAAATTCAATTTAGTCAAAAGTTCTTATATCAAGAGACTGTCAAGAGGTCGAAGAGACCTTAGAAATTATTTAGTACACCATCTAATTTTGAAAATGAAGAAAGTAAATGTCGGAATAAAAAAAGACTTTCCGAAAAACATATATCTCATTAGTGATAAAAACTGATTAAGAATTCTGGAAACCAGACTCCACAAGCAGGATTTACCTTTAGACATAAAATGGGACTTACTAGAAGCTCGTAACAATTACTGTTGAAAATTTTTTGAAATCCAAAATGAGAACTAGGGATCTTATTTTCCTATGCGGCTCTGAAGTTACCAACTTTTCCGGAGTTACATAAACCAATGTTTCTTCCTCTTCATTCTCTATGTCTCTTTTGAACCTAAAAATTGTGTGTGTGAAATAAAATGGCCTATAAATAATATTTTCATGATATCTTATGCTCTCCCCCTTCACCTTGATTTATCAATGGGAGAAATTTTAAAGGAACAAAGGGAAAAAATGAGGGGTCAAGAGACACAGACCTACCCTAGTAAATGCAGAATGTCCATCTCCAGAATTTTCTCCTCTCTGGCCAGGAAATTCATTCTGAATATGTGAATATTCATGAATTCATTGCCTTACCTTTACAACCACTAGGACTGCCTGGTCATACTTCTGGCTTCTTTCCCTTGGGCTTTACCATCCTGTGGACCACCTGTGGATAGACAGCACTTTGAGGTCCTTGACACAGACAAAACAATCCACCAAGCAGCTGATTTTGTCACTTCTAAACTAATTGTATGGCATTTTTTTAGACACAAAGCAAAAATTTTCATTTCTCATCCTCTGTTCCCTGTAGGCAACATAATAGAGTTGTAGGATGTTGCAAGCAATGTACAGGGGAGCTAAACAGATGTGTAATAAGAAATGATCATCCAAGTAAACAGGGTTTTGCTTCATTTATCTCCCTTAATATAAAGATCTCTTTTAATCACATCTAAAGTTACTCAGAGATTGTCTTAAAGATATATTGGATTACATGGTTTCCTGATTGGCCAATCAACACTGCAGAGGTTGAGTGGGGGACCCACTCTTCCCTTCTCCCTCTTCCACGCCCCTTGGGATTTCATCAAAGAGGCCACCCTGAAGTTTCCGGCCTGTGCCTCAGTGACCTGAAACTCATCTATCACTGATCACCATCAACATCTGTTACCCACCCTGCTCAAGATATCTTTCCTCCACTGCTGCATGCACTCCAATAGACAAGTTTCTTATACACAAAAATATTAGTAGCATAAAATATATTAATTCCACAATCTCATTGTCTTTGGTCCAAATTTTAAAAGAATATACTAATAGCACTGTGATACTGTAATACAGAGAGAGGTTTGTTTTTTTTTTATACAGGATATAACAGCTGTTTGCTTTTATTTATCTCTAAATTTTTTCCATTACTTGAAGGCAATCACTCTGTTTTTGCTGTATAAATTTGTTAAAAATTCAAATGTGCTAAAGCACTTATATTTTCATATTTCATATGCGAGGAACAAATTTAAAACAATTGCTGCATTTCCACTGCTTTAATTATTTTATAATTCTCCTTTGTGAGAATGTACTTTTCAAAATATTTCAAGGAATTTCAACTTTAAAAATGACTAAAAGTATGTCAACATAAAGACATACTTTGTAAGTCAAAGCTGAATGGTTTTCCTTGAGTTAATAGAAACAAGCTCCTTCTGGATGTTTAATAATTGTCTTGCTTTTATTCATTAAAAAATTGTTACATACCAATGAAAGACGAAAACGCCACTAAAATCTTCTATGTAAATTTTCTGAAGGTGAACTTGAGAATTTTTCTCAGTATTTTTATGTTTAGAATACTTTTAACTTACAGTGTAAAGTTTTTTTCTCCCCCCAGAGTCAAGATGCTGACTAAAACATAATACTATTTAATTATCTATAGCACTACAATACAGTTTCTTTAGAATTAATTCCAGGAGAGCTAAGAAATTTCTTTCCCATCCCCACTCAAGCATAGTGCCATTCAGAACTTTTACACACATAACCTGCATATAAATATAACCCTTAAGATAATAGGAGTAGTAAGAAAGATAGAAGTTATATAAAGTACCCAGTTTTTCAATCAATATATTGAAGCTATAGGATGTTTACACACTGCTATTCACTTCAGGGAGACCCAGAAGAGAATCCATATCTATTGTACAGGGACATAGACAAAACAACAGGAGTTTCAGCTACGGGGCACCAATTAAAGAATAATGGGAAAACCTTTATGCAGCTAGAAATCTTCTGGGACTACTTGCTTTTAATGGACAGTAACAATTTTGGAACATAATCTTTACAGGTTCTGCACAGAGGTCACTTGTCTTTTGAAAGTTACTCGAATTCTTTCAATCAGCAAATACTGTTTGAGCATCTTCTGTGTGCCAGGTGCAAGGAATACAGAGAGAAAAATTACAGCTCCTGGCCTCGCTGAGCTTATAGTTAAAAGATGACATTCTCGTGGAAACCGGTGATCTGTGCAAATCAGAGGAGGGTTACAAAAGGGCATGTGCAATGCACAACAGAAGTGTGGAGGGAAGGATGCTCACAGCTGCTCCAATAGTCACTCCATACTTCAGAAATGGGGACCTACATGTTAAATGCTGTGCTTAGCATCAGGATTACGAGGATGAAGAAGAAAACAAAAGCATCCCATAGTGTGACAAATGCCATAACAGATGTGCAGAGGATTCTGCAGAAACACCAAGGAGGGTATCTGGCTCGAAGGCGGGGAGACAGGATCTCTTTAAGACCTCACCAAGAAGAAGGATACGTTTTAAGTACTTGCGTTTACAGATTTACTATTCAAGAAATAAATTCAAAACACCAGTTGGATTTCTACCGCTTTATTTTTCTTATAATTTGCTTTCTTCATAAGATTACACTTTAATTCAAGTAGGATTTATAGACAATGGGAGGTCACACGGCATGAGAGTCTGGCAGAGCCATGTTTGGGAAAGGATGAGTAGCTTTGCAAGGGTGGGGAGCAGAGTATATCTGAGGGGGAAATGTCGAACCTGGGAAGGAGGCTGGAGCTCCATCGCAGCAGGCCTTTAATGCCAGTCTAAGCAAGTTGGACTCTATCCCACAGACAACGGGAGCCACTAAATGGCTTTATGAGGAGGAGAACTAGGATCAAATTTGCATTCTTACAAAGATCACCCAGTAGTTGTGAGGGCCTTGCCCTCATCATTCACAATTATGAATCTCACAATTATGTGATTCATAAATCACAAATTCCTACCCCAAGCACAGGCTCAGCCCAGCCCCATCCTCAGGACACATCTTAACAATGAACAAGAGCAAACATAAGGTAACCCTCCCAGAGTCTGATCACTATAGGTCCTACTCTCTCCCAATCTCCCCTCTCCCTTAGCTAGTGACACCATCCTTGTCCCCATCCCACAGCATTTCTGCCTTTAGAGGCTTGACTGCATTAGCCTAAATGTCAGCTTTGGGGACCCTATCTCTCTGATCTGTGGATCAGACCTTGCCCATAGTTCCCCATCTCTGTGACTAAAGAGCATTAACCAAGGATCCACACGGCTTGATTTTCCCCAGGTCCTAAATTCTCCCTCCCTTTCAGACCCTCTTCCTCTACTCTGAGCTCACCTACCTCCTGCCTCTCTTGTTCTGCTTCCCACCTGTCATTGCTGTCCCACTCTCTATGCCTGAAGAAAAACTCTCCACCCAATTGGCCACAGACTGGAATGATCCACCAGTCCCCATCCCATGTCTTGACAGGGCCTTTGATTCTCTCCAATTCCACATCTGTTGGAATTCAGTTTTTACCTTGTGAGCATTTTTTTCCTACCCAGGATCATATTAGAGCCCCTAGGCTGACTCCCCTCTCTGGATTTCCCATTCAGACCCAACCCCCTAAAAGGCTGTGCTTGAGCTAGAGAATTCGGAGCAGGAAGTATCCAGTTTTTGTCTTAACTCTTTTCTCTCATTTGGTCTCCAAGATTGAGAATCACCTTAGCAGTACCCAAGTCCCAGATCTATCAGAGTAGACTGCTTACTAACGCCTAAGTAGTAGTCATAATGGTTTCCATCTTTGGTGGACTTCCCTGCCAGAAATGGTGCAATGCACCTTACCTTCATTGTTTCATTTACCCTCATAGCCACTCTATGTCAGAGGCATAAATAGCCACACTTTGCAAAGAGGACAGTGAAGCTGAAAGAGATTCAATAAGTTTGCCTCTGGTAAATGATAAGATCACTAGAAAATTATCTGAATCCACAGCTCTTTACCAATAGCTATGCTGCAAAGTCTTTGGCTCTGGGGCCATGTAATCCCAAGCGGCACATGCTCTAAGTGCCCCCGAGGACTCTAATCAGCCCTTATCAGCCTGCACATCACTGGTACAGCTGTGAAAAGACTGAAGTTGGTCTGGAATTCCCAAAAGGAGCAGGAGAACAGAGCCAGGTGAATGTTTCCATGTATCTCTTCTTAAGACATGTTAATTCTTTAAGGAGTTAGAACCCAGAAGACAGCTTCTTCCAGAGGAAAGCCATTAATGGCTTAGAGTCTCTAATGTAAAATTGTATAGTACCTGGAACCCTGTCCGTGGGGCCCATATCTTATAACTGCCTTATAGTGAGGTCTTTCACTTTCAGGAATGAATCTGTCTTAGATTTAAGACATACTCTGTTCACACAAATCCCACCAATGAAAAACTACTTAAAACCGCTTCCAAATGTGGTAGACATTTTTTTTTCTTTTAGAAATTTTAAAGTGGCAAAGATAGCTTTGCTACCTGGCAAGTGTTACTAGCTGACAACACTCCCAACCAGTTATAGCATTATCTGCTTTCTTTCTCTTGCTCTAAAAAGTTCAGAGAATTTAGGAGGTTTCACATTTCTCTGGACAGAGGCCCTGGTTTGATAGGTGAAATATCTTTCTGACTAGATGATATATCCGTTTATTTGTATTTATAAAATGCAAGTGACCTTTTGAATGTGAAAGGTCTTTTAACAGATTATCCCTCCACTCTAGAATTTTTTAAACAAGGCACATTTATTCAAGATAAGGGGATAAATGACAATAAAAGCACAGAACATCAATTTGCTATCGGACAGCAGGTTGTATTGTGAAGGTTTCCCCTAAGGTGTTACAGAGCTTATAAAGTAGTATATACATTTAAAATCATATACAACTTGATTTTCAATGCTTGAGAATACCTGTAAATACTTAAAATACTTATAAAAGACTTATACATAATGATATTTTCACTCATATCTACTGGACTATAAACAGGAGCAAGTTTTCTAAATTTTTTAGAAAGTGAAGAAGAAATATGTACAATGAAAAAAATCTATTCAGACATATCTTTCATAATTAGTATATTAAGTCACCATCTATTATATGTCTAGTAAATATTGGCATAATACTATGGGCTTTACATATATTATTTAACATTTAAAATAATTCTATACTAGTCATTATCTTCTTTATATTGATAAGAAAGCTGAGAAGTTATATGACTTCCCAAGGTCATATAGCTGTTGAGAAAGGGGTCAAAGGGTGTCTGGGTGGCTCTGTCAGTTAAGCATCTGACTCTTCATTTTGGCTCAGGCCATTATCTAAGGATCATGAGATCAAGCCCCACTTTGAGGTCCACGCTCAACGTGGAGTCCATTTGTCCCCCTCCCTCTACTCCTACCCCCACTCATGCTCTCTCTCTCTCTAATAAATAAATAAAATCTTTAAAAATAAAAAATTTACCTTTCACGAAGATGACGCCGAAGGTGAAGAAAGAAGCCCCTGCCCCTCCCAAAGCTGAAGCCAACGCAAAGGCTTTGAAAGCTAAGAAAGCGGTGCTGAAAGGTGTGCACAGTCACAAAAAAAGATCCATATGTCACCTACATTCCGACGACCCAAGACCCTGCATCTCCGAAGACAGCCCAAATATCCTCGAAAGAGCGCCCCCAGGAGAAATAAGCTTGATCACTATGGCATCATCAAGTTCCCCCTGACTACTGAGTCAGCCATGAAGAAAATAAAAGACAACACACTTGTGTTCATTGTGGATGTCAGAGCCAAAAAGCACCAGATCAAACAGGCTGTGAAGAAGCTCTATGACATTGATGCTGCCAAGGTCAACACCTTGATCAGACTGGACTCATCTAAACTGAGTGATAAATCTAAATAATTTGAAAAAAAAATTTTAACCATAAAAAATAATAAATAAATAAAATAAATAAATAAAAATAGAAAATTTAAATTTTTTAAAAAAGAAACAGGTTAAGAATTCAAATCCAAGTCCATTTGATTCTAAAAGTGGTGCTCTCCCTACCAAGCATTATAGCTAACATTAACTCAGGAATCACGTTAATTTTATTGCTGGCTCTGTTGACAACTATGTGATGTTGGGCTAATTATTTAACCTGGCTCTTCTTTGGCTTCCTCATCTGTTAAAATAGGAATAACAAGAACACCTACTAAGAATATTGCAGGGATTAAATGGGTTAACACAGGAAAAGTATTTAGAACCATGTCTGGTACATAGTAAGTACTCAAAAACCGATGGCTGTTAGTATCCTCATCACCATTACCCTTACTGTTATTACTACTACAACACAAGGCTTCCTTCATGGGAAACTTCTCTTGACCCTACATTCCTCTCCATCTACCATCCCACTTCATGATCCAAGTGATAGCTAAGCAACAGTTTCCAGCCTCCTTTGCCATTGAGCAGAGTCATACAATTAAGCTCTAACCAACCAAACGTGAGCAAAAGTGATGTGGCCCATCAAAAAGTTCTTACATGTTATCCCTCCTCTCTCTCCATCTGCAGACCTGATGGATCTAGCTTCATATTTCAGAGCCCAAAAGTATTACAGAGCCACAGGAGAAAAGGATTTGTGTCCCCATTTAGATATATGGAACAGAGCATATTACCTCTGCACCTCTGGTCAACTGAAAATTGCACTAATGAAAAATAACCTTGTATTGTGGCAAAGCCATTGAAATATTGGTGTGGTTTGTTATTGACACTAATGTTGCCTTCCTTAACTAATGAGATCATCTCCGATACTCAGGTCATTCTTTGTCCTCAGTTTAGTAGCCTCTCAGAAAATTTTTTCAAACACTCTCTTGTCATCTTGTGATGTCCATGACATCACACTCTTCTGATTTCCCCCCTACATTTCTGCACATTTCTTCTCAGTTTCCCTTACTGGCTTCAGATTCTTTAACTTTTGCAAACTTTTTCTCTAAAAGGCTAGATCATAAATATTTCAGGCTTTGTGAGCCACATGCAATCTCGTGTATTCTTCTCTTATTTTCCTTACAACCTATTCAAAATATAAAAACCTTTCTTAGCTGGTAGCCATGCACAAACAGGCCGCAGGCTGGATTTGGTCCACAGGCTGTGGTTTGCTGACCTCTATTCCAGTTGACTGACAAATATAGAAGTGCTCCCCTCCTTGCCAGCTCAGCTTTAACCTTTACTATCTTTGCTCTGTACATTATCCTTGGAGAATCTTATCCAATCTTCTGCTTTAAACACACCTATATAGGGCAGCCCCGGTGGCCCAGCAGTTTAGCACTACCTTTGGCCTGGGGTGTGATCCTGGAGACACAGGATCGAGTCCCACGTCAGGCTCCCTGCATGGAACCTGCTTCTTCCTCTGCCTGTGTCTCTGCCTCAATCTCAATTGAATAAATAAATAAAATCTTTAATAAATAAATAAACACACCTGTATATTAACATCTCCTAGATATCTCCAGAGCTGACCTTGCCCTTGTGAAACAAACCTAAATGTGTAAGAACCTACTCGACCTCTCCCTTTGGATACCTACTACTATTTGGCTTCTCAAATATAAAACAGAAACAAAAACAAAAACCTGAAAAGACTGCTGATCCCCCCTTCAAACATGTTCGTAGCTCAATAAAAGACACCATCATCCTCAAGCTAAAAATACAGGACTTATCCCTGATGTCCTTTTCCTCATCCCCCAAGCGAAATCCCTCACTAAGATTTGCTGGTTCTATTTTCACTATATACCTGGAATGTGTCTTCTCATCTCTATATTCCTCTGGACCATCACCCCAGTTCAAGCCATCATTGCCTCCCATCTGAATAATTGCAATAGCCTCCTGGCTGGGCTCCCTGCTTCCACCTTCACCTCCAAAAAGCATCTGGATCCTCCAAAGAGCAACTATAGTGATTTTTCTAAAATTTAAATCAGCTCAAGATACTCTTCACATTTGAGTGCTTCCCATTGCTCCTAAAATAAAAACAACCTTACTCTATAGGATAGAGCCTCTTCCTCACCGTCTTCCACCCACCACTTGACCTACCACTCTTCAGCTACATCAGCCTTTTCTGCACCCCCGGCTATTTTCTATTACATCACTCTATTTCCTACTCAGGAATGTTTACAATGTGTACTCGCTTCTATATTCATTTACGTACCTATTATTGTCTCTCCTCAAACAAATACACACACTCAGGCACACTAGAATGTAAACTCCATGACAGCAAGGATCTCACCATCTTATTTATCAATGTAATACGCAGACACGTACCTGGTACATGTTGTACTACATGCATGTTTATGGGACAAGTATGAAGACAGGAATGAAGAAAGGATGACAGAAGTTATTTTGACAAATTTAGTGATACCAACATTAACTTCAGATAAACCAACAATTACACATGATATTTTTCAGCTCAAAATATTTTACAGTCATGTTTTCTATTTCTTTACTTTTCATAAATCCCAAAGTGGGGCCAAGAGAAGTCAAATATCATTAACCTAATTTTACAGAGAAGCATGTTGATATATAAGCAGGTTGGTTTTACCAGATCACTATGAATATGAAGAACATAGGAATTTACTGCAATTCTCTGCTGTGTTGGGCTCATTGTAATTTTCTAGTAGATACTGGACTTTTTATGAATCTCCAAAAAAGAAATTAATTATCCCTATTCCCCTGCTTCTATAAGGGTCTTGATAACATCATTGCAGGCCTTAGGCAAGATGGCCTTTAAAGTATGCTGTGTAAAACACCATGTGACAAAGTTGAGTTCTGTATCTGAAACATGAAATTCGGAAAAAGTACAGTCGCCAAGACAATGTTATATAAGGGATTACAAGGCTTCAAATATGAACTATATAGACAAGAGTACAAGAAAGAGTGTGAAATCACACCCCACTGAAAACAGAGTTTACCTGATGCTCATTCACCAGGGCATCATTCCATTTGAGCCCTGGAGGTTGTAGAAATCTTTGAGAAAAGCCTTGAGAGAACAGAGCAATAATTAAAAGTCTGGGTAACAGATTAAAGGTTAATGGAATTAATATAAAATTCCCCTAAAAAAGAGATGTGAGGAGGAAAGCCATGACATCACTGAACCCTTGATCAAGTTGTCTTTTGCTTCCACTAACAAGTACAATGAATTTAAATTACAAACTAGAGTGATTTCAGCCAGATGGGAGAAGTTTAGAATTAGTGAATCTTTGCATAGGTTTTTCATTCCCTGGTGATAGTTCATTACCAGAGAGCACACCAAGATTTGGGCCACAATGCCATGGTGGAGAAGCTTTTCCTGGGTACCCCTGGCATCTAGATCTCTGCCCCTAATTGGGCTTTTTCTTCTCCATGCTATAAAAGATATGCTTTGCTCCTTTATTCATAGTGGACTGCAAAAGACCCTAGTACCTTAAAGCATAATCCTTCTCAGATACATATGCACTTACATTTGAATCAATGCTAAAGCAACAAAGTTCTGCTTGTAATATTTCAGAAACCAGCAATACAGTTGTGAGAATACTTGAATGGAACTTTAGAACCTTTCCACAGTTTTTCTGAATATTCCATACAGGCAGACACTAGGAACCAGGAACACAGGGGATAGAGGTGGATGGGGAAGGAGAGGATTTTGCAATTCCATTAATAGAACAGGTCATCCACTATCTTGCTACAATAAATAAACTAAAATAAATAGTAAAGTAAAAAATAGTAAGGTAAAGAGCAAATTAATTAATTACATAAATAATAAATTTAAATAATAATAATAAATCAAGGAGAAGAGGCACATGTTGAAATAGCTCTGACCCAAAACAGAGTATAGAGAGTTTATAATGAGGATAAAACTGTAAAACTTGGGAAGGGAGACTAATTCCCATGAAGATATTCTAGTTCATCAAAAAAAAAATCTACTAAATATAGAATTACATTTACAGGCAAAGATCACAAATATTTTTAAAATTTAAAACACACTATAACATACACAAAAATAAATTGAAAATAATAATTTTTCTCTGATGATTCAGAAATAACTTAAGAGTTTTATGGAGGCTTGGGAGCCTCCTTATAAACATCAAATGTCAATAAACTATGGATGTACAACATATTGTTTAATAGGCTATCTTAATAGACTACTCATAAATTTCTATCCATTTCATTAGTATGTCTAAGACACATACCCAAGCTGAAGAACATGGGAGGCTAACTTTTTTCTTCTTCTTTTATATGTTAAATGACTTCTTCAGATACATTTAATAGAACTTGACATGAAATTCAGAAATTTCTGGTAGAACAGATGGAAAATATCTAAAAAGCATTCTGTAAACTTTAAAAAGTGGGGAAGTCAGGGAATAGAAAATTGCCTTTAGATATCTATATCAATAAAACATTAAAAAGCACAAAAATCCTTAGAATTACTTAGATTCCCTCTATCACTACTGCACACGCCACACACACTTTGGAGGAGAACAATGAATATCTGTCACTCAGGCCAGGCAATAGAGGCACCCGCTAATGCGCCAATTTGAACGATGCATTTTCCCTGCTTAGAATCCCCTAACAGATTCCTTGGTTTTCAGGATAAAATCAAGCACACCTTCTTGAAATGTTTTAAATAGGTATTTAATCCCTCTTGCAAATTCTGTTCCCTATCTCAAATATCTACAATCTGAACCAGTCTGAAAACTGTCATCCAGCCTTTATTACCTTTCTTTTTATCTTAGAATGAAAACTCCCAGAAAACTACAGGACAGAGATGGTAGGTGGATGGTGTGGCAATGTCAGATCCTGGGAAGTGAACTTACCATAAATAAGAATGCCATATAAGCAAGGCCAAAAAAAAGACCTCTGGTGAGCAATGCATGGTTCAGGCTCAAAAATTTCTTGCACTCAAAGGTTCAGAGTGGGGAAAAACCAAATACAAAACAAATTTACACAGTAAAAGAAAACCCGGGGTGCCTGGGTGGCTCAGTGGTTGAACATCTATTTGCCCTTGGTTCAAGTCATGATCCTGGGGTCCTGGGATCGAGCCCCACATCGGGCTCCATGCAGGGAGCCTACTTCTCCCTCTGCCTGTGTCTCTGCCTCTCCGTGTCTTGCATGAATAAATAAAATCTTAAAAAAAAAAAAAAAAAGTAAAAGAAAAACCAAGGAAGCCATTAAAAACACATAATATAAAATGGTAAAAGATAAAACACACTAGTAACCCCCCAAAGGTACAATTGTCTCATTAAAACAGTATAATTTTCAGATTTGGTTTTCAGAAAAGGCAAAACTCAACTATATTTGACTTCATATAAAGAAAAGATGAAAGGGATCCATGCAAGGTGGGGAGCCTGAGTTATGCTCAATGCTTGAAGCACCAGACTGACGTGGAGCTCCTCATCACCACTTGTAACAAGAATTGATGTGAAAATTTTTTTAAATTAAAAAAAAAAGGGAATCAGTGGTATGACATGATATCGATCATCCTCACATTACCCATGGGCAGGACACATCCACCTCACATTGCCATAACAAAACATAGTATGCACCAGTACTGAAGAGATATGTGGAAGCAACTGAGACATCCCTTGACAGAAGGAGCTGAGCAAAAATAAGGAAAATATGAAAGATGACAAATGTCAATAGTCATCTCAAGATGAAAAACTAGACATAGACACCACATTGGCAAATTAAAGAAGGTTTTCTAATCAAGAAGATTTAGAAGGAAATCACTGAACATTTTAGATAGAGTGCTAAATGCTAAGTCCCCCAAAAGACCTTATCAGAAGGTCACAGGTACAAATGATAAGGCTAAAAGAAGTAAGGGTCCCCATCAGACATCCTGGAAGCTTGGGCTGTACCACTTCCAAGCTCAGCCTCATAGAGAGGTTATAGTGTATGAAATTGCTGACATTTGACCATTTTTTACCTACACTATCATGAAACTTATTATATAAGGCAAACGTAGATCTGCATGTACGTAAATCTAGAAAATGCTACAGGCCACTGCCTCTGGGCCAGAGGAGCCCATCCAATCAATATTATTCAATATACGACATTATTCTAGGGTGCTACATCTACTACAATACTATTAGGCATGGACATAGACCTCATTTACTATACACAGTCTTTCTCAGACAGAAAAGCCCAATCCAAGTGATTTCCTGGATAATAAGAACAAAGTTCAAATAGACACATACCTCCAAATATATTCAATAATATTTAATGATATGAGAATTTTTAACAAAAGTGAAAAAAGACATTATAATTATATATTATATATTTTATGTATTTCCAATTTAGTGTAAGAAATACAGAATATTTACATAGAAGAGGAAACTAAAAGAAATGTACTAGGTTGTATTACCCCAAAAAATGAATTACATTTTCCTCTTTATTGTTTTTGGTATCTCCAAATTGTTACAATGATTGCCCATTAATCTTATAATCATGAAGAAGCAATTCCTTAAAACAGTGTATTCTTGTAGTAATGTGAAAGGGGATGTAGAGGGTCAGGGAGGTCAATTAGGAGACTCCGCAGCTGCCAAGACAAGAGGGTGATAAGGACCTGGACAGAAGAGAAGACTTAGGATTTATTAAAAGATCTAATTTTATGCAGAAGTTGAATGTAAGTTTTCTAGCTTACGTAGCTAAGTTGAGAGAAAGAGCACTAATTAGGAGAATTTATACAGCTAACAAGGAATGTCTTAGGAAAATGAAAACTTTTATTTTTGATGTGTGTTTGAAGTGACTTGAGACATGCAGGTAGAGATGATGAGCAAATATGGTAAGAAAGAGAGAGAAAGAAAAAAGAAAACAAAGCAGAGAAGGAAAGGAGGGAGGAAGAGAAGGAAAAAAGTGGAAAGATAGGTATGGGTCAGGAGCATAGAATATACACATTTGGGCTGGAGATACTGCTTGGCAGTAGCAGTTTATAAATAGTCATTGATACTATGTAGATCACTATGGGTTTTTTGGTTTTTGGTTTTTGTATTTGGTTTTTTTATCACTACAGTTTTAATAGAAAATGTGATTATATAGGCTTCTTTTCTTCTAGAACAGGATTTCTCATCTTGAGCACAATTGATATTTAGGGAATGGGGTGGGGAGCTGTCCTGGGTATGGTAGGATGTTTAACAACATCCCTGGCCTCTACCACTAGATTCCAGTAGCACCATCTCTCCTCCTCTGTTGTGACCACTGAAAATGTCTATAGCCAGAGCCGAATATCCCTGGGATGGGGGAGATGTAGGGAATACAAAAATCACTTCCAGCTGAGAACTACTGTTCTCAGTGTATGATAGCATTGAGACCTGATGGCCTTCAACAAAAATCTACGTGTTGAGATAAAGATGTTTCACATAAAGATTTTTACTGGATAAATATGTGCCAGGTACTGTGTTAAGTTCTGAAGATTCAAAGTTAAATATGATATGCACCAGGTCCTCAAGGAGTCCATAACCCAGTGAGGCACAGGCGCACACACAAAGAAATATTTGCAATGCACTGGGGAAAGTGCTAGTCTCAACAAGCACAAAATAGTCTAGTAGCAAAATAGAGAAGGCTAGTCTGACAGGAGAAAAAAAGAGTCAAAGAGAAAGTGACATTTGAGTTGGATCTTGAAAGAGAAGTATATGGTTGATACGTGAAAATGACAGGGAAAGATATTTTAAGAGGAATGTATGCAATAGAATATATCCAAAGAACTAATAATGGCCCAGGACTTATATTGAGACATTTTTTGTTCTGCTCATGGATGATTCATGTCTACTTGGGCAACAACATCCCACTTGTAAAAAACTAGCACCCAAAGTGAAAAGCATATTTTCTACCAAAGGTAAACAAAATGGTACTAACTGAGCTGGGCAAAAGAACAGAACTTGTCTTTACAGCTACTTTAGTTCCCACATATTGCCCAGAGCCCTTAAATTGACCTCTTAGGGGGCCGTTAAAAAGGGTTTCTATCCCAGTCAATACCTCAGGAGCAGTGAGCTTTTCCCCTGTGTTAGAAGGAAACCCCTCAGTGAAACTAATTAGACTTTTTTTTTTCCAAAAAACATCCAGGCTATTGATTTGAGAACTGAAAATAGTATTGATGTATACCTGTCAGTTATACCTGAATAAGAATTAACTACAGAATTTTTTAACGTAAGAAAAATATGAAATGTCTACAATTTCTACTGCTATAAGATTTTAACCAAAAAAAATGTCTTTTGTTGTAAATCCGCTTACAAAACACTAAATTAAAGAAATTATGAAATGATTTTGCCAAGTGGCTTAAAATTTTACCTGAGTGTCTTGGTATACTGATATATTTTTTTATCCCTAAAAATATTTGTTTTTAGGGATATTTGTTTATCCCTAAGACTACAATGTTCTTCACATAACATTTATTTGAAGGTTTATCTTTATAATCTCCCAATGGCATTAAGATTTGCTCTGACTTTACTACATCTATACTTACCATTTGTTGAATACCAGTGATAATACATAGCCATTTACAAATATATAGATGCTTCTCAAAGATATTGAAATAAAAAGAACTAAGACCACATTGAGCCCTGCCTATGTGATAGTCACTGTGCTTATGTTTCAGGTGCCTCATCTCACTGAATTCCCAAACCCTAGGTAAAAGGTATGATAATTATCTCCATTTTACAAATGAGCAAATAGGGAGTCTAAGTAACTTGCACAAGTGCCTAAAGCTAAAATGAATGACTCAGAAATAGGCCCACCTGTCCTCCTTCCCTCTCTTTTCAGATCTTAAAGAGTAGAAATACACAATTCAACAGTCCAGTCCAATTTCCTTCTCGTCTTCCACAGCTCCAGACTGGTCTCTCTGGTCCTCAGGGTAAAAGCTATATCAAAACGTCTTCCTTCTTCCTGCCAAGGGTACTGACCACCCCCATGGGTTGTTAGGGCTCAGAGTGGGAAGACTAATGTTCTCCTCCACCAGATGGTGGTGTGTTAGCCCGCATCTAATTCTACTTTGTCTCTTGTGGATTTACTCTTTAATAATACTTGGCCACAAATGTCAGGGATCACTTGATTCTAGGCCATGTCTACAGATGACTCTCTCCCTGTCTCATACGTTTAGATATTATTTTATGTTATATATTTCCAAAACTTACATCTCCAGTATAGACTTCCCTGAGCTCTAGACTTAATTTCCACCTGCCTACTTGAAGTCTCTAATTGGATGTGGTGACATTTCCTGCTCATCAAATCATATGTGGACATAAAACTAGACCATGTTTCCTAGGCAGATGTAGCCATCTGACTGTGTTTTAATGAAATATAAGCAGAAGTAATTGGTGTATAATTTCCTTCCTGGTCCATAAAAACCTCCCAAGTCATGTGGGAGTCATGTGACATGTTGAGAATGGCAAAGTTTTGTCAGCCTGGATCTCTGAACCAGTACATAAAAGAACACTGTCTTTCTATTTACCCATGTGTTAAATGTGAAAAAAAATTACTCTTTAGGCTAATACACATTTTTTAAATCTAATTTCCAGTGAAAAAGGCAGTTAGCCTTCCAAACTAACATAGTTTTCTTATAGGAATCCCAAACCTAACACAATTTCCACCCAAACTTGTCTTCATCAACCTTCCTTAATTTAGAAAATGGTACTGCCTTTCATGTAATCTCAGAGGTCAGAAATCTGGGAGTTATTATTTTCTTTATTCTTCACATGCAATCTACGTAAATTCTATCTCGAAAATCCTTCGCAAAACTATCTATTCTTTTTATCTCTACTGTTAATTCCCTAATCCAAACTACCGTATCATTTACCTGGATTGTGACAATAGCTTTCTAATTTTTCCTTATCTTCTTCCATTCAGGACTACAAGGGAAATATTTTAGGGACTAAAAAGAAAGATAGTACAAATTACAACCAGTTGAGAAGGCCCGAGTAAACCTAATGAAGGAGATTTGAATGATGGATTGGATAGGAATATAAGATGAGGGAAGGTGAGCAGAATAAGCTAGTCAACACACAAAGACCAAGAGGAAATTCAATGAAGTAGGACTGTTGGGTATCACTGAGGACCATACTGTGTCCCTCCTCTCTATTTAAAGGGTTTGACTGATGTAACTGGCGGGCATTAAAAATTATTTCTTTAGAATATGTGACCACCATACCAGCTCTGCAAGAAATATTAAGGGGGACTCTGTAAAAGAAACAGGAAGTCCAAGGAAACAATCCACAAAAACAGGGACCGAATATGTATCATGATGACACTAAATTCCTATCTTTCAATAATAACTCTGAACAAGAATGGGCTTAATGACCCCATCAAAAGGCACAGGGTTTCAGACTGGATAAAAAAGCAAGACCCATCTATTTGCTATCTACAAGAGATTCATTTTAGATGTAAGGACACCTACATTCTGAAAATAAAAGGTTGGGGAACCATTTACCATTCAAATGGTCCTCAAAAGAAAGCAGGGGTAGCCATCCTTATATCAGATAAATTAAAGTTTATCCCAGAGACTGTAGTAAGAGATGAAGAGGGACACTATATCATACTTAAAGGATATATCCAACAAGAGGACCTAACAATAATGAATATTTATGCACCAAATGTGGGAGCTGCCAAGTATATCAATCAATTAATAACCAAAGTTAAAAAAAAATAACCAAAGTTAAGACATACTTAGATAATAATACACTTATACTTGGTGACTTTAACACAGCACTTTCTATAATATTCTAAGCACAACATCTCCAAAGAAACGAGCTTTAAGTGATACACTGGACCAGATGGATTTCACAGATATTTACAGAACTTTACATCCAAACGCAACTGAATACACATTGTTCTCAAGTGCACATGGAACATTCTCCAGAAAAGACCACATACTGGGTCACAAATCAGGTCTTAACCAATACCAAAAATTGGGATCTTACCCTGCATATTTTCAGACCATAATGCTTTGAAACTAGAACTCAATCACAAGAAGTCTGGAAGGATTTCAAACACGTGGAGATTAAGGACCATCCTGCTAAAAGATGAAAGGGTCAACCAGGAAATTAGAGAACAATTAAAAAGATTCATGGAAACTAATGAGAATGAAGATACAACCATTGAAAATCTTTGGGATACAGCAAAAGCAGTCCTGAGGGGGAAATACATCGCAATACAACCATCCATCCAAAAACTGGAAAGAACTCAAATACAAAAGCTAACCTTGCACCTAAAGGAGCTGGAGAAAAAAACAGCAAATAGACCCCACCCCCAGCAGAAGAAGAGAATTAATAAAGATTCAAGCAGAACTCAATGAAATCGAGACCAGAAGAACTGTGGAACAGATCCACAAAACCAGTAGCTGGTTCTTTGAAAGAATTAATGAGAGATAAACCATTAGCCAGCCTTATAAAAAAGAAGAGAGAAAAGACTCAAATTAATAAAATCATGAATGAGAAAGGAGAGATCACCACCAATACCAAGGAAATACAAACGATTTTAAAAATTTATTATGAGCAGCTATACGCCAATAAATTAGGCAATCTAGAAGAAATGGGCGCATTTCTGGAAAACCACAAACTACCAAAATTGGAACAGGAAGAAATAGAAAACCTGAACAGGCCAATAACCAGGGAGGATTTGAAGCAGTCATCAAAAACCTCCCAAGACACAAAAGTCCAGGGCCAGATGGCTTCCCAGGGGAATTCTATCAAACGTTTAAAGAAGAAACCATACCTATTCTACTAAAGCTGTTCAGAAAGATAGAAAGAGATGGAGTACTTCCAAACTCGTTCTATGAGGCCAGCATCACCTTAATTCCGAAACTAAAGACCCCACCAAAAAGGAGAATTATAGACCAGAATCCCTGATGAACACAGATGCAAAAATTCTCAAAAAGATACTAGCCAATAGGATCCAACAATACATTAAGAAGGTTATTCACCATGACCAAGTGGGATTTATCCCCGGGATGCAAGGCTGGTTCAACACTCGTAAAGCAATCAATGTGATTGATCATATCAGCAAGAGAAAAAACAAGAACCATATGATCCTCTCAATAGATGCAGAGAAAGCATTTGACAAAATACAGCATTAATTCCTGATCAAAACTCTTCAGAGTGTAGGGATAGAGGGAACATTCCTCAACATCTTAAAAGCCACCTACAGAAAGCCCACAGCAAATATCATTCTCAATGGGGAAACACTGGGAGCCTTTCCCCTAAAATCAGGAACACGACAGGGATTTCCACTCTCACCACTGCTATTCAACATAGTACTAGAAGTCCTAGCCTCAGCAAGCAGGCAACAAAAAGAAATAAAAGGCATTCAAATTGGCAAAGAAGAAATCAAACTCTCCCTCATTGCAGATGACATGATGGTGTACGTAGAAAACCCAAAAGACTCTACCCCAAGATTTCTAGAACTCATACAGCAATTTGGCAGTGTGGCAGGATACAAAATCAATGCCCAGACACCAGTGGCATTTCCAGACACTAACAATGAGACTGAAGAAAGAGAAATTAAGGAGTCAATCCCATTTACAATTGCACCCAAAAGCATAAGATACCTAGGAATAAACCTAACCAAAGAGCTTAAAGGATCTATACCCTAAAAACTACAGAACACTTCTGAAAGAAATTGAGGAAGACACAAAGAGATGGAAAAATACTCCATGCTCATGGATTGGAAGAATTAATATTGTGAAAATGTCAATGTTACCCAGAGCAATTTACACGTTTAATGCAATCCCTATCAAAATACCATGGACTTTCTTCAGAGAGTTGGAACAAATTATCTTACGATTTGTGGGGAATCAGAAAAGACCCCGAATAGCCAGGGGAATTTTAAAAAAGAAAACCATAGCTGGGGGCATCACAACGCCAGATTTCAGTCTGTACTACAAAGCTGTGGTCATCAAGACAGTGTGGTACTGGCACAAAAACAGACACATAGATCAATGGAACAGAATAGAAAATCCAGAAGTGGATCCTCAACTTTATGGTCAACTAATATTTGACAAAGCAGGAAAGACTATCCACTGGAAAAAAGACAGTCTCTTCAATAAATGGTGCTGGGAAAAATGGACATCCACATGCAGAAGAATGAAACTAGACCACTCTCTCACACCATATACACAAAGATAAACTCAACATGGATGAAAGATCTAAATGTGAGACAAGATTCCATCAAAATCCTAGAGGAGAACACAGGCAACGCCCTTTTTGAACTTGGCCACAGCAACTTCTTGCAAGATACATCCATGAAGGCAAGAGAAACATAAGCAAAAATGAATTATTGGGACATCATCAAGATGAGAAACTTGTCCACAATAGCCAAACTGTGGAAGGAGCCTCGGTGTCCATCGAAAGATGATGGATAAAGAAGCTGTGGTTTATGTATACAATGGAATATTACTCAGCAATTAGAAACAACAAATACCCACCATTTGCTTCAACGTGGATGGACCTGGAGGGTATTATGCTGAGTGAAATAAGTCAATCGGAGAAGGACAAACAGTGTATGTTCTCATTCATTTGGGGAATATGAAAAATGGTGAAAGGGAATATAAAGGAAGGGAAAGGAGGTGTTGGGAAATATCGGGAAGGGAGACAGAACATAAAGACTCCTAACTCTGGGAAGCGAACTGGGGGTGGTGGATGGGGAGGAGGGCGGGGGGTGGAGGGGAATGGGTGACGGGCACTGAGGCGGACACTTGACGGGATGAGCACTGGGTATTTTTCTGTATGTTGGTAAATTGAACACCAATAAAAATTAATTTAAAAAAAAAAGATGAGAAACTTTTGCACAGCAAAAGAAACAGTCAACAAAACTAAGACAACCTACAGAATGGGGGAAGATAATTGCAAATGATCTATCAGATAAAGGGCTAGTTTCCAAGATCTATAAAGAACTTATTAAACTCAACAGCAAAGAAACAAGCAATCCAATCATGAAATGGGCAAAAGACACGAACAGAAATTTCACCAAAGAAGACATAGACATGGCCAACATGAGAAAATGCTCCGCATCACTTGCCGTCAGGGAAATACAAATCAAAACCACCATGAGATCCCACCTCACACCAGTGAGAATGGGGAAAATTAACAAGGCAGGAAACAACAAATGTTGGAGAGGATGCGGAGAAAAGGGAACCCTCTTACACTGTTGGTGGGAATGTGAACTGGTGCAGCCACTCTGGAGAACTGTGTGGAGGTTCCTCAAAGAGTTAAAAATAGACCTGCCCTACGACCCAGCAATTGCACGGCTGGGGATTTACCCCAAAGATACAGATGCATTGAAATGACAGGAGACCTGCACCCCAATGTTTATAGCAGCAATGTCCACAATAGCCACACTGTGGAAGGAGCCTCAGTGTCCATCAAAAGATGATGGATAAAGAAGATGGGGTCTGTGTATACAATGGAATATTCCTCAGCCACTAGACACCACAAATACCACCATTTGCTTTGACGTGGATAGAACTGGAGGGTATTATGCTGAGTGAAGTAAGTCAATCAGAAAAGGACAAACATTATATGGTCTCATTTATTTGGGGAATATAAAAACTAGTGAAAGGGAATAAAGGGAAAGGAGAGAAAATAAGTGGGAAATACCAGAGAGGGAGAAAGAACATGAGAGACTCCTAACTCTGGGAAATAAACAGGGGTAGTGAAGGGGAGGTAGGCGGGGGGTTGGGGTGACTGGGTGACGGGCAATGAGGGGGGCACTTGGCGGGATGACCACTGGGTGTTATGCTATATGTTGGCAAACTGAACTCCAATAAAAAAATAATAATAAAATAATGATAAAAAAGGAAAAAAAATAAAAATTATTTCTTTAAAAAAAGGATTTCTTGGGGCACCCAGGTAGCCCAGCAATTGATTGTCTGCCTTCAGCTCAGGGCATGACCCCGGGGTCCCAGGATCGAGTCCCACGTCGGGCTTCCTGCAGGGAGCCTGCTTCTCCCTCTGCCTGTGTCTCTGCCTCTCTGTGTGTGTGTGTCTCTCACGAATAAATAAATAAAATCTTAAATAAATAAATAAATAAATAAATAAATAAATAAATAAATAAATAAATTATTATTTAAAAATATGTTTATACAAGAGATATTCTGTCTTAAAATTATCAAGGCTCAATTCCCAATCAATCTAAAAGAATAATTTTCTTTAACTGAATTGTTCTATAAATAAGCTCCTGTTTATAACACTTGGTAGTTGTCATTCTTGCTATCAGTGATATATTTGTTGACGAAGAAGAAGTAATTTTATTGCTTGAATTGATGCTTGATTTGAGACAACAGTGAACTTATCAATGAAGTATGTTTTAGATTAAATAAATAAAAAGTGTGCTTTTTAAAATGTTTTTCAAAAAAAAAAACGAAAAATAAATAAAATAAAAAATAAAAATAAAATGTTTTTCCAAAGGGGGAGGGGGACGGGTGATGGACTTTAAGGAGGATACAAGATGTAATGAGCACTGGGTATTATATAAGACTGATGAATTACTGAACCCTATCTCTGAGACTAGGAATATCCTATATGTTAATTAATTGAATTTAATTTTTTTAAAAGATTTTTTTTCAAGTAAATTGTATTGCACACAGTTGCATATTATATCTATATATAGGTTATTCTGGATTTTTTTATATTAAAAAATAAATGATACAAAGCAAAGAAGGTTCATTTCTGGTTCAAATTTTAAAACTGATCATTAGGGCAGCCCTGGTGGTGCAGCGGTTTGGCGCCTCCTGCAGCCTGGGGTGTGATCCTGGGGACCCGGGATCGAGTACCACATCGGGCTTCCTGTATGGAGCCTGCTTCTCCCTCTGCCTGTGTCTCTGCCTTTCTCTCTCTCTCTCTGAGTAAATAAATAAATCTTTAAAAAAAAAATAAAAAATAAAAATAAAACTGATCATTATAAAATAAGAGAGACAAAGACAATTCCCTACTGTCCTAGCTTTCTGAAAGTGAAACATACTGTCCAAGGAAAATCACTGGTTTAATCTCTTTAAGCTCATGGACAAAAAAATAAGAGAAACTTTTAAACTCTTTTATGCTCGAACTGAAGCAAAACTGTTGAGTTTCTCTAGAAAGTATACAATGCCCCTCTTCACTGAGATGTTTTAAGTGGGAGGGAAGTTTGTAGACAGACATATAATTGTCAATATATTCAACATGGCAGGGGGTAGCAGGAGACTTGTGCATAAGTTATACAGGTACAGGGTAATTAAATATATGTTCTATATGTACATCCCTATATTCCCATATCTTTTACAGATATGAAGATATCTAGAAAACCAAGTATTTTCTAGGGTATGGATAAATCCACAAAGCCAGATAGCAAACACATTCAGATAAACAATGAGCAAGTAGCAATGGAAATGGTTTCTATCCAAGCTAAGGAATGACTCCTCTGAGTTTTTCCCATGAGGCAATACATAAGCCCAGTAATAGTGCAGGACTCCAAGGCTCCAAATAGTGTTGTGGAGATTAGAAATATAGAGTATATGATAAATTTGAAGCTCTTGCAAAAAAAATATGGAAATAGACTGCCATAAAATAGATTATTTGGCAAAGCAAAACTGAGACCACTTTCAGTAAGTTTTAAAGGGAAACTCTCAACTAAGTATTTCAAACCAAAGTATGTATTTCTTGAAATATATGGATGCTATATCAACTCTCCACTTTAATGGTTTTTGAGGGCCCTATTAGATTGTTAACAGTAAGAGTCTCACTTCCTGATTCACTGACTGGAGACCTAGGCAATACACTGTAAATCTGTTAAAGCAGCTTTTCTGTGGGTTTATATAGAAGTAGCCTAAGTCAGTTCCTCCAGTAATAGCACAGCCAATGGGAAAGCTGATGCCTGTGACTTCTGAGAATATTCCCTGTGAAGCTGTCAAAGGTGAAAAGTGAAACCTCAACAACACTACCAATTTTATTGCTGAAAAGAGCAGTACTGTGAAAGTCTATCGTCATTGTTCAACACACTAGTGGCTGCTAATAATGCAATCATAAATAAATTTATCAATGTACTTAGGTTAAGAAAATGACTCAGTGATTTTCATAAATTTACTTGACATGTCCAGTTGTCTTCTTAGGGAATTCTAAGCATCTGCAGAATACTTGGCCTTAATCTAGAATTCCAACAGCTAAAGTTGAATTTAGTAAAATTTGAAACAGCCTACTGCGTTTTATTATAAACAGTATAAACAGTTGGGGGACTATGAAGCACACATATTATTGGATTATATCTCAGCTGAGATTTTATTAAAATTCTGTTATGGTGAAGACAACACAAGAGAATCAGAGAACCTGGTTCTATAACCATCTCAAATGCTACCTAACTGTATGACCTTATTAGTTAACTCTTCTATAGAATAAGAGGAATGAATTAGCAAAGCCTTTGTGTTGTAGAGGAAAGAGAACAGATTTTGGAAGCACATAAAACTGAGATTGAATTGTAACACCATTGGCTTATGGTGAGTCCCTGAGCAATTTACTTGCCAACAGGACTTAGTTTCCTCCACAGTCAAAGTTTCCAACTTCTTACTTATTTACATACTACATCAGCCCCTTGATGGCCTCTCTGTTATTCCCAAACTAGCCTGGACTCATTCAGCTATTTCTATGGAATATCTGCTAGGACCCTTGGCCTCCTTCTCCATTCTTTCCCTTGATAAGCTTATCACTGACTTGCCTTCATCTCTCAGCAGATCTTCCTCCTCTCTCAAGTTCCAGGCTTATATGCTCACCATTGTACAGAGATCTCCAACGATCAAGTCCAAATTCAAATATCCCAAATTATATTCACCACCTACCTTCCTGGGTTTTCTATTTTTGTTGAGGCACCAACACTCTCTACATCTAGCGAATGCAAGCTTTGCTGTTAACTTTGGTCCTCTTCACTTTATCTACTCACACTCTCTTGCTTTACACTTGTGCAATCCAATGACTATAAAATATCATCTTAATTCCAGAGATTCAAAAATATCTATCTCCAGTCTAGCTCTTCTTCCTCAATTTCACATTCAGATATCCAACTCTCTACACTATGCACATCTCCACTGAGATAACTCACAGTCACTCCCAAACTCAATGTATGCAAAAATGAACTCCCAATCTAAAACCCCTAAAACCTACTCCTCCTGCAGCCTTCCCCATTTCCTGCTTTCCAACAACTCAGGCCAAAACCCTTGGCATCATCTTTGCTCTCTTTCTTTCTCCTCTCACATTCAAAACTGTGGTAAGCCATGACAGCACTACTCTCAAAATATATGTGAAACATAAACAATTCTCACCTGGAGTTTTGTCTGTTTTGTTCAACAGCTCATTTCATCACTTTGTTGCTTTTCTTTCATCACCTGAAACAGTTCTCAATCAAATCTGTATTTGACTCCAGCTTCAAAACCCAACTCAAATGGCCCCCCTTGCCTACCAAGTGGCCTTTCTAGCCCTTACCTGGAGGAGATCGCTCCCTCTTTCAATGTCTCTGATTTCATTGCCTCTACAGTAAGTAAAAACTTCCACACTGTTTCAAGTTGGTATGACAACAATCTGTGTACATGACTTATTCTGCATGAGTGACAGTTACTTCCAGGCAGGAGTCCATTCAGTCTACTATTTATAGATCCCTCACATTCCCTACCCGATAGTAGGGAACAAAAATAAATTTAAATAAATGATGAATTTAAATTATGCCTTAGAAAGATACATAGGCTGATATAAAAAGATGAGGAAGAGTGATGTATACATTGCTTGGAGAAAGGTTGTGGAATTACTGAAGAGTCAGAAAATCTGAAGGGAATGATTAAAGCTAGGAGTGTGAGACATAGGAGCAAAGGGATATCTGCCACACAGAAAGGTCAGGAAGCACCTCATTAAGTAGCTTCTAAGATGTCACAATATGTTTAGAAGGCTGTAGAAATCAAGATTTTAAAACAAAGAGTTAAATGTTTATTTTTAAGCTCATAAGTTGGTTTCAGTGATCACATATGCTTATCAAAAATAATTAGACCAGGAGCCATAGATCCAATTAGTCCTGTTCTATGTTTAAAAATAACCCCCTCTTAGGTGCCTGGGTGGCTCAGTTGGTTTGGCATCTGCCTTTGACTCAGGTCATGATCCTAGGACCTGTGGAGACTGAGCCCAATGTCGGGCTCCTTGCTCAGGGAGGAGCCTGCTTCTCCCTCCCCCTCCGCCATTCCCCCCAACTTGTGCTCTCTGGATCTATCTCTCCGTCAAATAAAATCTTTCTTAAAAATAATACAAATAATAATAAAATAAAATCAGAGATTAATAAATTGCCAAACCCCTTAAACACAGCAGTATATATGTGCATTTGTGTGTTCTGACATACATCCACTACTTATTAATAAATATTTATGAACTTGTTATTTAGGAAACAGCTCACATATTTATTTCATAAATAAAGTTTAGCGCTGTCTTGATTCCTTATATACAAAACCAAAAGACAGATGTATTCTCTACAGATGTCAATCCTTTTTTTTTAATTTCTGAGAATTCTGCATCCCATTTTCTGATTATAGTTATAAAGACTTGCATTTTTTTAAGGACATAGAATAGCCTGACTTGAAAAGAAATTAAAACAAAAATAACCAAATTTTTAATCATTAACTAGTTTCATCATTTACATCTAGGATTCCTAGTTTCTTTGATTTCATACTATGCTTCCCAAAAGGTTTCCCCATTAATATTAACAGTTTTTTGAATCTCATTACTCTGATTTATGCCTCTTCAATTTATTTAAGATTGTGTCAATATTAAATTAATTGTCCCTTGTGAGCAACTTCAATAATGTTTAGATGCAAAATAATCTTAAATATTACCAACAGGTAAAAATCCATGTTATTACTTATAATACCATCCTCCCTAACAGAATTAACTAATAATTAACAAGTATTATACTGAAGAATTCAGAGCCAATCTAAAATATAATAAGAACATCTATAAGCTGTACTATAACTTTGTCTTTAGTTAACTTCAAATGAATGTGTTCTTTAAAAAAAAAAACATGTCAGGGGAAAAGGAGAAGGTCAAAAGATGAATTGTGGGGCACCTGGGTGGCTCAGGAGTTGAGCATCTACCTTTGGGTCAGGTTGTGATCCCAGGGTCCCAACTACAGGGACCCTGCTTCTCCCTCTATGTCTCTGCCTCTTTCTCTGTGGCTTTCATGAATAAATAAATAAAATCTTTAAAAAATATATATGGATTGCAATGTTTGGAATTTCTGCCTAGCCATCTAAGGGAGGCTCTAAACAAAATCAAGTGAATATGTGTACTTTGACTTCTATTTTAGGAAACTTCAACTTCTGGGAAGATGGAGTAGATCTATTTTTCCCTATTCTTCTCACTAAGTTAAACTACAAATCCTGGACATTTTATAAAATAAACATAAAGCTGAAAGATGGAGAGAAGAGTCAGGCAAACCAGTGAAGGAACACAGAACCCAAGAACACAGTGGTGACTTTCCTGAATTGTCTTTTTGTCTTATATAATTCCAGACTTGCTAAAGAAGCCAGCAATCTGCACATGCCAATGCAGGATCCTTGCCCCCCAAAAGGAAAGAAAATCCTGCTCCCTCTAGCCAAACGTCCAGAAGAGGGTCAGTCTAGCAAGACAAAACAAACAAACAAATAAACTTTTAGACAATAATCACTCTATTCTAGTCAAATACCACTGGAAAAACCTTGGTCCCACCCATAACAGCAAAGGCCAAGTGGGGAACCCAGAGTGCAATCTCAAAGCCTGTACCAAGATGCAACAACATGCCTTCAGGAATGTCAGAAAAGACCAAATAGGAAGCTGAGACATTTTGTCCCACCTTCCAAAAATGAACCCCCCACCCAAGGAGTCCATGGAGACTACATGGTTACATAGACTTCCATCTCTGGTTGGTAGCAATGAAGCATCCTCCTCCTCAATGCTTGTTAGAGGAAGTCTAGTGAAGAGTCAGGACTTTTGTCATTGACAAGAAGTAAGGAGGTCAAACCCCTCCCATGCTGTCAGTGGAGGCAGAGTGGAGAGTGGAACAGTAATAAGGAACTCCTATTCCTCCTAGTCAGGGAGGTATCAGTTAAGGCCTTTCAGAGTTCTACTCCCAGAGTTGCTGGCTGGATCAGTGGGTAGAGAATGCAACTTCAAACCCCACATTTGGTGTAGAGATTACTTAATTTAAAAAAAAAAATCTTAAAAAAAAATTTCCACTCCCAATCAGCAAAGTGCAGACTCCCTTGACATCTCTTGTCAATAGAGGCCAAATGGAAAACTAGATTTCCTCTTTAACCTAGCAGTATGGAGGCAATGTCTCTCTTTCCTCTGATAAGTATTATCAGAGAAATCCAATTATAACAAAAAGTTTAAATAAGATCTTGAATTTTGGAGCTTAATATCCAAAATGTCCAGGTTTTAATAAAAAAGAACCAAGAACCAGGAAATCTAAAACTGAATGAAGAAAAAATAAGTAAGCATACATTAAAAAAAAAGTCTCAAATCAATAATCCAAGCTTCCATCTCAAGAACCTAGAAAAAGAAGAGTAAAATAACCCAAAGCAAACAGATGGAGAAAAATAATAAAGAGCATAAATCAATGAAATTGAAAACAGAAAAACAATAAAGAAAACCAATGAAACAAAGAGCTGGTTCTTTGAAAAGATCAATACAATTGACAAACTTCTAGCAAAACTGACATAAACAAAGAGAGCAAAAAAAGAGAGAGAGAACAATATTAGAAATAAAACAGGTGAGAGGACACCTAAAGATAATAGACTACCACAAACAACTCTACACACATACGGTTAGCAACCGAGACAGAATAGACCCATTCCTCAAAAGACATAAACTATAATGAATATCCAACGTGAAATAAACCATTTGAATAGTTCTGTAACTATTAGGGAAATTTAATTTATAATTTTAAAACTCCCAAAAAGAGAAATCTCTAAATACAGAGGGTTTCACTGGAGAATTCTACCAAATGTGTAAAGAATTAACACCAATCTTACCCAGTATTCACAAAGTAGCAGAAGAGAGAATACTTCTCAAATAATTTCATAAAGCTAGTATTGTCCTGATCCTGAAACTAGGTAAGACAATACAGTAGAGATGTAAAATTCCTTAAGAAAATATTTTTTAAAAAATTCAGTAATACATAAAAAGAATACTTATCATGACCAAGTGGGATCTATTCCCAGGGATGCAAGGCTGGTTCAATATCCAAAAATCAACTAATAAAATCCACATATTAACAAGCTAAGAAAAAAATCACATGATCATATCAATGAAGAAAAAAAATCTCATAAAATTCCCCATCCAGTCATGATAAAAATTCTCAGAAAAGATAGCAGAACTTCCTTAACTTAATAAACAGTATCTACAAAAAAAAACTACAGTCAACATTTTACTTAATGGTAAAGACTAAACACTTTGCTCCTACAACTGGGAACAACCCAAGAATGTCCACACTTGTTACTTTTACTTAATACAGAGCTTGCCACTGGCAAGATGGTAATGAGGGAAAATAAAAGACAAACAGATCAAAAAGAAAGAAATGAAATCATCCCTATTTGAAGATAATATGATCATCTATGTAGAAAATCTTGAATCTATAATAAAACTCCTAAAACTAAGTGAATTTGGCAAGGTTTCAGGATACAAGACAAACACACAACTAATGGTATTTCAAGGGGCAGCCTGGGTGGCTCAGCAGTTTAGTGCCACCTTCGGTCCTGGAGACCCAGGATCGAGTCCCACATCGGGCTCCCTGCATGGAGCCTACTTCTCCCTCAGCCTGTGTCTCTGCCTCTCTCTCTCTCTCTCTCTCTCTGTCCCTCATGAATAAATAAATGAAATCTTTTAAAAAAATGGTATTCCAATACCCTAGCAATGAACACATGTATCTAGCTTAAAAATACAATACCATTTCTGTTACAAAAAAAAACAAAACAAACAAAAACAAAACAAAAACAAAAACAAAAAGAAGAAAGAAAAAGAAAGAAATTAAGTACTTAGAAAAAAAGAAATTAAATAATTAAATACTTGGATGTAAAAATCACAAAACAGATACAGGAGTTATATACATATTTTTAAGTTTATTGTAGACTAATTGATAAGTATAATTCTCTATATTTAAAGGCATACAATATGGGGCATCTAGGTGGCTATGTCAGATGAGCATCCAAATGATTTTGGCTCAGGTCATAATCTCAGGGTCATGAGATCCGGCCTCATTGCAAGCTCCATGCCCAGCAGAGAGTCTGCTTGAGATTCTCTCTCCCTCTGCCCCATCCAACCCTCCCAGCACATGTGCACACATTCTCTCTCTCAATAAATAAATAAATCTTTAAAAGTAAAAGTGTACAACATGACGATGACTAGTTATACATACACATTTTAGAATGATTACCAAGACCAAGATCTTGTATTCTGGAATATCTGGGTGGCTCAGCAGTTGAGCATCTGCCTTTGGTTCAGAGTGTGATCCCGGAACTCCAGGATCAAGTCCCACATCGGGCTGCATGGAGCCTGCTTCTCCCTCTGCTATGTCTCTGTGCCTCTGCCTCTCTCTTTCTCTCTCTCTCTCTCCTCACCCTCTGTCTCTCATGAATAAATAAATAAAATCTTAAAAAAAAAAAAAGATCTTGTATTCTAAAAGCTACCCAACACTGATAAAAGAAATTTTTAAAGATCTAAAGAGACATAATATGTTAATAGGTTTGAAGGCTAAATATAGAACAGAAGAGGATTTACAAATGGCATATAAGCACATCACATAATTAGATGTAGGGGAAAGGTAATTAAAACCATAATGAGGTATCACTATACTTCTATCAGAACAGCCAAAATAAAAAAGTAACATCATCACATGCTAGATGCTGGTGAGAATATAAAATGGTACAGCAATTCTAGAAAATGGTAGATCCTTTATTTTTTTTATTTATTTTTTTTTTGGTAGATCCTTTAAAAACAAACATGAAACTACAATATAATCCCTGGATTTGTACTCTTGGGCATTTATCACAGAGAAATGAAAACTTATATTCACACAAAATACTACTAACAGTGACCAACTTATGACGGTTCAACTACAGTTTTTCAGTTTTATGAGGGTATCAAAGTTATATGCATTCGGTAGAAATCATACTTCAAATTTTGAATTTTAATCTTTTCCCATCTCCTGATATGCAGTCTAACTCTCTGGTGATGCTGAGCCAGGGCAGGGAGCCACAGCTCCCAGTCATCCATGCAACCACGTAGGTAAACAACCTAAAAAACATATTTTTAATATGCTTACAACCATTCTGCTTTTCACTTTAGATACAGTTTTCAATAAATTACAAGAGATACTCAACACTTTATTATAAAATAGCCTTTGTGTTAAATTACTTTGCCCAACTGTAGGCTATATATATGTGTGTGTGTGTGTGTGTGTGTGTGTGTGTGTGTGTGTGTTCTTGAGCACATTAAAGTAGGTTAGGATGGGCAGCCTGGTGGCTCAGTGGTTTAGCATCGCCTTCAGCGAGGGCCTGATCCTGGAGACCAGGGATCGAGTCCCACATCAGGCTCCCTGCATGGAGCCTGCTTCTCCCTCTGCCTGTGTCTCTGCCTCTCTCTCTCTCTCTCTCTCTCTCTCTCTCAGTCTTTCACGAATAAATTAAATCTTTAAAAAAATAAAAGTAAATTAGGCTAGGTTAAGCTATAATGTTTGGTAGATTAGGTATATTAAACGTATTTTTTAAATGCATGTTTAACTTACAGTATTTTCAACTTACTAGGGGTTGATCGGAACATAACCCTATCATGAGTCCAGGAGGACCTATACTGTTTATGGCAACTTGATTCATGATAGCAGAACAGTAGGGGGAAAAAAACAAACAGATGTCTTACAATGGGTGAATGGTTTAACAACTGTGGTACAGTCAATGGAACACGACTTAGCAATAAAAGGGAATGAACTGTTGACACACTCAATAACCTGGATGAATCTCCAGAGAATTATGCTAAGTGAAAAAAGCCGATCCCAAAAGGTTACATACTGTATGATTCCATTTGTATAATATTCTTGGAATTATAGAATCATATAAATGGAGAATAGATTAGTGGTTGCCAGGGGTTAAGGAAGGAGGAATGAAACAGACATGAGTATGGCTATTAAAGGACCACAAGAGAGATCCCTGTGTTGATGAAAATGTTGTCTATCTTGATTCCGTCAATATGAATATCCTGGTTGGGATTTTGTACTGGAGTTGTGCAAGATGTTCCAATTTGGGGAAATTGGGTAAAGGGGTACACAGGCTCTCTTTACATCATCTCTTACAATGGCATATGAATCTACAATTATCTCAAAAATAATGAGTTTATTTTTTTTTAATTACATTTTAGATACACATGATAAGTCTATGCCTGGATCACAATAATTGCAGAGTAGATTTTTTAAAAAGAACTGGACATTAATTCAATATGGAACACCATTTTATTTGTAGAATTTTACCTTCTAGAATGTTAAACTATATTTCACCAAGTCTATTTTTTATTAAGTAATAGAAAAATATGAAACAAAACACAAAACTGAACTATCACTATTGTTAATAAAGAGAAGCTCTTCCCTTTTAAGTCTTCCTCTCTTCCTCTGACCCTCCCTCCGTCTTTTCCTTCTACCAATCATTCCACAAAAAGAACCACTACTCTTCATTTTGACTGAGATAAATCCATGGTCACCATTTAAACCTGAGAAAGATAGTATCATTAGAAAATAATGGATTTAAGATTTACAACTAGGGAAGAATGAAGAAAGGAAATACAAAATAAATAAGCAAAATGAGAAGGGAAGGAGAAAAACTTTTAACTTAAAAACCGTTCTATGCCAAGCACTGGCACACCATTCTTGCATTCTGTGCTCATACCGTCCCTGTAAGGGAAATATTAAGATTTCTGTCATACAGATTAGCAAATTGACACCCACAGAAAATGAGTCAACTCCCTCTGAGAAGAAATTCAAGATAGTAAATATGATATAAAATAAGGTATGGAAAAAAAAAGAAAAAAATAAGGTATGGAAAAAATCTACTAGGCTGATATTTCAGAATATTATAAAAATATTTTTAAATATTAAAAGGCAACTATTTTAACAAACCCAAGAGATGAAAGGATGTCAGAAAATATGTTATTGCCGTGAGATCTTTAACATGCAAATGGAGAATAAAGGACTAAACAAGCAGACATCCTATGAAACCAGCTTTGTTAATCTTCTGTCTTTAAAGTCTTGCCATTACTCTCATCATTAGTAGTAGGAATCATTTACTGACTACAATTGCTGTTGTTAAACATTTTTCCTTTCTCAGACATTTTTTACTGCATATTTTCTTGAACTCTGAATGTTTGGGGCAAAGAGACCATTCCAGGAAGAGTCTTAAGTTCTCTTCCTCTAAACAACCAAATAAGTACAAGAATAATTGTGCAGCAAGTATGCAGAGGAAATAAATCTTAATCAGCTCTTGACCTGCTGCCTCGCCCCTCTGTGACTGCTATCTCAGCAAACATATGTCCTGCTCTTTTATTTTATGTAGTAATAAACAACAGAAGTGCATGTCAGTCAACAACGCACTTGAGGTGAGAAGAAAGTGTGTCTCAAATCCTTTTATCCACATGGAAATTGTAAAAGAATCTGCATTAATCATTTGCTGTGCTCCAAATGAAGTATGTGTCCAAAGAGACTATTTGAAGCATTTATTGTCATTGAACATATGGTCTGTTTTCAAGATCTCCCTGATTATTTTCCAACACAAACATAAATAGAAGAGTAAGGGAAGTTTACTCTACCAGATTTTAAAACAGATGTCAATTATATTGAAGTGTTCCATAAGGGGCACTAACTTTGTTATTGACATTGTAATGGAGCCAGCCAACCACTGTAATTAGCCATCGATCTTAGTGGTATGTAGATGTGTAGGCAAATGAAGAGAACTCAAATTCTGTTCATAAGGCATATAACATCAGTACTAATCTGTACCTGTTTAAAGCGCCACGTGCTGTCAAATATTAAATGTGAAACACAGTCATACATAACAGTCCTGGTAACGAATTACGAATGCTATTGTTTTAAAAGGGGTAAATTGAATGGTCCAGGGAAAAAAGAATTAGAACTATATACGCTTGTTGTCACCCTAATATATCAGTAATAGAAAGGAATCTTTGTTTTCAAGACATGCACCATTATTTCCGAATCGTATCTTTGAAAAATAAACAAATTAATGAGAATGAAATTTGTAAATCTTGAGAAAATGGCTAGTGTGATAGTATATACTTATTTTCGCAATTGGGGTGAGATAAGTATACACTTGATACTTCCTACACCTGACGGATGCCATCAGCATTTAATTAGCCAGGGAACAAGCCAGAAACCCACATTATCACCCCCTCACAGTTGCGTGCCTCAGGTCATCATGTACAAAGCCTTGGGGCTGCCTCTTCAATGTTCCTTCCCTCTGTGCCCTCTCTTCATTCCTAACTGCTGTCCCCATATGAGACCCCATGACCTCTTATATAAGCTGACCAATCTCTCTCTCAAATCACAGATCTCATTGTGTTGACCTGCCTGGTCTGAGTCTAGTTGTGCTCTTAAGAGCAACAGATGACAACGGCAGTTTATGGGTAAGAGCCCTCCAAATTGTTGAAGGTTTCTACCAGGTGTCCTTTTAGTCTCTTCATCTGAGGCAAAGTAGGCCCTTTCTTCATTCATTCCTTGGTAATAGCTACCCACTATACTATAGCAAGCAACAGGGAGGTATGGCATCTAGCAGGACACTGCCACTTTCGGTATGAATGTGGGTATATCATGTAGCTATGTTGGACACTGTTGTCTCAATTATTAATTAATTAATAATAATAAGGGACGCCTGGGTGGCTCAGTGGTTGAGCATCTACCTTTGGCTCGGGTCGTGATCCTGGAGTCCTGGGATCAAGTCCCACATTGGGCTCCCCACAGGGAGCCTGCTTCTCCCTCTGCCTGGGTCTCTGCCCCTCTCTCTGTGTCTCTCATGAATAAATAAATAAAATATTTTTTTAAAAAATAATAATCCCTTTCTGGGTTTTTTCTTTAGTTTGGTCAAAAGGATTGAATAGGATAACATAATTTAACTTTTTTTAATTAGAGGGGCAATACAATTGTTTAATATCCTTGAACAGAAAACTTTTAGCTTCAGGAGAAACACCATAGAAGCAAGACTCTAATTATATCTAATCATCCGAAGGGAGAGGGAGCACAGAGAATTAAAGGAAGAAAGATTTCGCTTCCCTTGGGAATAAAGACAAGCCCTGATGGTCCAACTGTAACCACACTTTCAAGCTACCTCTCCCCCGCATTTCTATCATCCAGTCAGATTTCTGCCTGTAGTTCCTCAGAGATGCCATGTCCCTTCCACCATGACTTGCCCCTCCCCTTGTAATAATAGTATAAGGCAATATTACCCCTTTGCTCCAAAGACCGACCCCGAAGGCCCCTTTAAGTCTACTCCTTCTCTTGCTCCCTACATCCACTCAATCCAACAGTGAATCCTGCCTGCTTTATCTCCAAAATAGATCCTGAATCCATCCACTTCTCTCTCTCTACGGTTACCCTCTTTGGTTCAAACCACCATGTTGGGTCCCCGTAATTGTCTTCCTATTTTCACTCTTGCTGTCCTGTTCTGTTCACAGGAGTCCAAGTTAACTTTTGAAAGCATCATGTCCGTAGTAAAGAGGCCAAAGTATGCTCACTATAACTTAGGTGTGCAGAAGGGGGAGTTTCTTTATCTTCAATAACTGAACTCAACTTAGTTCTCAAGCCTCAATCTGCCTATAGAACAGACGACTTACTCCAGCTCGTCCTGACACTATGACTGATAGAGTGATATTCCCCTCAAATTCAATTATCAAGGACGCCTGGGTGGCTCAGTGGTTGAGCCTCTGCGTTTGGCTCAGGTCGTGACCCAGGGTCCTGGGATCGAGTTCCACATCAGGCTCCCTGCAGGGAGCCTGCTTCTCCCTCTGCCTATGTCTGTGCCCCCCTCTCTCTGTCTCTCATGAATAAATAAAATCTTAAAAAAAAATTCAAGTATCATTATCTCCATCACTATCCACTTTGAAGCTTACTCACCTTTCTCTGGGGTGTTCTTTGCCCTGTTGCCCTGTCCTTTTCCTGCCTCTTGCCCAAGGAGTGTTATATAGTCCCTAGTGACATTGGTGGCATATTGTAAGTATGTGACTGTGGTTTCCTAGCAAAATGTCTAGGACATGCTCTATAAATAATTTGAACAAATGAAATGGATGCTGGAGATCCCTGGGTGCCTCAGCGGTTTAGCACCTGCCTTTGGCCCAGGGCATGATCCTGGAGTCCCGGGATCGAGTCCCACGTCGGGCTCCCTGCATGGAGCCTGCTTCTGCCTCTGCCTGTGTCTCTGCCTTCTATCTCTCTCTCTCTCTCTCTCTCTCTCTCTCTCTCTCTCTCTCTCTCGTGTGTGTGTGTGTGTGTGTGTGTGTGTGTGTGTCTTGTGAATAAATAAATAAAATCTTAAAAAAAAATGAAATGGATGCTAACATTATTACAGTTCACTCACTTGAAGATCCTCACAAATTTGGGAAACCCTCATCCTCAGTTCCACCAGCCTCCCAAGGACTTATTTACCCAAAATAATCCATAAGTGCCAGATATTTCAAGGTATTAACCTAGGGACTGTGAGAGATAGGAAGGATGTTGCTGCTGTCAGGGAGAATATTGCCTCAAGAAGGCATTCTGGCTCAAAAAAAAACAAAGCCTATAAGTCTATCCAACAATTTATGTATTTGAATTTTATAATGTGAATGAAAAAAAAAAACAGAATAAAAGAGGCAATATATTGGACTGTTGACTTTAAGCTATAAGTAAGCCATCACAAATCTTTGGGAGAGAGAAGAAAGTACTGTTTCCCAGAGTCCAACTGAAGGACAGAGAGTGGGCAGGAGTCTGTGCCTCCATTTGTGATTCAAATTTTGACCAATCGTTGTTAAAGTGAATGCTCACTCCATAAAAAGGAGACGGTTTAGAAGAACCCTAGCTGGTAAAAATGTTTTGTTAACACTAATTAATTAGTATTGTTGTTATGCAATTGTAATGAAAATATATCCTTAATGGGTAAAATGCAATGCTTTGCCCTACCAGGATGTGAAACCAATTCCAGATGGGGGAAAAGGTCAGGATTCTGTTCTCTTAGAAGGAATGTGGACTAAAATGGGTATATGATCTCAACCTTTTTTCCTTCCCCATAAAGTAAAGGGGTTTAACAGATTTCTGTGAATAATGGTGACTCCACAGGACAACATGTGATTATCGGAGTAAGCACCTAGGAGGAGGAGCTGGGCCTGACTCCTTGGGGAGCCGGGTATGACCAGCCTACCCTGCTCTTGATAAGGACTCTGGTTCTCCACCTTTTCCTCCTCTCTCCCACCTAATAGAGAAGCACTGCTTATATTCAAGAGCAAGCGTATTCATTCATAACTTTTTTTTTCATTTTCATACATGTGAACAATAGACCTATATCTGGAACTCACTGAATGAAGATTTTTAAAATGGAATGCTTAAAAATAATAATAATAAATAATGAAAACAAAAATGAGATGCTTAAATCTTGAGCCAAGAGCAGAAAGTTTTCATTAATTATAAAGAGATCTCATAAAGAAAATACTCCATACTTTTTGGACAGACTTTTAATACTGGAAATTGTCAGGCACTGTCCGTAATTCCATTTATATTCGCGGCCCATTAAAGTCCGTACAATAACCAAACCCCACTACAATTCCGTCATGTAGCTGCACCATCCAGCTATGCTCTGCAAGGAAACACCCTGTGATCCTTTGAAAACACAGAATGACTGGACGGACTATGGAGAGAAGCCAGTGGCCAAGCCCCAGGGGGAGAGTGAGACCTTTGGTGAGAACGAACCCAACAACTCCGTCTCATTGGTACCACATACTAACCACCTGAGCCAACTAGTAGAACCTATTTCTTTGGGTTAAGGAGGTGAGCTGCGGTAGCAGCTTGAAGTTTCCTATCTCAGAATCTCACAGAACTGTCAGCTCTGCTAATATTTCCACCACGGCTCCAAAGTCTTTCCTGTGATGTGAGGAATGCATTCACCACACAGGCCGCTAAGGATCAACAGGAAAGCCAGCAGGGACTCAACCTCTTGGGTTCCTGGGTTCCTGAAATATAACAACTAAAAAATGTTCCTTGACAAAAAGAAAAGGAAAAAAAAAAAACCCTATCGCCTTACTCCATCCTCATTTGTTTCCTCAGGGTTACTCCTGTTTGCAAAACTTTTGAAGTAAGCTGTTCCCTGCCCCTGTGAACTCTTTCTAATAAGCCGGAAACTCTGAGCACACCTGCTCTTTCTTAATGCTACTCTTCTCTTACTCAACTAGGACAGCAAATCCTATATCTTTTAGCATGACAAGGGCATTTTGCATCATAATGCTGTAGCATTATAAATTTTCCCCAAATATGTCCTGAGTGCCCTATAGGGCACTTTGTACAGATTTGTTTTTGAATGACCCTCAAAAAAACAAAGTCCTGTGCAAGAGGATTAAAAATCCCTCAGGGAACTTCCTTCCTTTAACAGATTTTCCAGAAGGAATGTGCTTCGGACTCTTGATTTGATTTCCTGCCCCAGTTAAAAGCACTGCGGTATAAAACATGTTGCATCCCCATTTTTCACCTTATAAATGAAGTTCACATAAAATGAATGTCTATATTGACTCAAAAAGCAAAGTCACCAGTGATAATAGCTAGTGTCACATCCACACATGCCTACAAAGGGAGAAATTCTTTGGGACAAACTAAGTTGCTAAATTTGAATCACAGAAATGCTGGTCTTTTGACTCTTACTAACAGGCTGTACGAAGTGGGTCAAAGGTATTACAGCAGACAAGAGGGAGAGTCCTAACAATAAAAGGATGGGATGTGAACAGTAGTTTGTCCTACTACTCCCCCAAAACCCAGCAAGTGGTCACCAATACTTTCCATGTGGAGAGACATACATATTTTCTCAGATAATAAACTGGCCACGGCTAATACGTTCGTATTGTTTCAAGATTGGTACAAGATTGTATCCTTCATTATCCTCCTAAAGAAAACAATAACAGCCATTGTGGGTTGAATTGTACCCTCAAAAAAAACATATTCAAGTCCCAAACCCTAGTACCTCTAACTGTGACCTTATTTGGAGACAGGGTCTTTGCAGATATAATCAAATTAGGAAGAGATCGTAATAGATTAGGGTGAGCCCCAATCCAATGATTGGTGTTTTTGTAAAAGGAAAGGCAGAGAGACCAAAGAATGCCAGCAAGGACCAGAAGCTACTACAGGCACCTCCCTCAGACCCTTTAGATGGGGCATTGCCCTGCCAGCGCCTTGGTTTCAAACTATGAGCCTCGAGAACTGTGAAAGAATAAAATTTTGTTGTTTTAAACCACTCAGTTTGTGGCGATTTGCTGCAGCAGCCCTAGGAAACTACTACAACAAGCTATTAAGAAATGTCCCTTTTTTATAAGCAGGTACCATTTTGCAAAGATGCGCATGTATTTCTCTGTCTCTGTAACACCTTAATATATTAACTGATAAGCTAATTCCTCTGTCTTCAGTCCATTATATCTAAATTTTTAAAAATGCTCTTTAAAAATAATAATTATGCTCTTTGACATTCTTATCCTCCACTGAACTCACCAGTTTATTCTGATTTCACCAATTTTATGTACACTCTTGTGTGTCTAGTTATAAGCAGTTTTATCATATGTGTAAATTCATGTAATCACTTCCACAATCAAGATACAGAGCTGCTCCATCGGATTAAGGCTCCATTTCCTTCATAGCTGCAATGACCCCCACCTCACCTACCCTTCCTTAATTTCTGACAACCACTAATCTGTTCTCCATCTCTACAATTTTGTCATTTCAATACTGTTAAATACACAGAATCATACAGTATGCAATCTTTTTTTATTCAGAAAAATCCCCTTGAGATCCATCCAAGTTATTGTACGTATCACTGGTTTACTCCTTTTTATTGCTGAGTCGTACCGCATGGTGTGGTGGTACTACCCCAGTTGGTTTAACTATTGACCTGCTGAAGGACATTCGGTTATTTTCAGTTTGGGGCTATTATAAGTCAACCTGCTATGAATATTTACAGACAGATTTGTGCATAAATGTAAGGTTTGTTGTTATTGTTCCTCTGGATTAAATGCTCAAGAGTGAAACTGCTGGGTTGTCTGATAAGTGCAAAAGTAGTTCTTTTAAAGGTTGTCAAACTATAGGGCACCTAGCTGGCTCCGTTTATAGAGCATATGACTCTTGGTCTTGGAGTCTCGAGTTCCCACCCGACATTGGGGGTAGGGTTTACTTAAATAATAAAAACAAAAAAAGCTGCCAAACTATTTTCCAGAGTAGATGTAACATTTGACATTCCTATTAGCAATGTATGAATGATCCAGTTCCTCTACATCCTCCTCAGTATTTGGTATGGTCACTACATTTTATTTTAGCCATTTTGATCATTGTGTAATGATATCTTACAGTGATTTCAATTTTCATTTCCCTGATAACCAATGATATTACACAATTTGTCATGTGACATCCATATATCTCTTCAGTGAAATGCCTGTTCATATCTTTGTCTATTTTCTAATTGGAATCATAAAGTTTTTTTTACTGTTGAATTTTGAGAATCCTTTACTAGGACTAGCCTATATAAAAGGCACTTACCAGATATATGATTTGCAAATGTTTTCTCCCAACCTGTAGTTGACCTTTTCATCCTTGTCATAGAGTCAATCTTTTACAGAGCAAAAGTTTTTTTCATTCTGATGAGGTATAATTTTTCAATATTTTTGTTTATTGATCATTCTTTTGGTGTCAAGTCTATAAACTCTTTGCCTAGCCCTTGGTCTCAAAGATTTTTCTCCTACTTTTTTTTTCTGAAAGTCTGATAGATTCACATTTTCTGTTTTGCATGATACATTTGAGTGAATGAGGTTCAGTCTGAGGTTCATTTATTTGCTTATGGAGTTCCAATTGCCCCAGTACCACTTGTTAAAAGGTTTATTCTTGGGCAGCCCAGGTGGCTCAGCAGTTTAGCACAGCTTTTGGCCCGGGGTGTGGTCCTGGAGACCCTGGATCGAGTCCCACGTCGGGCTCCCTGCATGGAGCCTGCTTCTCTCTCTGCCTGTGTCTTTCTCTCTCTCTGTGTGTGTCTCTCATGAATAAATAAATAAAATCTTTAAATTAAAATAAAAGTTTATTCTTCTGCCATTGAATTAATTGCTTCTGTGCTGCAGTCAAAAATCCCTGAAAATATTTGTGGGATAAAAGTTTTTTTTCAATAGGATTTTTAATGAGAAATATTGAAATTTCTATTTCTATTATTTTTATTCTATAATAAGAAATTCCTTCACTTGTATTGTAAATGTCCTGTTAGAGGCCTAGAGCTTTTTCTATCCTGGAGAGTGCTATCAGATCCTAGAACACATTGATAGTTTCAAAAGAATAATCACACGGGATCCTGGGTGGCTCAGTCAGTTAAGCATCTGCCTTCAGCTAAGGTCATGATCCCAGGGTCCCAGCTGGGATCAAGCCCTGAGTGGGGCTCTCTGCTTAGCAGGGAAACCTGCTTCTCCCTCTCCCTCCTCCTACCACTCCACCTATTTGTGCACACATATGTTCTCCCTCTCTAAAAAAAATAAATATTTTTAAAACATTAAAAAAAAAGAATAATAGTTACATCTACAAACAGTAAGTTAAGCCAAAAACAGACCACTTTGGCTACAAAGCAAACTGTCAACAGCAGACAGCTTAATATATTGGTGGGTTAGCGTATATCAAACAAGGTTCAATGGTTGATCCATAATTCTGATTTTTCTTATTAAGAAAAACTGTTTCTCTTGCATACCAATGCAAACTCTCAGCACATCTAAACTATCAGCCCAGTTCTCAGAGCAGAGAAGTTCAAACCTTCAACAAATATTTACTTACAAGCTGGATAAACACACATTGTACTGGGTTCTGGGCATAGAGCAATGAATAAAATAAAGTCCATGCCCTTGAGGAGTTTATATTCTAGGGGATGATAACAACAAGAAATATGTAAGTTTTAAAATGTGTATTATAATGTCAAATAGTGTTCAGTGTGAAATATAAATTAGGATAAAGTGATGGAGTTGAGAAGTTTGGTCTTTTAAACAGGGTGGCCTTGGAGGATATAAGACATAATGAAGTGATGAGCTGAGCCATGCAAATAGCTGGAGGAAAATTATTCCAGACAGAGGGAACCAAAGAGAAAAGTCTTCTGTGATAGGAATGTACTCAAGTACAGTCAGAAAAAAGATATTGGCCCTTACGGCTTGAGGTGGATAATCTTAGCAAAGAAAAGACCACAAGGGAAACAGGGCCTTGTAGATGTCATGGGCTGAGGCTTAATTCCCCAATTTGTCTGTGCATTTGATCAAGATAGCCAAAAAAAAGATAGCATAAGAAAACACATCGCTGTACGTGGTTTTATGAGCTTTGTCAATAACTTGCAACATGATTTGTGGGTAATTCTTCATTTACCTGATAAAATTTATCACATACCATATGAGCAATGGGTCGTGATAAGTCCCCAGAATGCAAAGGAAAATAGAATATGGTCCCATACTTGACAAATTCAAGGATAATGGAGATGAGCGGACATTCAATGATGGCATAATGCTTATCTGTGATAACTAAATATTTGCAAACATAGAACAGTTGTAAAAGCACTGAAGTACAAGTTTTAGGATGTGTAGAGTTAGGCTAGGGGCATCAGTAAGTGTCTGAAACAATATTTGCATTGAATCATGAAGGATAAGTAAGAGTTCATTAGAAGAAGACAAAAAATACATTAAAGAGAGGAAGAGTAATGGCAAAGGCATGTAGCCTCAGAGCTTGTTCCTATCTGCATTACTTAAAAGAGAGCATTATTCATCTTCCCACTCAGGGAAACGCGTCTCTGATGACCACTACTATCTGTTTAGCTGGATATGGTTCAACAGAAAAGAATGCCAATACTAGTTAAAAATTCTGACACCGTTATGACTCTGAGGTACGTTATCTCAAAATTTACTTAATGTACTCAAAATGTTCTAACCCTAGACATAAGCTTAATTATTCTGCTGAATAGCACCCAATCTCTTTCTCATGATGTAAAAATATTCATTTTTCTTTTAGCCATCTTCCGTATGACTTCTGTCCTGGGAATAGTTGTATAAGAAATATCCCTTCAAAAAAGTAGAAAAGAAGACAAACCATGAGAGACTCCTAACTCTGGGAAACAAAAAAAGGGTTGCAGAAAGGGAGGAGGCTGGGGGGATGAGGTGACTGGGTGATGGGCATAAGGAGAGCACCTGATGGAATTATTAGCACTGGGTGTTATACTGTATGTTGGCAAATTGAATTTAAATTTAAAAAAAATTAAAACAAAAATAAATCTTCTCAGCTGAAAAAAAAAAAAAGAAACATCCCTTCATTGCTGAGACTAACTGCATCCCATGATCTTAAGATATCAGTGTCCCGTCTGACCACTCTGATTAAGTAAACTGCTTTTAAAATTATTATTATTATTATTATTATTATTATTATTATTATTATTATTAGCAACATGCCAAGAATTGGGCTAACTTTTGAGCAGAAACAAGAGAAGTTTTCTTCCCTGGACTTTTATTTTAAAAACTGACAGGGCACCTGGGTGGCTCAATCGGTTAAGTGTCCAACTCTTGATTTCAGCTCAGGTCACGATCTCAGAGTTGTGAGGTCCAGCATCATGTCAGGCTTCATGCTGGGTGTGAAGCCTGCTTAAGATTCTCTCTCTCCTTCCCCCACTTTCCATCCCCATCCCCACCCGCCCCGCAAAAAAAAAAAAAAAAAACTATAAAAACTGACAACTGATACTGGGAAGACAGGTGCCAAAATTATAAAATAACTGGGAAACAATTATGATCCCAAGGCAGAACCAGCCACAAATATACTGACAGAGGAGTATATCTTCTCCAAAAGATGCCACATACAGACTCAGGATGCACTAAACAAAATTCTATAAGAGATTTGCTTATCTACATTTTCCGGATCCTCTTTGAAGTGCAAATATCTAGGAAAGAATAGAATTTCTAGGGGATCCCTGGGTGGCGCAGCAGTTTGGCGCCTGCCTTTGGCCCAGGGCGCGATCCTGGAGACCTGGGATCAAATCCCACGTCAGGCTCCCAGTGCATGGAGCCTGCTTCTCCTTCTGCCTATGTCTCTGCCTCTCTCTCTCTCTCTCTCTCTCTGTGACTATCATAAATAAATTAAAATTAAAAAAAAAGAAAAAAAAAGAATAGAATTTCTAAAGATACTCCTAAAATAAAAGCCTCAACTGAGTTCAAAAGAAAGGTTTAAGTTTTGGGACGCCTTGGTGGCTCAGTGGTTAAGCGTCTGCCTCTGGTTCAGGGTGTGACCCCAGGTTCTGGGATCAAATCCCACATCTTGCTTCTCCCTCTGCCTATGTCTCTACCTCTTTCTCTCTGTGTCTCTCATGAATAAATAAATAAATCTTTAAAAAAAAATAGAAAGGTTTAAGTTTTAAGTGTCAGATCATTCTACAAGAGGTGAGCCTGAATAGACTACCATTGTGAGGGTGTTCTATGTGCTGTGTGCCACGATAAAATGAGGTATCAGAGAGGTGGGTAGGTACCAGATACAAAATGCACCCTTCTCACTATTCTGTATTATTTCATAATAAAATTTTGAGCTATTTTTAAAAGAAAAATGAATTTACTCTTGGTAGTAATAAAGCTATTAAATAAAGTTATTAAGTAACCAAAGTTATTTCTATATGGAATATGCAGCTATTATCAATCAGAATTCAAAATATTTAATGACATGGAAAAACCATTCATAAGTAGGGGGGAAAAAACTAGAAAAACACATGCAGAACAATCATACGCCAAAGGAAGGAAAATCAGAGGGAAAAGAAAATACATTCCAAGGTTACTGGTGATAATCTACAAAAAGTGTTTCTCACCCTGTGGCTTTTCAAAAATCTCTACAATAAACATGTTTTACTCCAGTATTAAAAGAAAAAACAAAACTTATTATTTAAATGAGGAAAGAAATATTCTCTGCGATATTAATCCCTATGCCTGCTTCCATGAATTCTGGGGACACTCAGTCACCACGGCGATGCTAGAAGGTTAACATAACTTAGGCTGCTTTACTCCAAGTCAATGAGCTACTGCTCCTCACTGCTCCCCTCATGTGCCCAATGCCAGTTCTGCCTGGGGGAGATGAGGACTTGCACTCCATGGCCTATCTTTCCTGGAATGTGCACCATGGTCAAGATGGAAACGATTTTTAAGACTCATAGTTTTAAATGATACAATGAAATATTCTAAAAGGAATGATGGAAGGTGAACTGAATGTTCCTGAGCCCTCAAAACAAAATGAAGTACAAGGGAGCTTCTTTTTACTTGATTCTATTATTTACTCTTCCTGAGTATGATATGAACCACAGGACAGGAGATTCTCTCAAGCACAGAATTTTTAAAAAATAGTAATAATAATCTGGACATCTGATGAAATTATAGTATTATAACCGTTTAAACAAATTTTTGAATATTATAAATATCTAGTAGAGAAGAGTTATTTTACCTAACTTTTTTTAAGACCATAGATAAAACAGGGGCACCTTGGCTGGCTCAGTCTGAAGGGCATGCAATTCTTGATCTTTGGGTACTGAGTTTGAGCCCCACACTGGATGTAGAAATTACTTAAAAAAAAATAAAACACAGATAAAATAAATTTGGAATGAAAGGTAGTACTTGATGCACATGTTGAAAGAATGAGCTAAAATTATTTTGAGTGGTTGTAATCATTTTTTAAGTTTTTTTTTAATTTTTATTTATTTATGATAGTCACACAGAGAGAGAGAGAGAGGCAGAGACATAGGCAGAGGGAGAAGCAGGCTCCATGCACCAGGAGCCCGATGTGGGATTCGATCCCGGGTCTCCAGGATCGCACCTTGGGCCAAAGTCAGGCGCTAAACCGCTACGCCACCCAGGGATCCCGGTTGTAATCATTTTTATTACCTACTTGTCACATAAATACATATATATATATATATATACACACATACTCATATGTATACACATATACATATCTTAAATGCATATATATACACACAAATACATATATATATGTATACATGAACTTAACATATCCACATTACCAGGAGAGGGGCAAGCAGACTCCCCACTGAGCAGGGAGCCAGATGTGGGGCTCGATCCCAGGACCCTGAGAGGTCATGACCTGAGCTGAAGTCAGATGCTTAACCAACTGAGCCACCCAGGTGCCCTCCTTTTCCTTTTTTATATGACCACCATCTGTCTAGCAAATGACTTCAGAATCCCACCCCCACCCATGAACATTAACATCATTAACAATCTATATTCAAGGCACAGATATAGCCCTCTTCCACTGTTCTCCATTGGGTCCAACCTGACACTGTCACTACGTAAGGCCGGTGCTTCACTTTATTCTGTTCACACGCATAACATAGCCAGAATATTCAAAGGGGACCTATGGGGTTGTGGCGATATTGATAAGGTCCTATAAAAAAAAAAAACCACCATAACCTCAAATGAGTAGTGCTATGACACTTAGATCCTCATGGTTACTTAGCTTCGATTGTGGTCAAGACCTGAACAATAATTCTCAGTGTTCTGAGTATCCACATGAACAGTGTGGTGGGAGACCTGGCCACAATAATCATCTGTTCTGATAATTATCAGTGTATGCCGTTAGAATCTTCTTCAGGCAAGAGGCCAACATAAATGTAGTAAAGACAGGCATGAAAAACAATGAGGATTGAAGAAAAGTGCATCCACCCCCCGCCAGTGCAAAAGGAAATTTACAATGACTCCCCAGAGAATACTTGACTGAGAAACCAAAAGGTCCCAGAAAAAAAGATCAATGTGCTCACCTCTGAAGGGAACATTTTGCACAATTTCACATAAATTTAAGGTAACTGAAATGTTTTTGTTGAATTTATAGTAATTGTACTGCATCATAATTCTATTATGTTTTACACTTCACTTAAATCATGCGAGGTTGTAGCACCTTCGTTTTTAAAATTAAGAAAGATAACACTAATGTGAATCACATGTGTTCTCTGAGCCTTCAAATACATGCATGCTTTTCCACTTGACATTAGATTTTCCTTCCTATAGTGGAATTTGGAATCACTAAAGAGCAAGGAGTGATGAATATATTCTCCCCAACTGCCCCAACCTCAATGTTACCAGCTCTCCCATTCCACATCCACTGATTTCTTAGTTAGGTCAACATTAGTCTAATTATTTGAGTTTTGTGACTGCTAGGAATAAGAAAAATGGCATGAATTAAGGGGGCATGAAATGAGTTTTGAAAGAATCCATAAATGAGTCTAATTTCCTAGTGCTTAAACAAAAAAGAGAAAGAGAACCCCAACATGACCTACCATCTTTAAAAAAGACTTTTTGTTTCTGGTTTTTGGCATGGGCTTCTCTTTTAATTCTGAACTCCTATCTTCAAAATGCAGAACACTTTCATGTCTCCTGCTCGCCTCTTATTTTGTAAGAATTGCCAAGCTTATCATCCTCTTTCTTAAGCCCAGATACGAGCTTTGATATTTGTTCAGTTGGTTTTTAATTTTTTTTTTTTAACTTTCTAGTGTCTGCTGGGAAACACCATGATAAAAAGAACAAACAGGAAGGAACCCCACACCTGACCACAATAAAAAAAATCTTGCTTTCAAACATCACACAATTGGCTGACCCGGTTTTTTTCCCCCCTATGGGCCAACAGCTGCATGACTCACTGCTGTATGTTTTGCCTGCCTTCGCACTGAGTGGGTTGATGTAAATAGGAAGTGATGAGGAAAATCAATTTGGGGCAAACACATTTTTTTCAAGGCTGTAACAGGAAGAGATAGGAAGCCCAGGAAGATACTTGATAGATATTCAACTCTGTAGAAAGGAGGAAGTAGCATGTTGAAGCACGCGGCTAGTTATTTTGAGTTGTTGAACGGAAACGGGATACAACAGAGAAAGGACGCAGATAGGATGCATTTTGTTGCATAGCAACACAGAGGATGGCAGCCACTGTACATAACTGAGACCATCTGTCTGTATGAGCGACTAAGGAGAAACGGTTGTTTACAACAAAGAAAAAGAAGGAGGTGAATAAAATAAGTCTGCAAAGAATAAATGAGGTTACATATTCCTTTTTAAAAGCATGTTTTGTAGTAGTATAAAAATACTCCTATTAAGATTTAAATGTTATTTCAAAGAGTTGATTTTAATACATAAAATGTGATGCCTTATACTACCACCCTGACTTTGTACCACACTCCTTGCTTTGGATCAAGCACTTGGTGCAGAACTTTCCACAAGGGCTTGGAGGGAGCTAGGCCGGTACAGTGTGTAGTGTTTATGAACTTTGGATGGCACAATTCAGCCCAAAAGTCGATATCCAAAAAAAATTAATGGTCAATGGAATCTCCCAGATAGTTACATCAGCAATACTATTCCTAGAAATGATGAGAACTGGGGCTTTGCTGTATTTCAGATGGGAAAAGGGGTATCTGATCAAAGGGACCAGAGTACAATATCAAGGAGGCAGAAAAATGTAAGATCTGGTTCTCAAGGAGCAAGCGCACTGAGTATCTGAGTGCAAGCTCACCAGCCTGAACCATGCAGGGGTCTCACTGGTAATCCTATCACCATCACCCCTCAAAGGTCCCTCAGGTAGAAGGGATAAGCTTGGGGCTGGGCGGACTGACCAGAACTTCCCAGCCCACACTGGGACCTTCTGAATTCTATGTGGCTAAAACCTACAGAATTTCAGTAAATGACAGTTAAAAAAAATTAGTAAGCTAATTAGCTTAAAGACAAATCAGTGGAATGGGGGGTGATAAATAGGGAAGAGAGTGAAAATGTTCGTCTCCATCAAAGATAAATCTCCTCTCTCCTGTCCTGTGAGTTCCCCCAGAGGACTTCCTGGAAAATAGTTATCACAGACCCCTGGCTGAACAGAGAGACATGAAGCCACAACAGTATTTTTTTTTTTTCTTAGGAAGCCCCTGGTGTAACTAGGAAAATGTGCAAAGTGGATAAATTCTTCCTTTGGGGACAGGAAGTGTTCTCCAGAAATAATACCCAATTTCCTGCTGCCAAAGACTATCAGCCCTCGGCTGATTCTACTTCTATAGAAATGTACTAGCCTGCTTCCTTCCCTCTACCCCTGATAGGCCCCACACTTGCCCCTTTCTCCACCCTGCAGAACTATCAAGTGACACTTGTCCAGAAACAGTGCCTGGTTGGCAGCCATCCTCTTGCTTTTCTCTCACATAGGAGCACAACTAAGGGGGCAAGGATCTGTGCCCCATCCACCAGGGACACCACAGGATTATGTCAGGGAAAATCGTCATCCCTTCATAGAAACCATCACTTTGGGACTGCCCAAAAGAGAACCCTACCCCAGCAATATTCTACATTGGAGGAGACATTTATATGACATCCCATGAGATAGAAAACCTTAAGGAGAATAACAAAGAATTGAAAAGAACATGAGCTGGGACGCCTGGGTGGCTTCGGCTCTGGGTGTGATCCTGGAGACCCGGGATCGAGTCCCACATCAGGCTCCCTACATGGAGCCTGCCTATCCCTCTGCCTGTGTCTCTGCCTCTCACTCCATGTCTCTCATGAATAAATAAATAAAATCATAAAAAAAAACCTTTAAAAAGAACATGAGCCAATACTGACTTAGGAAAGGATGAGAAGCAGGAGTAAATATTAGTCTATTCCTAGTCCATTCCTCAATTCTACCTTACATCATAGATAATAATATGGCTAAGAGCATGGGCTATGGTGTCAGAATACTAGGTTCAATTCCAGATTCCTATCTCTACCAGCCTGATAATCTTTGGGTTTTCTCATCTGTAAAGTGGAAATAATTACACCAAATCCCTCCTGGGGTGGTGAGGATTCAGAAAGACAATTCACATGTAGCATGTAGATAATAAGCATACACATACAGAGTAAGCACTAACCAAATATTAGCAATGACCATTTCAGGAAACCAAATTTGGCAGATAAAGAACTTGAAAAGTTCTGGGACGCCTGGGTGGTTCAGTGGTTGAGCATCTGCCTTCTGCCCAGGGCGTGACCCTGGGATCCCGGGATCGAGTCCCGCATCGGTTCCCCGGAGGGAGCCTGCTTCTCCCTCTGCCTGTGTCCCTGTGTCTCTCTCTGTCCCTCATGAAGAAATAAATGAAATCTTAAAAAAAAAAAAACTTCATAAACTTATTAAGGCTTGTTTTGTGGTCTAACATGATCTATCGTAGAGAATGTTCCTTGTGTGTTTGAGAAGACTGTATTCTGTTGCTGTTAGACGGAATGTCTGTAAATAACTGTTAAGCATACCTAGTCTAACATGTCATTTAAGTCCAATGTTTCCTTATCGATTTTCTAACTGGATGATTTATCCATTGTTGAAAGTGAGGTATTGAATTACCCTACTAGTACTGTATTTCTATGCATTCCCCCATTCAAATCTGTTTATATTTCCTTTATATTTTTAGGTGCTTCTATGTTGGATGCATAAACATTTACAAATGTGATACCCTCTTGTTGGATTGGGTTGGTCTCTTTAGCATTATAAGACAACCTTTTTTGTCTTTTGCACAGTCTTTGGCTTAAAGTCTATTCTGTCCGATATAAGTACAGTTACCCCTGCTTTCTTTTGGTTTCCATTTGCACAGAGTATCATTTTCACTCATACCAGGCATCCTTTCCAATCACAATAGTATAAAACCGGAAATTAATTAAAAGGATAAAACTGAACAATTCACAAGCATGTGAAAATTAAACAACAGGCTTTTGAACAACCAATGGGTCAAAGAAGAAATCAAAAAAGAAATAAAAAAATATCTTGAGGGGCATCTGGGTGGCTCAGGTGGTTAAGTGTCTTCCTTCAGCTCAGATCATGATCCCGGAGTCCCAGGATGGAGCATCAGGATCCCTCCTCTGAAGGGAGTCTGCTTCTCTCTCTGCTGCTCATGCCACTCCTGCTCTCTCTTGCACTCTGTCTCTCTCAAATAAATAAATAAAATATTTTTTAAAATATCTTGAGACAAACGAAAATGAAAACAATAAAAAAAAAAAAAGAAAATGGAAACAATACACTAAAACTTATGGGATACAGTAAAAGCAATGTGAAGAGGAAAGTTTAAAGTGATACACATCTACACTAAGAAAAAAGAAAGAGGGTGCCTGGATGGCTAAGTCAGTTAAGCATCCTTCAGCTCAAGTCATGATCTCAGGGTCTTGGGATTGAACCCCACATCGGGCTCGTTGCTCAGGGGTAGCTTGCTTCTCCCTCTCTCTCTCTCTCTGCTGTTCCCTACTTGTGCCTGCTCTCTTTCACTCTTTCAAATAAATATATGGAGTCTTTGAAAAATATATTTTAAAAAAAAGAAAAAAGAAAAATCTCAAACAACTAAAGGAGACCAGAAAAATAAGAGCAAACTAAGCCCAAGATTAGCTGAAGGAAGAAAAAAAAAAAAAAACAAAGAACAGAGTGGAAATAAATTAAATAAATATTAAAAAGACAACAGAAAAGGTTAATGAAACTGAAATCTGTTTTTTTGAAAAGATAAAATAGGGGCACCTGGGTGGCTCAGTGGTTGAGGGTTCACCTTCGGCTCAGGGCATGATCCAGGGGTCCTGGGATCGAGTCCCGTATCGGGCTCCCAACAAAGAGCCTGCTTCTCTCTCTGCCCGTGTCTGTGCCTCTCTCTCTGTGTCTCTAATGAAAATAAATAAAATCTTAAAAAAAAAAGATAAACAAAATACATAAACCTTTAGCTAGGTTAATCAAGGGCAAAAAGAATTCAAATAAATAAAATTATAAGTGAAAAAGGAGATATTCCAGTAGTTATCACAAAAATATATATGATCATAAGTACAATCATGAGCAATTATATCTGAAAAATTATACAAAAAAAAAAAAAACCCTAGGGGCACCTGGAAGGCTCAGTCAATAGAGCATGTGACTCTTGATCTTGGGGTTGTGAATTCAAGCCTCATGTTGGGCACAGAATTAACTAAAAAAAAAAAAAAAAATCCTAAAGACTCCACCAAAAAACTGTCAGAATAAACAAATTTAATGACGTTGCAGGAAATTAAATCAATATACAAAAATCAGTTGCGTTCTATTCACTAATAATCCATCAGAAGAGAAATTAAGAAACAACCCAATTTACAATAGCATCAAAAAGAATAATTTTAAAAAAAAAGGAATAAAACACTTGGGGATAAATTTAACCAAAGAGGTGAAAAATCTATACACTGAAAACTATACAATGCTGACGAAAGAAATTGAAGGAGACACAAATAATGGAAACATATTCCATGTTTGTGGATTAAAAGAACTGATAGTGTTAAAATGCCCATACTGTCCAAAGCAATCTACAGATTCAATGCAATTCCCATAAAAATCCCAATGCCTTTTTTCCTCAAAAATAGAACAAACAATCCTAAAATGTGTACAGAACCACAAAAAACCTGAATAGCCAAAGCAATCTGAAGAAAGAACAAAGCCAGGGGGCACCTGGGTGACTCAGTAGATTAAGCGTCTGACTCTTGGTTTCAACTCAGGTCATGATTTCATGGGTTGTGAGGTCAAGCTCTGGGTCATGCTCCACACTCAGCAGGTAACCTGCTTGAGATTCTCTCCTTCTGTTCCTCCCCACACTTGCATGCTCATATATGCATACACGCTCTCACTCTAAAATAATCTAAAAGAAAAGAAAAGAAAGAGAAGAGAAGAGAAGAGAAGAGAAGAGAAGAGAAGAGAAGAGAAGAGAAGAGAAGAAAGAAAGAAAGAAAGAAAGAAAGAAAGAAAGAAAGAAAGAAAGAAAGAAAGATAGATAGATCAAAGTTGGACATAGCAAATGTCCTAATTTCAAACCATATTACAAAGCTACAGTCACCAACACAGTGTGGTATTGGCTTAAAAACAGATACACAGACTAACAGAATAGAAAAGAGAGCTCAGAAATAAACCACACATATATGGTCAATTAATTTATGATAAAGGAACCAACAATATACAGTGGGGAAAGGATAATGATGCTGGAAAAAATGGTAAGCCATATTCAAAAGAATGAAACTGGACTCCTACATCATGCACAAAAATCAACTCAAAATGGATTAGACACTTGAACATAAGACGTGAATCCATGAAAACTCGTAGGCAGTGGAGAAAATGTAGAAGAAAATGTAGTCAATAAGCTACTTGACATCAATCTTGGAAACGATTTTTTAATTTAACAACAAAAGCAGAGGCAACAAAAGCAAAAATAAACGAATGGGACTTCATCAAACTAAAAAACTTCTGCACAGCAAAGAAGACCATCAAAAAATTGAAAGGCAACCATTTTACAAACCATATATCTGATAATGACTTAATATCTAAAATCTATAAGGAATTCATAGGACCTAGTAGCAAAAAAAAAAAAAAACACTCTGATTAAAAAATAGGCAGAGGAACGGAACAGACATTTTTCCAGAAACCTACAAAAAAGCCAACAGGTACATGACAAGGCTCTCAATGTTACTAGTCATCAGGCAAATGCAAAGCAAAACCACAAGATATCACCTCATACCTGTTAGACTGTTGATTATCAAAAAGACAAGAGATAACAAGTGTTATTGAGGATGTGGAGAAGAGGGAACCCTCGTGCATTGTTGGTAGGAATGTGAATTGGTGCAGCCACTGTGGAAAAATGTATGGGAGGCTCCTCAAGAAATAGAACTAGCATAGGATCCAGTAATCCCACTTTTAAGTATACATCCAACAGAAATGAAGACAGAATCTTGATGAGATATCTGCACTCCCCTGTTTATGGTGGCATTATTCACTAAAGCCAAGACATGTATAAACACTTAATATTATATTAAATATATATTGTATGTTAATAATATATGTTTAATAACATTAAATATATAAACACGTTATGTTAAATATTCAATGCTATTCAGCCATTACAAAGGAAGAAATCTTGTCACTTGTGACCACATGGAGGATCCTTGAAGGCATTATGCTAAGTCAACTAAGTCAGATGGAGAAAGATAAATACTGTATGATCTCACTTATATGTGGAATCTAAAAAAAAGCCAAACTCGTAGAAACAGAGACGAGAAGAGTGGTTGCCAGAAACTTGGGGATGGGGGAAATGGAGAGATGTTGGGTCAAAGAGTACAAATTCCCAGCTATACAACAAATAAGTTCTGGAGATCTAATGTTCACTATGGTGATTATAGTTAATAAAATTGTATTATATACTTGAAAGTTGCAAGAAAGTAGATCTTCAGTGTTGTCACCACAAAAAAGAAATGGTAATTATTTGATGTGATTAAGGTATTAACTAAGTGCTATGGAGATAATCATTCTGCAGCATGTAAGTGTGCCGAATCAACACGCTGTACACCTTAAATATACACATTCTTTGTCAATCATATCTCAATAAAACTGGGGAGAAAAAAAGAAACCCAGAAGCTCAAGCTAATGAAAAACTTGACCTCAGTCTATTCTTCTAAACATTTTTCATAAGAGGAGTGTGTGTCTCTGTTACTCAGACGGACACCTCAAGATAAACTTTTATTGGCCACTTACACGTGAGAAACAAAATAAAAGCATTTATTTTGAGGATGCAATGAAAAATGTTTAAATCAATCACAGTCTGTACAATTAATTTTGAAGTATTTTCTTCAAGTATTCTTATCAGTGATGTGCAGTAAACTCAATCCTTGGCAAACATTTCAACATATCGTTAGATGAAAATTACACATGAACTTTTTTAATGTTCCAAAACACACTTCAACATTGAATATAGTAATTCCAAATTAGTATTCCTCCATCAGTGGCACCTAGCTGGCTCAGTCGGAAGAGTATGTGACTCTCAATCTCCAGGTCGTGAGTTCGAGCCCTTTGTAGGGTACAGAGATTACTTTTAAAAAAAATTAATAAACTTATAAAAAAAATATTCCCCAGGTGCACAGAACTTAGAATAAAAAATATTCTAGGGCAGCCCGGGTGGCTCGGAGGTTTAGTGCCACCTTCAGTCCAGGGCCTGATCCTAGAGACCCAGGATCAAATCCCACGTCAGGCTCTCTGCCTGGAGCCTGCTCCTCCCTCTGCCTGTGTCTCTGCCTCTCTCTCTCTCTGTCTCTCGTGAATAAATAATTAAAGTCTTTAAAAAAGTAAAAATAAAAAAAGAATACTTCATATATAGAATTTTAATATAAATTTAAATGTTTTAGGATATGAAAGTAACCCTCCAAGCCCCTATTTGACAAGTAATTACTCTCTCCTTGAACCTTAAGGGAAAAAACCATGGATCCTTTTTTTTTTTTTTTTAAGAATTTGTTTATTTGGGCACCCTGAGTGGCTCAGCGGTTTAGTGCTGCCTTCAGCCCAGGGCCTGATCCTGGAGACCCGGGATCGAGTCCCGTGTCAGGCTCCCTGCATGGAGCCTGCTTCTCCCTCTGCCTGTGTCTCTGCCTCTCTCTCTCTCTCTCTCTCTCTCTCTCTGTGTCTCTCATGAATAAATAAAATCTTTAAAAACAAAAAAAGGATTGTATTTATTTATTTGTGAGAGTAAGCGAGAAAGAGCGATCATGAGCAGGGGGAATGGCAGAGAGAGAAAGAGAAGCAGACTCCCCACTGAGCAGGGAGCCCGATGTGGGACTCCATCCCAAGACCCTGGGATCACAACCTCAGCTGAAGGTAGACACTTAACCGACTGAGCCACCGAGGCACCCCAAGAACCTGAACCCATGAATCTTGATTTGAAAAATGGTGCATGTCCCTTGGTGTGACAGTGAGATACGCATAAGTTTTCATGCACTGTTCCAATCTGTGCTACTCAAAATATGTATTTTTGTTTAGATATTCCAAAGGATTATCTGAAAAGTTACTCTTTTTCATGTATATTTGGGACTTGCTCATGACAGACTGCCCACTAAACACATGATACTTCTAGTTAGATAATTAGCAGCCCCGTTTACGTCAACATACATGTGTTCCCCATAGAGAAATTGAGGAGATTCAGACGTGGTATTTGCTAAAAATTCTCACCTTTACCACGTACCTTATTCCCCACACCAAGTTATAAAGCAACCTAGGAACGCTAAATCTACTACATCACATTGGCTACGTATAAAGCTGAGATGGAATTCGCAGAGGATATCTGTATTGAACGTGTTCGTTATGCGTGGTTAAAGAAAGCTCTACCCCTACTGCTATGAGTAATGCTCTCAGTAAGAGTAACAAACCTAATGGCTGTCACACCAAGTTTTAGTAACAACTGAAATGCTTTTTTCTCTAAGGGGACTTTCTACTACATGAAAAACCCAATTTTCAGAGATTTAATATAACACTGAGAGAAACAGGCTTAGTTTACTCCACCGGTCGTATTTTTTTAAAGTATAGATTTGATGTCAGCTCCAACAACCTGTGCTTTTAAGATGTCTTATTTGGAAGTTGATAATCTATTTTAAAATATTAAAAACATGGAGATTAAAACACTAAGGTATGACTCCTATAAAGTAACTGGAAAACTAATCCAATTGGCTAATAATAGAATCTGTGCTTAGTTTTAAATATGGGATGGGCGTGTGTGTGTGTGTCTGTGTGTGTGTGTCTGTGTGTGTGTGTGTGTGGAGAAGGAGGAAAGAAAGGGGATGGGCAAGCAAAAGGAAGATGAAGAGAAGGGTGGGGGGAAAAAGGGAGGAAGAGGGAGAGGTCTGAGTACTGGCTCCGACCCTCCGAAGCTGCATGACCTGGTGCAACTTATTGTAAACTCCCAGCTCCTAAGCTTCCTCCCCTGTAACAAGAGACCACCTACCTAGCAAGGGGTCATGGAGATCCCTTGTCTCCGTGCCCGACGCAATGAAGATGCTCAACAAACCAACGCAGCTAATAATGCCCTTTTCAATTCATGGGTTCGTTTGATCATTTGCCTCCCAAATGCACGATCTACTGGTCTCATTCTTCCCCAAGGGGCCTAAGACAGTCTAATATACACAGTGCACCTTAGAAAAAAAAAAAAATTGCACCTCATCCACAGGTATTTTTGAAATGCTAACATAAGAAAAGCTCATGTTTGTTTCCAACGTGCTGAAATACTCTTATGTTCATTATGTGACTTGAGCCCCTGCCCTAGGTTACCGGGTAATGAAGGTCACTGACAAGAGAGTACAAGTTTTTACTAGATGCTCAAAGGAAACAGGTTCCCTGAGGTTCCTGCTTCTTCCTGGAAGAAATCCCCCATGAAGAAGGCAGAACAAGGATTAGTGTCCCCATCTTTCACCTAGAAAGCTGAAGGTCCCAAAGGCCAAGAGATAAGCCTTAGCTCTTGCAACCAGCACACAGACCAGTCTTCTACCCCTGAACTCTTGCTCCTCCTATGGCGGCCTGGGCTGCTTCTGCAGCGTGACCTTTACCGAAGCTGGTGCTGTCCGGGACCCACTTTCATCCTCCTTATTTCTGTGCACAGTGAGCATTCGAGAGCCAATTACGACCATGTACATACAGCGTAGCAGAGCATTTAAAAAAGAAGATACCATCTCTCACTAATGACCACCTTCTGCCTGTGGCCAGATTAAAATCCCCAGGGCGGGGAAAAACAAAAACCAGTATTTCAGAAATCGAAGCACAAATAGCTTCCCTTGTTCTCAATATTTGATTCCATTTTATTTCCTTTCCCTAATACTGTTTGAAATGAGCATCCGGCTAAGCAGTCATTTTCTGAGGCACCCACAATGTAATTGTTGAGGAAATAACTGTGTTGCACCTGTCTTAGCTAATTCATCGCCATGTACTGCGCTGGCCTGAATTGCTGCAAACAGTGACATTGCTGGGTTCGTGGAGAGCACCAGACACCCCTACTCCCGGGGCGCATACATGGAGTTTTCACAGGAAATTTGTTTGAATCAAAGATTTCATGGTCTTTAAAAAGGTGGGGGAGGGGCACCTGGGTGGCCCAGTGGGTTGATCTCAGGGTCCTGGGATCGATGGAGCCCACGCCAGGCTCTGCTCAGCGGAGAGTCTGCTTCTCCCTCTCACCCTTACTCTTTGCGGGCGCTCTCTCTCTCCCTCTCTCTCTCTCTCTCTCTCTCATGCAAATAAATAAAACCCTTTTTAAAAAGGTGGGGAAGTAAAAACTTTTGCTCGAGACAATTACAGGTTTGACTACAAGAGAAACTTGAAATGGAAGCAAGAGACCTTGGGCTTAAAGCCACTGGGTGATAACCAGAATAAAGTCTTGCATTTCTAAACTTCCTACTTTCTAGAGTCGCTCATTAAACCTTGCAGATGTTTAGTGCTTATGATTTCTTTAGGTGACACAGGAGTTCCATTTCCACGTTAGTGGAGACACTGAGGACGAGTGACTTGTACCCAACCTGCAGGGCAGCGCCGTGCAGCCGCTGACTCCTGCCCCCACCCCCCACCTAGGGATGGGGACGAGTGTCTAAAAAGCAGAGAGAGGGGATCCCTGGGTGGCTCAGCGGTATAGCACCTGCCTTTGGCCCAGGGCGCGATCCAGGAGTCCCGGGATCAAGTCCCGCGTCGGGCTCCTGGCATGGAGCCTGCTTCTCTCTCCTCCTGTGTCTCTGCCTCTCTCTCTCTATGTCTATCATAAATAAATAAATAAGTCTTTAAAAATAAAAATAAAATAAAAAGCAGAGAGAAAGGGCAGAGGCTGCTGTGCATGGCCACGGGGCCTAGAGCAGGCAGGGAGCCTGGCCGGAGTGGCGGCCACTGCATGGGCCTGAGAGGCTGCACCGGCCAGCACAGTGGAAAGCTGGTAAACAGCCCCGCCGCTCCCTCTGCGCCTTCTCCTCGTGGGGGAAGAGCAGAGGGATGAGAAGGCCCCTGTGTACTTACCCGCCCCCTATCTCTGCATCCACTTCCTGTAGCTCTACCTAAGGATGCCTTCCCCATGTTTTCTCCCTCCCTGTCAGTTATTTCGCATTCTGATTTTTCTTGCTGCCGGAGGGGAAAGCTAATAAAATATAAATTTAAATTATGTGCAAATTAAATGTATTTGCTCATTTAAGAAATACCTCCTGAGCCCCTATTATGTACCAGTGGTGCACACCAGGGATACAGCCATGAAAAAGCAGAGGCAGTCCTACCCTCATGGGGGCAAATATTTAAACTCGCTTTGATTTTTAAGGAATCTCTCTCTCTCTTTTAAGATTTTACTTATTCATGAGAGACACAGAGAGAGAGAGAGAGAGAGGCAGAGACACAGGCAGAGGGGGAAGCAGGCCCCACGCAGGGCACCGGATGTAGGATCAGGCCCTGGGCCAAAGGCGGCGCTAAACCGCTGAGCCACCTGGGCTGCCCGGACTATATAGTTACAAAATCTCCTTGTGGCTCTATCATTCTAGGATGGTAGAGTGGACCAAAGTCCCCTGATTTTTAACTTTTAGAATAGATTCAACATAGAAGTTTATGACCTGCTACCTAACTTATTATATTTCATTATAGTGTTTAAGTAAAGGTAATTCTTTTTCTGCTAGTATAGGTAGTATACATAATTTGCTTTAAAAAATGGACATGCCTTAACAAATAGAGATTACCCGTAGTCTTGCTCAAGAGTGTAGGGCTTAGCTCCTCTTGGCTGCAGACTGTGAACTGGGTTTGGTCTACTTCTAATGTCTCCTCATGCTCTTTGGATCAGCAGCTACCCGGGGCATGTTCTTGTGTTAGCTGGTAGAAGCACAAGAAGCCAAGTCAAATCACACAGGAAGATTTAAAACCTTTGCTCACATCACAGCCATTGAAATTTCACTGACCACGACATGAAAAGATGTTCAACATCATTAGCCATTAGGGAAATGAAAATCAAAACCACAAGAAGATACAACTTCACACTCACTAGAATGGCTATAATCAAAATGACAATAACAATGTTGGCAAAGATTTGGAGGAACTGGAATCCATGCATTACTGATGGAACATAAAATGGTGCATCTGCTATAAAAAAAAAAAACAGATTGACAGTTCTCTAAAATAGAGATATCTTATTCCTCAATGCTATTCCTATGCATATGAATTAAAACCATTTGCGCATATAAAAATTTGTACCTAAAAAAAATAAACTTGTACATGAGATGCCTGGGTGGCTCAGTGGATGTGCATCTGCCTTTGGCTCAGGGCATGATCCTGGCGTCCTGGAATCAAGTCCCCTGCGGGGAGCCTGCTTCTCCTTCTGCCTATGTCTCTACCTCTCTGTGTGTGTCTCTCATGCATAAATAAATAAAATACTTTAAAAAGTAATAATAAATATATAAATAAATATGTAAAATGAAAACTTGTACATGAACTTCTTAACAGCATTATTCATAATAGACAAGTAGTGGAAACAACTGAAATGTCCATTAACTGATGCATGAATAAAAAAATGTGGTATATCCATACAAAGGAATATTATTTGACCATAAAAAGAAATGAAGTCCTGGTACATGCTGTAGCCTAGATAAGTCTTTAAAACATTCTATTGAGTGAGGGGCCCCTGGGTGGCTCAATTAAAGGTTTAACTCTTGATTTTCAGCTCAGGACATGATGTCAGGGTTGTGAGATGGAGCCCCACATCAAGCTCTGCACTCAGCAAGGACTCTGCTTGGGATTCTCTCTCTCTCTCTCTCTTTCTCTCTCTCTCCCTTTGTGCCTGCCCCTCCACTCATGTGCACATGCTTTCTCTCTCTAATAATAAAATCTTTAAAAGAAATTGTACTAAGTGAAAGAATCCAGATATCAAAGATCACATAATGCATGACTCTAAATTCTATATGACATGTCCAGAATAGGCAAATCCATAAACACAGAAAGTAGATTAGTGGCTGTATGGAGTTCAGGGAGAGACTGCTAAGTGGCATATGGTTCCTCCGGGGGTGATGAAAATGTCCCAGAATTAGATAATGGCAACGGCTGCACAATTTTGTGAATATGCTGAAAACAGAACTCTACACTCTACAATGGTGAAGTTTATAGTAAATGAATTATGTTTCAATAAAAAATAAGATTCCGTTTTCCAAAGTAAATCGATGAGATAAAAAAAAATATGTATGCTCTTCCTCTTCTAAAAGGAGAGACTGCAAGGCCACACAGTAAAGGCTTAGATGTATAATCCATAACTATAGGGAGTGAAGGAGTGGAAAAAAAAATAATCCAGCCTACTAAAAATAATGTTCTGTCTTTTTACAAATTTTAAGCCTGTTTTCAAAGTTTAAAAAGCAGAGAGGAATTCTTAGCAGACAGAAACTTGGAAATGCCCAACCATAAATACATATATATATATATTTATACACATATATACACCTACACACATATTTAAATTTATATTTATGTGTACATATATATACTTATATATATTTGCCTGAAAGTAAATTTTATGTGTGTGTGTGTGTGTGTGTGTGTGTGTTTAGGGAGATATCAACAGATCTTCTATAGAAATCCTTCTTTTAGGAGTTTCTTGAAACAAGGTAGAAATAAACCATCAATCATCACTAATTAATGATGAAAACAATTGGAATTTGTGAAGCATCTGAATTATAAACATTCTTGAAATACAGCTTCATTCCTTTCAAGTACAAACAACATAAACTAGAGAAAAAAAATCACCCAGTAGAGATGTTTGGAAATTAGTTTAATGAGATTTCAAATTGCAATTAGCACATCAATTATCCACATATAAATCGTGTTTTAAGCAGTGCTTAGTGGATTTTTTTTAAGTGCCTCAAACCATGTATTCTGTTGAACAACTTAAAAATTTCATCCTACCCTCAGGTCTTGTTTACATATTTAATGTGTGTTATCTATAAATTGTTCGCTGAGCAAAATAAACCTCCGTACTGCTTCTGACTCAACCATCACCAGCTGAAAATCACTCAGGTTCCAATTTCATTTGATCTTCCTCAGGATAGATCATGGTAAAGCAGTGGAATGGGAAGAAAAACAGATTTCAAGTCTCAGGGATCCCTGGGTGGCTCAGGGGCTCAGTGATTTAGCACCTGCCTTCGGCCCAGGGCGTGACCCCGGGGTCCCAGGATCGAGTCCCACATCCGGCTCCCTGCATGGGGCCTGCTTGTCCCTCTGCCTGTGTCTCTGCCTCTCTCCGTGTCTCTCACGAATAAATAAATAAAATCTTTAAATAAATAAATAAATTCGGGTCACTGTTCTTTCTAATTCTACCTATCCCACTAATGCCCTTTACACTATACACCAGGCCTACCCTGGCCCATGTTAATGCACACCTGAAAGACAAAGGCCCTCCTACCTAGAAATTCTTCTGTGAAGTACAACTCATTAACTCTTCTAGGCTTCATCTAAAACCGACTTGATCACGTTACAGTTAGATTCTTACCTCTCTCTCATCTCGCCATAACCAAAATATTCTACATAATCAGAAGCCAAAGTGCAAACTATCAACATGTTCCAAAGGAAATTATTCTTTGGTTCGAGATCCAAGAGAAACAGTAGATACCGCCTCCCCATACACACAGCTCTACTAAATTGCAATTACCACCTTCACAGTTACCGCTCAAAATCTCAGCTCTTGGGCAGCCCAGGTGGCCCAGTGGTTTAGCGTCGCCTTCGGCCTGGGGTGTGATCCTGGAGACCCGGGATCGAGTCCCGCATCGGGCTCCCTGCATGGAGCCTGCTTCTCCCTCTGCCTGTGTCTCTGCCTCTCTCTCTCTTTCTGTGTCTGTCATGAATAAATAAATAAAATCTTTTAAAAAATCTCAGCTCTTCAGGAGGCGGTGCACCACGGGCTAGAGAATCCTTGATTTTGTTGTATACCAGGGAAGAAAGATGAGAGACAGAGAAAATATACACTAAAGACAACACAGAGAAGTGTGGGAAGGAAAGAGCAGCAAGTGAGTTAGAAGTGACCACCAGGGTTTCTGTCTGTCCTGGAGGAGGGCACAGCGAGGCGCCAGTTGGGCATCCACAAGCCAGATGCCCTCTGGCAGAAAATGTGAACCATGCCCTCCAGAGCCACATCCTTGGGGGTGGAGGGCATGGAACCCAGAGAGAGGTAGGTGCCCAGGCCCCTCTCAAGCACTCTGACCAGGTGGTAGGTCCAGGAGCCTCCACCTCCGTGGAGTAATTCTGATGAATCTGAGAGCTCACGGTTGATCAGCAATAAGGTGCTAATAAACACAAGAAACGTGCTGGCTGGCCTCGGACATAGAAGATGGTAAATAGATGGTGGTGAAGGTTTCAACTGGAAAAGAAGTTGGGAGGGTGGTGGGAAGCTGGAAGAAGCTGAGTCCCTGGATCCATTCCCTCCATACACTACTGAGGCAGGAGACAGACCCTGTGGATCTGCCTGTACATTAATTTTTTTTTTATAGTACACCACTGTCAGTATATTTTTCCTCTTCCTTATAATTTTATTTTTTTCTGGCACTTTTTTTTTTTTAAGATTTTACTTATTTAGGGACCCCTGGGTGGCTCAGTGGTTGAGCATCAGCCTTTGGCTCAGGGTGTGATCCTGGAGTCCTGGGATCAAGTCTCACATGAGGCTCTTTGCATGGAGCCTAGCCTGCTTCTCCCTCTGCCTGCGTCTCTGCCCCCCCCCCCCGTCATAAATAAATAAATAAATAAATAAAATCTTTATTTAAAAAAAGATTTTACTTATTTATTTATTCGAGAGAGAGAGAAAGAGCACAAGTGTGATGGGCAGAAGGAGAGGAAAAGAATTTCAAGCAGACTCCCCACTGAGTGGGGAGCCTGCAGTGACTGGATCTCACCACCCTGAGATCATGACCTTGGTGGAAACCAAGAGTTTGATCTTTAACCAGCTGAGCCATGCAGGCACCTCCCCCTTATAATTTTCTTAATAACATAATTTTCTCTAACTTACTCTGTTGTAAGATTAAAGCATACAATACATATAACATAAAATATGTGTTAATTGACTGCTTATGTTATCAACAAGGCTTCGAGTCAACAGTAGGCTATTAGGAGTTAAGTTTTGGGGGAGTCAAAATTTATACCCAGATTTTTTTTTAAGATTTTATTTATTTATTCATGAGACACACACAGAGAGAGAGAGAGAGAGAGAGAGAGAGAGAGAGAGGCAGAGGGAGAAGCAGGCTCCATGCAGGGAGCCCGACATGGGACTCAATCCCAGGTCTCCAGGATCATGCCCTGGGCTGAAGGCAGGCTAAACTGCTGAGCCACCCTGGCTGCCCTATACCCAGATTTCTAACCTGAGGGAGGAGTGCCCCGAAATGCCCCCCCCAACCACACACACACACACACACCTTATTGAAGGGCCAGCTGTAATACAGTTTGACAAAAAATAACCGTGGCAATATTTACAGGGGAAAAAACGCCTGAGCAACTCACAATTCAATTACTGTCAGTTTCCCCTCTCTCACCGTCCCTAGCCTCTCTTCCCTTTTATTTTTGCTGAAGGTTCATGAGCACTCAATAGCACTTTCTATTTGGACCTACCTTTTTTTTTTTTTACATTATTATGTACTTATTTATTGCTAACATGAACTCAAAGCAAGCAAGCAGTTTCTTTTATCCCAGAGCAAATCAGGAAATCACGACACAACTGCTATCAGCAAATGTTAATCTTTAGAGAATAACATTTCCACCAGATTGGCCGGAAGACACTCAGATTCGACCAGTTTTGAGGCGTTCCATATTTAAGTAGGGAAGGCACTGTGGTTACTTTCAAGGTTTTTCTGAAGTCATTATTTGGATCTTTTCCAATACGGTTTTTCATCAGTAGATGAACACACATCCTTCACTAATACTTCAGCCCCTCTCCCACGACTGGCTCAGCCTGCATGCGGTCGGTGCTAGCTCTTCCCTCCAGAGTCCTTAGAGCCAGTAAAGTAGGTGAAAATGGTCTTGCCATTCCTTGTGCTGCTCTCTGGTCAGCTGCAAGGTCCCCCGGGGTGGCACCATGGGGGGGGGGCATAAGTCTCTTCCCTGTTAGATAATATTTTTAGCTAAGATTATGTACCAGGCATTTATGAAAGTACCAAATGTTTTACATACCTCATCTCATTTACTCCTCTCAATAACCCTAGAGGTAGGTGGCATTATTATTTAATGCCTCCATTTTTAAAATGGAGAAAGAGTGTTTTTCACCACAATTAAAAATAAAAATTAATAAGTTAATTTCTTTAATGAGAGAACTAAGGCCCAGAATGGATAAACTGCTTGCCAAAGTTTATACAGCAAATAAATAGTCAAGGCTATGGTTCTGATTCTGTACCCATGCTTTTTACCACTGTGCTATACTGTAAAGGATCATCAGATTCATTTTCTCAAAATATTGGGTCACCCTCTTTCCCAAAACACATTCCCCACAGATCAAATCCTTAGCAATCTTCAAGGCCTTCATAATCTAACCACAGCCTCCCTTACCAACTTTAGTATTTCTAGCACAAACTCCCGCCTCTTCAGAATGAACTCTACATCACTCATACTCATACAGCTCATTCTAATCCATTCCACTCTCCAAACCTGATCTGGCATCTGCCTCTCCAACCATTTAAATCCTGCCTCTGCTTCAAGACCTAGTTTAAGTCATACCTCTTCCATAAAAATGTTCTCAACCAGTAGAAGCCCACCTTCAAGGCCCTCTTCTCTGAAATCTCAAATTTTATTATCTGTGAATCAAGGATCCTCATTGCAGCATATCTTAATATCCCCTACCTCTGCCTTCACAAACAAACAAGGCATTTAACAAATGAATGAATACTAAGATACCAATAAACAACCCGTAACTCAGCTAATATTTTTTGGGGGGGATACAGGAATTGGAAATATAAAGATTAGTGCTTGTTGACATGACAAAATGAATATCAGCAAGAAAAATGTCACAAATATAGCACATAAGCACATATACTAACTTTTATTTAATTTTTCTGGTAGACACAAGTAAGTATATTTTTAAGTAAATTAGTATAACCTCACTGATGTAAAAACAAACAACAACAAAAAAAATCCAGCCTAAAATAGTATTTAGCCACCTTCTTCTACATTTTAATAATATTAAAAGGGAATTAACTCAACTCAGATTTCTTGTCAGAATTTAGACATCAGAAGAAAAGGAAAACTGAGGAATCACTGGCAAGAGACACTTCTAATTCTTATCCCATGGAGAACATAAGAAAAGAGAGATGGGGCAGCCCGGGTGATTCAGCAGTTTAGTGCCACCTTCAGCGCAGGGCCTGATCCTGGAGACCTGGGATCGAGTCCCACCTCGGGCTCCCTGCATGGAGCCTGCTTCTCCCCCTGCCTGTGTCTCTGCCTTTCTTTATCTCTGTGTCTCTTATGAATAAATAAATATAATCTTTAAAAAAAGAAAAAAGAAAGAAAGAAAAGAGAGAGACGGGGATCCCTGGGTGGCACAGCGGTTTAGCGCCTGCCTTTGGCCCAGGGCGCGATCCTGGAGACCCGGGATCGAATCCCACATCGGGCTCCTAGTGCATGGAGCCTGCTTGTGTCTCTGCCTCTCTCTCTCTCTCTCTCTCTCTCTCTCTCTGTGTGTGTGTGTGTGAGACTAATAAATAAATAAAAATTAAAAAAAAAAAAAGAAAAAAGAAAAGAGAGAGACAAAAGTGAAGTAGGAGGAAGAACTTCCCTACCCAACCCCTATGCAACAATATGCTTCTGAGAATAGTTATAGAACCATTTGCTTTGGAAGTCTCTAAAAACATGAAAATAGGAATAATCCTTGCAAACATCCAGAAAATTGCTTAATCCATTTCCCAAGTCCAATCTCAAATCTCAAATTGATTTCTCCTTCCAAAGTATTATTTTTCCTAAGCATAAAACAGCAGAGTTAAAGACTTTTAAGGTAATGGCCAACACCAGAACCATTGGACCTCTCTCTCCTGCTGGTGGCTTTCCTTCCAAATCATTGGGAGAACTTGATATTCCTTTTTTTTTTTAAGATTTTATTTATTCATAGAGACACACACACACACAGAGAGAGAGAGAGGCACAGAGACACAGGCAGAGGGAGAAGTGGGCTCCATGCAGGGAACCCAACACGGAACTCGATCCCGGGTCTCCAGGATCACGCCCCGGGCTGCAGGCAGCACTAAACCGCTGCACCACTGGGGCTGCCCACAACTTGATATTCCTAATGATGCACCCAACATCCATTGCCCCCCCCAAAAAGTAGTATCAGCTAAGTTATGGACCTCTTAAAATTCGCTGCAGTGTAATGGCAAAATTCTGGTGCTGATGTCAAGTATTTGGCAATACACTCTACAGAGTGACATGTGTTTAAGCTTTAGTCAGAACAATGAAATTTATGACATGCAAATACAGCCTACTTCTTGTGTAATGTCAGTGTATTCTATTTACACTGATAATACTTTATTTAATCTGTACAATATATCACTATTTAGTCTCTCTTGAAAAAAGTTTGCTTTCTAATTCATTAAATGGTTAAGGATTGCTCTTTCATGACAAGAAGGATTTAATTATTCTCTGACCATTCCAAGGAACAAAAAAGACAATAATAGTAGTGCTTACCCAATTAAAAACCCCAGTCAGGGATCCCTGGGTGGCGCAGCGGTTTGGCGCCTGCCTTTGGCTCAGGGCACGATCCTGGAGACCCGGGATCGAATCCCACATCAGGCTCCCGGTGCATGGAGCCTGCTTCTCCCTCCGCCTGTGTCTCTGCCTCTCTCTCTCTCTCTCTCTCTCTCTCTCTCTCTCTCTCTGTGACTATCATAAATAAATAAAAAAAAAAAATTAAAAAAAAAAAAATAAAAATAAAAACCCCAGTCAGATCACCCTAGAACAAAGTGCACAGGTAACAAGAATCAGCAATGCACACAGAGCTTCCAGTCAGTGCTTTTGTACCTCATTCTTTAATATGAACAGCAGCCAAAAATCACTAGATAACCAAGGAGAAATTGTCCAACCTGAGAAGAGAGAGAGAGCATTCATGTGCATAAGAAATAAATAATAAAAAATAAAAGCAACTTAGACTGTGCCAAAATAAAAATTTCAAAGAAATTATTAAAATTTCTTCAGAGACATAAGAGAGTATATTGCTGGAAGAAATAAGAAATTATTATTGAACAGTACTGGTCAAAGATAAAGAACTCTTGATAATTAAAAAAAGTGTGGGTGCAAAACTAAACAACACAACAGAAGAACTGAAAAATATAATTAAGGAAATATTGCTGTATGTAGAGCAGAACAAAAAAAAGTGGAAAATGTAAAGAAAAGCTAAGGAAACTAAAAGATAGTTTATCCAAAATATTGGGTGTCTGAATAATAAGAATTATAGAAATGGAGAAAAACAAAATGGAGGTAAAGAAATCATCATGGATATAGTACAAGAAAATTCTTCAAAACTGAAGGATTTGGGTATCTAGACTGAAAGAAGCCATCAACTCACAAAAATAGACACATATATCAGTGTGACAGAATAGAAAGCCCAGAAATAAACCCATTATTATATGGTCAATTGATCTTCAACAGAGGTGCCTAGGTGGCTCAGTAGGTTGGCACCACACTCGTTTTTGGCTCAGGTCATGATCTCAGGGTTGTGAGATCAAGCAACATATCAGGCTCCATGCTGGGCATGGAATCTGCTTGGGATTCTCTCTTTCTTACCTTCCCTCTGTGTCTCCCACTGCCTTCTCTCTCCCTCTCTCCCTCTCTCTCTGTCTCTAAAATAAATAAATAAATCTTTTTAAAAATCTTCAACAAATCAGGTGAGAATATCTAATGGGAAAAAGACAGTCTCTTCAACAAATGGTGTTGGGAAAACTGGACAGCAACATGCAAAAGAATGAAACTGGACCACTTTCTTACACTATACATTAAAATTAATTCAAAATGGATTAAAGACCTAAATGTGAGATAGAAACCCATAAAAATCCTAGAAGATGGGTGCCTGGGTGGCTCAGTTAAGCATCCAACTCTTGATTTCAGCTCAGGTCATGATCTCAGGGTCCTGAGATCGAGCCCTGCATCTAGCTGTATGCTCAGCAAGGAGTCTGCTTAAGATTCTCTCTCTCCCTCTCCCTCTGCCCCTCTGCCCAAGCACATGAGCATGTTCTCTCTCTCTCTCTCTCTCTCTCTCTCTCTCTAATAAATAAGTAAAGTATTTTTTTAAAGTCCTAGAAGTGTGATGCCTGGGTGGCTCACTGGTTAAGCATCTGCCTTCAGCTCAGGGCATGATTCTGGAGTCCCGGGATCGAGTCCCACATCAAGCTCCCCATGGGGAGTCTGCTTCTCCCTCTGCCTGTGTCTCTGCCTCTCTCTCTCTCTATCTCTGTGTGTGTGTGTTTGTGTCTCTTGTGAATAAATAAAATCATAAATAAATAAATAACAAAAAGTACTAGAAGAGAACACAGGCAGTAACTTCTTTGACATCAGCCATAGCAACTTCTTTCTAAACACATCTCCTTAGGCAAGGAAAACGAAAGCAGAAATAAGTTATTGGGACTTCATCAAAATAAAAAGCTTCTGTACAATGAAGGAAACAATCAACAAAACTAAAGGCAGCCTAGAGAATGGGAGATTTTTGCAAATGACATATCCAATAAAGGGTTAGTATCCAAAATCTATAAAGAACTTATCAAACTCAACACCCAAAAAAACAATCCAATTTTTAAAATGGGCAGAAAACATGAACAGACATTTCTCCAAAAAAGACATCCAGATGGCCAACAGACACAGGGAAAGATGCTCATCATCACTCATTATCAGAGAAATGCAAGTCAAAACTACAATGAGATATCATATCATACCTGTCTGAATGACTAAAATGAACAATGTGAAAACCAACAGGTGTTGCTAAAAATGTGGAAAAGGAGCCTTATGCACTGTTGGTGGGAATGCAAACTTGCAGCTACTGTGAAAAGCAGTATGGAGGATCCCCAAAACCTTAAAAATAAAGGGGTGACTCAGTCTGTCAGTCATCCAAGTCTTGATTTTGGCTCAAGTCATGATCTCAGGGTTGTAGGATCAGGCCCCAAGATGGGCTCCACAACTACTTTATGATCCAGCAAGTGCACTACTGGGTATTCACAAATACAAGAACAAAGGGATACATGCACCTCTGTGTTTACTGCACCATTATTTACAATAGCCAAACTATGGAAGCAGCCCAAGTATCCACTGACTGATAATAAATGGATAAAGCATTCATAGACACACATGCACACAATGTAATATTATTCAGCCATAAAAAAGAATGAAATCTTAGGGACACATGGGTGGCTCAGCAGTTGAGCATCTGCCTTCAGCTCAGGGCATGATCCCGGGTCTGGGGATCAAGTTCTGTATTGGGCTCCCCACAGGGAGCCTGCTTCTCCCTCTGCCTGTGTCTCTGCCTCTCTCTCTCTCTCAATCTCTCTCTCTCTCTCTCTGTATGTGTGTGTGTGTGTTTCTCTCATGAATAAATAAATTAAATATTTTTTAAAAAATAATGAAATCTTACCATTTGCAATGACATGGATGTAGCTAGAGAGTTACAATGCTAAGCAAAATGTCAGTCAGAAAAAGACAGATGCCATGTGAAATCACATGGTATCTTAAATTCCTACGTAGAATTTAAGAACAAATGAACAAAGAGGGAAAAAATAAGAGGGGGACAAAGCAAGAAACAGACTCTTAACTCTAAAGAGCTAACTGATGGTTACCAGAGGGGAGGTAGGTGAGAGGATGGGCTAAATAGGTGATGGGGATTAAGGAGGTCACTTGTCAAGATGAGCACTGGATATTGTATGGAAGTGTTTAATCACCTGAAACTAATATTATACTGTATGTTAACTAATTGTAGTTAAAATAAAAATTTAAAAAAAAAAAAAAAGAAAGGAGCTATCACCTATTCAGGACAATGGATGCAAACAGGCCATAATGTGGTATATGTGTGTGCAACTTCAGAACTCTGAGGACAATTAAAAGATTTGCAAGGGTGGAACTTAGGTGGTTCAGTTGGTTAAGTGTCTACCTCCTGATCATAGTTTAGGTCTCCACCTCAGAGTGGTTAAGTTCTAACCCCACGTTGGAGAGGGGCTCCCCACATGGAGCCTACTTAAAAAAAAAAAAAGACTTGCAAGAAAGAAAAGAAAAAGAGAGGATCCACATGAATTATTTTGAACTTCACAACAATACTGGAAGCTAGATGACAATGGCGTTATATATTCAGATGTTCTATCAAGTGCCATTTTTAAACATATCCAAATTTATTAGATAGAGGTAAAGCAGTGCTTAGAGGGAAATTTTTAGCTATAACACCAAAATTAGAAGAGAAAAAAATACCTCAAATCAGTATCTAAGACTCCACCTTAAGAAAATAGAAATACAGAGCAAACTAAACTCAAAGCAAGTAGAAGGAAGGAAATAACACAGATTAGGGTAGAGATAAATGAAATTGGAAACAGAAAAACAATAGAGAAGAGGCAATGAAAACAAAATTGGTTCTTTGAAAGTATCAATAAAATTGACAAACTTTTAGCTAGGCTAACCAAAACTCATTTAAGTTCCTACTCTAAAACTGACATACAAGCTCTCTCTGAGAGTTTTATATTCTAAGTGACAAGAAAATCACTTATAGAGAAGTCAAGAACAAAGAAGATACCCTAAAGTTCAAGATCGATGATGGCCCTTGACAATGGAATTGATATTGCCCCAAAGTTTTTAGGCCTATGAGTGGAATAAAGTCACTTCCAAACACATAATGTTCGTTTTATGACCCCATGTTTAACTTCTAGTCTCATATGTCTGTGTTCACCTTATACTAGGGAAGGGGTTAGACTCTATTAAAAAGATGGCATGCAACAGAGGAATATGTATCTATTTATTATATATATATATATCATGTATATTTGAATGTCTCTGGGTAATTCTTCTTTCATTATCTTACCTCTATTTCTCAGTCCACAAAATACTGTGCTGTGCTTAGGAGATTGATTTGATATTTCTTTCCCTACTTACGTCAGTAGCTGTAGCCACAACTGATCCTACAGCATTTTACGAATATTAGTGACTGTTTTCTTCAACTTTCATGACTTCAGTCAGTCTTGCTCGTTTCTCCTTTTAGCTTGAATTCTGTGTTAATGGAGTCATCATCTACCATCTGGTCTTCCTGCGTCTACCTTATATTTCCACATTTTACATGAGATGGCATTCTGTTGTGGATGAGAAAGGAGTGGGAGCCAACACTGAAAAGATGAGAGGTAAGGAGTTGAAAATAGTGATACACACAGAGACATATGTACACACACACACATGCACATCCACACACACAGAGTACCAAAAAAACAGAAATCACAAGAATGATTACAAGAAGAAAAAGTCTGATTTGGGGAAGCTGGGTGGCTCAGTCAGTTGAGTGTCCAACTCTTGATTTCATTTCAGGTCATGATCTCAGGATTGTGAGGTAGAGCCCCAAGTGGGCCCCCCATTCAACAGGGAGTCTGCTTGAGATTCCCCCCTTTGCCTCTCCCTCTGCTTGCTCAGGCTGTCTCTCTTTCTCTGTCTCTCTCTGTCTCTCAAATAAATAATTTTTTTTTAAGTATGTGATTAAAGTAGGTCATGGTGGGGGACTTCTGTAGTGCAGTGGATGACCAGTTTCTTAATAGAAGTAACTATGGTTTGTTTTATTATTTGTTATATTATCTAAAAGAGATCTGTTTTAGACATCCTTCTACATGTGTGACACAGCTCACAACTAAAACATAAAGAAACTATAAAAACAAAAATGTATGCCAAAGTGCAGAAAAATAAAAATTGAAAGTACTTTTTAATTTAAAAATAATAAAACAAAATTTAAAATAAGTGACAAAGGTATTAGCTCTTCATCTAACAAAGAGCTTTTGCAAATCATTCAACAAAATATAAATATCCAGGAAGGAAAATGGACAAAGGCCACACATAGGCAAATCTCAAAAAAAAAAAGGGGGGGGGGGAGGAGAAAGTAAACAGCCAATGTGTTAACCAAGATTCTCTAGAAAACAGAGCCTGCAACATGACTTAAGCATGAATTCTTTACGCAGGGAGACACAATCCTAGGGCAGGTAAAGTGAGGGAAAAGGGAAATGAGGAGCAAAGTTAGAAATAAATTAAGATGGGGGCACCTGGGTGGCTCAGTGGTTGAGCATCTGCCTTTGGCTGAGGGCATGATCCTGGGGTCTTGGGATCAAGTCCAGCATCGGGCCCCTGCATGGACCTGCTTCTCCCTCTGCCTGTGTCTCTGCCTCTCTTTCTGTGTCTTTCTCAGGAATAAATAAATAAAATCTTAAAAAAAAAAATAATTAAACAAAAGGCCCATTGAATTGTTTGCCAGAGACAGTCAATGATTTTTCAGACATAAAAAAAAAGGGGGGGGTGATTTTTGAAATTTGACCAGGGTATGAATTCTAAAACTTATGTTACTGAAAAATATTTTCCTGAATTATATTCTACTTGGTATAAATGGTTAATGATACTGTTAAACATCTTCCACGTTTTAAATTAGACATACAAACTTTTAGAAATAGCCAGGATGGGATGCCCCGGGTGGCTCAGCGGTTGAGGGCCTGCCTTCAGCCCAGGGCGTGACCCCGGAGTCCCAGGATTGAGTCCCACGTCGGGCTCCCTGCATGGAGACTGCTTCTCCCTCTGCCTGTGTCTCTGCCTCCCTCTCTCTGTCTCTCATGAGTAAATAAATAAAATCTTTAACAAAAAATAAATAAATAAACAGCCAGGAGTATTCTGTATACATGTCTGCACCATAGATTAATGGTAAATTACATGGGTTCAGTTTTACTCTCGTCAAGTAATTTCTCTATCTTGAACACCAACCGTTCAGGTCAGTCTTACTAAAGGAATCTCTATAGAATGGCAAATCACGCTGTTGTCACTGACAATACAACAGACAAACCTCTGAGTGGTTCAGGAACCCAGTCACATGTTCTGTTCACATCCTTCAGTTGTGTGTGCTCAGGAAGTCATTCTAGCAGAGCGTAACAACAAAAACACTGCCTATCGGCAGCAAGACTGTGACCACATCCAAAATTCTTCTGCAGCCACAGACAACAATATGGCATATAAAAAATTTGAGAACTGCCTAATCATGTACTCATATAACATGATCAAACAATGAGAGTTAATAGCTACTCAATGTCTTCAAAAAAAAAAAAAAAAACAAAGAAAAGCATTTAAACTGCTTTCCAAAAGAAAGGGTTAATTATCATTGTACTTTATAGAGATGAACATATGCAGATATACAGGATGCACTAGCAACAACTAGTAGTTCCTTGCAGGGAAAGGTGGTTTTTCAGGCGAAGCTTGCCATGGAAGGATAGGTATTACGTGATGATACCTGCTGTGAAGAGCTTCAGGTCATGCTGTTCCACTAAAGATGCAGTGAAAGCTGAGATGCAGATGGAAAGTCAAAGAAAATTTTGCTAAACTGAAAGCCAATGACATTGCTTTACTGCCACTTTTCTAGATCTAAGACTTAAGAAAGTTGCACAAGTGATTATATGAAATATCATGTGTAGGGGCACCTGGGTGTGTCGATTGGGTGGGCGTCCAACTCTTGATTTCGGCTCAGGTCATAGTCTCATGGGTACTGAGATCAAGCCCCATATCAGCGCCTGGCAGGGAGTCTGCTTGAAGATTCTTTCCCTCCACCACTCACCCACTTCATGCTCTCTCTCTCTCTCTCTCAAATAAATAAATAAATAAATAAATAAATCTTTAAAAAAAATCTTGTGTATACAAAAAAATTTTAATTAAAAACGTATACTTTATTATTTTTTCTCCAATTGAACAAAGCACTTAAATTTGTGAAATTGCTTCAATAAAATTGCATAATTAGCAATGATCGAATCTTCAAAGGCAGAATATGAACAGTAGATGAATTTTTACCTTAGTTGGTTACAATTCCAAAGAAGCAAACATTCAATCCCTTAGTGGCAGCATGGCCATTAGGAACAAACATCACGTCCCCCACAGAACTGAGCTGAAAATGAGCATCTCTTTAGAAGCCACAAGAGGAGTCTGAGGCCCGTGAGCAGGCCAGCAACTAAGATGTCTAGGTAGACGGTAACGCTTCTGCACCAAAATGTCAAACTGCCAAAATTATATTATGAAGATTTGAATATGGAACTGTAGTAATAGTTCAGTTTATTGACCTCATCTTGAATCTACCTCAGTAAATTCATTTTTGATGGTTATATTTGCCTTTGGTCTCAGTTCCGCTGAATATTGATCTTAATAGTCAATCTCTCAGCATTTGGCCAAAATGAATTTGGTGTTCCTTCGCTCTCTATATAAAGAAACATGAGTGGATTATATAGGTACAACATGAGGAAAAAAACAGGCCAACACATTAAGCATGACTTTCTCTAGGTGCCAGTGAATCATTTTCTTCTCTGTACATGTCTTGTGTTTCCCAATTTCTTAAAAAATGAATACTGGTACTTAGGAAAAAAAGAAACACATGCTCTTTTTGCAAAAAATACCAGTATACACAAATATCACTAAAATGCAGGCTTTCGGGGCTCCTGGGTGGTCCAGAGGTTAAGCGTCTGCCTTCGGCTCAAGTCATATCCCGGGGTCCTAGGATCCAACCCCACATCAGGCTCCCTGCTCCCTGCTGCTTCTCCCTCTGTCTCTGCCTGCTGCTCTGCCTACTTGTGTTCTCACTCTTTCTCTGTAAAATAAATAAATAAAATATTTTTTAAAATAAAATGCAGACTCTGATAATTCTGTTTTTATATTTTATTACAAACATATCATTGAAAATATGTCTAACCTGATGACAGAGCTGCACAAATTCTACCTGTTGGTGTTCACTTTGGGATTCTACATATATTTTAAAGAGACCTAACTTTGTACACCATCATGTTTGCAGTGAGGATCTGTGAACGGAGATTGAGTATTTGGATAATTAACCACCTAACAATTGCAAACAGAGGAGCTGGAAATTTATATCCATCTTATTCTAAAGACAGGCTTAGGACAATTGGCAATTATAGCCTGAGACAAAAGAATCTGAACTGAAATGTTGAGTGTGAAATTGAGGTCAATTAGAACATCCCTCAACCTAAATTTTTCCCAATGGAACCAATTCAACCAGAAAATTTTTCTGTGGGGGAAAAAAAAAACAGTTTTCTTTTAAAAATACACAATTTTAAAATACATGGAAAATAGCAATGCTGCCTATATCACAGAACATGTAAAATATAAAATCCAAATGCATTAAGCATTTAAAGCCATAAAAGAAAGTAAAAAAGAAATACATTTTTGGTTTTGAAATAGAAAAAACATTTTAAGCAGGGAAGAATACACCTAATTTATAAAGGAAATAGAAAAATTAAAATTTTTGTTCACAATGTACAAGGATAGCTATTGCAGAAACATCCATAATAAAAAAACAGCATACAAACTAAATGTCCATCAACCAGACAACTTATGATAGTCATAAAATAGAGTGCTATGTATCCATTAAAATGAACTAGATACATCTGAATATCTAAGCATGGAAAATATTCCAAAATATATTATTAGGTTAAAAGAGAAGTTTCAGGGGTGCCTGGCTGGCACGGCTGGAACAGCATGGTACTCTTGATCTCAGGGTCATGAGTTCAAGCCCCATGTTGGATGTAGAAACTCTTTATATAAATAAGATCTAAAAATATATTTTTTTTAAATTAATTAATTTATTTATGATAGTCACAGAGAGAGAGAGAGAGAGAGAGAGAGAGAGAGAGAGAGGCAGAGACACAGGCAGAGGGAGAGGGAGAAGCAGGCTCCATGCACCGGGAGCCTGACGTGGGATTCGATCCCGGGTCTCCAGGATCGCGCCCTGGGCCAAAGGCAGGCGCCAAACCACTGCGCCACCCAGGGATCCCAAGATCTAAAAATAAAATAAAATTTCAGAAAAATATGTATAGTATAATTTTGTTTTAATAATGTATGTATAAATGAGTCTTTGCATAAGAATATTATTCTGAAAATAGTAAATGTAGTCTATTAGCTCTGTAAATTATATTCCCCCATAGTCCTAGCACCCTATGGCCCCAAGGAAAGGATGTCAAATGCTGCCTCCATATGGAGAAAATATAACCTGCTCAAAAAGAGGTTAAAAAAAAGAAAGTCCTTCACTTTCCAGAGGTAGAACAGAGAGCTCAGAACTCGGGACGCCTGAATGGCTCAGAGGTTGAGTGTCTGCCTTCCACTCAGGGCGTGATCCTGGGGTCCGGGGATCGAGTCCCGCATCGGGATCCCGGCATGGAGCCTGCTTCTCCCTCTGCCTGTGTCTCTGCCTCTCTCTCTGTGTGTGTCTCTCATGAATAAGTAAAAAAATCTTAAAAAAAAAAAAAAAAGAGAGAGCTCAGAACTCAAAGGGATGCATACAAAATTCAGATAAATGTGACTAGATCTGAGAGCACTACAGTTCATGGTAGAGATAAAGAAATGGCATTGGCAGAAAGAGGTGATCAGAAAGATACGTTTAGTCAACATAGAGCTTAGTACACAAAAGATCCAGAAGTTTCCACCAGCCATGGAGGCAAAGGCATGCTGAGAGGACCCCTAAAATGTCACGGACCTGGAGTTAAAATGCAGAAGCCACAAAGAGCAGGTACTTCAGGACTGAGGATAATGGCGGGGCCTATGGTTGGCCACAGTGGATGTTAACACCATCAAAAACCAGCTAAGACTTCTTAGCCACTGGTTCAGTGAAGACAGAGGTTAATGCCCAGGGAGAGGCAGAAGGACATCTCAGCTGGAGACCTGCAAGGAATCAAATAATGGGGACGCCTGGGTAGCTCAGTGGTTGAATATCTGCTTTTGGCTCAGGATCAGGGGTCCTGGGATATAGTCCCACATCGGGCTCCCTGCAGGTAGCCTGCTCTTCCCTCTGCCTGTGTCTCTGCCGGTGTATGTCTCTCATGAATAAATAAATAAAATCTTTAAAAAAAAAAAAAGAAATCAAATTATGGCATGTGGATCTCATCTCCTACACACACATACCCCACTGCCCCAAACAAGTGCACGTGCACACACACGTATATACATACGTCTCACATTGTGTGAGGTAAGTCAGCTTTCCTCCACCCAGATGCTTTCTGAGAAGAAATCAATGGAGGAAAGAACTCTTAAAAAGCTAAGTTAAAAAATAATAATAAATAAATAAATAAATAAATAAATAAATAAATAAATAAAATTTTTTTGAATTTAAAAAAATAATAATAATTTTTAAAAAAAAGCTAAGTTAACCTAATACAGAACCTGGATGAAACTGAGCCAATATATATTGTCAAATAGATATTCCAAAACCACCACCCATTGCTACCCAAGTATAAATATGAATTGTAGAATGCTACATTCTCACTGAACTACAAAAGAAAATGGAATATTATCTTGAAAAGTAAATGAACAGGACTTAGTGACAGGTCAGATATTAAGGTGTGAAGGATAGGGAGAAATCAAATATGACTCCCAGGTATCTGCCTTGGTTGCTCAATGGCATATAATACCATTAACTAATATTTAAATAGAACAACATCTAAAATGGGCTTTTAGGAAAAAAAAAAAACTAATTTGATTTTGAATCTGTCAAATACGGTTGAGCGTCTGCCTTTGGCTCTGGTGTGATCCAGGGTCCAAGGATCGAGTCCCACATCAGGCTCCCTGTGAGGAGCCTGCTTCTCTCTCTGCCTGTGTCTCTGCCTCTCTCTCTCTCTCTCATGAATAAATAAATAAATCTTAAAAAAAAAAAAGTTCTGGGAGTTTTCAAAGTGCATCACAAATTTGAGCTAATGCTAATGGGAATGGATGAGATTATTCAGGAAAACAAAGAATTCTAAGACTTAGAGCCAACTCTATGTAATTAAGCTCCAAGTGGGCCATATTGTCACCTTGACTGTGAACTCCAAGAGTTTTATAGATATCTGTGACATTGTGATTCACAATAAGAAATATATAGTTGGTCTTTGTCCTGGTTTCTGGCACAGAGCTTCTAAAACACTTAGATTTCCCGAAGTGATAAGAGCGCAAAGGTCTTTTACTATGTTAATGAGGTAACTTTTGGAAAGTCCCTAGATAAACTAAGGATGGAGGCTGGTAGCTCTTGGAGCCAATCATGTGATTGGACCTCCAGGGAAAGTAGATGAGCTAGAGATTGAGTTCAATCACCAACGGCCAATGATTTGATCAATCATGCCTATGTAATAAAACCTGGATTCAGAGAGCTTCCAGGTTGGTGAACATATGGAGGTGGCAGGAGAAAGCATGAAAAATCTGCCTTCTTTCCTCATGCCTTTCCCTATGCATCTCTTCCATTTGGCTGTTCCTGAATTATATCCTTTTATCACAACCTGCCGAGTAGAGTAAATAAAAACTTGTGAGTAATTTAAATGTTTCTCTGAGTTCTGTTAGCCATCCTACCAAATTAATCAAACTCAAGGAAGGGGTCCTTGAAACCTCCAAGCTATAGATGGTAGGTCAGAAGCCCAGGTGGTGTCTGGGGTGTGGGATGAGGAAGGGATGCAGTTCATAGAACTGAACCTTTAATCTGTGGAATCTGACACTGTCTTCAGGTGGTGAAAATTGAGTTGAATTGTAGGACACCTTGCTGGTACTGGAGAATTGCTTGGTGTGCAGGGAAAAAAACCCACTCGTTAGAGTGGATGCAGAACATATAATCTCTAATTCCCCTTAGATTGTGCTAAGTATAGCATGAGGCTCAGTAGATACCCAAGACTGAGCTATGAAGTATTTCCTTTCTTGGTGGGTGGTACAAGTGGTGACTCTTTTCATACTAAAAAGGGTCTGTAAGGCAGAGATAGTTGCCCTCTTGATGTACTTTCCCTTAAGATGATGATAAACCTGGATACTATGGAAAATAGTGTCTGGAGATCTTGGGTGGTGTGTAGGTATGAACCAAGGCCTTTCCTGGAAGTCAGGGATCCTGAGTAATACTCTAAACCCTCCTGAACAAATCTTTCACTGCTGTCTATGCTTTAGTTCCCTCCCCACGTCCACCACAAGTAAACAGATACAGAATGATTCTAGTTTGTCTTAGTCGATATACTGTGAGTGCTTTAAAGGTATCATCTATAAATATCCTAGAGATTTATCTTAACCCACTCTGTAAGAGTATGGAAAGCTACTAGGTGCAGAGCCTGTCTTGGATCAGCGTTTATTTAACTCTCAGAAAGCAGCAGATGGAAAGAGATACCACAGTGTATCCTCAGAAATAAAATGTAAGCGAGACTCCAGCCAAAACGGTCACATACTCCTTTTAACTTAGGTGTATGGAACAATTTGCATTTCTCCCAAACCTCTTACTCCCCAAAGTGCTTTCACACAATTTTCCTTCTGACTGAAAGACCCTTAGACTTCTTCTTCCCTTCACAAACTCCAGCTCATCCTATAAGGCCCACCTCAAAGTTCCTCCTTTCTGGGAAGACTTCCTCAAACAGTGTTACATGGTGCTTCAATTACAGGATTTTTTTTTTTTTTAAGATTGTATTTATTTATTCATGCGAGACACAGAGAAAGAGAGGCAGAGACACAGGCAGAGGGAGAAGCAGGCTCCATGGGAGGAGCCTGACGTGGAACTCAATCCCAGGACCCTAGGATCACGCCCTAGACCGAAGGCAGGCGCCAAACCGCTGAGCCACCCAGAGATCCAGATTACAGGATTTTTTATATTATATCACCACCTATTAATATCCCTCTCTCCCCAACTCCCAATCTAGACTGTGGGACTATAATGCAAATTTTTGGCAGGTCCAAGCATGATACAAAGATTTCCAGAGAAACATCTCTGATATTCTTTTACACGGTATATCTTCTGAGTATTGGAAGATAATGAAAGGATTTTCTGGCTTTATCCCATAAATAAAGTTGTCATAATGCATTCTGACATTTTAAAAATACATTCAAAGCTGATGAAATGAAGATTTTAGATTTTGGCATTGGAAAAAGGCCTTGAACTTCAGCCAGAGGATTCCCAAGAGAAATAAAAGTGATTGATATTGGAAACGAGGTAGCAAAATGTATTGGACATGCAAGTACTATTTCAAGGTCCATAATCATTGACTTCACTGTCAGAGGGTCAAAATTTCTTCACAGTGGCTCTACAGGTTACAGTTCATCACAGGGTTAGGTTAGAGCAACTTTTCCTAGCCATGGTGTCATGACTAGAGCCACTTGAGAGGTGGACTAGAAATAACTTATTACAGATAATGAACTAGTAACATTTGTGAATAATATTTTAGATATGGGGGCACCCGGGTGGCTCAGTTGGTTGAGCGTCTGCCTTTGGCTCAGGTCATGATCACAGGGTCCTGGGTTGGAGCCCCACATGGGACTCCCTGGTCCTTGGGGAGCCTGCTTCTCTCTCTCTCTGCCCCTCTCCCTACTCATGCTCCCTTTCTCTCTCTCAAATAAAGAAATAAAATCTTCCCAAAAAAATCTCAGACATAAAATCACCGTAGGTTTGATATTTCCTTATCAATATATTATCATTATAATTCCCAGGCATCTATTATTTTTTTCTGAGTTAGAGATGAAAAGTTATAGTTATACAGATAATTCTGCGGGGAATAAACATCAACTGTCATCTACTTTGCCTTACTGTGGCCCACTAGTTTTAATAAGTACCACTAGTTTTAACAGCAATTAAACATCTCTTGATAGGAGTGTCAAAGAATTTTTGAACCTCTTTAATCTCTCCAAGAAGGAATGATTAACAGTAGCATATGCAGTAAAGCGATCACTAAGAGCTGGGAAATGTATACTGCATTTAACAACACGAAGGTCAGTGGGGACCATAATGAGATCAGTTCAGTGCAGCAGTTAAAGCAGAAGACAAATTCAAGTGTTTGAGAAACGCAGTGAAATTTGTCATACTTCAGAGGCATTAATAGAAGAGAAAGGAAAAAACTGAACTGCAGCCAGGGGAAGGACAAGAGAGTTGTTTTAGGAAGAAAAAGCAAAATAAAGACAAAACAAAACACTGCAAGGTTGAAAAGAAGAAATCAGAGAAGGGGGAACCGCTCAAAGCTTAAGGTGGAAAAGAAATAAATGAGGCCCTATAAGAAGTGAAGAGGAAAGGGCTAAGAAGCAAAGATGGGAAGTTTATTCCTGACCTTGAGAGAAGAAATGTTTCGACTTCCTTTTTCTGGTACAGGTGCTGCCGCAGCGGGCACAGCCACGTCCCAATTCTGAGCAAGAAGGAAGGGAGGGTCAAAGTCAGCACGAGTGATTCTGTACCTCAAATGTCAGGGAGTGTACACTCCTGTCTCAAAGCAGAGTCCTTCATCTCCACCTTCTCCTTCCACCCACAGGAGCAGCATCTGTGGACCAACACACCCCAGAAGCCGGCCCGCCTGCACAAATGCCATTTTTCACCACTCGGCAGGTCACGGTTGGGTATTTCCCGGCCCTGACCCCTGTGGCCTTGCGGGAGACAGCTAGGGAAGTGGCTTCCGCAGACCTTTGCTGGAAGTGCAGAATTTCAGGGTCTCCTGGTCACAGTCGGGCTCTTCCCAGAGCATCTCAGTCAGGCACATACATGGCACGGGGAACGGGACGCAGGGATGTCCTTTTCCAACATTATCCACACGACGGCTCACGAACCGAGGTGCCGAAACACCCTGGTACACAGCGAGCGGATCACGGCTGTGCTGAGTGATACAGACCCCTCGAAACTCAGGGCGACTGCACTGGCTTGTCCCCAGGCCATCCCCTCCATCCGTAGGCAGCCTCCTGCGGGGATCCTCAGAGGCTGACACATCTCAGAAGCCCCTGCAGGGGACAAGCAAAATGACTGTATGTGGCATTTGCTGCTCTATCACTCACTAAGCGTGGTCAAAGGGCGGACTCCTGCCTGGATATTAATTTCTAGGAGCCAGCTATCTAGATTGTTTCAAAATAAATATAGCTATTTTGTGGACGGTGTTTGGCTTTTTAAAGGGGTCACTCAGAACACATCAGTACCAACGGACAGATGTGTCCAATGTGCATGGTGACAAAGACGCAAGCTGCTTCCCTCCGGGTGCCTGCTGGAAGCCCTATCCGCCTCAGCACCACCTTCAACCCTAACACCAGGGACAGGAATACGCCTTCAGAACCTTCTACATAAACTCTTCTAAGTAGCTCCACGAGCCCCTTGGGTTTCAGGAGGTCGGATGGGGGCTCTTGGAGGACACTGGGCTTATCAGCTTAAATCTCTGTCATTATACAAGTCAGATACTTCTGCCCCTTTGCCACTGCATGCTCTAACAATGCAAGTGCAACCTGTAATATGTAACTTTATTATTATGTCGAAATATCCGATAGGAAAAGTTTTACAAAAAAAAACAAAAAACAAAAAAAAAAGAAAAAAGTTTTACAGAAACGTTATCCTAAGACATCAACATTAATCACGTTTGTAAGGAGAAGGAAAAACTGTTATTTCAATCATAATTCAAGTGCTATAAATTTTATTATTAAATTTTTTTATCATATAATTGCAGGAAGAGTCTACTGTCAAACTTGACCATGAATATATTGAAGAAATTATTATTAAAAAGTCTTAATCAAAATTGAACACCAATAAAAATTAATTAAAAAAATAAAAAAATAAAAAAATAAAAAGTCTTAGTCAGAAATGGCATTTCAACTATAACACCTGATGTTAAAATTTTGTGGGCATGAAAGCAAGTTTATCATAAAAATTTGTTTAAGTGGAAAGGGAGGTTGGTGGAGGGTTGGGGTGACTGGGTGACGGGCACTGAGGGGGGCACTTGATGGGATGAGCACTGGGTGATATGCTGTATGTTGGCAAACTGAACTCCAATAAAAAAAAAAAAACAGCAACAATAAAGAAAGCCATAGTTTCCCTACTTGGAAAAAATAAATAAAAATTTTTTTTAAATTTAAAAATAAAAAATTTTTATTTATTTATTCATGAGAGACACAAAGAGGGGCCGAGATACAGGCGGAGGCGGGGAGAAGCAGGCTGCTGGCGGGGAGCCCGACGGGGACCCCAGGACCACGCCCTGAGCCCAAGGCGGCTGCCCCATCGCTGAGCCACCCCCGCGTTCCTATCGTAAAAATTTTTGGAAAATGTTTTATTTTTTGTTTTTTTTTTTAATATTTGGTACCTCCACTAATGCTTGGTAAGTTCTTCTCTTCTCATAATCATTGAATACAAAGAATAATGAGATTCCCCCCAGGCCGCATGCAGACACCTCGAAGCCCCTTGGGCTCATCCCTGCGCGCAGCACGAACATCCCTTCGCTCTATGCGAACCGCGACAACGGGAGACGTTGGCAGGTGCCGGCGTAGGCCGCGGCCCACGGGGTGAGGGCGAGATCCAGGCTCGCGTGGGGGACCAGGGGGGCTTCCTCAGGGCCTCCCGGGGAGAGGCGCAGCTTTCTCGGTCCGGAGATGAAAGAGAAGCGCCGATTCCGGGACGGCCCCTCCCCCTCCAGCCCCCGAACAACCGAGGCCGTCCAGGCCGTCGGGGCGCTCGGCGCAGCCCGCCCCTCCGCTCCCCTCCGCTCCCCTCCCCGCCCCTCCCCTCCGCTCCCCTCCGCTCCCCTCCCCTCCGCTCCCCCTGCAAGGCGGTCGCGGGGTCCCGAGCCCCTGGGAAGGGCTGAGGGCCCCGCCTCAACCAGCTCTTTGGAAGCTCGAGCGGATCCACTGGCGTCATCTGCATCCCGAGCTCGACGCCCGGACCGAGGGCTGCGGAGGCCGCGGGCCACGATCACGGCCTGAAGAGCCCAGGACAGCCGGGAGGGGCTCGAGGCTGGGCCGGTCCCCCCCCCGCAGACCAGCCAGCCCGGGGCCTGTTCCTGCTCCCAGAGACTTTTACCTGCCGGAGCTGACTGATGGATGCGTTGCCACACACCGACAACGTTTGGGTGAAACACCATTTAATCGTGATGGGACCTCACTGATTTATCTATAAGGCTCTCCCAAAATATAGGTGTCAGGGGCACCTCGATTCGAGTCCAGTTTTCCCACTATTAGGAAAAAACCTCCTTTGTTCTCTATACAAAAATAATGATACCCCTTAATATTCTTTAAGCAGGATCCTTTTAATTTTCTTACATCTTAGGGTCTGGAGGTGTATGTTTATTAACCACTCCACAGGAAAGGAGATTGCCTTGTGCTAATGCCTTCTGTTTTTTCCCTTTTTTTTTTTTTAACTGAAATATAGTCCACATACAATATTATATTGTTCCAGGTGTGCAACAAAGGGATTGGTGAGGGTAATCACCATCTGTCGCCATAGGACATTATTACAACGTACAACTGCTCTTTTTAAATATCAATTGTATGTTTCACAAAGCAAGTGGTATAAAAACGAGACCGTATTAGTGTTGGAAGATTAAAAACTGAAAAAAAAAAAATCTACCAATGATTTAAACAATTGGCCAAAACAGTGTTACTTAGCTAGAGATTTCAAAATATTAGTTCTCCTCTTCTCATCTGGAAATGTGGGAGCTGGATAACCTCCTTTTAATTGTTTTGAATATTTCCATTCATTAGACAAACTTTAATAATTGTTTAACCAGTTGCAACTGTGTTGCATTAATCACAGCAGGACTTGGGGGAAAGAATTTGAAGGTGAAGCAATACCCTGGGATTTTGTTATTGTTGGGAAGTAAGGATGGTTGTTTACATTTCCTCTTACTTTTTAAGAAATTTTTTAAGACTTCTAAGTTTTATCCTCTTTTCTCCTTCCTCCTTCCTGTCCTTCCCCTTCCTTGTTTTCTCATCATTGTTGTTCTCTTACCTCCTTACCAATAATTATTCTTGATAGGATTCAGCTGCTTCTGGCAAAAAGCCATGTATCTAGAGGGCCAACAGAAACAGCTACAACCAGGAAGGAGTCCCTGGGTGGCTCAGCGGGTTAGCGCCCGGCTTTGGCTCAGGGCGTGATCCTGGGGCCCTGGAACCAAGACCTGCATTGGGCTCCCTGCATGTGGAGTTGCTTCTCCCTCTGCCTGTATCTGTGTCTTTCATGAATAAATAAATAAAGACTTTTGAAGAAGAAGAAAAAGAAACAGTAACAACCAGAAGTTAGGTAACGTTAGCTTCTGAGTTGTGCCTGTAGAATTTGAACTCAGGTCGCCTTTTGCAGTGCCTTGGCTCTCTCTGCTTCTTCTCTTTTCCTTTTAATTGTTTTCAACTTAGCTCCAATACCACTTACTTCCTGTATTTGTCCCTCTAAGAGAGTTTGTGTCAGAGTCATGGCAGTTTAGGAAGACTGAAATGATACGGAAGAAAAAAAAATCCTCTTACCTTCCTCTCTCCACACAAGCCTTTGTTGTCATGCCCTGTAGATTCTTGAATGATGCTGTTTCTAATGCACATCAACAATACTTCCATACCCATATATTCAATTCACAAAGAACTTTTGTGTGTATTGTCTAACATAAATCACCTTTAATGCAAAAGAGAGAAATGTTACCCAAAGAATGGTTGTTTACAAGTTGAAATTTTGTGATGAAACGTTCATCAATGCTTCAAGGGTTTCTGCTACCCAAGTAAGTTTGCCAGACTTAGCAAATGAAAATACAAGACACTCACTTAAATTTGAATTTCAGACAAACAAGTAATCCTTTTTTAGTATATGTATGTCCATGCAATATTTGGAACATATTATACTAAAAAATTACTTGTTGTTTATCTGAAATTTGAATTTAACTGGGCAGTCTGTGTTTTACCTGGTAACCCTATTGGTAAAGAATAACCTAAAAATCCTCTTCGAGCCAGGCTGTCTAGCAAGTAATTATTTGAGTAGACAACCACTAGTAAGTAGGCCTCTTTTTTAAATGAAGTCACGGTAACTTAGTAAAGCAGAGATCCTCTTTGTAAAACAATTATGCCCTAATTATTGCCCTTTCTGCGCAATACTCTTCTGAAAGTACTCTACACATTAAAAAAGCATAATTTTAAAACAGAATCATCCCCACATAAGTCTGTTTCTGGCTCAAACAACACAGAAACACATGTTGATTAAAAAAAAAAAAGGCAGCAAAGAAAGTGATGAATGTCAGTTATCTTAAAAGACAAAGACATTAAAATAAATGAGGATAAAATACTGCCTTTCCCAGACATCATTTTAACCAACCAGAATATAATCGACTCTGTGTATTCTGTTTCTTAAATATGATATATTAAGGTCTTACTCTGTTTTTGGCAGAAGGTATAATGTTTATAGGAAATAACCTCAAAGACTGTAGGAGCCAGGTGATTGAGAAATGACAATGCTGTATTTCTGGACATACGACCTGTACAAGGTAGGTCTGAAGAAGAAATCCAGAGCTGCATGGAAATTGAAATTCGCCACGCACAGAGTTAAGGGCCACTAACAGAGGCCACTTTACTTACCCTTCATGGTGTCCCTGACCTCTATCTCCATCAATTCCTTCCCCATTGCTATTGTCAGAGAAACAGTTTTCTGTGTGACGTAATGCTGAGTCAGCCCAATGTGAAGCACCCGTGTTTGTCAGGGTCTTATGTTCAGATTGGAAAGTTACTTCTGCTGAAATTATTGTTCTAGAATCCTATAAGCACAACTGTCTTGGAGAAGAAAAAACTGAGGTCACATTCACCTCAGACCTACACCGTGTTTAGAAAAAGATAAGAGCAGTGATGTTCTCCTAACCCATCCTTGGGAAAGTGCAAGCGCCTCTAGGGTATAAACATGGGCCATGCCCCTCCCCGTATGACTTATAGAATGAGTGTTCTCATAAATAATACATGAAAGATGCTGCAATTGCATTGTTTTGAAGCTGAAGGTCATCAGTATTCTTTCCAAATTATCACAGTGGCGATTCTATTTTCCTAGAAGTTGGTTGTTGAAAGAGGTTATTCCAAAATTGTTTGCATCTGTTTAGGACATGAGGCTCATGTCTGACCAACACAAACAACCAAAGGGCAGGTCATTTATTAGAGATAAAACCAGACTACAGGAAAAACTCACAATATTTAGTATTAGGCTATCTTCTCTATGTAACAATATGAGACATAAGGAGCTCTTGTAACACAGCAGCTCTCGGAATCTAAAATCTATGCCTATTCTGACTGATTTTGTTATTTAAATAACAGAGTATTAAAAATAAAACTTCATCTTTTCCTTATGTCTCTCTTTAATTCTGTAAAGTTCCAATATGCCTGCTTATGACTCACTAGGAAAGACAACAATCATCAAACCAACAAAAAAATTACTTAGCACTTAATGAGCTTGGCGACACATTAAAGCCTATGAGGGGTAAAAAAAAAAAAAAAAAAAAGGTAAACAGGGTACAGTCCTTGTCCCCACAGAATTTAATGAGCTTACACTCTAGCGGAGAACTGGACTGCAAAACAGAAGTAACTATACTATAAATTAGAATGTAATCAGTGCCCAAACAGAGAAGTAAATAGTTAAGAGAACACATAGAAGGAGAAGTTTAATTTAGGGTTTCCAGGAAGATAGCTTCTGGGTCTCAGGCAGTGGGTAGGATTTCATTTAGCAGGTTTGGGGGAGAAACAAAAATTCCAAATGTGTGTTAAGTAGTTCAAAAGCACAGAAGTAATAGATGGTGGGAAAGGGGCCACAAAACGGTTGGGTGCAGGATGGCTGAGAAAGAACAGGAATGACGGGGATGCCTGGGTGGCTCAGTGGTTGAGCCTCTGCCTTTGGTTCAGGTCATGATCTCGTGATCTCATGATCCTGGTCCTGGGATCAAGTCCTGCATCGGGCTCCCTGCATGGAGCCTGCTTCTCCCTCTGCCTGTGTCTCTGCCTCTCTCTGTGTCTCTCATAAATAAAAAAATAAAATCCTAAAAAAAAAAGAAGGAATGATAAATTTGAGGATAAATCATAAAAGAGTGCTCATTGTGATAGACTTCTAGTCTGCTTTTGTTTTGTTCTGTTGTTTATTTTTCGCTTACCTAATAGCTGCTTCCAGTGTCCATTTTCCTTATCCTGGCAACAGTATCAGGTTTTTTCTTGAGAGAAGCCAGTTGCTGTTCCAGTAGGGCTAAAGACAGCAGAGAGAATGAAGAAAAGAGGTCTAGGACAGAGCCTCGATGTATCTCAGTGTTTCATAACCACATGGAAGAGGGCAACCCATACAGGAGGCAGAGAAAAGATGGGAAAAGAAGTAGGAGTGGGCTGGCAAGAAGAAGGTGAGGAACTCGACTGCCAGAATAGACAATTTTTCCAAGTTTTTAAGGGAACTTAGCTGTAAAAAAGAAAGATGACTGATGAGGCAGGGAAACAGAAGGAAATGATGGATCAAGTGAAGGTTTGTTTTTAATTGGAGGTACTTAAGCATGATTAAAAATTGATGGAAAGAATCTAAGAGAAGGGTGACAATGCTTGAGAAAAAGGAAATCATACTTTAGATCCTGTTACCCACCGCAGACTGCAGGAGTACTGCTGACCCATGTAGTAGGTTCTCAGATTTTCTCAAATCCCATCAATTAAACCAAACATCAGAACAGTTTAAACAATAAATACATAAACAAAAAGAGAAGAGAAATAAACAGCGTGGGATTCCTGGAAGGTGGGAGGTGACGTGCTTCAGAGTACAGATCGGCAGGCCCTTGGGCAGGATGGGGATGACAAAGCAGTGCCCACGAGAAGACAACGCATACATGTTTGGTACCAAGAAAAGAGGGCATGCTCAGACAAGGGGTATTCGCTGTCTATAGTAGCAGGAACACACGTGACATGAAGTTAGGGACCACGGTGGACAAGAGATAAAAGGGGGAAATAAAACTGGAGGGCAGCAATAAGCTGCTGCAGGAACCACGATAGGTTAACTTTCTAAATACAAGTATTTATTTGCACACTGACACGGCACACCCATGAAAGCAGCTAACGGAGGAGACATATTTGCAGACACTTAAAATGACTCTCTCACTCTTGAAAATAGGTTGAGGAAATTGTCAGTAAAAATAATGCCTTTAATCCTCCCACGTTAGACTGGATACACAAAGGTTTCAATGACAGACCCATTTCAAAAATGAGTTTTGAAACCAACAGCTTAAGTCTGTGTTGCCAACTGGTTAATATGCTCACCCTGAGAGCCACTCATGTATATGAATTACATACACTATGGTTATGGACGACCACACCAAACATCCAAATTTAATCAGTATAAGGAATAAATGGTTTGTTTAAATAAATAAATAAATAAATAAATAAATAAATAAATAAAATAATGGCTTTGTCTTTGCTGCTTGGTTATAAAAGCCTTATTCCATCACAAATATTTTAAAGGTATCATAAACAACAATCCACTCACATAAATCAGAGCATATACCTTGCAAAGCAATATCACTGATGTCTATTATCTGGCTGTGATTGATTATCTGCTTATCCCAAACTCATCTAAGTGCCAATCCAGATTGTACACTGAAAGCAGGTTTGGTTCTAAAAATAGGGGGGAAATTTTTTTTTTCAGAGCCAATGCATTAGTGGTCTAGAATTTTTAATTACTCATCTTAAACATATTCACAATCTGGAATAAAAGTAATTGTTAAGTAGTAGTATCCTGAGTAGCCAAAGTAACATGGGAGGCAGACAAGATACCTGCATGATACTTGAGAAGGAAGTTCCTGGTATATGATTTTGAAGGCAGCTTTGTTAGTTGACATTCAGTAAAGGCAAAAAAAAAAAAAAAAAGGATCTACTGAGCATTCCCAGCTCGTGTTTATCTGGCTACATATCAGTTTTTTATCAGAGCAATCATCTTATCACTAGTTTTAAAAAATTTGTCACTGATTATGTGCTATTTTTACTTGTTCTGACTCTTACTATTCTCTTCTGTTTAGATTCTTTAGCCAACCTTCCCGTTCATGATATATTTTCTCATGCATATCTTCTCATCACCAGTCAAAACCCACTTTTAAAGGCTACCTCCTCCAGAAGCCTGGGTGGCTCAGCGGTTGAGCGGCTGCTTTTGGCTTGGGGTGTGACGCCGGGGTCCTGGAACTGAGTCCCGCATCGGGCTCCCCACGGGGAGCCTACTTCTCCCTCAGCCTGTTTCTCTGCCCCTCTCTGTGTCTCTTATGAATAAATAAAATCTTTTTAAATAAATAAATAAATAGATAAATAAATAAATAAATAAAATGCCACCTCCTCCATGAAGCCTTCCCAAACTTCAATTAATAAATCAATCCCTCCACCTCCTCACATGCCATTTTATATACAGACCTTTTTGCATCCCCAGCACTGAGCACCATTCCTGAAACTGTAATGTCAATAAATTCAAGATTTTAAAAGTCACTAGAATAGAAGTAGGCACTAAAATAACTGTAATAACATCTTGAGCAGTTCCTTAATGCCATCCTGGTTATCCATATTTCTGCAGACAACACTCCAATGCAAGCCCTTGGGCTCACCCATCCTGTTTTGGACTCACCCTCACACAGTCCTGTGTTTACAACTTTGTTCTCGTATTTGCACCCACATCCCAATCTCTCTCACTTTACTCTCTCTCTCTTTTTCTCCCTCTCACCAGAATGTACATCTCTACATTAGGAGACAATGAGAAGTCTGTATTCTCTCCGCTGCTCATTGCTATTTTCAGACTGTTCTTCTTAGTACCTTTTTATCTGCAAAACCCTCTTCCCCTGAAGTTCATGGTATGTTATTTATTACCAGCTTCTCCACCTCCTTGTCAACTTCAATCACCTATTTCCAGACTGTTACCCGAAAGTCATTGATGACTGTAGCACCCAATTCACATGTTTCCTTTCACGTCTTACACTATCATGGGCAACTTCAACAATTATGTGGGAGTGCTTATTTCCACCACCTAAAACACTATCTATATGTTTAAGCACCTTCCACGTGCTGTGTAACTACCTTCATGAATTATCTTGTTTAATCTTCCCGCTTATCCCACGAGGCACATGCTACAATTAAGCCCATTTTAAAGATTTTATTTATTTACTTACTTACTTATTTATTTACTTGACAGAGATGGAGAGAAAGAGAGCTCAAGCAGGGGGAGTAGCAGGGAGAGGGAGAAGCAGGCTCCTCACTGAGCAGAGAAGCCAACATGGGGTCCATCCCAGACCCCAGGATCATGACCCCAGCCAAAGGTAGATGCTTAACTGACTGAGCCACCCAAGCACCCCAAGCCCATTCTAGATATGAGAAAATGGAAGCTTAGATATTCCTACTGGCTCTTGGCCAAGATCCCACAGGTAGTAAGTAGCACAGCTGAGAGGACAACTCAGGCAGCCTGAACACCACTACCCTCCACCGTCCCTAGACTCATGGAAAAACCGCGGCTCCTTGATTTCCCAAATGTGGTGGCCTCTCCCTTCAGAACAACAAACGCCAGTACCAAACCAGGAGTCTGTGGACCCTGGAAACTGCTCCCGTATGAAATCTTCCAAATCGCATTACACCTTCTCCCTCCACCTCACCTGATTGCTTACCCCATTCCCACATGTTCTTCAACCCCATGGAAATTTCAGTCCTTCTGTTCACCCCACAGTAATCTCCCTTCCTCACACTTTCTAGACCATTAGTAGCCCTCTAACCTGCACCTCCAACAAGCTAACCCCCTGTTCTCCAGCCTTACCAGTCCCTAAATTTCTCATGATCCACTTTAATCACGTGCCTTCCCCCTCCTATATCTAGCCCTCACGTTACCGAGACATTCAGCAGCATCTAACTGGGATGCTATCTCCTTACCCTACAGTGCTTGTGGTTGGGATTTCCTGGTTTCTCTATTTCCTGACCTCTTTCTAAGAATCTCTATTTGGCTTTTCTGCCCAACCTTTCGATGTTGGTTTTCAAGCCAGTTTTCTCACCAGCTCTTTTATAATTTTAAAATAATGTTTATTATGACCTATTTTAAGAGCACAGAAAGTACAAAGTGTTAAGATGACAAATAACAAAAAAAAAGGATTGCTCAGATTTGTCAGATCTTTTTTTAAAGAAAGAAATTAAAAATACAGTAACGCTCCCCCCACCCTGGCATCCCTCATCAATACCATTCTCATACCTCACTTTTAGAGGTAAAACCAGGATCCTAATTTTGGTATTCATCATTCTTGTGCGTATTTCTATAATGTGTGAAGATTTTTTTTTTTTTTTTTTTTATTTATGATAGTCACAGAGAGAGAGAGAGGCAGAGACACAGGCAGAGGGAGAAGCAGGCTCCATGCACCGGGAGCCTGATGTGGGATTCGATCCCGGGTCTCCAGGATCGCGCCCTGGGCCAAAGGCAGGCGCCAAACCGCTGCGCCACCCAGGGATCCCAATGTGTGAAGATTTTTAACAATTTATATACACATATAATAATTTTGCAGGTTTCAAAATTTTACGGTATCAGCACTAAAAAAAAAACAAAAGAAAAGAAAAAGAAAAAAAACCTATAAAGTCCTGAAAAGACATAGAGGAACTTTAAATAAATATTACTAAGCGACAGAAGCCAATCTGAAAAGACTACATACTGTTTGATTCCAAGTATATGACATTCTGGGTAAGGTAAAACTGTGAAGACAGTAAAAATATCAGTGGCTCAGGGTGCGATTCCTGAGTCCAAGGATCGAGTCCCACATGCAGCCTGTTTCTCCACCCTCTGCCTGTGTTTCTGCCTCTCTCTGTCTCTCATGAATAATAAAATATTAAAAATAAATAAATAAATAAAATTTTAAAATAATAATAAATAAATAAATATTTAGTCAAGTTTTTCTGATGAGCTCAGCATAAGATTTTTTCCTACAAGAATGTCTATCATTACCACAAGCAGAAATTAGGCTATATTTATTTTTTTACATATATGTGTGTACATATATAAATTATATATAATTTCTTTAGTTAGGGAAATTACATATATAATAAATATACATTAAATTTTTATGTTTTATAATTATACACATATAATTGTGTAGCACTATTATATATTATACATGTATATACTTTATTACACATATATGACATATATAATTTCTCTAAACTGTTTTCTAGGTTATTTTCTCAAAATATCTTCCACTTCACTAATTTTTTCTTTAGCTGTGGCTAATATGTTATTTAACCTATCTGCTGAGTTTTCTATTCCACTCACTATATTTTTCATTCCTAGAAATTACTTATTTTTCTAATCTATTTAGTCTTTTCTCAGAGTGTCTTATTTTTTCTATATTTTCAATAATTTATTTTATGAATTCATTCTTTCCAAAAATTCTTATGATTTCTACCAGATTATTTCATTATTCAAAGTTCTATAGAGTATAATCCTGGGTTTTTTGTGCCCAAAGACTTTTGATGGTTCTTTTTTGGGAATTCCTTTGATGTTTTAAGGTACATTAAATGTTCAATATCTTGATTATTTTGGTGATTACATAACTACATACATTTGTCAAATTTACAGTCTGTGAATTATACCTCAATGTGATTAAAAATTTTTTTGAACCCCCCCCAAAAAAATTTTTTTGATACAAAGTTTTATGGAAAAATTCCCACATGAGATCTTTTTTTTTTAAATCTCAAAACCAAAGTAGAACAGTTTACTTGTCTTCTTTCTGTGCCAGTGGGCATTTTTTTCCCTAATCCACCAGCTGAAGTGCTTATATCCATTCAGGGATCCCAAATGGGTTTGAATTTTAATACTCTACTTCACTGGGAACAAAAGCTTCATCTCTTGACCACATGTGTGTTATAACCCAATCATCTAGGTTACTGAAAGCTGCAAAACCTCCACTTCATTCCAGCAGGCAGGCCCCACCTCAGCTTACTCATTTACCATTATAATTCTGAGAGAGTCCTAATCTAGAAGGAGTGAAGGAAGCTTTCTGCTCCTTCTCCGTTTCTGACTCCTGGAAATACCCATGACTTTCTGAGTGAGTGCAGCTCTGCTCTAGGAAGATGCTGCATTGTATCTTTGATCTGTATGTGTTATGTGTTTGTAGGGGTGCGTTCTCAAGTTTTCTGGTCTGCCATATTTTCCAGGACCAGAATTGTCCTTCTTTCCTATTATTCTATGAACTGTCAGTGAATAGCATGTATTCCCATGGCTTCAACTGTTATTTACAGGTTGATTAACTCCCAAACCCATTTCTCTAGGACGGACATCTCATTTCAGTTCCAGGAATATAATCTATTTTATAGGTAGATATTCCCACTTTAATATCCCATAAAATCTTAAACTCCATAATATTTTCATATTTAAACTTCCTCAAAACTGTATCTTTTTTCCCCAACTGTGGCATCACCATCCCATCACTTTCCCATGTCATAGATCTGACAGTTTTCCTCTACTTTTCCCCTCCCTTATCCCATCAATACTACAGTTATATTCCTTAATATTCCCCCAGATGAGTTCCCTTCTCTCCATTCTCACTGCCTTCATGTGTACCTCCCTTGAGAGTCTCCCCAAAACTATTCTCTACAGTTAACAGTCTATCTTTTGGATTTCTACCACAAACGACAAACCCAAATGTCACTCTTCTCTTTAAAACCCAAAATATAACAAAAAAAAGGAAATAAATAAAGTAAAATCCAAAACAATTATCCCACTGCATATATAAGGAAGCCCACATTCCCTAATTTAATGTCACATCCTTTCACGGCCTCGCTTTTTTTTTTCAGTGACAACTCCTGTTAGCTCTCTCAAAAGCTCTAGGTTTATTGAACATTTTACTTCTCTAAATGCAACGTGCTCTTTGACACAACCAAATCTTCACACATGAGAATCAAGCTTCTTTGGCCTAGAGATTTTCTGGCATCCTTGTCATCCATGTCAGTTCAAAAAGCATGTTCTCCCTGACATGTTCCCTAATCTTTCAGAACCCTGCCCCAGCCGTCAGGAGTCCCTCTGAACTCCCAGGGTACATGATGCCAGATGCCACTCAACACATTGTTTTGAAAAACTATTTAGACTTCTATCTCCTCCACTATACCATCAATTCCTTGAGGGAAGGGGGCATTGTGTATTATTTATGTTACCGCTCCTAATTCCTAGCATAGTCCCTGGCCCATAGTAAATATTCTGCTGACTCATCAATAAAAATTGTCATACTTGCAATTTAGAAAAGACTACATGATCTCTTGGGTCTCTTCCAGATATAAGATCTATGTTCTTATACCATCAGTCAAGGGTGAAAATAATTTTACCTACAACTATACAGGTAAAATGTGTTTACTCTTTTTCTCTTTGTAAGCCTTATATTATAGGCATTCTGTAATGTACATGTCACTCTAAGCTGTCCCATAGGCTGCCAGTTCCAGCTTCGGTCTATTTTTTAGAATTCATAGGGATAAGTGTACATTATCCTCTCTTAAAGCAAATGGCACTTCAGCTTGACCAAGTTTAATGTCCATATAAAAATCAGAAATGCTACAAATTGAGGCATATAGAAACATTTTTCATCTCTCCTTCAGGCTCTGTCTGCCATCTGCATCCTGCATCCCCACTGCTAACCTGCATCTGACCACTTTCAATCTAGAAACCTCATTCTCTGTGGAATACTTGAATCAGAACTAATTATAGCAATAACTAAAATGGTCCTATGAATGCATGCACTGCACAACAAGAATACTTTTACTGGATTACTTAGCCGTGGCATGCTAGGTCTGTTAATGTGCTCTGCCTGGCTTCACTGCAGACCTACTTCAGAAAATGTAAGGCTGCAGTTAAAGTAATAGAAGGCCAAAGAAACCTGAAGAAATAAAGAATCAAATTCATCTCCTTGGGAATATGTTTTAAAACAATCTTCTAATGGAAACAAGGGACTTAAGAGGTTCATTTCAGAGCAGATGTCAAAATGGAGCCGGGTCAGTTTTGAGGTTTTTGTTCACTGGTTGGCTTTCTGCTGCATCAGTTTACTTGAGGTTAGAAGAGCAGCCGGAGACAGCACTCAGAGCAAAAAGTTGTACAAGGCTTTGTGATACTCAAACTCCCTTAATGTGCTGCAACCCCCTGAGAAGGAAAGGATAGAGAAGCAGGCCGTTCCCTGGTTCTCTCTCTCTCAGTTATAAACGAAGGGCTCTTGCTCCCTGAAGAGCAAATGGAAACTTAATTCAGTATGGTACTGCCAAAGCATCAAAGCAACCAGCTGGGTCTTTAGCTAATTCCATCAAAATGGAAGGAAATATGGGAATAAACAGGCAACAATAGGACAAAGGCTCAAGACAGAGGGCATACAGCATGGCAGTCGATACTTTGAACTATGAATCAAAAGGAGCTGGGCTTAAAACTTAGTTCTTCCGTTTAGAGCTGTCCGATATAACCTCTTAGAGCCTTAAGGTCTCTGCCTGTAAGAGAAGAATGAAGCTTTCAACTAAGCTCCAAAAAATTACATTCATCAATAAATTTAAGTTACCTTAACATTTACTCCTCAGTAGTACAAGATAGCAAGTGGTAAATGAACAAGAAGTTGGATCTATTATTTCCTTCTTTAATGACTACCATAGAAGAAACTTGATGGACCAATGCAACAAACATCTGAATTGGTTCCCCAGACACTATCAGTATGCCTCTTCCTCTGTCTCATCACTTCACCTCAATAAACCCTTTTTTTAAAAAGATTTATTTATTTATTTATTTATTTATTTATTTATTTATTTATTTATTCATGAGAGACAGAGAGAGAGGCAGAGACACAGGCAGAGGGAGAAGCAGGCTCCCTGCGGGAAGCCCGATGTGGGACTTGTCCCGGATCCTGGGATCACGCCCGGAGTCGAAGGCAGATGCTCAACCTCTGAGCCACCCAGGCATCCCTCACCTTCAACAAACCTTCGGTGAATCTAGTCTATCACAAGATTTTCCACTTTATACTATAATAATCATATAAAGTAACATTCCTAAACTGGCAACGTTTCTATGATTTTCAAACATAAGATACTATCATACATCAAGTTACCATCAATGCTAAACACGTAAAATGTTACTAAAAGCATTACAACCATGAGAGTTGAAGTCAGGAGCTAAAATCAAATTTAATTTAGATTTTATTTGAAAACATTCTAGTGTTATGGTTCTGTGGCTTTAGAAAAAACACTCATGACTGGTTCTGGTTTGAATAGGTTGACTAGGTTAAAACTAAAACATTTCTCCATTGGTTTGTGGTTAACCGATTAATTTATTGCTTCAGAGACTGAAGTTGGTTAGCTAGCCCCAGGTTTGGGTTCCTGGTTCAATTCAGTTCAAGTTCCTGGCAAGTGTATGATTCCTAATTTACCACGTACTAAATATCCCAACTTCCTCAAAAACCACAAGTCCTCCACAAACCACAAACTCTCTTACTCTGGTAAGATAACAAATGTGCTAGAAAGAGGCTGCCCAGAATACCAACCCAAAGTAGAGCAGAAGGCAGGCAACACCCAGTGTGAGAGCAGAGAGGACCTCTACAATTCTACTTACAGCTGAGGATGGTAACTGAACTGAAATGTGTGCCTTTCTTAGATATTAGAAATCTTTATCTTGGCAACTCTTAACCATATATCTGGACATAAACGCATAGGTCTTTTAGATAGATGTGTCATCATTTACAAATAATTGTCTGATTTTTTTCAAATGGATATATTAAGATGCAGACGTATACATTCATATATAACGATTGTATGTATATGTGTATGCGCTGATGAATTATTCTGTTACATGCTTTCTTTTTTTTTAGATTTTTATTTATTTATTCATGAGAGACAGAAAGAGGCAGCAGAGACACAGGCAGAGGGAGAAGCAAGCTCCTCACGGGGAGCCCAATGTGGGTCTCGATCCCGGGACCCAGGATCATGGCCTGAGCCGAAGGCAGACGCTCAACCACTGAGCCACCCAGGCGTCCCATGATATGCTTTCTTGTCTAGGAGAAAAATGCATGGAGCTACAGGGGTTACACATCTGGGAGTGGCTCCCACATTTGGGCATAAATTGTATGTGGCAACAGAAAAAATGTGACAGCAGGTACTTTGCTTGGCATTCGTTTATTTCTATTCATACCATAGGATAACCTTGTTTATGAAGACATGAGAATTTGGGCAGTAGGCTAAGGGTTGAGATATATCCACAGGAACTACAGGTCTTGGATTCCCTGAAGCACTGAAATGGCTATAAGAGAGTAAGTGAGGCCCATTAAAGCCAATTTGCACTGAGAATAACCAGCTCTAGCAATATCACAGGCACCTTGATAAGATTGGTTGACCTTGGTTAGTGCAAATTTGCTTGAGCAATAAGTATCAAATAAGTATCAAAACCAGAAACTTCTCAATACTCCAAATTTAAGTTCTGGAATGTGCAGCAGAAAAGGAATTTAGAGACCTCCTATTTGGGATGCCTGGATGGCTCAGAGGCTGAGCGTCTGCCTTGGGCTCAGGGCGTGATCCAGGATCTGGGACTGAGTCCTGCATTGGGCTTCCGGCAGGGAGCCTGCTTCTTCCTCTCCCTGTGTCTCTGCCTCTCTTTCTGTGTCTCGCATAAATAAATAAATAAAATCTTAAAAAAATAAAATAAAACCTCCTACTCTGTGGTCTCTAAATTTAACTGGCCATCAGAATCAGTTGCAGAGCCTTATATAAAAGATCTATTGAGGGAGACAAACCATAAGAGACTCTTAATCATAGGAAACAAACTGAGGGTTACTGGAGGGACAGGGGTGAAGGGATGGGGTTACTGGGTGATGAACATTAAGGAAAGCATGTGACGTAATGGGCACTGGATATTATATTAAGATTGATGAATCACTGATCTCTACCTCTGAAACCAATACATTATGTATTAAAAATTCAATTTAAATAAAATTTAAATTAAAAAAAGAAAAAGAGAAGAAAAGATCTATTGAATAAGAACATCCAGCGCTGGAAACTAGAAATCTAGGATCTTAGGAAGCACCTCAGGAAATTCCAATGCTTAGTCAGCTTTGGACACCACTGATCTAGTCCATCCTCCTTCTTCCATTTAGAATAATATAACTGAGACAACTCCTCGGTCATAACAATCATGACTAATATGTGTAAAGTGCCTGCTGTGGACCCTTTAACACACCTTCCCTCTAATCCTTGCAACGACTCTTAAATTCATGCTGTGAGTTAACAACTTCCTGTGATCCCTTCTCTCTAGGTGTTCCACACTATTCTCATGTAGTTTATCTTTGCACGTGCTTTTGATGGACATTATTAGGTTTCCATGTGGTAATTCAGAAAGTCCTGCCATCCTGAAGATAAAGTGACTGAATGGCATTTTTCATCAACAGCAGGTTCTCAGGGATGTTTCCTAGGTCCTTCAAGGCATACACTACACTGTCCTTGGGGCTGCGGCATGCCAAAGCCCGTAATGGCCAAGGAGATTAATGAAGTCTTAGGAAATAAATATATTCATGATTCACACATAAGTTACCCAACGCAAACCCGTGGTGCCTGATCACCAGGCACTCTCAAGACCAGGGCTCCCAGATTTCAACCTCTTCTTCCCACCTCCAACCATTTCCACACTGGGCAACATATGGTTTAGATTGATGGGCCCACCCAGAATATTAAGACACTTGGCTTCGTGACTAGGTTTTCATACAGGAAATGGTTTGGCTTTTATTAAAAATATCCACAATGAAACAAGTTTAACTCCAAGAAGTTTCGTTGCTGATGTTTTTACTGCTGCTCACTTCCAGAATTTCTAGGAACAAACACTTTGACTTTAATCAAAATCCAAATGAATGTTTGTTTTCTTTTTTTATTTAAATTTATTTATTTTTTTAATGTTTCAGTTTTCAAATGACAGTTTGGCATCCTATCGAGAATTCACCTGTTGAGCATAGTTTGCCAAAAGGATAAAATGACAATATCCCTGGCAACATTACCACCAGTTCATGCCACTGGCCCTAAGCTCCTGTACGTCATTTCTAAACCCAAATCGAAGCCTCCCAAAGGCAAGTTTTGGGAGCATAAAGACATAGCTAATACCCTTGAAAATAGTTATTTTTGAGGAGGTGCCTGGCTGGCTCCATGAAAAGAGCATGGGACTCAATCTCAGGGTCATGAGTTTGAGCCTCATATTCGGTGTAGAGATTACCTAAGTTTAAAAAAAAAAAAGACTTAAAAAGAAAAAAGAAAATATTTCTCTAAATTGCCAGAAAATTGAATGGATCATATCACAATCGAGCTAAAAAGTCAGTATCTCCATAATAAATGCCAGGTACACTTCTTGTGATTATTTCATCTCCTTCAGTCAACTGTGTCAATGATGTTACCTAAACTAATGGATGTAACAGGAAGGAGATACAATAGATTCTCCTACAAACCAAAAACTTCTAGAGTTGTATTTACAGAAACACAGGTTATTGGGGGAAATTCAGAATCATTAGGTCTCAGCTCATTTTACAGTTTTCCAAATCCATTGATGAATATTCTCATGCATGCTCCTCACAGAAATTACCAAAGGAAGCCATGCAGTAGGGAAAGAGGTACACTCTGAGGCAGGAAACTTGAGTCTGAGTCCAGATTCTCGACTTAACTAGCTGTCTGATGGTTACTGAATCTATCTGAACCTCGGTGTCATTACCTGTAAAATACGCACAGTGGTAGCTACTTTAACTTGCTGGAAAGATTAAATGACATGAATACATAAAAATATCTAGGTCCGTTTCCAACTTATATACCTTCTCTCCCTGCAAATCCCAAAGGGTGTTTCTTATCTTCACAAAATGGTTCTAAGATACAAGAAGTCTGCAGGAAAAGCGAGTCAAAAGTATTAAAGAATGATGGAAGACTCATGGTGGTAAATGAACTAAATTAATGGACTCCATTTCTCTATCCTCTGTATCCACCTTTTTTGCAATGTGACTCTGCAGTTCCTTCTAGGAAAAGTGGAGTTGTATTTCCCTGCACCTTGGGTGTGAGACCAGTTGTGTGACTCGTTTTGGCCAATGAGATGTTAGCAAACTTGACTCAAGCAGAGATTTGAAAATGTGCTTTTGCATTTGCTTCGTGTCTGCCGCCTGCCCCTCACCATGGAACATGTCTGGGCGATCCTGCTGGTGATCCAGAGATATGTGGCCTGATTGCATGCATCTTAGTCCACAGCCAGCAGCCACCAGACTTAGGAACAAGCCCAACGAAAGCCAGAACAACTGCCCAGCTTAGCCCAGCCAAAATTCCAAGCTCCAGATGCACGAGCTAAATAAATGTTTACTGTTTTTAAGCTGTATTTTTCTCGGTGGAGTGTCAGTGAGAAAATTAAGCCCTGTAGGAAAAAATACTTGAGTGACTATTTTCCTAATTCTCCCAAATGGTATATAGTTAATTCGTTAATAAATGCCTTAGGGCATTAAGGCTTAACTATCTTCTGGAACCCTGCTGAGAAGGGATGTTACAAGCCATTGCATTGTGGCTGGTTGCTGGATAGCATAATTGTTAACAATAGATAACACAACCATATATTAAAATGCTCTAAAAGTCATCATTCTTAAAATAACGTGTCACCAAAATGACAGACGAATAGACCAAAATTAAGTATCAAAAAAATCTGAAATAGGGCACCAGCCTGGCTCAGTCAGTTGAGCATCTGCCTTCGGCTCAGGTTGTGATCCTGGGGTCTTGGTTTCTAGCCCAATGTGGGGCTCCTTGCTCAGTGGGGAGTGTGCTTCTCCCTCTCTCTCTGCCCATCCCCCTGCTTGTGCTCTCTCACCCTCTCTGTCTCAAAGAAATAAATCTTTTTTTTTGAAGTCTGAACTACATATAAAATACAAAATAAAAGCATTTTAAGAAAGAAACAGAGCATTCATTGTAGTCTGTTGGGACAAGTGGCCACTATATGGAAAACAAAAACCTCACTACCTGACATCTTGCCCTCAGATACACTCCATACGGTTAAAAACTTAATATTCTTTTAAAGAGCTATAAAAAATATTATTAATTATAATTATAATAATAATATAATATATAATATAATAATATAATTATAATATAAATTATATTGTTATTAAAAATAGATAATAATTCATATCATCTTCCATTTGGAAAAGCCTTTTCGAGCATGATTACCAATAACAGAAGCCATAATACAACGATGGGTAGATCTACATAAAATTCGTAAAATCAGTGCATGTTTCAAAAGCTCTGGCACAAAATTTTTATATTTTGATACACAGTTAAAAGGTAAACATAGGGGATCCCTGGATGGCTCAGCGGTTTGGCGCCTGCCTTCAGCCCGGGCGTGATCCTGCAGTCCAGGGATCGAATCCCATGACTGGCTTCCTGCATGGAGCCTGCTTCTCCCTCTACCTCTCTCTCTCTCTGTGTGTGTCTCTCATGAATAAATAAATAAAATCTTATAAAATAAAATAAAATAAAATAAAATAAAATAAAATAAAATCATAAAATTAAATTTGGTAATACCTATTAGGTGTGCATATGTTTTTGCAGCAAATATTTATTGAGCTTCTTCTGTCTGCAGATTGAATAAAAAGCAGAAAAAAAGAAAGTGGGAGGGAGCACAACCCCTCGTCTCACAGCACTTACAAGTTTCCTGAAGGAGCCAGTATGTAGGCAAGTAAATAACCACAAGAGAGCATTCCAGTAAGAGGAAACTTCATGTGCAAAGGTCCTGTGGGGGACGGAATTTGCTGTATTCCAGAGACTGAAATGAGGCCCAAGCAACAGGATCACAGCAAACACTTGAGAGGCTGGCTCAAAACGAGCTAAAAAGGAACACAGGGGTCAGAAGCTGCAAGGCCTTGTAAGCCTGAGAAAGACATTTGATGTTTATCCTAAAAATAAAGAAAATTACTACTTGATGGGATGAGCACTGTATGTTACACTGTATGTTGGCAAATGGAACTTAAATATAAAGGAATGGGGGCGCCCCCCCCCCCCCGGGTGTCTCAGTGGTTGGGCGCCTGCCTTCGGCCTAGGGCGTGACCCCGAGGTCAGGGGATGGAGCCCCCCCCCACTGCGCTCTCAGGGGAGCCTGCCCCTCCCTCTGCCTGGGTCTCGGCCTCTCTGTGTCTCTCATGAATAAATGAATAAAATTTTTAAAAAATAAAAAAATAGAGAACACCCCGAGGGCGCTGCTGCCCCAAACCCACGAGGGACACGTGGACGCCCGGAAGCCCCGCATACCCTGCGCCCGCCTCCCCACAACGGGGTCTAATGCGCAACGGGGCGCAGGGAGAGGTTACCGGCGATGACCAATCAGCGACGAGGGCCCCTGACCACGGTGCGGCGGGAAGGGCTCTGCGGGCGTGACCTCGGCCTTCCTCTCCAACTATGACGTCAAAGCCAGCCCCCTCGTGACCACGCCAGACGACGGAGCGCCTCCGTGAAGGATGACGTGACCGGAAGGACGCGCGCCGGAGCTAGGCTGCTATTGGCCGGCGGATGATTCGTCAGAAGGGGCGGCGGAGCTTCCAGGCCGCGGGGCGCCGCCGGGAGAGGGGAGCCGCCCGTGGCGAAACTGCGGATACGAGGGAACCACTAAGTAAATAAATAAATAAATAAATAAATAAATAAATAAATATATATGATTAGATAGATAGATAGATAGATAGATAGATAGATAGATAGATAATAGATAGATAGATGATAGGTAGATGATAGGTAGGTAGATAGATGATAGATACCACTAAATAAATAAATAGATAAACAGATAGATGATAGATAGATAGATAGATAGATAGATGATAGGTAGGTAGATAGATGATAGATACCACTAAATAAATAAATAGATAAACAGATAGATGATAGATAGATAGATAATAGATAGATATAGATAGATGATAGGTAGATGATACGTAGGTAGATAGATGATAGATACCACTAAATAAATAAATAGATAAATAGATAGATAGATAGATAGATGATAGATACCACTAAATAAATAAATAGATAAACAGATAGATGATAGATAGATAGATAGATAATAGATAGATATAGATAGATGATAGGTAGATGATACGTAGGTAGATAGATGATAGATACCACTAAATAAATAAATAGATAAACAGATAGATGATAGATAGATAGATAGATAGATAATAGATAGATATAGATAGATGATAGGTAGATGATACGTAGGTAGATAGATGATAGATACCACTAAATAAATAAATAGATAGATAGATAGATAGATAGATAGATAGATAGATAGATGATAGATACCACTAAATAAATAAATAGATAAACAGATAGATGATAGATAGATAGATAGATAGATAGATAATAGATATAGATAGATGATAGGTAGATGATACGTAGGTAGATAGATGATGGATACCACTAAATAAATAAATAGATAAACAGATAGATAGATAGATAGATAGATAGATAGATAGAAAGATGATAGATACCACTAAATAAATAGATAAACAGATAGATGATAGATAGATAGATAGATGATAGATACCACTAAATAAATAATAAACAGATAGATGATAGATAGATAGATAGATAGATGATAGATACCACTAAATAAATAAACAGATAGATGATAGATAGATAGATAGATAGATAGATAGATGATAGATACCACTAAATAAATAAATAGATAAATAGATAGATGATAGATAGATAGATAGATAGAGATAGATAGATGATAGATACCACTAAATAAATAAATAGATAAACAGATAGATGATAGATAGATAGATAGATAGATAGATGATAGATACCACTAAATAAATAAATAGATAGATAGATAGATAGATAGATAGATAGATAAATAAATATAAAAGAGGGAACCACTAGGTAGGCGATTCTTTTTTTTTTTTTTTAATATAGGAGATTCTTGTAAGAAATTCAGCTGTGATACAGAAGCATTATCGAGGGAGATGAACAATCTTTCCCTGCTTCCTTCCCTTTGGGGTTCGCCAGATGTTTTCTTCTTAACAAGATTTTATTTTATTATTTTTTAAGATTTTATTTATTTATTCATGAGAGACACACAGACAGAGGCAGAGACCCAGGCAGAGGGAGGAGCAGGCTCCATGCAGGGAGCCCGATGCGGGGAGGGGGGGGAGCTCCATCCCATGACCCCGGGGTCACGCCCTGGGCCCAAGGCAGAGGCTCAGCCCCTGAGCCACCCAGGCGCCCCTTAGAGAGATTCCGTCTTTATTTCTCATTCAAAAAATGTGTGCTTTCGCATAATCCATCTTTGTTTTATAAGGGAAATCCCAGAGAGATATAGATTACATAAGAAAGATAATCCATGAGTTGTCAGATACTCTATACTAGCTTAGTCCTGAGGTCAGTCCGGTTTCTGGCCTTTATTTTATGGGAGGGAGAGAGAATCTTAAGCAAATGCCACAGCGGCTCGGAGCCTGATGCAGGACTCAATCCTATGACCCTGAGATCATGACCTGAGCCAAAATCAAGAGTCAGCTGCCTGGGCCCCTGGGGGGTTCAGTGCTTGAGCGGCTGCCTTCGGCCCAGGGCGGGACCCCACAGGACCTCAGGGTCCAGGGATCCAGTCCCACATTCGCTCCCTGCATGGAGCCTGTTTCTCCCTCTGCCTGTGTCTCTCATGAGTAAATACATAAAACCATAAAAAAATGAGATAAAAGAGTCAACCACCTAATCAACTGAGCCACCCAGGCATTCCCTTTTTCCTTTATATAAATAATACTAAAGCCTAAGACAATTGAAAGATTTTGTGCAACTGATGTTGGGTATTCTGATTTATTGGTATGAATCTTAACTGGACAAACTCTACTTCTACTTGTTCTTTCTCCCCTGTCTTATTCTGTTCGTATGTATATGCTTACACTACAACTAATCATAGTTAAATTAATATAGATTTAGTATATGTGCTGCCAAAACGAGCACATACATTAATAATACAGATTTAATAAGCAACCCAATATTTTACAAAATACTCTCCAATAGTTTTGCTTGTGGTGTTTTTTTTAAAAAGATATTTAGGGGCACCTGGGTGGCTCCATCTGTTGAGTACCAGACTTGGTTTTTGGTGCAGGTCGTGATCTCAGGGTTGTGAGATCAAGCCCCATGGCAGGTCATGCTCAGCATGGAGTCCACTTGCCCCTCTGCCCACCCCTCCACACTCTTCCTCTCCCACAGAGGCACATGCATGGTCTCTCTCTAAAATTAATAATTTATTACTAATAAAATTAAGTAATTTAATTTATTAATTAAATAATAAATAAATAAATACAATCTTAAAAAAATAAAAAATAAAATAGAACTTGATAAAAACTAAGGAGTGCCTGGATGTCTCTGTTGGTTAAGCAGGTTCTGGTAGTGGTCCCAGCATCCTGAGTATGCCTTAAGACGGCTTCCTGCTTCTTCTGCTCCCTCTGCCCTCCACCCACCTCACTGTGTGCGCACACTCGTGCACGCACTCTCTCTCTCTCAAATAAATATATAAAATCTTTCCAAAAAAAGAAAAAGAAAAAACTTAAAATAAAATAATTAAAAGATATCTAGGCACAATTTATGCATAATTAAAGAAAGGTACTCAAATGTATTTGACTTGTCTAAGATAGAGAATATTTGGTTAAATGAAGTAGTAAATAAATTATTTTCTACCAAAAAATTTGCCTGAGCTTGAAAAGCAAGAGGAGGGATCCCTGGGTGGCGCAGCGGTTTGGCGCCTGCCTTTGGCCCAGGGCGCGATCCTGGAGACCAGGGATCGAATCCCACATCGGGCTCCCGGTGCATGGAGCCTGCTTCTCCCTCTGCCTGTGTCTCTGCCTCTCTCTCTCTCTCTCTATGTGACTATTATAAATAAATAAAAATTAAAAAAAAGAGATTATTTGAAAAAAAAAAAGAAAGAAAAGCAAGAGGAATCAGCACTTGGCATTATGAATGCATTTTCTCAGGTGTCATAGGCACGTGAAAATTGGATATTCCACTCTACTCATAAATTGGACATAAGCCTGTACCACTCGGCAGCAAATTCCTCAGCAGAAGGAACTCTATCTAATCTCTTCCAAAATGTCCTAAATAAGAAAATAAAATAAGTAGAATTAAAGCTGTACGATGCTAGGGCACATTTATATTTCTGACAACTATGGATTATTCAGTAAGACCTCTCAGTGCACCAGTAAGCAGGGACCACGGAAAGCTAATAAAAGTAATGAAGTCTTTGTAGTACATGAACTCACTGCTATTAAATCTCTTCTGAGAAATGGGATGAGCCTGCCAAGTTTGTTGGGAGGACAGCTGAATTTGTAAGCTGGTGAAGTGAAAATAAGTTGTGCCATGTGGCAACAGGGGCTGAAGATAATGGGTGTTAATGCTCAGGCACTGAATGCTTTATCTAGCCTTCAAATTCATTGAGGAGTGATGATGACATAAAGCTGGATTTATCATATCTGTACTTGTCAGCAAAATCTAGAGAGAGAAAAAAAAAATCACAGTTTTATAGTATACAAAGCTTGAGCACATCATGACCAAGATTGAGCCACATAATGTAAACTTAACATTCTTCATCCCATGACTGATTGCATTTGCCATCCCTGCCTAAGGCCTGTTCAAGTGTCTTAGTCATCCAGAGCTCCTGGAAAGCCATGAGGCTGTTGAAGTCTTTGGAAAGTGCTACCCAAGTGTCTATCCATCAAAGACCAAGCAGGAAACAGCACACTCTAGTTTAGTAAAGCTTAATATACAAAGGTGTGCGCAGGGAGCATGGAAACCACGAAGATAGGGCCGGACGTGCCCTGAGGGCCTACGGGTGGGGCTCATTTATCACCCCTGGAACAGAAGTGCCAAGGGAAAGAAGAGGTCACTGGAATCTAGAGCCAGAAAGGGCTGTGCAGAAAATGTCACCTTGCAGGAGCTGTGACTTTCAGAAGAGAGACCCAGCCAGTCTGGAGTCACCCCGCAGGGAGGGGGACGGAGGAGAAATACCCCAGCTTCCTCTTCCCTCTACTCTCCAGCAGGTGCCGCCCATTGACTGGACCCAACCGAAACCCCCTGAGCAGAGAGCCCTTTGAAACTGTCTCTGGGGCACAGTGCAGGGTGGAGTGATCTGAAGGGGCACACGGAAGGTACCCAACCTAGTGGAAAGACAGCATTCGTGTCTAAAGTAACCTCCAGTTTTGCCTAAGTCTTTATTTTATAATTCCCTAGATGATATTATTCGCTTGGTTTCCTCTCCAGCATGAACAGTTCTAATGCAAGCCTGGGTGAAGGACATTAATCCCCAAGAGTCAATTTCCATTAGCATTTCCAGGTAACATTATCTCCTGTCTCCTCATAAAAATCAAGAATTCTCACCTAAATCCCCAGGAGAATATTTAGTTTCATTTTACAAAGAATGCCAGTTGTTGAGTGGTGACTTTTTTTTTTTTTTTTAAGGAGAATAATTAAAGCTCTCAGCTTTTCCTTTTACAAATCAGGTGAGCAATGTACTTACTCTGAACAATGACAGTTTTTTGGCTGCTTGTGAACTCTGGAAATATTGATCAGTTAAAAATATTCGGACGCTTGCATCTCCTGAATTTGCTTACTGCAGCCCTTCTTCCTGGTCGGTCAGGAGAGCACCAGCAATTTTGTTATCATGATAAATTATCCTCCCTGGTAGGTCACTCTTTTTTACCTAAAGTCACAATTTGCTCCTTCCTCTAGGTCACAACCTGATTTTTCAGGGTGACAGATTTATTGCTTGCTTTGTGCTCCAAAAAACAAATAGCCAACATTGCTCAAAATACAGTACTGTCACAATAACTTTGGATATTTCCCAATGGGAATAAGACCCGGCATTTGTATTCCTGTTTGAATACGGTCCAGTGAGAGAGAACATTTCCTCATTTCTCCAAATCTGGGCTGCAGAATGGGAGTCAGGATTAAGTCAAGCTGCCAGTTTTAAGCAACTGATAAGCAAGTACTTGTTGGCACAGTCTTGGGGGAGCTCTTCTTCTTTTGAGGAAGCACCACAAAGCAGAGCAAACGCTACTTCTGACCTCCAAAGGAAGCCTCTTCTCTGATGGCACATTTTCCTCAGCCATCGTACAAGCTCAGATCCCCCATAAAATTTCCCTAAAACCTGAGAATGAAGCTGTAATGTGGTTGCAAGAGAAGAACAACACCGCCAGTCCTGTTGATGGAAAACCCGTGCTCAGTCTTTCATGCTTCCTTCCCCAACCTGCGTCTGGATATGCAGCAAATCTCCAACCCTGCCTGGGGCCCGGCTCCTGCACTGAATACTTCTAAAAGCTGCGGCCTCCCAGAGGTTCCTTAACCAACCTGTGCCTCCCTTTCCTCACCTGTTAAATAGAGATAATTATAAAACATACTTCACAGGGCTATTGAGAGAATTAAATAAGCTACTGCCTCTAAAGCGTGTAAAACAAGGCCTTCCTATGCAAGGATCACATCACGTTTATATATTCGGTCTGGTGGAAATCAAGTGGCATCTCCCTTGTGGTTTTCATTTCCCAAAAGGACGGCTCACGTCTTTTGCCATTTTTCTACTCTGGTTGTCAATGCTCTTCTTGTTCATTCATTGAAATTCTCTCTGTATTCTGGGCTAAACATTTGCTACTTGTATGTGTTGTAAATGTGGCTATTCTTTTTTTTTTGAGGGGTGGGGAGTGATTGGCAGAACCAGCTGAAGCTTTTAGGGGGGAATAGACACCTAAATGGCTTTTACTTGGGGGCAAGGGCAAGAAGAGGTACCCAGGGCCGTAGGCTCCCCTTACCCTCCCTCCTCCAAGGGTAGACTGAGGACTGGGAGCTGAGCCTCAGGTGGGTCTCCTGTTTCCGAGGCTGCCCTGCACAGCTGCTCCCCCACCCCAAGGCTCTGTGGGGAGGCTGGAGGCAACCACAGATGATTGCAACGCCAGCCTGCCAGCCTCCCATCGTGGGCCTCAATCTGCTTCACAATCACAGCCTTGGAGGAGTTGACCCAGCGGGAGGAAGTGGAGGCCCCGCATGGAGGCCGCAGTGGAGGCCTGGGCTCCCGGGGCTGCAGGGGGCAGAGCTCAGCCCCTGGGTCTGGGTCTGGACACTCGGGCTCCACCCCCCAGACTCCGCAGGGGCTCACGGCCGCGGGGGCTCCCCGTCCAGGGCCAGCCTGGGGTTCAGGAGCGCCTGGGACGCTCCCAGCAGTGGGGCCCCGACCCCCTCGCTCCGGCCCAGGCACCCGGGCGTCGGCGTCCCTCATGCCAGCTCCCTGCGCTGCCCAGTACCAGCCAGGGCCGCCTCCGGGGAAGCCCCTGGCCCTTGGCTGCAGCCGCCCGTGTCCCGGTTCATCTCACGACTGTGTCTTCCTGCGACCGCGGTCACCCGCCTGCTTCCCAACCAGCGCCGGCGGCCCTCGGGGTGGACCCGGTTGGAGCCGCGGCCTGGCTGCGGCCGCCCCTGGACCCGGGCGAGGATGCCGTCAGGTCCGGGGAGCAGGGCTGGCCACGGGGGGCAGGGGCTGCGGCCCTTCGCACCGCCCCCCCTGGGCCGCAGCTCTCCCCCTGGGCCGCAGCTCTCCCCCTGGGCCGCAGCTCTCCCCCTGGGCCGCAGCTCTCCTCCTGGGCCGCAGCTCTCCTCCTGGGCCGCAGCTCTCCCCCTGGCCCGCAGCTCTCCTCCTGGGCCGCAGCTCTCCTCCTGGGCCGCAGCTCTCCCCCTGGGCCGCAGCTCTCCTCCTGGGCCGCAGCTCTCCCCCTGGGCCGCAGCTCTCCCCCTGGCCCGCAGCTCTCCTCCTGGCCCGCAGCTCTCCTCCTGGGCCGCAGCTCTCCTCCTGGGCCCGCAGCTCTCCTCCTGGCCCGCAGCTCCCCTCCTGGCCCGCAGCTCTCCCCCTGGGCCGCAGCTCTCCCCCTGGGCCGCAGCTCTCCCCCTGGGCCGCAGCTCTCCTCCTGGGCCGCAGCTCTCCCCCTGGGCCGCAGCTCTCCCCCTGGCCCGCAGCTCTCCTCCTGGCCCGCAGCTCTCCCCCTGGGCCGCAGCTCTCCCCCTGGGCCGCAGCTCTCCTCCTGGGCCGCAGCTCTCCCCCTGGGCCGCAGCTCTCCTCCTGGGCCGCAGCTCTCCCCCTGGGCCGCAGCTCTCCTCCTGGCCCGCAGCTCTCCTCCTGGCCCGCAGCTCTCCTCCTGGGCCGCAGCTCTCCTCCTGGGCCGCAGCTCTCCTCCTGGGCCGCAGCTCTCCCCCTGGGCCCGCAGCTCTCCTCCTGGCCCGCAGCTCTCCTCCTGGCCCGCAGCTCTCCTCCTGGCCCGCAGCTCTCCTCCTGGGCCGCAGCTCTCCTCCTGGGCCGCAGCTCTCCCCCTGGGCCGCAGCTCTCCCCCTGGGCCCGCAGCTCTCCCCCGGGCCCGCAGCTCTCCTCCTGGCCCGCAGCTCTCCTCCTGGGCCCGCAGCTCTCCCCCTGGGCCGCAGCTCTCCTCCTGGGCCGCAGCTCTCCTCCTGGGCCGCAGCTCTCCTCCTGGCCCGCAGCTCTCCTCCTGGGCCGCAGCTCTCCCCCTGGGCCGCAGCTCTCCCCCTGGGCCGCAGCTCTCCTCCTGGGCCGCAGCTCTCCCCCTGGGCCGCAGCTCTCCCCCTGGGCCGCAGCTCTCCCCCCTGGCCCGCAGCTCTCCTCCTGGCCCGCAGCTCTCCTCCTGGCCCGCAGCTCTCCCCCTGGGCCGCAGCTCTCCTCCTGGGCCGCGCAGCTCTCCCCCTGGGCCGCAGCTCTCCCCCTGGGCCGCAGCTCTCCCCCTGGGCCGCAGCTCTCCTCCTGGGCCTTGCAGCTCTCCTCCTGGGCCCGCAGCTCTCCTCCTGGGCCGCAGCTCTCCCCCTGGGCCGCAGCTCTCCTCCTGGGCCTTGCAGCTCTCCTCCTGGGCCCGCAGCTCTCCTCCTGGGCCTCAGCTCTCCCCCTGGGCCGCAGCTCTCCTCCTGGGCCTTGCAGCTCTCCTCCTGGGCCTTGCAGCTCTCCTCCTGGGCCCGCAGCTCTCCCCCTGGGCCGCAGCTCTCCCCCTGGGCCGCAGCTCTCCTCCTGGGCCGCGCAGCTCTCCTCCTGGGCCGCGCAGCTCTCCCCCTGGGCCGCAGCTCTCCCCCTGGGCCGCAGCTCTCCCCCTGGGCCGCGCAGCTCTCCCCCTGGGCCGCAGCTCTCCCCCTGGGCCGCAGCTCTCCCCCTGGGCCGCAGCTCTCCTCCTGGGCCGCGCAGCTCTCCCCCTGGGCCGCAGCTCTCCCCCTGGGCCGCAGCTCTCCCCGTGGGCCGCAGCTCTCCCCCTGGGCCGCAGCTCTCCTCCTGGCCCGCAGCTCTCCTCCTGGGCCGCCAGCCTTCCCCCGGGCCGCAGCTCTCCCCCTGGGCCGCAGCTCTCCTCCTGGGCCGCAGCTCTCCTCCTGGGCCTTGCAGCTCTCCTCCTGGGCCCGCAGCTCTCCCCCTGGGCCGCAGCTCTCCCCCTGGGCCGCAGCTCTCCTCCTGGGCCTTGCAGCTCTCCTCCTGGGCCTGCAGCTCTCCTCCTGGGCCTCAGCTCTCCCCCTGGGCCGCAGCTCTCCTCCTGGGCCGCGCAGCTCTCCCCCTGGGCCGCAGCTCTCCCCCTGGGCCGCAGCTCTCCCCCTGGGCCGCAGCTCTCCTCCTGGGCCGCGCAGCTCTCCAACTGGGCCGCGCAACTCTCCTCCTGGGCCGCAGCTCTCCTCCTGGGCCGCAGCTCTCCCCCTGGGCCGCAGCTCTCCTCCTGGGCCGCAGCTCTCCTCCTGGCCCGCAGCTCTCCTCCTGGCCCGCAGCTCTCCTCCTGGGCCGCAGCTCTCCTCCTGGCCCGCAGCTCTCCTCCTGGGCCCGCAGCTCTCCCCCTGGGCCGCAGCTCTCCCCCTGGGCCGCAGCTCTCCTCCTGGCCCGCAGCTCTCCTCCTGGCCCGCAGCTCTCCTCCTGGGCCGCAGCTCTCCCCCTGGGCCCGCAGCTCTCCTCCTGGCCCGCAGCTCTCCCCCTGGGCCGCAGCTCTCCTCCTGGGCCGCAGCTCTCCCCCTGGGCCGCAGCTCTCCTCCTGGCCCGCAGCTCTCCTCCTGGCCCGCAGCTCTCCTCCTGGGCCGCAGCTCTCCTCCTGGGCCGCAGCTCTCCTCCTGGGCCGCAGCTCTCCCCCTGGGCCCGCAGCTCTCCTCCTGGCCCGCAGCTCTCCTCCTGGCCCGCAGCTCTCCTCCTGGCCCGCAGCTCTCCTCCTGGGCCGCAGCTCTCCTCCTGGGCCGCAGCTCTCCCCCTGGGCCGCAGCTCTCCCCCTGGGCCCGCAGCTCTCCTCCTGGCCCGCAGCTCTCCTCCTGGCCCGCAGCTCTCCTCCTGGGCCCGCAGCTCTCCCCCTGGGCCGCAGCTCTCCTCCTGGGCCGCAGCTCTCCTCCTGGGCCGCAGCTCTCCTCCTGGCCCGCAGCTCTCCTCCTGGGCCGCAGCTCTCCCCCTGGGCCGCAGCTCTCCCCCTGGGCCGCAGCTCTCCTCCTGGGCCGCAGCTCTCCCCCTGGGCCGCAGCTCTCCCCCTGGGCCGCAGCTCTCCCCCTGGCCCGCAGCTCTCCTCCTGGCCCGCAGCTCTCCTCCTGGCCCGCAGCTCTCCCCCTGGGCCGCAGCTCTCCTCCTGGGCCGCGCAGCTCTCCCCCTGGGCCGCAGCTCTCCCCCTGGGCCGCAGCTCTCCCCCTGGGCCGCAGCTCTCCTCCTGGGCCTTGCAGCTCTCCTCCTGGGCCCGCAGCTCTCCTCCTGGGCCGCAGCTCTCCCCCTGGGCCGCAGCTCTCCTCCTGGGCCTTGCAGCTCTCCTCCTGGGCCCGCAGCTCTCCTCCTGGGCCTCAGCTCTCCCCCTGGGCCGCAGCTCTCCTCCTGGGCCTTGCAGCTCTCCTCCTGGGCCTTGCAGCTCTCCTCCTGGGCCCGCAGCTCTCCCCCTGGGCCGCAGCTCTCCCCCTGGGCCGCAGCTCTCCTCCTGGGCCGCGCAGCTCTCCTCCTGGGCCGCGCAGCTCTCCCCCTGGGCCGCAGCTCTCCCCCTGGGCCGCAGCTCTCCCCCTGGGCCGCGCAGCTCTCCCCCTGGGCCGCAGCTCTCCCCCTGGGCCGCAGCTCTCCCCCTGGGCCGCAGCTCTCCCCCTGGGCCGCAGCTCTCCTCCTGGGCCGCGCAGCTCTCCCCCTGGGCCGCAGCTCTCCCCCTGGGCCGCAGCTCTCCCCCTGGGCCGCAGCTCTCCCCCTGGGCCGCAGCTCTCCTCCTGGCCCGCAGCTCTCCCCCTGGCCCGCAGCTCTCCCCCTGGGCCGCAGCTCTCCCCCTGGGCCGCAGCTCTCCCCCTGGGCCGCAGCTCTCCTCCTGGGCCTTGCAGCTCTCCTCCTGGGCCCGCAGCTCTCCCCCTGGGCCGCAGCTCTCCCCCTGGGCCGCAGCTCTCCTCCTGGGCCTTGCAGCTCTCCTCCTGGGCCTGCAGCTCTCCTCCTGGGCCTCAGCTCTCCCCCTGGGCCGCAGCTCTCCTCCTGGGCCGCGCAGCTCTCCCCCTGGGCCGCAGCTCTCCCCCTGGGCCGCAGCTCTCCCCCTGGGCCGCAGCTCTCCTCCTGGGCCGCGCAGCTCTCCAACTGGGCCGCGCAACTCTCCTCCTGGGCCGCAGCTCTCCTCCTGGGCCGCAGCTCTCCCCCTGGGCCGCAGCTCTCCTCCTGGGCCGCAGCTCTCCTCCTGGCCCGCAGCTCTCCCCCTGGCCCGCAGCTCTCCTCCTAGGCCCGCAGCTCTCCCCCTGGGCCGCAGCTCTCCTCCTGGGCCGCAGCTCTCCCCCTGGGCCGCAGCTCTCCTCCTGGCCCGCAGCTCTCCCCCTGGGCCGCAGCTCTCCTCCTGGGCCGCAGCTCTCCCCCTGGGCCGCAGCTCTCCTCCTGGCCCGCAGCTCTCCTCCTGGCCCGCAGCTCTCCTCCTGGCCCGCAGCTCTCCCCCTGGGCCGCAGCTCTCCTCCTGGGCCGCAGCTCTCCCCCTGGGCCGCCAGCTCTCCCCCTGGGCCCGCAGCTCTCCTCCTGGCCCGCAGCTCTCCTCCTGGCCCGCAGCTCTCCTCCTGGGCCCGCAGCTCTCCCCCTGGGCCGCAGCTCTCCTCCTGGGCCGCAGCTCTCCTCCTGGCCCGCAGCTCTCCTCCTGGGCCGCAGCTCTCCCCCTGGGCCGCAGCTCTCCCCCTGGGCCGCAGCTCTCCCCCTGGGCCGCAGCTCTCCTCCTGGGCCGCAGCTCTCCCCCTGGGCCGCAGCTCTCCCCCTGGGCCGCAGCTCTCCCCCTGGCCCGCAGCTCTCCTCCTGGCCCGCAGCTCTCCTCCTGGCCCGCAGCTCTCCTCCTGGCCCGCAGCTCTCCCCCTGGGCCGCAGCTCTCCTCCTGGGCCGCGCAGCTCTCCCCCTGGGCCGCAGCTCTCCCCCTGGGCCGCAGCTCTCCCCCTGGGCCGCAGCTCTCCCCCTGGGCCGCAGCTCTCCTCCTGGGCCTTGCAGCTCTCCTCCTGGGCCCGCAGCTCTCCTCCTGGGCCGCAGCTCTCCCCCCTGGGCCGCAGCTCTCCTCCTGGGCCTTGCAGCTCTCCTCCTGGGCCCGCAGCTCTCCTCCTGGGCCTCAGCTCTCCCCCTGGGCCGCAGCTCTCCTCCTGGGCCTTGCAGCTCTCCTCCTGGGCCTTGCAGCTCTCCTCCTGGGCCCGCAGCTCTCCTCCTGGGCCGCAGCTCTCCCCCTGGGCCGCAGCTCTCCCCCTGGGCCGCAGCTCTCCTCCTGGGCCGCGCAGCTCTCCTCCTGGGCCGCGCAGCTCTCCCCCTGGGCCGCAGCTCTCCCCCTGGGCCGCGCAGCTCTCCCCCTGGGCCGCAGCTCTCCCCCTGGGCCGCAGCTCTCCCCCTGGGCCGCAGCTCTCCCCCTGGGCCGCAGCTCTCCTCCTGGGCCGCGCAGCTCTCCCCCTGGGCCGCAGCTCTCCCCCTGGGCCGCAGCTCTCCCCCTGGGCCGCAGCTCTCCCCCTGGGCCGCAGCTCTCCTCCTGGCCCGCAGCTCTCCTCCTGGCCCGCAGCTCTCCCCCTGGGCCGCAGCTCTCCCCCTGGGCCGCGCAGCTCTCCCCCTGGGCCGCAGCTCTCCCCCTGGGCCGCAGCTCTCCCCCTGGGCCGCAGCTCTCCCCCTGGGCCGCAGCTCTCCCCCTGGGCCTTGCAGCTCTCCTCCTGGGCCCGCAGCTCTCCCCCTGGGCCGCAGCTCTCCCCCTGGGCCGCAGCTCTCCTCCTGGGCCTTGCAGCTCTCCTCCTGGGCCCGCAGCTCTCCTCCTGGGCCTCAGCTCTCCCCCTGGGCCGCAGCTCTCCTCCTGGGCCGCGCAGCTCTCCCCCTGGGCCGCAGCTCTCCCCCTGGGCCGCAGCTCTCCCCCTGGGCCGCAGCTCTCCTCCTGGGCCGCGCAGCTCTCCAACTGGGCCGCGCAACTCTCCCCCTGGGCCGCAGCTCTCCTCCTGGGCCGCAGCTCTCCCCCTGGGCCGCAGCTCTCCTCCTGGGCCGCGCAGCTCTCCCCCTGGGCCGCAGCTCTCCTCCTAGGCCCACAGCTCTCCCCCCGGGCCCGCAGCTCTCCCCCTGGGCCGCAGCTCTCCTCCTGGGCCGCAGCTCTCCAACTGGGCCGCGCAGCTCTCCCCCTGGGCCCGCAGCTCTCCTCCTGGGCCCGCAGCTCTCCCCCTGGGCCGCAGCTCTCCCCCTGGGCCAGGCCAGCAGCGGCCACCCAAGGCCATGCAGCTCTCTGATGCCTCAGCCGCAGGCTCCAAGCTGCTTTCAACTACTGCTCCAGGCTTCATTTGGTCTCCAGAATCCCATTCACCTGCTTGGTAAAGGAGGTAAATTTGCTGTTAAGAGTCTTGAACTCCTTCTTCTCCTATGTGTGCACAGCCTGGATCTTGGGGTCTGCCTCCAGCTTAAGGGGGCTCAGCAGGCTTTGGGGCACTAAGAGAGCTGCAGTGCCCCCCCCCCATCGTGTAGTCCCCAATCACACCCACGGTACCAGGTGCCCCAGAAGCGGCCGCTGCCCACCAAGGAGAAGACCTGAAAGCTGATGCAGACACCAGGCCTACTCATGTACAAGCTTCTGCTGAAGGCCCAGGGGCCACGGGTGGATGCCTTGTAGGACCTCTGGGTCACCCTGATGGACCTTCTGGAGGCTGCAGTGGGCAAACCAGAGATTGAAGATGGAGCCAAGAAGCTGCTTCTGGGCCTGGTGTTCACTCTCTTTATGATATGTATGGTATACATTTTGATCTCAGGAAAATAAGAATTTTCAAAATAGATCCACCAAATACTCGAAAGTCAATGCCCTAATAATTGGCATAAAGTATTCCAAATAGACTGTCCACCTTCATAAAACAATTGCCAAGTCCTTCTCTTGATTTTTACTGAATCAGACTGGCCTAAATGTTACATCAAATTATTAAATCAAAGCAAACTCATGGGGTGACTAAGTAGCTCAGTCACTTGAGCCTCCATTAGGCTACCACTCTTGACTTCTCAGGTCATGATTTCACTGTGGTAAGATGGAGCCCCACCTGGGGCTCTGGCTCAGCAGGGAGTCTGCTTGAGATTTTCTCTCTGTCCCTCTCCTTTTGTCTCTCCTTCACTCTCTTTCTCTCTGAAATAAATAAATAAATCTAAAAAACAACAAAAAGGTAAATTTAATATTGATAATCATCAATAATAACATACCCAGGGGTACACAGAATAATAAGCACAATTCCTGACTTTATCTGGTTTAACATCCAGCTGTGATGAAAGAATAAACACATTAAAAATGTTTAAGGTGTGCCTGAGAGCTCAGTCAGTTAAGTGGGTGGGGCTCTTGATTTCCACTCAGGTCATGATCTTGTGGTCAGGGGGTGAGTCCTGCCTTGGCTCCCTGCTTAACTGGGAATCTACCTGAGATTCTCTCTCTCCCTTTCCCTCTGCCCCTTCCCTTGCTCACCCCCACTTGTTCTCTCTCTCTCTCTCTCTCTCTCTCTCTCTCTCTCTCTCTCAAATAAGTAAATAAATCTTTTTCCAGAGAAGTAAAAACAATTTTTTTAAATTATAAGGTAATATAAATTTCAGATAGTACACACTACCATATATAGCATTTTAACTCATTCCTGTATTCAGGAAACCCATTTCATAAGTCATACCAACAAAGACAACAAAATGGTGAAAATTCATTTCCCTCAAGGATGGTAATCCTTGAAAAGTCACAATTTATAGTGTCCAAACCATGAAACAACAGGTTTTTCTTATTGGAATTAGCCCATGGATACATAGGAATATTGTTGTAGGCTCAGTGTCTAGGAGAATGATCAGGCTGTAGTAAATCCCTGTTCTCTTTCTATTGTCCTCGCCATCTGCCATTTATGTACAGTCTCAAACATAAGCATATTGGGCAACTCTTAGCCTTCAAAAAAAAAAATCTCATTTCTGTGAACATTTTTGAGTTTTTCAAGAATCTTTCTATATAAGTCTTGAGGGGTAAACGCAAGTTGGTTTTAATTGTTTTTATTCTTAATCATCTTCTGATCCCAATATGGCCTCTGTAGACTCAAAATATTTAAAGTCTAAGTTGTTTGTTTCAAATCAATCCAACTTTGGATTGTTCAATATCAGTTATCAGAGAACAAGAAATATTTTAAAACACAGTTTTCTCTGGGTATTAAAAATATATTTTATGGGCACGTGGGTGACTTAATCAGTGTCTGTTTCTTGATTTCAGCTCAGGTCATGATCTTGAGGTCTTGAAATTGAGCCCCAGGTCAGCTCAACACTCAGTGCAGAGTCTACTTGTCCCTCTGCCTCCCTCTGCTTTTTCTCTCACACACACGCATGCGCACTCTCTCTCTCTTTCAAATATATAAATAAATAAATAAATAATAAATAAAATCATTAAAAGTATGTATTTTAATCATCAAAATTTATTCCTAAATTCTTATAATAACTGTTACAAGCCAAAAGACCAGTTGGCAGAACAGGTATTTAAATTGTGATTTAGGGGATCCCTGGGTGGCGCAGTGGTTTAGTGCCTGCCTTTGGCCCAGGGCGCGATCCTGGAGACCCGGGATCGAATCCCACATCGGGCTCCCGGTGTATGGAGCCTGCTTCTCCCTCTGCCTGTGTCTCTGCCTCTCTCTCTCTCTCTCTCTGTGACTATCATAGATAAATTAATTTAAAAAAAAAATTTAAAAAAAAAAATAAATAAATTGTGATTTATTGTTTTAATTCAACAAATGTGTGTAATAATAATAATAGTTCATGGTAAATAAGTGTCTATGTGCCAGGCCTTGCACAAAGCTCTATCTGAATTAGGGCTTAGCTATTCAAATCAATAAATGCTTCTCGAGGGACGCTTGGGTGGCTCAGGGTTTGAGCACCTGCCTTTGGTCAGGGCATGATCCTGAAGACCTGGGATTGAGTCCCACATTGGGCTCCATGCAGGGAGTCTGCTTCTCTCTCTGCCTGTGTCTCTGCCTCTCTGTGTATGTGTCTCTCATGGATAAATGAATAAAACCTTTTAAATAAATACATACATACACACACACATATACTTCTTGGGTACCTGGTATGCGCAAAGCACTGTCCTAAGCATTTGGAAATCTATAAAGATGTCAACACAAACAATCTTATCCTTTCTTTATGCTACAAGATAGTATAGAGCTATTAGGTATCACAGAAGAAACACAATTGCTTTGGTAGCTCAAAAACAGGAGTGAGTCTATCTCTAGAGGAATCTGGAAAGGCTTCATGAGCAGATGTGAGCACATGGTGGCTTGAAAACCCAGAAAGTCCCTCCCCCTCCTGTCCTCCACACACAAACCACAGGGGCTGACCCATGGGCTTTAAGCAGAGACACCATTGCCCCAGAACACAACCCACACAACTCCACCCCCACCCACACAGTTCTAATCTCCATTGCCCTGTGCATATGCTCTTTTCAACTCAGACTTTGTGTTTCAGTCCTGCTTGGTGGTGGTATCACCTGCTCATGAATTGGTTTGTGGTCACAGCCCATTCTAACCTCAGCATTCCCACCCCCACCCCCTGGAAAGATGTTAAGACCCAACAGATCATGTCCATGTAGCCCTTTAAGCTTTACAAAGTATCATCCTACATAAGGAAATGTATGGAGATTTAAAGGTATGTCATTATGTCACTGAAACCAGGTCATAACAAATAAAGATAGCAAAAACTAGGGGCTTGTATTTGGCAGGAGTTATGAACATGCAAGCCATTTGTGGGAAATAGCTTGGGCACTTAATGACACCCCTGACTTCAACCCACCCGTATTTTTTCAATTTACATTTTGTAAGATGATCTATAATGACATGCCATCAAAAAATAAATACTTCCACAGGAATCAGGAGAATTTTCCAAGGCCCCGTCCAAACCGCTCTGTACACATTCATAATGTGAATAACAGAATTCCTTTTCTTCTGTCAGTCACTGGGTTTGTTTTCTTTTTGTGGCCAGCAGAAGCTCCCAAAGAGATAGCTCAGAAAATATCATGCACAGGGAGCTAATTGGAATGGACTTTGCTACTCCTTGGCTTGTTTGAAGAAGCCAATCTCAAGCAAATTTCAGAGAATAGGGAGTGAATTCACAAGCCTCGTGTCATAATTCCCTCTACACCATTCCCAACCCCTCCTCTTCTGGGCATGGTCGCCTCAGAGGGAAATAAAACCACAGCTGGGCCTTAGTGGTGGGCACTGTAGGTCTGTAATGAAAATATTCTTTCCTCATTATTACTTCAGGAGACCAAGGAGTCCAATGGCGAGAACAGTGATTTTCAAGCAGAAAGATGGAGATCTGATCTGCCATTGAATTACCATTAGTGCTCACCTCGGTCAAGCCTCTGGTTTCTTCTGCTGTAAAAGGGTAGGGAGTAAACCAAACGTTCTCGGAGATCCCCCATAATTTTGACATTTTCTGACTAGATTGCTCTCCATCCTAGACAAGCTGGTTTTCCACACTACCCATCAAGTTATACAAAGGAAGGAATTCTTAAAAGTGACAGAACTCAGATTTCAGTTCAAAATTGTTATTAAAATTTAGAACAGCTCTCCGTGAACTGAGATAAAGCAAGCACCACCTCTCAGTTTGATAGGAACAAAGTGACTCCCTCCATGATAAACTCAAATCAAAAGCATAAAATTTTTTTAAGTTAAATTTAAAGCTTCTTGGCCAATCCTGTTCCTGCATTGGGGCCCCTGGCTGGCTCAGTCAGTAGGGCCTGCAACTCTTGATCTTGGGGCTGTAGGGTTGAGCCCCACATTGGGTATAGAGATTACTTAAAAAATTTTAATCTTCAAATTCCTGTTACTATATTATTGAGTCGTTCAAACACTTAAAAAATAAAATGTGTTGATGAGATCCCAGATAAAGATGCCTACTGCATAAAGACAGGCGGTGCCACTCCTTCCCATTTATTCTCCGCTGGCATTTACAGGCGGGCCCACCTGTACCCAGCCAGAAACATACCCCCGGAGACTTTATCTTTGCCCCGACTTTATTTTCTTCTTTAGTACTTATCATCATCTAACATAAGACATATTTTATTTACTTAACTCATTCTCTCCTTCTAGGAAAGCAGAGTTTTGTCTATTTTATTCATTACTGTATTTGTTACATTTAGAAGAGTACCTAGCACTGGATGGACAGATAGTAAGCACTCAACATTAATTTGCTGAATGCATAAATAAATATTATAAATATTATTGAGTGTCTTTCGATATAACAGCTGCCACTTTTAAATGAGTGGCACCTGGGGCAGCCCCGGTGGCTCAGTGGTTTAGCACCTGCCTTCAGCCCTGGCATGATCCTGGAAACCTGGGATCGAGTCCCATGTCGGGCTCCCTCCATGGAGCCTGCTTCTCCCTCTGCCTGTGTCTCTGCCTCTCTCTCTCTCTCTCTCTGTGTGTGTGTCTCTCATGAATAAATAATAAAATCTTTAAAAATAAATAAATAAATAAATAAATAAATAAATAAAAAACCTGATACATGAATTTGTTATCAATGGTCACAGGTTTCCTCTGGAAGGTCAATAGTAAGAGATTAGGAGTGCAAGAGATGTATTGGTGAGTAACACCCATACAGGAAGAAAATCAGAGGAAGCCAGATGGGCAGAGCTGAATGTCAGACTGAGACATACACTTAACAATGTCTCCGCCAGCCCAGCAGGGAGTATAGAGCAAAGATTTCCCAGTAAAGGGGCTGCATGTTGGGCAAAATTGTTGGACCTCCTATGCCTTGCTTAGACATTGGTGGAGATCCCTCCAAGAAGAGTATGACCTCAGCTTGAAAGCTGAGGCCAGGGGCAGTTGGGTGGCTCAGGGTTGAGCATCTGTCTTTGGCTCAGTTCATGACCCCAGGATCCTGGGATCCATCCCCCCAAACAGCTCCATGCTCAGTGAGGAGCCTCCTTCTCCCTCCCCTTCTGCTTCCCCTCAGCTCATGCTCCCTCTCATTCTCTCTCAAATAAATAAAAATCTTTTTTTTTAATGGGCTCCAAAAATAGTTTAAGCTTTAATAACATCAGTAATAGTATATATTAAGACAAGATGTATTAATATACTATCAACAATTTATAATGCCAATATTTATCAATAACATCATGTATTAAGTGTATTTCTCCCAAGGTGACTATTGTTAAGGAGAGGGTATTCATTATTTGAATACATCAGTTCTGGCATATTTGGTTTTCAAAAACTTATATTTTTAAATTTTATTTATTTATTCCCGAGAGACACAGAAAGAGAGGCAGAGATACAGGCAGAGAGAGGAGAAGAAGGCTCCCTGCAAAGAGACCGATGTGGGACTCGATCCTGGGAATCCAGGATCACGCCCTGGGCCAAAGGCAGACGCTCAACTGTTTAGCCACCCAGGCATCCTTGGTTTTCAAAAACTTATAACCATATGACTTTGGAATCATTACTCCTACATATACAGGATATTGATTTCTTTTTTCATTTTATTAACATCAGTTTTCAGGATTTTTTTTTCAAATTTATTTATTCATGAGAGACACAGGCAGAGGGAGAAGCAGGCTCCCTGTGGGGAGCTCGACGTGGGACTCAATCCCGGATCCCAGGATCATGACCTGAGTGGAAGGCAGGTGCTCAACCACTGAGCAAGGCACCCAGGTGTCACAATTTCTAGGATTTCTAAATGGACTACTTTTTTTTTTTTAAGATTTTATTTACTTATTCATGAGAGACACAGAGAGGCAGAGACACAGGCAGAGGGAGAAGCAGGCTCCATGCAGTGAGCCCGATGTGGGGACTCAATCTTTAAAGATTTTAAAGATCCCGGGTCTCCAGGATCACACCCTGGGCCAAGGGCAGCGCTAAACCCCTGAGCCACCTGGGCTGCCCTAAATGGACTACTTTTGACTTAATATTTGTCTTTTAACAAATTGTATAGGAATAGTAAGAGGTAAATTATTGTCCTAATATGCTAATATAATCTAATTTTTTTAATATAATCTAATTTGAACTCATGCAACCAAGACTCTGCAAAATGTCAATGACTTCACGGCATTTTGGTAAAATGAGTAAAATGAACAAATTCCATTAGATATAATGCAAAGAAAATGCTTTAGTTTTTTGCTTTTACCATTTCGTGTGTATATTCTAATTGCAAACGATACATTTTAAAATGAGATTTGAGGGATGCCTGGGTGGCTCAGCGGTTGAGTGGTGGTCTCTGGTCAGCGCGTGACCCGGGGTCCCAGATCGAGTCCTACATTGGGCTCCCCGCAGGGAGCCTGCTTCTCCCTCTGCCTGTGTCTCTGCCTCTCTCTCTCTGTGTGTGACTATCATGAATAAATAAATAATAAAAAATAAAAAAAAAGACATACCAAAAACGTAATGCATGTAGAGATGCTATACTCTGTTTAAAGGTCACAAGTGCTAAAGGGCAAAATAGAACAGACGGGATATTGGGAGTGCAGAGGACGGGGCTGCATGTTTAAACAGGATAGTCAGGGTAATCCTCCTTGAAAAGTTACCCTTTGAGCAAAGATTGAAAGAAGTTGAAAAAACAAGCTGTGCAATTATCAAGGTAGGGCAGAGCTGCTGCAAAGGACCTGATGCAGAAAGGGGCCTGGCCAGGGAGCAGCAAGGGGACCGGTGGGACTGGGGCAGAGTGAGCGAGGGGGGAGAAGCACAGCAGATGAGGCTGGAGAGTGCGCGGTAGGATGAGAGGGGGCACAGACCCTATGAGACACTGTAGACCTTGGGCTTTTAGGGAGTGAGATGGGAGCCAGCGTCCAACAGAATGGCTGGTGTAGACATACACACATTTACCTAAGAACCAATCTGGTTATTTTCTTCCGAATATGTTGGATGAGGGGAGGAGACCAATTAGGCTGCTGTTAGAATAAACCAGATGAGATCTTGATGGTGCTTGGAGCAGAGATGGTAGTAAGGGTTGAGATTCTAGACGCAGGGGCCCCTGGATGGCTCAGTGGTTGAGCATCTCCTGGCTCAGGGCGTGACCCTGGGGGCCTGGGATCAAGTCCCTCATCGGGGTCCCTGCAGGGAGGCTGCTACTCCCTCGGCCTGTGTCTCTGCCTTTCTCCCTGTGTCTCTCAGGAATGAATAAATAAATAATCTCCAAAAAAAAAAAAGAGATTCTATATGCATTTTGCAGATCAGGATCTCCTGACAGTTTGATTTACTAGTAGAGAAACAGGGGTGCCTGGTGGCTCAGTTGATTGAGCAACGGATGCTTGATTTTGGCTCAGGTCACGATCTCAGGGTCCTGAGAGCAAGCCCCGGGGTGGGCTCTGTGTTAAAGTGGATCTTGGTTAGGAGTCTCTCTCCCTCTCTCTTTGCCCTTCTCCCTCTCTAAAAAAAGTTAAAATAATAAAATAGACGAAGAAGAAGAAGAAGAAGGAGAAGGAGAAGGAGAAGGAGAAGGAGAAAGAAGGAGAAGGAGGAGAAGGAGAAGGAGAAGGAGAAAGGAGGGCACCTGGGGGGCTCAGTCAGTTAAGCATCTGCCTTTGGCTCAGGTCATGATCCCAGGGTCCTGGGATCGAGTCCCACACACATCGGGCTCCCTGCTCCGCGGGGAGCCTGCTTCTTCCTCTCCCTCGGCCTGCCACTCTCCCTGCTTGTACTCGCTCTCTCTCTGTCAAATAAATAATAAAATCTTTAAAAAAAAAAAAAAGAAGAAGAAGAAGAGAAAGAGTCAATGGAGTCAATGATGTCTCCACAGCCTTTGGTCTGAACAGCTGAAAGGATGAGGTTATTATCAAGCAAGGAGGAGGCTGAGAGTGGGCGGAACCGGGAATATAAAGAACTTCCAGAATTCCGTGTTGGATACACTAAGTAGGACTTTCCAGTAGAGAAGCTGAGTAGGCACTTTGGAATATAGGCCTTTTGGCCCTCCTCTGGGTGCATCAGGGCCAACTCTCTCAGGACTGTCTTCTCTGAAGGAAAAAATCATATGGAAAAGTTGGAAAAACGTGTCTTTTAGATTTTTCTACGTTGAGCACCTGATGGCTCAGTCAGTTCAGCTCAGGTCATGATCCCAGGGTCTTGGGATCCAGCCCCACAAGGGGCTCCCCACTCAGGAGGGGAGGGAGTCTCCTTCTCCCTAGACTCCTCCCCCTGCTCATGCACTCGGTCTCTCTCTCTCTCTCAAATAAAAAAAATCTTAAAACAAAAAAAAAGATTCTTCTACCCTTAATTTACTCAGCTGGTATTTAATTTATTGTATGTGTCAGGCAGTCCTGAAGGTGCTGATCCCAATGCAAAAAAGAAAACAAAACTAAAGTCGGCCCTCACCGGACATATTTCATCTTGTCCAGCTCCATGATTCTGCAGAACGACGTGTCCAGAGGGAGAGCTAAAAATCTGAGCCTTCCCAAAGGCTAGTCCTTTGGGAATGAAAAACAAGGTTTTTCTGGTTTTCTGCTTGCTTGTTAACCATTCCTTGGAGAATGTGAGCCAGGTAGTCAGTGTGACGGCCTTGTGGAGCATCAGCATGTGAGAAATCGAGATGGAACATAATTGTCACCAAATTGCCTTTTCTAGGGAACTCCCTGGAAGAAACAGCCAGAACGTGAGTTTTCTAGCTAAAAGGAAAAAAAATGTTGCAACCACTCAAATCAATAAATGACTACCTCTATCATCCCTGTGGCCACATGTGTGGAAATCTCCTGGCAGCACAGCCAGTATTTGTGCTAACATTAGCATGCTCAAGGGGACTCAGAATGGGCTGTTTACGTCGTCAGGCCCCCTCGAAAGCCTCCCAGCGCCCCCTCCCACCACCTCTTGGATGAGCTTGACACATCTGCAGGGTAAAGGAGAGAAGGCAAAGCCCTTTTTCTCCCACAAGGAACAGGGCTGAAATGGTCTCTAGAATCACCTCCCCCAGGTGCTGCTCGACCACGTCTGCCTAGATTAACAAACAGAAGATTGAGTAAGAGAGGAAACCCAGTAGATTACACAGACAACCTTTCTGGATCTCGGGTCCCGAGTACTTGGTGTTCTCTCTGCCTGATATTCCCCTGGATATTTACTTAGCTGGCTGCTTCTCACCAAAGCTTCTGAAGCTCTTCAGCTCAGAAAGGCCTTCCTGGATCCCATCTTCTAAAGCAGGATGTGACACCCCGCAGCCTCCCAACAGTCCACAGTGACGTAGCTGCCCTCCCGGTGTCACTGCAGGTGTCACTCTGAAATGATCCTGATTATTCAGTTTTCTTTTTTCAATCTCACTTGAATATAGGCTCCAAGAGGGCAAGCTTGTGCCGGTCGGCCTGACTCCCCACGGCAGGGCCAGGGCCCAGGACGGTGCCCAACAGACACTTATTATCTGAGGAGCAAACGCTGGACCTGGATTATCTGGGTGGTGGTCCAGGGTGCCTGAAGCCTGAAGATCATTTTTCAATTGCTCCATGTCAATGGGTTAAATCCCTCATAAGCAAATCAAAAGTAAGAATTGTGGCAAATATCCAGAGAATTCAGGTGCAAAAACCTTCTTTGACCTCAAATATCCATTTCAAGAGAAAGTCGATCTTTCCAGTTCCTTTGGTTCTTGACTTGACTTTGTGTAAATTGGGCTATAAACAGCTTCTTTTCCACTGGAATGGAATTTCTCCTCCCTCAATAATTGGGAAGTTTTAAATTAGCAAAATTTCTAATGAATTATGGATATATGGGTAGACCAGTTGGGGTTTTGTGGGGTTTTTTTTGGGGGGGTTGTTTTGTTTTGTTTTTTTTACTCTTAGAAAAGAATTAGACCAGAGAAGCCTTGGTTCTAGGTTCGATTCAGCTGATTCTCAGTTATGAGATCCTGACTTTTCTGCACCTCAGTTTCCAATATTTTGAATGACAAGCTTTAGCTAGTACTAGGTAAAGTTTCTTCTTTAAAATATGTGATTCTAAGAATTACATATTTTTCTACAATGCAAAGATGATTTATGAGAAAGATTCTATCTCATGGGGAGCAGGGGTAAGATAGTTCTTTTTAAATCATTTCTTAAATACATTTACTCATCTGTTGAATTTTGTTCACCACAAAATATTGAAGATTTGTGTAAGTAATAACCTGAAAGGATTTTTTTTTAATTTTTTTTAATTTTTATTTATTTATGATAGTCACAGAGAGAGAGAGAGAGAGGCAGAGACACAGGCAGAGGGAGAAGCAGGCTCCATGCACTGGGAGCCCGACGTGGGATTCGATCCCGGGTCTCCAGGATCGCGCCCTGGGCCAAAGGCAGGCGCCAAACCGCTGCGCCACCCAGGGATCCCCCTGAAAGGATTTTGTACGTATTATTTACAAACCACAATGCTTCAATTGGGTTAAAGAGTTAAATATACAATAACAATAGCTAATATTTATTTGCATAGCATGTACTTGTGTTTCAAAGTATCTTAATCCCTACATCAGCTTTATGAAGTAGGTAATCATACAATCATTGTACAGATGAAGAAACTGAGGCACAGAGGGGTTAATGGGGCCCGGGGCGATGGAACTTCCATCTTGGAACCTCGGCCTCGTTCATCCATAACCTTGCCGGGAAGGCTCAGTTGCTGGTGAAGCTGCTGTGACCTACTGGAAGCCTCGATTGGCCACATTTTGGCACTGTGCCAGGGTTGACCTGGTTTCTCCAACCCCTGCTGAGATCCTTACAGCTATTCAGAGTTTGAAAAAAGTAGTCAAGAGTGCTCAAACTGGTAGCTTCCAACAGCTCACAGTTGAGGAAGCTCTGCTGAAGGGTTTGGTGGCCACCGAGGTGTGGATGTGGTTTGAGGTCGGCGAGATCATAGGCAAGCTATAGCCATCATTGGCTATAATGTTTGAAGACCAATCTTTAACATCTCTTTCTATGTGGCTTATTACTTGAGTGTTCTTGGGCCATGTGTGATCAGACTGGTATTTGAATAAAATAAGATAATGTATCAAAAAAAGGGGGGGGGTTAATGGTCTCGCTGCGACTTGCACACAGCTCGTAAATGCCAAGTGAAGATTTGAACTGTATGCACAGCTCCAGGACTCACACACTTAATCACCAAGGTATACCGCCACTGAGTACAGGACTTTTCCAAATCCAGAATGGGGAAAGATAATGTAAGTATTAAAAAAAAAAAAAAAAAAGGAAGTTAACAAATGTTTTGATATGTAGATTCTACTTAAAAATGAAAATGGGGAACTGAGTGGGAAAAATTAGAGAGGGAGACAAATCATGAGAGACCCCTAACTCTGGGAAAGGAACTAAGGGTTGCAGAAGGGGAGGTGGGAGGAGGGATGGGGTGACTGGGTGACCCCTGAGGAGCGCACGTGATGGGATGAGCACTGGGGGTTATACTATATGTTGGCAAATCGAACATCAATAAATAAGTAAGTAAGTAAATAAATAAATAAATAAATAAATAAATAAATAAATAAATGGCTCTATGTCAGAAAAGAGCATACATATTCATTTAAAAGGCAAATAATATCTTGGGAAAATACTTGCAACCTTTATGACAGACAGGCTTATGTCCCTTTTTACAGAGATCCCTTTAAATAAGAAAAAAGCTAGAGCGCCTGGGAGGCTCAGTGGTTGAGCCTTTGCCTTGGGCTCAGGGCGTGATCCGGGTCCTGGGACCCAGTTCCTTATGGGGCTCCCCGCAGGGAGCCTGCTTCTGTCTCTGCCTCTCTCTCTCTCTCTCTCTCTCTCTGTCTCTCATGAATAAATAAATAAAGTCTTTAAATAATAATAATAAATAAACAAGAAAAAAGCCAATACAAGACAAGAAAAATGAACAAAGGATATCAATATACAATCCAAAAAGAACACTGAATGAAAACAAAATTTGAAAGAATCTTCAAACTCTTGGCTATGAAATAAATGCAAATCAAAACAACAAAACAATGTTTTGCCTATAAAATTTATGTTTTTCACACTGGTATTTTTACTGAGGCAACTCATGGTAATACAAATTGGTACACCTTTCTTGATTTTTTTTTTTTTTTTTTTTTTTTTTTTTAGTGACTACCTGGAAAAATAATCATTCATGAATGTGGGAAAATATTGATAATTGTGAAAATCTTGATGATTTTTGAAACTCAGTGACAGGAATGTGGGGCATCATTGTATTGGACCTAACTTTTGTGTTCAAATTTTTTCATACAAAAATATTTTCAAGAAAAAGTTTTTAATTTAAAAATGTGTAATACTTAAAGAAAAAACATTTAGTACTTTATAATGCAACAACTCAAAAAGCTTCTGTATAAGATTACTCCTCTTGTTCTTGTTTATAATAGCCCCCAAAACCTAACAATAGAAATGTGTTTTTAAAACAGTAGTGCCGGGATATGTGGGGGGGCTCAGCGGTTGAGCGGCCGCCTTTGGCCCAGGGTGTGATCCTCAGGTCCTGAGATCAAGCCCCCACATCGGGCTCCCCGCAGGGAGCCTGCTTCTCCCTCTGCTTGTGTCTCTGCCTCTCTGTGGGTCTCTCATGAATAAATAAATAAAATCTTAAAAAACAGTAGTGCCAACTTGCTAAGATGAAATATTAAGTGACTATCAAAAACCATTTTTACAAAGAATGTTCCATGGCAGGAGAAGATATTCCTGGTAACATATCAAGTGAAAACAAACAGAAACCAAAGGATTTTGTGTTTCTCAAAAAGACATTTATGTCCCCAACAGGGCTGGAAGAAAAACATTCTCACATTATATACAGATTTTCTTTGATGGTGAAATTATATTTTTTTATACTTTAAAGAATATTTTCTGTATCTTTTTAGCTCTTCAGATAGTCATGTTAGAGTGAGGGTAGAATGTAATGTAAACATTGAAGATGGGGGGCAGGAGGGGGGAGCAAGAGCAAGAAAGAGGATCACAGGGCAGCCCGGGGAGGGCTCAGCGGTTGAGCACCTGCCTGCAGCCCAGGGCGTGACCCCGGTCCTGGGATAGAGGCCCACATCGGGGTCCCTGCAGGAGCCTGCCTCTCTCTCTGCCTGGGTCTCTGCCTCTCTCATGAATAAGTGAATAAAATCTTTTTTAAAAAGAAAGAGAATCACAAATGAAACAATTCTCTAATTCTGCTTGAGCCTATTTAGTTGGGTGTCCCTGAAAGCGCTACTGCTGCGAAGAGATCTGTACCCTAAGCATGATCCGGGGGAGAGGGACACCACCTCGAGGCCACAGGCCCACGCCCTGGGGGGGGAGGGGGGCTCTCTCCGCATCAGGTGCTCGCATTCTGGAAGGAGCGGCAGGTGAGCAAGCCCGAAGCACCAGAGACCCCAAGCTCCCGGGGTTGGCTTGGGTCACCGGCTGCACCCTGAGCCCAGGTGATGCTGTCCCACCCACGGCCCAGGGTCAGTGCCTTATAAACAACAACAATAGTCTATTTTTTTTTTTAAGATTTTATTTATTTATTCATGAGAGACAGGGAGAGAGAGGCAGAGGCCCAGGCCGAGGGAGGAGCAGGCCCCATGCAGGGAGCCCGATGTAGGCCTCGATCCTGGGACCGCCGGGGGTCACGCCCTGGGCCCAAGGCAGCCGCTCCACCGCTGAGCCCCATGGGGGGGGGGGGAGCCCACAACAACAATAATCTTGCCAGCCGAAGGGAGAATCACTCCTCCTTGTAGTTCATTAGTATCAGCTCCCGTTGTTTTCTTTCTTTCTTTTTTTTTTTTTAATGTTCTTTCAATATGGAAAATCTGCATGGCCCAACTCAACAGCGTGTGTGCTGAGTACTTTTTCCTGCGTCGGGCCACCGAAGGTTCGGGTGTGAAGATAGACAAGCTGGCTACAGTTGTCTGATAAATGCTCGGCTTCTCCAGATGGAAGAAATTTGAGAAAATTCAACAGAGTGTCAAAATGTTTACGAGAAATATGAGATGAGAGAGTTCTGGGATACAGACCAGATAGACAAAATAAACGAAGTTAGTCCTTTGCCACCTCTGAGGTCTCATTACAAATCTTTTAACTCCCTGAACCGGGAGCCTGAATTTCCTCGACCAGCGGGGGAGCTGGGGTCTATCCAAAAGCATACACAAAAGGTGTCAGAAAAGCCTTGTCCCGAATGATGCAGGGCCTGCTACCTTCTCCTGGTCCTACACGTCCACCTGCTCGGTGCCCAGGTCCTTCCTTCTGCACCATCTTCTTGCCAAGGTAGCACCGTGCCTGCCCAGGTAGCGGGAACCCTGGAATCCGTAGCCTGCACAAGGCCATCAACTCGTACGAGGGGGGACAAATGGACTTGGAGGTTGAGGTGATATATTTTATGGCCCATTTGACGGGTGACAACCCCGCTGACTAATAATGGGAATGTGATTTTAGGATATAGCTAGTCAAATTTTTTCTAAGTGTGTGGTATTAAAAAAAAAAGTGTGTAGTATTAAATAAGAGGAGAAAAGAAGCAGAGAGGAGATTTTAAATCACAGATGAAAAATCAAATTATTTAAACCTTTCTCCTAAGAAGTGTGCCTGCCTTTCCAAAGTTTTATCTTGTTTATCTTCATTTGAATTTTTAAAAGAAAGAAGCCTATGTAGGTCTATTGCTTACTTGTGTTCTTTTTTTTTTTAATTTTTTTAAGATTTTATTTATTTATTCATGAGAGACACAGAGAAAGAGGCAGAGACACAGGCAGAGGGAGAAGCAGGCTCCACACAGGGAGTCCGATGCGGGACTCGATCCCGGGACCCCAGGATCAGGCCCTGGGCTGAAGGCAAGAAGCTCACCCACTGAGCCACCCAGGTGCCCCTAAATCTTTTTTTAATAGCTTTAAAAAAAAAATCTAGGTTTTAAGTTCACAGCAAAATTGAGCGGAAAGTACAGAGGTAGGGCGGACAGCCTCCCCTCACACATGCCAGCTTCCCCTATAATCAACCCCCCCAGCAGTTAAAAATTGATGAACCCTCACGGACACATCATTATCACCCAGAATTTGTAGTTGACATCACGTTCCCTCTCGGTGCTGCACATACATTGTACGGGTTTGAACAAACGTCCCTGTATCCACAGTATCCAGAGTATCATACAGAACAGTTTCATTGCCCCCCGGATCCTCTGCGCTCCTTTATTTTTTTTTTAACTCTCTCGTGATCTTCAGAATCCAGATGAACCCTTCACTATAACTCTAGTCGAGAAACATGTAGTGGCAAAACCCCAAATGTGTCTACAATGATATCCGCATTCAAATTTAAAGAGCTGCCGAGGGACGCCCGGGTGACTCAGCTGGTTGAGCATCTGCCTTCGGCTCCGGTCGTGATCTCGAGGTCCTGGGATCGAGCCCCATGTAGGGCTCCCCGCTCAGTGGGGAGCCTGCTTCTCTCTCTCCCTGTGACCCCGCCAACACCCCGTCTAATCTCTTCTATTCCAGTCGGTCTTGCTCCATCACTGCTCCCTCAGCATCTCGCTCCCTGAACCCCCTTGTCTTTCTTCAGGCACATCTCGCCTCAGTGCTCTCCACTTTCCACCTCATTACCCATCCATCCCTTTGGAACCCAGTTGTGTCCTACCTTGTCTAGGAAGCTGCTGCAGATTGCTCCTACCAGCAATGAGTGTCTCCCCTCTGAACGCTCACTCAGTCACTTTTCCATTATTTGACTCTGATTTATTTTTTTTTATTTTTAAAAAATATTTTATTTATTTATTTGAGAGAGGGACAGAGCAAGCATGAACAAGGTGGGGGGGGGGCAGAGGGAGAGGGAGAGGGAGAAGCAGACTCCCCTCTGAGCAGGGAGCTGATGTGGGGCTTGATCCCAGGATCATGACCTGAGCTGAAGGCAGATGCTTAACCACCTGAGCCACCCAGGCGCCCCTTGACTCTGATTCATAAAACTGGTTTTTACTGCTGGTTAGAGTTTCAGATGCATAGGTCTTGTCTCCAAAACGGAAGTGTAAACAGCTCAAACACAAGAGTTCAGTTTCCCCTTCTAAGAAAGCGGAGTCCCATGAACGGAGATGCAGTTCATTGAACTCTTTGCATTTCTGACTAAATGGCATCAACCAAGTCCATGGTGGCCACCGTAAGGAAAGTACGTAGGGTCAGAGGACCACGACTCTTTCTACGTCAACCGAACTAGAACAAAACCATAAAACTGGTTCAGTTCTATTCACTACGGCTTACCCAGATTTATCTCCAAGCAAAGCTTTCCAATCGAGAAACAAGTACACTGACCTCACGTTCACTAGATGATTCGATGGCTTACGGCGAACCAGACTAGCCTCCCCCCAGACTCCACACTCCACTGGTTCACCACGTTTCTTCACAGATAATTGGAATTTATGTGACAAATCACTGGCCCTAGCGTATATTTCCTCTGAACCCACCCTGCCCTGATGTGCCTCGGGGAAAGCCAGCTCCTGGTCCTTATGGAAAATAAAGCACCTTCAAATACTTCTGTACAAACAAATAGGTATTTCAGCATCATTTCTCACGGAGTCCTGTAGATGTGGGAACAATCATAACACGGGAGGACTAAATTGAGAAAGGTGTGTTTGTGTAATGAGAACAACCTGTCTTGGTTGACATAAGGTTAAAAGCTGTTTTAGTGCTGTTGTTAGAAACCCCAACACACCCTCTTCTTTTTCTTAGGAAAGAAGAAAATATGGTTGGTGATCATTAGCCAGTTTTATTTTATTTACTAAGATAAGATTTATAGCTCTCAAGTGAGACTAAACTTTTGTGCACTACCCACAATTACCTTGTGACACAGGGTGACCAGTTTCTTTGTAAATGTTGGACTCTCCCAAGACAGTGAGAATTCCTGGTATCAGTTGGCCCACTAACCCCACAGAAATGGTCAAATCACAGCTCCTGACTGATTAGAACAGTCACATAACCGAAGGTATTGTGGGGGAAATAGGTTATCTAAGACAATGGAAAAAGGAAGATTATTTTTAAGTGGTATTGAGATAGCTAGATAACTCTACAGCCAGGAGAAAGGAGGCCAGGCAATGATTTATATTGATGCATGAAATCAAACACCAAAACAGAGTACACTGAATAGTTTTGAAATCATTTAAAATTGGCAAGTAGATCTTTGGAAGAATGATAATGATATGTTCCCAACGTGTGACACAAACGGAGGAAAATACAAACAAAAAGATAACAAGATAACCGAAGATAAAATATTTAAATTTCTATACAATAAAAAGATTACAGAGGAAAATCAATATAAATTTCAAAACACGTTGTATCATAAATATCTCATCTTAAGGTTTAGGAGTAACAAAACCCCAAAAAGCAAAAAGACATATACTTGAGTCATGCAAAAGAAAATTAAAATTATAGGGCAGCCTGGGTGGCTCAGTGGTTGAGCATCTGCCTTTGCTTCAGGGCGTGACCCCGGGGTCCCTGGATGAGTCCCACATCGGGCTCCCTGCATGGAGCCTGCTTCTTCCTCTGCCTGTTCTCTGTGTGTCTCTCATGAATAAATAAATAAAATCTTTTTTAAAAAAAAGAAAATTAAAATTATAAAATAGCATATGAAAAATTATTCAAGGGTGCCTGGGTGGCTCAGGGGTTGAGCGTCTGAGGCCCAGGTTGTGACCCCAGGGTCCCGGGATCGAGTCCCACATCAGGCTCCCCGCAGGGAGCCTGCTTCTCCCTCTGCCTGTGTCTCTGCCTCTCTCTGTGTCTCTCATGAATAAATAAATAAAATCTTTGAAAAAAAATGTGGCATAGGTCATGATCTCAGAGTCGTGGGATCAAGCCCTGCATGGGGATCTGTGCTCATCGGGGAGTCTGCTTGAGGATTCTCTCTCTCTCTTTCTCCCCCCTCTGCCCCTTTCCTGTCTCTCTCTCTCTCTCAGTTAAATACAGAAATCTTTGCCAAACAAGAGGGAAAAAAGATGTCATAAAAACATCTATTGGAGGGGCGCCTGGTGACTCAGTCATGCGCTTGACTTCCGCTCAGGTCATGATCTCAGGGTCCGAGGATGGAGTCCAAACTCAGGGTTCCTGCTCATCCAGGAGTCCGCTTCTCCCTCTCCCTCTGCCCTCCCCAGCCCCTACTTATGCACATGTGCACTTTCTCTCTCCCTCTTTCTCTCAAATAAATAAATAAAATCTGAAAAGAAAAAGGTCTATTGCATATTAATTCAAAATAGCAAATAATCCAAAACTACTGTACTCAGAAAGTTAGAAATTATCAAATACTGGAATAAAAGCATAGTGGACTATTAAGCAAATTTTAAAACATCTTTTAAAAAAAAAGATTTTATTTATTTATTCATGAGAGACACAGAGAGAGGCAGAGACACAGGCAGAGGGAGAGGCAGGCTCCATGCAGGGAACCTGACATGGGACTCTCCCTGGACCCTGGGGTCGCGCCCTGGGCCCAAGGCAAACGCTCAACCGCTGAGACCCCCAGGTGCCCCTTAAAACATCTTTATAAATACAAAATGAGAGTAGAGAAAAAGAAGAAAAATTAAAATATAACACTTAAAGCTAAATCAGTGTTATTTTGTTTGTCTTTAATAGTGATTATAAGGATCTAAAATGCAAATTAAGATTGAAAAGGAATACAGAAAAAAACGCAAACATCTAGATTTGTGTTTCACAATTATCTCAAGGCAAATGTGTCCAAGGTGAACTCACAATCTTTATCCAAATTTTCCAAAATAAAAAAAAAATTCTATCCTAAGAAATACTTTAAAAGTTTGCATAGAAACATAAATATGTATGATCTTAGAACCTAATCATTCTTGTTGTTCCATTTGTGCCAAGGCACTTAAAAATTAACTGGAATAGAGTTTGAAGGTCTCACAAAATGTCTTAAATTTAAGTAAAACCTCTATTAACTGCTAAAATAATGTGAGTTTGAAGTGAGAGTTGCTGGAGAACATTCCAGCCCAGTCTTCCAAGCACAAGATATTTGCAAAGAACCAACATATCATTTACTGCCCTTTACAGGGAAATCTTGGCTTTGAATTTGCTGTAAGAGATGACCTACTGCGTGTCTAACATCACTCAATAGAGCATTTTTTAATCACTTGATAGACAATTGATCTCTAGAATCCACGAAGGGAAAAATGGCAGCAACAGTATAAACACAGTATTTTCCTTTTTTTTTTTTTTTTTTTGCGTAATATATATACCAAAGAACCTCCAAAATTACCTTATGAATTTCTAGAACAACAGTGCTCAATAATCAAAGTCATCATATGTTAGATCTCCTTATACTGGAAGAACAAATTCTCACCAAATTTGACTCCAGTTTTAGATATATAACTTTTTTTTAAGGTTTTATTTATTTATTCATGAGACACAGAAAGGCAGAGACACAGGCAGAGAGAGAAGCAGGCTCCCAGTGGGGCGCTTGAGGCGGAACTCGATCCCGGGACCCCAGGATCATGCCCTGGGCCCAAGGCAGACGCTTAGCCACTGAGCCACCCAGGGGTCCCCATGGAGGTATATTTTCTTACTATTGAGCAATTTTTCCAAAAATATTTTTTTCATTAACAGTCCTTATGATATTGCTCTGTTCTCGTCAGACTGGAATTTGTGTCCACTATGGAATTTTCAAATTTGAACTGGTTTTAATGATCCTGTTTGGTCTTCATTCTGGGGAGTGACTGCAAATACTCACGATAAAGGGAGGGGAGGGTACAGACTCATTATAAAAAGTTTTTGTTGCCTTGCAGATCATTCATCTATTTATCGAACAAATATTTACTGAGCCCTTCTGCTAAGTCGGTGCGCTGGTTTGGGAGATACCATGGGCGCGAAAGCACAGACACTGATTTTCCAGGAATTTTTCTACTTCAGTAGAAGATTCGGGGCAAGTTAACAGGCGGTTTATCAGAAATGGGAGGTCACTGGAAATGGAATGCCCTCGAAGACGCGGGGCAACCCTAGCTAGAAGGAGATCCTCGGTGGGTGCCCAGGGCTGGGCTGGGCGGTGGAGCATCTGCCTCGGGCCCAGGCCGTGACCCCGGGGTCCCAGGATCAAGTCCCGCGTCGGGCTCCCTGCAGGGAGCCCGCTTCTCCCTCGGCCTGGGGCTCGGCCTCTCTCTGTGTCTCAGAAATAAATAAATAAATAAAATCTTAAAAAAAAACACAAGTAAACCCTCTGTCCTCTTCCACAGCACTCGGCCGCTGCTGCCTGCACCGGCTCTCCAGCGCGTGTCCCCCACTCCTGCTCCAGCCCTGGCTGTTTGAGGGCAGGGACTTCTTTATCCCTGTGTCCGCCCTTACCCTGAATCCCGTTCCAAGCAAGGAACAGCCACTCAGTAAGTGCTTCTGGGATGAAAATGTTCTCGCTTGCTCATAGCATTTGCTTCATCCAGAAAAATATTCCCCCAGGGAATCCCAGCTTCACTGTAAGCAGCAGCTCATGACCTCAGAAGAGAAGAAAGGCCTAAGCGCGCACTGGCACCACCATCATTCATCAAGGAGTTAGAATCTGGGAACAAAATTCCCAAAAGTGCTCCTGAGCAGACACGGTTTAAACAAGGGGATTCTCCCCTAAAGGACCCACCTGTAGTCCCTTTTGTAGGGAGCTTAGAGCCCAGGGGAGGAGCCAGGAAACAAACGCACATTCAAACTCCAAAGTGCTCAGTGACGTCTCTTCTCCTCCAGGCCCCGACCTGGACCCACTGGCTCCTCTGACTGAGAGGGAGGAACAGAAGCAGGTAGGAGGAAGGTCCTTGGGGGAAGCACCGAGCTGGGAGGCTGGGAGGCTGGGAGGCTGGGAGGCTGGGAGGCAGGCTTCAGCCATTGGGGCCACCTGTTGCCCCCTCCGTGGGGTTGGCGGGCATTGGCCCGAGCTCCTTAAGAATATTTACAAATCAAAGGCTGCTCCCAGAGCAAAGTCCTAATATTGCATTCAACCAGATTTGGAATTTCTAGAGTATTGCCGTCCCATAAACCAGAAAACAGCTTTGCTTTGCATTCCATCTCTTAGATTCCTGTTTTATGGCCTTCCAGAGGAACTTTAGAGAGTCAGAAGCAGCCTGCCCAATTTTATTCATGCCGGTTTTATTGGCTTTCTCCGGAGAACTTTCAAGTCTATGCCAGTCTTAGGCAAACCACTGTCTTGGTTCAAGTGTGGTGTGTGGCCTCTAGTGAAGCACAGATGGTGGCTTCCGGTGGGGAGGCAGAGGCGGGTAGGCTGGCAGGACCAGCTTCACACTGAGGCTAGTTCTCTGTGTTCCATCAATCATCCTAAGGCTTTCCAGGCGTTACATTGGAGGCCACCCTCTCGATTAATAGGCTTTTAGCAGAATGAACATAAATAAAGAAAAATTAAAATATATATATAAAAAAAAAAAAAGAATGAACGAATCAACCAAATTTTAATGAAACGGGAGTCCGTGGGGGCACCTGGGTGGCTCAGTGGTTGAGCTTCTGGGGCTCCCGCAGGGAGCCTGCTTCTTCCTCTGCCTGTGTTTCGGGGTCTCTCATGAATAAATAAATAAAATCTTAAAAAAAAAAAGAATTTGGGGATCCCTGGGTGGCTCAGCAGTTTAGCGCCTGCCTTTGGCCCAGTGCGCGATCCTGGAGTCCCGGGATCGAGTCCCACGTCGGGCTCCCTGCATGGAGCCTGCTTCTCCCTCTGCCTGTGTCTCTGCCTCTCTCTCTCTATATATATATCTATCATAAATAAATAAATAAATAAATAAATAAATAAATAAATAAATCTTTAAAAAAAAAGGATTTGAATCCATATCAGTATGACTGAAAATCCCATGCTCTTTGCTCAGCTTTACTTCATAAAGGAAAAGTTGGACACGGTGAGTAGCGGCTGGCCTCCACGCAGCTGCTGGAGTAGGTCCGTAAAGACGGCAAGAATAAAATCGGCCGCCGCCGTCACCATTGGCATCTGCTACGTTCAGCCTGTGTTCTGTTTCCTCACCTTGGGCCCAGCAGCACCACAGTCATCCCTTCCTCTGCACCCGCCCCCCAGCCTTGTCCTTTCTCTGCTGTCATTCAGGAGGTGTCATTCATGTGGGGACTCCCTTGAGCCATTCTCCCTGGACACATTCAAGCTCTTCCAGAGAGGCTGGGTCTAGTTCATCTTTGTTCCCCCAAAGCACTTAGCATAGAGAGGAGCTCACCACACTCATAAGAGGCTGTTTCATCTTCTAAGTATCTCAAAGAAAAAAATCAGACCTAAATGGAACCCTCAAAGCCCATGGATATCACCACATATATCATGGTCTCACATGTTGGATTTCACGCCAATGCCTATTGTTTCCAGACATTGGAACACAGCTAATTTGTATATGTTTTATTTTTATTTTTTGATTTTATTTATTCATGAGAGCCACAGAGAGAGAGAGAGGCAGAGACACAGGCAGAGGGAGAAGCAGGCTCCATGCAGGGAGCCCGACGTGGGACCTAATCCCGGGTCTCCAGGATTTGGCCCTGGGCTGGAGGTGGTGCCAAACCGCTGAACCACCCAGGCTGCCCTGTATGTGTTTTAAAGTAATCTCTACACCCAACATGGGGCTCAAACTCACCAAACTGAGCTTAAGAGTCAAGAGCTCCAACCGACTGGGTCAGCCAGGTGACCCGAAAAGACAGCTGATATCTACTGAGCACCCACTGTGCCATCACTTTGGGAAGTGATGCTCCCTGTCCGATGTAATTCTCACCACAACCCCATGATGTGAGACTATCACTGACCCATCTCACGAATGAAAGAACTGGAACTGAGAGAAGTATCAGTGGTGAGTAAGGCTGCTATTTAAGTCCATACTCTTTCCTCACAATGGTGGACAGTGTAGACAGGTCTCCCCGATGTTTCCCATCCACCTACATCCTAACTAACCTGCAAGTCCTAATTCAAGGCTGAGAGGCGGTTAACGCCAGACTCACACGTCATAGTGTTCAGTATCGTTTCATGGGCTCACCTCCCTTTAACTAGATTCCGAATTCCTTAAAGACAGGGTGCATCGCTCACTCAGCAGTTGGCAGAGTGATAAACACACAGTGGACGCTCCGTAAAATGCTTACGGGATCAATTACTACTTTTACTTTTTTAATTTATTAATTTTTTTTAAGTAGGCCCTACAACCAACAAGGGGCTAGAACTTGCAACCCCAAGATCAAGAGCTGCATGCTCTACTAACTGAACCAACCAGGCGCCCCTCGACTACTACTTTTTTTTTAAGATTTTATTTATTTATTCATGAGAGATACACACAGAGAGGGAGAGAGAGGCAGAGAGACACAGGCAGAGGGAGAAGCAGGCTCCATGCAGGGAGCCCGACGCGGGACTCGATCCCGGGACTCCAGGATCAGGCCCTGGGCCGAAGGCAGGTGCTAAACTGCTGAGCCACCCAGGCGTCCCTCGACTACTACTTTTAAGCACTCAGAGTAGCATGGCTCGAAGTCAGGCAGTGCTGTGTGGTGGGAAAACAAACAAACAGAAGCTTTAGAGCTAGACATGCCTCGAGTGACTCTGGTTCTTACTACTTGAGTAAACTTGGGAATTTACTTACATTCTCTGAGACTCAATGTCTTCATTTGCAAATGATATAGATACGTGCCTTACTTGGGCCATTGTAAAAGTTAAATTATTAAATGAGAACATAATCCCAAATACATACCATGATGCCTAACCCCTCCCGGGTGCTCACTAATACAGTTCATGTAGATTCCTAAAGCCCAGTAGTAATGACTAGGACAGGCTAGATCACGCTGCAGCGCCAAACAAGGTTATGATCTTGGTGTGTGTACACGACGGTGATTTATTTCTCACTGCCTGAAATACCTGGTTAGTATCTCAGTGTCGGGGTGACTTTCCAGGGACAACTGTTTTCAATGCAACAACTTAACTGTCCAGGTGGAAATAAGCACCACCGTCTTGTATCATCTGGAAAGCACAGCTTCTTTGGTTAATGACAACTAAACCAATGTTTTGTCTCAGAAGTAACACGTAATTGTCATTTCTGTTTGTATTTTGTTGGTCAAAGAATTTCACATGGCCATGCCCAACTCGTAGAAGACAGGGCGATACAGGGCAGCCTGGGTGGCCCAGCGGCTTAGCGCCGCCTGCAGCCCAGGGCATGATCCTGGAGACCCGGGATCGAGTCCCACGTCGGGCTCCCTGCATGGAGCCTGCTTCTCCCTCTGCCTGTGTCTCTGCCTCTCTCTCTCTCTCTCTGTCTCTCATGAATGAATAAATAAAATTTTTTTTAAAGATTGAGGAAATTTGTTAAAAAAAAAAAAAGACCGGGCGATACAATCTTCCCGTAGGCATGAAAACGCTGCTAAGCAGCTGCCATAGCACACTAGACAGGAAGTTACTTCATACTGAAAGAATTAAAGTGGGACTTTCTACCAAAACAGAGGAAGAGCAAACACACTACAGTGCACACTCTTTACTACCCTTGGGGTGGAAAAGGCAGTGAAATGAGTGATAGGTGGTTTGGGTTTATTCCCAGTTCACATACTACCTGGGTGTACATTGCTTGCGGATCATGTTATTATTTGTGCTTTGTTTCCTTATGCAGAAAAAGAGGAAGAGATAGAACCTATGCCCAATGTCTTGTTCAGATCAAATAGGTTTGAACATTTTATTTTTTTATTTATTTATTTAGTTAAGATTTTATTTATTATGAGAGACACACACAGAGAGAGGCAGAGACACAGGCAGAGGGAGAAGCAGGCTCCCTGTGGGGAACCTGATGCCGGACTAGATTCCAGGACTCCAGGATCACTCCCTGCACCAGAAGGCAGACGCTTAACCTCTGAGCCACCCAGGCGTCCCAGGTTTGAACATTTTAACCAAAGTTGAATTTAAAGTGAAAAAACGTGAGCAGTTCAGTGAATTGACCTAATTGTCCTAAACTCTTCAGGATGGACGTTTATTTATAGGAGTAAAAAGCAAAAATGAAGTAAAGAGAAGGAGAAAAAAGCCCGGACACCTGACTCAAGTGGCAAGTTCTGGTTATTATTTGATAAGGTTGAACAGTAACAGGAGTGAGAAAGAGCGTGCTCGGAGTTGATTGCGTCCACTCGGCCACGCCGTAAGATTCCCGTAGCTGGAACTCTCAGGCCCAGCTGAAAGGGTCTTGCTACTTAATCATGGAAGCTCTTTTTGTCTTCCCTGCCATCTCTGCTGGGTGTGGGATTAGAAATGCAACCAGAAGCTCTTCCTGGGATCATTTACTGCTACTTCCAAGCAACAAGAACTTTATTGCTAATAAAAAGTACAGTCTGGAAAGACCTGATTTCTTCTCGCCACATGCCTTCATGTGTCTTAAGGCTGACACTGAGGGAGATAAATAAAGGTGTTGCCCTTGACAAAATTCTAAGGACATCCAGGGTAGGACAAGTCTTATCTCCACGGTCCGCATCCTCCATCCCCTACTCTCTCCCAAATAGTCTTCTTCCCGGCAAGTAAACCTCAGGTCCTGGAATCAGACCACCTGATGACTAGTTTCATTATTTACTTGTTCTGTGACCTTAGGTAAGTTGCTTAGGATCTCTGAAATGAAGTTCCCTGTCCTGTAAAACAGAATAATAACAGTACTTACCTCATAGGGATGTTGTGATGTAAAGATTGAATTGACCTTGTGAACTATGTCTGGTAGATAGTAATGATCGAGAAATGTCTACTCTCATAATTATCAGTAATAGTAGTAGTAGTAGTAAGGGGCGCCTGGGTGTTCAGTCAGGTAAGCATCCTACTCTTGATTTTGGCTTAAGTCATGATCTCGGGGTCATGGGATTGGACCCTATGTAAGGCCCTAAGCATTACAGACACTACAAAGAAATATAGATCACAGTCCTCTTCCTTGAAAGGTTCACAGATGGCACAGGCGTTCTTAAGGAATTCAATTTTAGGGGTGCCTGGTTGGCTCTGTCAGAAGAGCGTGCAACTCTTGATCTCAGGGTCATGAGTGAGCCCCACAATGGATGTAGAGATTACTTAAATAAATAAATTCAATTTTAAATATACAAGAATAAATAACAATAAGAAAGAAAAAAAGGAAAGAAAAAAAAGAATAACAATTCAAGATACCAGCAAAAAAAGAAACACAGGCACATTATATAGTTAAATTGCTAGATAAGAGGCACGTATACAATAAATTTGTAAAAATACCGATGGAGGAGATTAAATAATTTGATCAAAATCAGCATGTATATTTGTGAATCACAGAATTCACTTTAAAAGTCATTACTCAGGAACTGCCTAATGGCTCAGGAAGTGAAGTCAGGATTGGAACCAAGAGACCGTTTTGCTGACTCCTAGATCGTGCTGAACCTATCAGTTAGTCTCACTGTGTTTCTATTTCTTGATCTGAAAATTGAGGCCAGTTGGTTAAACCAGCCTACAGATAGATTCTGAAGAATAATTAATCTACCAGAAGGATAGGAAAAGGCTTTTCTAATGTTATAGAAAAAAAAAAAAAAAGTTACTCTATAGAATGAGTTGAAGTGATTCAAAATAGCATGTGGAAATTAAACCCCAATAAAAAAAGCGAAAAGTAGAAACTATGGAAAACCTCAGATGAAGTCCTATGTTACCAACAGTGTAGGTGCAATCCAAATAGGGTTCGTTTCACAACTTCAATATGGCAGTCCCCCTATTTTGGACAAAATATCATTAAAATTAATTAAGCATGCCACATTACCAGATTGTATAGTTTTCTGGAAGCAACCATTGTTTTGGATTATTGCTAAATTAAAAATAGCATGAAAAAATTCATAAAGATAATTATGAATCTGAGGGGGCAAGATTTTGGTCACCCTCTTTGGCCTTTTAGATGACATGAGAAAACTATGTATCGTTTGTGGTTTTTAACTCCCCAAGGCCCACAAGGAAAGGCCCAGAAGAGAGATACCTAACATCAAATCATGCCTTAATGGACACTAAATAGTGGCATAGATTGTGGGTTTTTACTCAATGAATATAAGATATTGCCACAATTTAATTTTATTCTCAACCAAACCAACTTTAGAAAGCCTTATGTTTTTCAAGGACACTGGAATGTCAGCTAAACAGTGTTATCTGACATGGTCGGGCCAAGGCAAATTATCTGCTCAGATTAGGGGCATCCTAACCATCAAGTCCCAGTTCCTTAATAACCTAGTTCAACCTGAATCCTTTTCTTTGACACTCTAAGCAACCATTGGGAGCCTATATAATTGTCATCTTATAAAAGAATTCATTTACAGGTGGTTTGAAAGTTAATGGTTAAACCCATTGTTTGTGGTTCCATGAATATAGGTCACAATAGTAACAAGCCTTTAGACAGAAAGTACATAAAGAGGCAGTGAGCAGTTCAGGACCTTATTACAACATGTCTATCAAACCCAGAGGAACAAACAATGTGTCTGATTGATTAAAAAAAAAAAAAAAAAAAAAAGGTCTGGCAGACAGCTCTCATTGTGCCATGAGCCCCAAACTTTGCCTCAAATTAAAACTGGAAGTTGAAGCAAAAGCTTTCTCGACTCTACTCCCCAGGACCAGCTCCCTTTACAGCAAAAGTTCCAGTTACATTCAAGATTCTCATCTTTCCTCTCATAGGTTCAGCTGCTGGTGACCCAGAAAGGTCTGTGTGACCCAGAAAGGTCTGTGTGCAAACAATGGTCCCAAAGATGGAAAGATCTATGGTGAACACAACAAGACCTACCCACCCTGCCTCCTACAACACACAACGTAAAAACTGCCTTTCACTTTTCCCACTTCCGTTCTGGTTAATCTGTCTCATGTGGGAAAAGACAAATACTAACACTGCAAACGAACAATATCCATGATCTTTTGAGGATACTTTAGGGATAGGAATATAATGTCTGAATAGGAATTTTTATTTCTTAAACTAATATCACATCTAACGTCTCTCATTACCAGTTATTTGGAATCTTTGAAGCCCGTAGGTAATATGATGTGGCTTTTATCACATTAAGTTATTGTCCCCCATGTGACCATAAGGTGTTCCTTTGTTCTTCTTATTACCAGCAGTGTGTGTCATTCAGGAGGTTGCTCAGTGAAAATCTGCAGGCTACACTGGTTTAAACACAGCTAGTCAAAAATTTCAGATTAAAGATACAAAGCTTGTATCAGATTGTAAAAGAATGTTTGAGATTCAAAAAAAAACAAGGGAACACAATTGGAAAAGGTGAAAGCTTAATTAAAAGACTATATAGGACAATTCTAGCAATTGCATTTAAGATTTATAAAGCCTATGTAACTGAGACACAGAAATTTGGTGCGGAATCTGGGAAATGCAAATCAAAACCACACTGAGATATCACCTTTTACCTGTCAGAATGGCCACAATCAAAAAGACAAGAAATAACAGGTGTTGCTGAAGATGTGGGAAAAAAGGTACCCTGGTGCGCTGTTGGTAGGACTGCAAATTGGTGGAGTCACTGTAGGAAACAGCATGGAAGCTCCACAAAAAATGAAAAATAGAAGAAACATATGATCCAATGTTTCCACTACCAGATACTTAGCCAAAGTAATGAAAAAACAATTGGGACGCCTGGGTGGCTCAGTGGTTGAGTGTCTGCCTTCGGCTCAGGACATGATCCTGGAGTCCCAGGAGCGAGTCCCATGTCGGGCTCCCTGCATGGAGCCTGCTTCTCCCTCTGCCTGTGTCTCTGCCTCTTTCTCTCTGTATCTCTCATGGATAAATAAATAAAATCTTTAAAAAAAATGAAAAAAAAATCAATTTGAAAAGATACATGCACCCCCTAAGTCTATTGCAGCATTATTTACAATAACCAAGGTATGGAAGCAAACTAAGAGGAGTCTACCCATAGATGAATGGATGAAGATGGGGGATGCTGTGTGTGTGTTTGTAGAATAGAATATTAGCCATAAAAAAGAGTGAATTCTTACCACTTGTGAGAACATGCATGGACCCAGAAGGTATTATGCTAAGTGAAATAAGTCAGAGAGAAAAAAATACCAAATGATTTCACTTACATGTAGAATCTAAAAAACAAACAAACAATAATAGAAAGAGACAAACAAAAAGCAGAATCAGACCCATAAATACAAAGAATAAACTGATGATTGCCAGAGAGAAAGAGGTGGAAAGATGGGCCACATGGGTGAAGATGAGTGGGAAGTGCAGGCTTCTCATCAAGAAATGAATAAGTCACAGGGATAAAAGGTACAGAACAGGGACTACAGTCAATGAGAGATTGTAATAGTGTTCTATGGTGACATGTGGCAGCCACACTTGTGAGTGGAGCACAATGTATGAACTGGTTGAATCACCATATTATATACCTGAACCTAATGTAACACCGTGTGTCAACTATACTCAGAAAAAAATTGGATGTGGGAATTGATTATGTTTTTGTAAATATGTTTTTATAAATATATATTTTTATATATGTATAATATAGTATCTTATTAATATACCATATATATCTAGATGGTATAAGAGAGGTCTATATTCATACTTATTTGTATGAAGAATTATTGTACTATACGTTCAGAGCCAAAAATTATAAACCAGATATATGAGAATAAGTAAATGGTATATTTGGGTATACTTAAATTTTATTTTTCATGCCGAGTCCTGACCAAATACAAAAGAAATTAGCTAGTTTACCTAAATACCAAATAAACTCTCCCCACCTTCCTCCTCACCCCCCAAAAAGACTGTCTTTAATTGCTATAATTTCCTTGAGGGCAAGGACAATGTCTTAGGCCTCTACTGTGTTTCTGATAGAACCTCCCAAAATGCTACTGAATACTTAATAATAGTTCGACAATATAACTTAAGTGATCATCTTCTATATTTGAAAGCGTAAGTCGCAGGCACTTCTGTAACCACATACCATCCTATAAGTGCTTGGGGTTTCCTTAAATATGAATAAAAAGAGTCGATTGGAGAGGATTTAATCTCCTTTAAAATATAGAGACTTTTACTGTGATGCTCTGGGAGGTGATGAATGATGAGAATTGGTGGCCAAGGTAATGCTGTCACATGTGCTGACATGGCCCTGCTGCATTCTGGTTTCCACTTTGCTCACGACACCTTACGCAATGCCTGGCACAAAGTAGCTACCCAATAAATATGAATTAATACCAAAGAGTAAATCCTAAATATCAGCAACTTGATCATTAATTCTTATAAATTAAAAACTTTTCAGGATATCAACCTCTCTTTTTGCTTATTTTTGGCACTAAAATATCTCAACATTAATAAATTATTCATTAAAAAAAAATCTTTGGGCCCCTGGGTGGCTCAGCTGGTTAAGTGTCAGCCTTTGGCTTAGGTCATGATCCCAGGGTCCTGGGGTCGAGGCCTGCACTGGGGGGAGAGAGATATAGGCAGAGAGAGAGAGAGATAGGCAGAGGGAGAAGCCGGCTCCCTGCAGGGAGCCTAATGCGGGACTCGATCCTGGGACCCCGGGATCACTCCCTGAGCTGAAGGCAGATGCTTAACCGCTGAGCCACCCAGGTGCTCCAAATAAATAAAATCTTTTAAAAAAAATATTCTCTGTAACTTGAGAAAACTGAGATAAAATATGATGAGTGGTGTGAAAGCCTAGGAGAGAAGAACCTGGGAACATTTGGAGGAGGAGAATGCAGGGAGCTTCCTATATTTTGTCAAAATATGAAAGAGAGTGGTAGAAAGATAGAGGAAATGGAGAGCTTTTTTGTCCTGAATTATTTTTAAAGACTTTCATTTTGTTTTACTTTGTTTTTGAAGACTTTCATTTTCAAATAAATCAGAAATGATCATTTTATGAATACATTTAATTATGCCAAATACACTTGTCTGTTTCTAAAGTAGTAAGAAGGCTTTGATCTTAAAATATTCTAAATATAGTTACAACTGTGCCTACTTGTCTGCAGTACTAGGCTGTCCTCTTTTACAACCCCAGATAGCTTATTCTTCAATAGCTTACACATTCTGGATATTTTATCTATGCCTACCTTTTGACTAATCAGGTCAAAATCAAGATATTGTGAAGATTGAGACATGGGGGGGGGGGGCGGTGCTCCTGGGTGGCTAAGTCAGCTACACATCCTACTCCTCATTTTAGCTCAGGTCATGATGTCAGGGTCATGGTCTCAGGGTTATGAGACAGAGCCCCGCACAGGGCTCCAAGCTCAGTGGGGAGTCTGCTTGAGACTCTTTCTTTCACTCTCCCTCTGCCCCTTTCCCTGCTCTCTCTCTAAAATGAATAAATAAGTCTTTAAAAAAAGAAAAGATTGAGGGTTCCGGATATGCTACAGTGCTGAGCTTTGTTCTCTATACAGACAACAAACATGGGCACTGGCCATCTCCCTCCAGCTTGGCCTTATCTCAGAGAGAAAATGGGCCCAGCTATTAGCCAGTCTCTGGTGCCAAAAGACTCACTTGGGTCTCGAAGAACAAGAATAGGCACATGGTCTTCTCTTGTTTCTGTTTCTTTTCATGATAGAAAAATGAAAAGGAGAAATCATTTTTTTAAAAGATTTTATTTATTTATTCATGAGAGACACAGAGAAAGAGAGAGGCAGAGACACGGGCAGAGGGAGATGTAGGCTCCAGGCAGGGAGCCTGATGTGGAACTTGATTGTGAGAATCCGGGGTCCCGCCCTGGGCAGAGGGCAGATGCTCAACTGCTGAGCCACCCAAGCATCCCAGAAAATGAGAAATCTTTTTTTTTTTTTTAAGATTTTATTTATTTATTCACGAGAGACAAAGAGAGATGCCAGAGACACAGGCAGAGGGAGAAGCAGGCTCCATGCAGGGAGCCCGCCGTAGGACTCTATCCTGGGTCTCCAGGATCACACCCTGGGCTGAAGGCGGCGCTAAACTCCTGAGCCACCTGGGCTGCCCAAAAAGGAGAAATCTTAAACCAAATGGAACACCATGCTAATGTCTTGCTAAAATGATTTGAGGACTTGGGGACTATGGGGATACCATTAACAAATTGGAGGGGTCTTTCCCAAAAGCCTAATACTTGATATCTCAAACAATGATCCAAAGCCAAAAAAAAACCCCAAAAAGATCCATAGCACAGGAATAAAAGTGATATTTTTACTAGAGAGAAGTTGAATCGCTTCAATGTATTAGCAGTGCAGAGGGATTCTGTTTTTACAGGGTGGTTCTGGAACAGCAGATTTGATGGGAGTTGTCTGTTCTTTGAAAAATGTCAGGAGAGGACCTGCATTCACTGGCTTTCCGATGTGAAACAAGAAAAGACAATAACCAGGTTCTTAACATTAAGCCAGTGTAAACATGGATCAAATCGATTTCAGGCTCTGGGCCTTCCGTGTGGCAAGGCCGGCTTCTGGGAGGCCGTCACCTGGGGGTAGTCTTCCCCGGATCAGATTCAGAGGTGGCTGAATGTGGCCATTCCTCCTTCGGGGTCATCACTTTCACAATCTCAGACCCGCTATTGATTTGTTACTCTGACTTTCACAACACAACCACTCATGCCTGAGTTTTTCCACCTCATTAAGTAATAATAGTAATAATAGTTGTCGTTACCTCATGGTAGGACGGGAGTGTCAATGAATGGAAGGGAAGTGTTGAAATCTTGGCAATCTAAAGAAGGCTGTTCCTCAGACTCCCTGGAACACACCTCAGAAGAAAGTATATACAACACATAGAATCCAAATCAACAAGCCATCCTGAGTAACATTAGGTGAGGTGTTATTCCAAAATTTAAAATAGGGGGGAAAAAGCAAGGATAAAAATTCAACACAAGCTTGTTTTCAAAGTGATAAAAATGTAAAATTTCAAGATAGTATTTTAAATGTTTTCGGTACACACACACACACACCCGTGTGAGTCTGTAGCTATGTAATTAAGCTAAACCAAAAAGTGATTTACATTAAAATATTTAATGTAAATTACAAGAGCTATAAAGAAACATCCCTTGAAAGTTATAAAGTATAACTTTTATGTTGAATGCACAAAGGTAATGAAATATTCCCTGATGGGCTCTGGAATCATTTTTCTCTACCATCCCTTCCAGCGATCTGATAAGGTAGGTTTATAATTGCAACCAGTTTTTAGAGATGAGAGAACTAAAGTTGAATAAAAAAATAAAAATTTTAAAAAAAAACACATCTTCACAAAAATTTTCATATGCAAGCTCTTGAAATCCTATTCCTCGGTATTTGGGCATAACAAAAGAATTTGCTTTCAAATTGACAAGTTTATTGCAAATTGAACCAGAGGTTTTTAGATGTTTAGATCAGGGTTCAAAAAGGTTTTAGAAAACTCTATTTCTTTAAGAAGCTGCATGTGAAAATTACATTTGAAATTATCTAATAAAACATTTAGAAAGTGTCAACATAATAGCAATTCCCATAAAACTTCAAAAGTTGTCAACACAATAGATCTTTTGTACCTCTTAGTGACTTTAGGACTAAGGCAGATCCTTCTAGTAATTCAAAATTGTCCAACCACCTTCTAGAACAATGAGTCATGCAGCTGAGGCTTAAGATGAGGTAAAAGTATTGTGAATCCCTAAATTGGGCCAACAGTTTTTTGGGGGAAGGGCATCTTTTGATGATGCTTTCACTGTTATCAAATAAGATAAAAACAAGAATGTCTTAATTTGTTATCAAGTTGCTTTGAAACTCATTCTTCAAGAAAATATTGTTAATCTTCTCACATGTGCAAGTATTTCTCAAAGAGTTTTCTGCCTTTCGCCTTCCACTTTTAAACTTAGGTAAATCTCGCATGCTTCATTGATCACATAATTAAGGATGGGGACATTCTATAGGACACATAACAACGGTATTTATAGATGTAAAATAGATGGAAGCCCACGATCCCTGAGGATGTCTTCTATGCTTTGCCAATCTCACCTAGTTCTCTCAAGCTAAAGCCAATCAGCAAAATCAATGACCCCACCACCCACCAAAAAAAGAAAGAAAGAAAAAAAGAAAGAAAGAAAAAGAAATTTCTAGAATTGCCCCACTTCATTGCTCTCCCTACTTCATTTTATGCCATATCAACTTTGGTGTCAAAAGAAGGACTGCAAAGCAGCTTTTACCAAATGCAATTCCCAGCATCTACCCAAGGAGATATTAGGATTTTGGTGTTTTTTTAAATATAAATCTGTATGTAGGTTTTTTAAAAAAATATTTATTTAGTTGAGAGAGAGAGCTCATGTGAGTGGGGAGACGGGCAGAAGGAGGAGAAAGAGAATCCCAAGCAGACTCCCTGCTGAGCACAGAGCCTCACATGGGGGCTCAATCCCTCAACCCTGGGATGATGACCTGAGTTGAAATCAAGGGTCAGAAGCCCAGGGCAGCCCCGGTGGTGCAGCGGTTTAGCACCGCCTGCAGCCCAGGGCGTGATCCGGGAGACCATGGATCGAGTCCCATGTCAGGCTCTCTGCATGGAGACTGCTTGTCCCTCTGCCTGTGTCTCTGCCTCTCTCTGTGTGTCTCTATGAATAAATAAATAAAATCTTTAAAAAAAAAAAAAAGGGTCAGAAGCCCAAATGACTGGTCACCCAGGCACCCCATGATATACGTAGGTTCAAGATGAATAAATGATTGTTAGAATCAATTCAAATCGGGCTGCCTGGGTGGCTCAGCGGTTGAGCGTCTGCCTTTGACCCAGGGTGTGATTCCAGAGTTCTGGGGTCAAGTCTCACATCAGGATCTTTGCAAGGAGCCTGCCTATGTCTCTACCTTCTCTCTGTGTCTCTCATGAATGAATAAATAAAATCTTTAAAAAAATCAATTCAAATCAATATTTAATAATTTTCTAGAGCTAGTAAAAAACTTTGCCCTTGGAAGATGTGAGTGGTGAGCAAACAATGGGGAAAAAGTAATAACTAAAACACATTGTCACTATGTACCAGGCTTTCAGCATAATTAACTCAGTTAATCCTCACAACGACCCTAGAATAGAGGTGCAATTAATATCCTTATCCCATAGATGAGGAAATTGAGGCATAGAGAGGTTAAGTAACTTGCCCAAAGTCAGCTGAGCTTGAATCAATGCAGTTGGCCTGTGGAGCCTGCCCAGTGAACCCCAGCACTCGACTGCCTACATTCACACTCACACTCACTCACATATACACATACACATATATTTCTTTTTTTTTTAAACTTTATTTATTTATTCATGAGAGACACAGAGAGAGAGAGGCAGAGACACAGGCAGAGGGAGAAGCAGGTTCTGTGCAGGAAGCCCGATGCAGGACTTGATCCCAGGACCCTGGGGTCATGACCTGAGCCGAAGGCAGACGCTCAACCACTGAGCCACCCAGTGGTCCTGGCTTAAAAAAAAAAAGTCAGCCCAACTGCTGAAACTTTCTGCGGCTGCTAGGAGTCCAGCCAGATAATCCAGATAACAGTCACAGTGTGGACAAGAGAAGCTGGGACCAAGGAAATAGGATGTGACTACGGGGTTGCTTTTGTTGTAGTTACAATTTTTCATTATTTATTTCTTATGATGTTTTGGAAAATTTTTTTCTTATTTATTTATTTATTTATGTAAGTCATCTCTATACCCAATGTGGGGCTCAAACTCATGACCCCAGGATCAAGAGTCATGTTCTTCCAACTGACCCAGCCAGATACCCCGTTGCAGCTAAAAATTTCTAGAATATTGCCCTGTGTCAGATGTATGGCTATCAGTCTTGGAAGAGTTACTTGAATAAGCACTTTGTGTGAATACGTGTGTGACTGAGCATAGAAAAAGTAAGTTGGAAAGGGATGGCAAATGGAAGAAGAGAAAGAGGAGAAAGGGTCTACACCACAGCCTTGATATGCAAAATGGCAAACTTCAAAGTGGATCAATTGGGGAATGGGTATCCACACTGCAAAAAACACTTTCCATTTTACGAAAGGAATATAAGTTTGCGCTGAACAGCAAATACAGCGTTTTTATTTTGCTAAATTTGATTTACATCTAATTTTTTTTAAGATTTCTTTCTTTATTTGAGAGAGAGCACGCGCACAGAGGCACGCGCGGCCTGGTGATAGAGGTAGAGGCTGTTGAGGCCGACTTCCCACGAAGCATGGAGTTGGATGTGAGGCTCAATCTCACGACCCACGAGGTCCTGACGCGAGCCAAAATCAAGAGTTGGATGCTCAACACAGCCTCCCGGGCGCCCCTATATTTTTTAAAACAAATCTATCAAATAAAGCAAGCTGCCAATGCTTAATCACACTTGCAAATTTTGATCTGCATTATTTCCCGAGTTTTGGGAATTAGCCATCCCAGGTTCCAGGCTGTGGCCCGGTTTTATTGCTAAGTCATTTAGATATTAAGATTGACCTTTTCTAATTAAACATCTTTAGAATACAAGAATAAAAACACATTTGTGTGTTTAAGGGTATTCTAGGAAAACAGTGACTTAAGTGCTCAAATATAATCATCATTGCCTCTGTTATTCATTATCAGAAAGTACACACACACACACACACACACACACACACACAACGTACATGTGTGATTTCTGGCTCTGTATTTGTCAGAGGTGTTGACCAGACTCTCTCTTGGATTTCCAGTTTAAACGAAGGGGATGTTGTGAGATGCAAAATAATCATCAAAACCAAACCAAACAGAAAACCACTAGTGAGAAAATGAATAATCACAGAATTTTTTTTTGACGTTCCCCGGTACTAAGGTTGAGTGAAACCACTGGATGAGGCAAAACTTTTATCAGAGGAGGCAGGTTCAAGCCTCCTGACAGAAGCAGGAGGGGGTAGTGGCTAAGGGCAAAGCCGATGAAACAGTTTTTTTTCCATTTACAACGTCCTCAGCCTCACGCAGCCTCACCAGGTGTCAGCTCCTCATCTCTGACACGGAAGTGGTAAGAGCGCTCACCTCACAAGCTTGTTGAACAAATGAGCTAATTCGTACTAAGTCCTATCACAGTGTCTAGACACGGCGGCTTGTACCTAAATGTTTACTCTTATTGCTGAGATAGAACATGGACAGGAATGTTCAAGTGACATCCTACAGACCAAAGCCCCACATACGTTTTGGGTCTCCTCCCAGCCAGCTTCCCCCTGGATACTTTTTTTATTTTATTTTTTAAAGATTTTATTTATTTATTCATGAGACTCACACAGAGAGGCAGAGACCCAGGCAGAGGGAGAAGCAGGCTCCCTGCGGGGACCCCAATGTGGGACTCGATCCCAGGACCCCGGGGTCCCGCCCTGAGCCGGAGACAGATGCTCATCCGCTGAGCCCCCCAGGTGTCCCCAGGCTGGGCTTTCTTTTGCTTGCAGTTGAACTAAATCACGAGGGAATCAATCTTCAAAAGGAGACTAACCTAAAGATATGCCTGGAGAAAAGGGGGTGCAGGAAGGAGGGAGAGGGAGAGGAGGACAGGAGTTGCTCAATGATGATTAATGATATATTTTTCATCTATTTTTTAGTTGTAAGAAGAGCCTACTCTTGTACCTACATAAAAGCTGACAAACTTTGTATGAAAATGTATTCTTTTATTTATTTATTTATTTTATTTATTTTGTGTGAAAAAAATATTTAGTGCTCTCCAGACTATAGAATTGTGGCCTTTTTCCATGGCAGAGACCAAAATCACTTCAATTTCTTTGTCAAATGCCTCAGGTTGACTGGATAGTCAAACTGGAAGTCAAATCTGGCATCGATCCCACCTTACAAAGTATGGAGCTTACCTTAGGCCTCACCATGAAAAGAAAATCAATGTCAATTGTTTAGACCACTGGTTCCCATGAACTGACACTCCTTTTTTTTTTTTCTTTTTTTTAAGATTTTATTTATTTATTCATGAGAGACAGAGAGAGAGGCAGAGACACAGACAGAGGGAGAAGCAGGCTCCATGCAGGGAGCCCGACGTGGGACTCGATCCCGGGTCTCCAGGATCACGCCCTGGGCTGAAGGCGGTGCTAAACCACTGAGCCACCCGGGCTGCCCTTCACTGACACTTCAAATCTCTGACAATGATTAGCTGCAAACGACCCAAACCGGCCACAGGAACTGCCTACGAGCCTGAATTTGGGAGAGAACGTGAAAGTGTGTGTGCTTTTGATGAATGAAGGAGAAAACATTCCTCCAACCTTTCTCTAGTTGGGTGACCTCTTTGCAAGGATCTGACGTTCAGTCATGGGACGCCTGGGTGGCTCAGATGGTTAAGTGTCTGCATTCAGCTCAGGTCATGACCCCAGGACCCCGGGATCAAGTCCCGCATCAGGCTCTCTGCTCAGCAAGGAGCCTGCTTCTCCCTCTCCCTCTGCTGCTCCCCCTCCTTCTGTTCTCTCTTTCTCTCTCTGACGAGTAAATAAAATCTTAAGAAAAATAAAGCCCAATTTTATCAGAAATGGGAGGGCTGCAAAGCTATGATAAACCCCTAAAAATTCTATGTCCAACTCGGAATTCAGAGCTAAACGATGCAGAATCGGGGCCAGCAAGAAAGCACGAACATGTGGTGTTTGTAGATGCGCCGCAGTGAGCTGATCAAAAGGCGCGGCCCCTGGGCGTTACTGTGGCCCTGCAGTTAGAAAGCTCGGTGCCCTCAAGCCCAAAGCTAACATCTTGGGGCACCTGGGTGGTCCCGGTGGTTAAGCAGCCAACTGTGGGTTTTGGGCTCAGGTCATGATCTCCGGGTCATGAGATGGAGCCCGGCATCAGATTCCACACCGAAAGCAGAGTCTGCATGAGATTCTCCCTCTCCCTCGGCCCCTTCTGCTCACGTGCACGCATGCTCGCACGCTCTCTCTCTCTCTCTCTCTCTCTCTCCCGAAAAGAAATAAATAAACCTCTAAAAATAAAATAAAAGCTCAAATCTTCATTTTAAAGCAGTCCTTTCATTCCTGGTACTCTAGACTGTGGCTTTCTCGAAGCTCACATATTTGGGATTTCAAAAATAGATTCTCAAGTGTTTTAACCTTTAGCTTCTCAACGTTTGAAGATTTCCAGATTCATAAGTCCGTTTAAAAATAAAATAGATTTTGGTTTTGCTATTTCCCTTGTCAGAGTCTCCCTGCCTATTTTGTCAACACTGCGCTACCCTCCACCACTGAGCATAGGAAAATGCCATCTCTCATCCCACCTCTACTCGTGGCCCTCAATTTTCCTTTCTTTTCGCTGATGACTCCTAAGCCACGCGATGACAGATGTGACTGCAGATGGTGCAAGCTCACGACTCTGGATGAGAAAGGGCATGGCCGCTGCATCCCGTCAGCTCGGTGCACTGAAGCTGGGCTCTTCCCACCATCTCGCAGGGGCAGTCTGACCTTCTCGACTTGGTTTCCTACTGCAGGGCTTTGTCTCCCCACAGATCACTGGATGGCCCCATAGGAACGTCAGTAACCGTAGGCCAGGCCACTGCAGGACAATACCGAGGGCCCTGCTGGCTGTGCAGTTCACCGTGGTGATTGACAGGACGCACTTGACCCTATTTGACAAACGCTGAAAGCAGGTCTGGTCCAAGCTCCGTAAAGGATTGGGGAAAGCGGAGTGATGAGTGCGCAGGCCCTGGAACCAGACAGGCCCCGGAGTCAGGGCCCCACGCCTTACCCGCTGATGGGCCCTGGGCAAACAGCGCAACCTCACAGATCCCCAGTTTTCTCATCCTTAAAATAGTCCGGGGGGATATTTCCCCCAGGGAGGAATAAATGCACTTACACAGGGTGCTTGACATGATTAAATGAAAATCATATCAGACCTTAGTCCAGTAGCAGGGACTCAGAAGTTAGCCGCCAGCCGCCATGCAGACTGTCCCACCTTGCACCGTGCGGGCCAGGGAGCGCCTCCTCCCTCTGATGTTTTTTCCCCACTACATACTCACCCCCAGTTCACACCACAGAGACCCTCACCAATTTCACTGCTCCTGTTTCTTCACATTATCTTCGCTTTCTTCACCTTCTCTGTTTCCCTGACGGTTTAATCCTATTCCCCACCATCATTTTTCTTTGGTCTTTTCTTCTCTGTTGCCTCGAAGCACTTGCCTCGTAGGTTCTCCTTCTTGCTGCTATTCCTTCACCAGACATGAGCTGAGTGCCAACAGCGTGTGAGTCATCGGGTACGGGGGACAGTCACTGCACTGGGTCCTGGGGACACACACATGCAGGACTCTCATCCTAGCAAACAAGTAAAGGAGACAATCCGTCATCACAATACAGAGAGGGATAGTCCTATGATGCTGGGTGCTGGGTGAACCAGACGAGGAGCACGTTATTGAGACAGGAAAATGGACTGAGGGTCTGCTATGCGTCACGTAGCACGTTAGCCCCCTGGAGCACATTTGTTACTACTCAACAACAGCGACGGGGGGTAGGCGTTGTCATCTTCATTTCTCCATTTTAGAAGAGAAGAAATGCTCATCCTGTTTAAAAGAGCTTCCCAAGAGTGAGCATTTCCTGAGTGCTCACGATGTGCCAGGCTTAGCTATAAGCAAATATATTCCTGAGAGACACAGAGAGAGGGGCAGAGACACGGGCCTAGGGAGAAGCAGGCTCCATGCAGGGAGCCCGACGTGGGACTCGATCCCAGGACCCTGGTCATGCCCTGGGCCGAAGGCAGATGCTCAACCACTGAGCCCCTCAGGTGCCCAAGCAAATATAGTTTAGTTTCTTTATTCATCACAACTCCCCTATACTAATACTATGTCCATTTTACTGAGGCACAAAAGATGAACAAAGTCAGTAAGTGACAAGATTAATTTAAATCAACAAAATACATATAAACTGAATGTCCCACCACAGGAGAAGAAGTCATGAAGGAGCCATCTGAAGGACAGTGGCCCAAAATTAAAAAGCATATTTTAGAAAAACATATAACAAGATGGAAAAATATTAATCATATAATGGTTAATGTCTAAAAGGACAGAAAATGAAACTATCAATACGACACACCAGTTTTGTCTCTATCTATATTTAAGTACTCCAAGACAGATGAAAAGATGAAAAAAATACTTCAAAATAAAATTTAAAATAATAATTAGGATCTCAAGATGTCAGGATTAGAGGTGACTTGTACATCTTTCCTGTATACTCTCTGCATTTTCTGAGTTGTTTTAACCTCCTTATTTAATTTGTATACATATCCCCACGTACACGGATTTTTACGTAACTGCATAATGTGATGATATTCCCAAGCTTTGTTTTCTCCTTTGTGGCTTGGTTCTCCCACTCACACACCTACCTTGCTCTCTGCTCATGCAACAGTAAATGCTTCACACAAATTCCTCCAAGCCGACCAATAAGGCTCTGCGGAGCCAGTTTTAATGGCTGCATGATAGCCTACGGAGTGGAGATACTATGATATGGTTAGCCATTCCCCAATTGCTGGCCATTCCTTGTATTTTCATTTGTTTGCATTCGTGTGCCACTATTGGAGATGCACTTCAAGGCTGTATTTTAAAACACAAGCCTGGCTCAGCTCCAGCAGGATGAACGTGATTAGGTCATGGCACATGCCTTGGCCCCTCATGCTACCTGGGCCTCCTCCCAGGAATACCCTTGATACTTGGCAAACTCTAACTCGCCCTCAAAGTTGTTCAAGCACCATTTCCTCGGGGGCGCTTCCTCTCACCTTTCACAGGATGGATTAGTGACTCCTTGGGGCTCCCCGGTGTCCTAGGTTCAGCTCTGATAAACAACTGTCATCATTTGTCTCTTTCTTCAAATGGAACGCCGGGAGCTTGACTCTGTATCCCCAGGACTAACCACAGGCTCCAGCATATTTTAGTCGATGGAACAAATGGATGGGTGGATGAATGAACGAATGAAGAGATAAATAAAAAGGGGCATGAAACGTCATGATGCTTTGAGGAACTACAAGTAGTTTTTCGTAGCTAGAGCATACAGTGAATGTGAAAGTATGGAGATAGATCAGAGAATTTTTGCTTTTTTTTTTTTAACGTCAGATCCTAAGGAGTTCTGTGTATTGGGGATCCCTGGGTGGCCCAGCAGTTTAGTGCCTGCCTTTGGCCCAGGGCATGATCCCGGAGTCCTGGGATCGAGTCCTGAGTCGGGCTCCCTGCGTGAAGCCTGCTTCTCCCTCTGTCCGTGTCTCTGCCTCTCTCTCTGTCTCTCATGAATAAATAAATAAAATCTTAACAAAAAAAAGAGTTCTGTCTAACAAATTTAAAGAGTATGAGCTTGGGGCGTCTGGATGGCTCAGTGATTGACCAGCTGCCTTCTGCTCAGGGTGTGACCCCAGGTCCTAGGATCCAGTCCCACATCGGGCTCCCCACAGGGAGCCTGCATCTCCCTCTGCCTGTGTCTCTGCTTCTCTCTGTGTGTCTCTCGTGAATATAAATAAATAAATAAATAAATAAATAAATAAATAAATAAATAATATGAGCTTTATCCTAAAGAGCATGACCATCGAAGAATTTGACGCATCAAAATATCATTAATTTTTTTAAAAAAGAATTCTTCAGGCTGATTGTGGAAGAAAGCCTAGATTAAGCCAGAATAAAGACCAGGAATCATTAGAAAACCACAAAGTGAGAGACGATGAAGGCCATGGTACCAGTTGTTGGCCTAGACATGTCACATGTGTTTTCACTGAATTTTCTCATCATCCCAAGAGTCATGGTTCATGCTGGTCCCGTGCTAAGGAAATGATGTTAAAGGGGAGAGCTCACCAAGGGTCACCCTGTTAATCAATGATGTGCCCTGTCCGGATCTCAGGTTCCTCTGGCTCAAAGCCAGTAAGCTCTCGCTGTGGACGTTGCAAAGCAAAAGCACTGACGCTCCTAGAGGGGAGGGGATGCCAGTGAAGATGTTAAGGAAAGTGAATGGACTAAGCTTGTCCCTGTATAGACACAGCAAGTAAATCAGAGGGAGATTTTAGAGTAACACCCACATTTCTGATGTAGTGGTGTCATTCATCAAAATTAAAAAAGGTGGGGCATTTGAAATGAAAGATAAGGAGTTCCAATTGGGGCATGATGAAATTGAAAAGAACTAAAAAAAATCTAAAAATGTATTAGTATGTAAATAAATAATGCTCGAGAGCATAACTTGTTAGATTCATGGTAATGAAAATAACAGGTAAAAGTGAGATTACCTTTGAAACTCATTTTTGCTTTGCAGTTTCATAGAGAATAAGGTGACCTTTCTAAGAGCCTTCAACTTTTTTTGAGTAATCCTTTTGTTTTTTCTTTTTTAGGTTTTACCCTCTCTTGCTCAAAACATAATGAAAAATATAACATATGTGGGATGCCCGAGTGGCTCAGTGGTTGAGCACCTGCCTTCCGCCCAGGGCGTGATTCCGGAGTCCCAGGATCAAGTCCCAGAGTCCAAGGATCGAGTCCCACATAGGGCTCCCTGAGGGGAGCCTGCTTCTCTCTCTGGCTAGGTCTCTGCCTCTCTCTCTGTGTCTCTCATGAATAAATAAATAAAGTCTTAAAAAGTACATATAACATACGTGCATTTATGCACCCTTTCCACTCTATCATTTAAAAAAATTTTTTTAAAGTCATCTCTATGCCCAATGAGGGGCTTAACTTCACAACCCTAAGATAAAGAGTTGCGCACCCCTACCTTATCATTTTTGATTAAACATTTTTTTTCCACAAAAGGATTGAGAGGACAAAAACCAATGTCTATTAAAATAACCGAAACACAATCAAGATAGGCTTATATGGCCACATAAAAGATTTAGCCATATAAAATATTTCATTCTAGGGGCACCTGGCTGGGTCAGTAAGTAGACCACACAACTCTTGATATTGGGGTTGTGAGTTCCAGCCCTACATTGGGTGTAGAGATTACTTAAAAAAATAAAATATTTTTAAAAATTCCATTCTAAGGAACATCTATTGTTTGAAAAAAAACGATTTCATTCACGTGATCTACCAGACAATGTTAGGTGATATATGACATTCAGTTCATGAATTAAGATCTATTTTGTGGCTCCTTTTAAAAAAATAATTATTACATGATTCCTAGGGAAATCACTTGAAATGCTCTACAGATCCCTCTTCTAGAAAGTTTAGATAATTGAGTTATTTGCCTAAACGTTTTAAAAGGTTTTAAACGGAAACAAAATGGTACTGAGTTTACTTCATTTACTCTGAGTAAAGATATGAACCATAAGTCATCAGACATAGATCTCAGATTGTGATAAACGTGGGGAACTCAACATAAGCCTACAGAAGAGTAAAGTCTTAAACATTTCAATTGCCAAAAGATTGACTAAGCCTCTGTTTAATTATTAGTGCTATAAAAAGTGAGTAATATTTACCTGGCCATAATAGTACTGCATAAAAGTCACTTATCTTTCCTGCCAGGTGCCACATTTCTCACAGTTATTAAAAATAATGAGAAGAAATCTTTTGTCACTTCTTTTCCAAATCTGCCATCCCACCGTCTTATATAATTTGGGAGTTAGGGGGTTGCTAAGGAAGCTGATTGAAAAAAAAAAAAAAAAGAAAAGCACCAACTCAAGCCCAGATCCTACATGTAATCAGTGACAAATATCTTTGTTAGTGACAAATACAAGCAACGATGTACCAGTAAGCACTGGTTCCCAAGAACGACCCCATTCAGTATCTCTGTCTTCTGTAAACACCTCAACACCTGGTGCCTCAGTCCACTTGAATGATTTGAATGAGTAATTTCGGGTGCTGGTTCTTAATAAACCCAAATCATAAACAAACTTGAAGGGCTTTTCTGGTATATGTTCATGTGCAGTGCTCACCAGAAATCCCATTTTACAAGAATACCAGTTCCTAACAGACGTGTCATAATGGCTTGGAAGAGTATATTCAGGAAGTTTACAGAGACTGTAACTCATTAACTGAACTTTAACATCATCATGCAATATGGGTTCAGATGACATTGTTGAATGCCTTTTGGATTTTGGCAAAGATGCCTGGGGACTCATTAGTTATCTGTCAATCATTTACAAATCCTTTCTGAAATCAGTTAGCAAATAATGCTTTATCATTATAAACATGTATCTTTGAAAATGTGAGTCATTATAGGTACGCCATGCGGGGTGGCATCTACCCAGTTGGGTGGGATACTGAGGTTAAGACAGAAAGCCATCGTGGAAAATGCTCACATTTGCCAAAAGGAAATGGTTAGACTGGGACTTGATTGAGAAAAATAATGACCCCAAACTGAGGTTTTCATTTGTTTTTGTGTTTTTTCCCCAGCAGAGTCGGAATGTAAATTGCTTCTTAAGTGTCACTGGGGCTGAGTACTGAGCACCTGTTATTGGTAACACACGCGAGTGTTACTCCATTCCCTCCTTCACAAAAATATGTTCATTTCTCACAAAGTACTGAGTATTTATTTCTATTTAATTGACCAGATAGATAAGCTTCAAAAGGCCAAAGTAACTCATTAATGTAATATTTCCTCTGCATGCCAGTAAGTTCTACAGAAAAGTAAGAGAGTGACAAATAGTAAATAATATTTTTTAAAGGTTCCTGTAGGAGTTATTGGGAACCTAGCGGTGCCATCCTCCTTCAACTTTTGGGTACATTTTGTAAAATAATTCTGTCCAATCAGAGGTGTGCCAACAAATCATAAAATTCAACCTTTTTGTGGTTACATGTTTTATGAGCCACATACAAAAAGGAAGAGAATCAAAGCAAATCACTCTATGTTATTAAATTAGAAGAATCATATGAGATCTATAGGGAGTCAAGTAGTATCTGTGACCAGACAGAACAGGTGTCAAAGACAAAACGTGAATACAGAAACTTGCAAAAATTCCATAATGAGGAGGCACCTGGGTGGCTCAGTGGTTGAGCATCTGCCTTCGGGTCAGGTCGTTGATCCCGGGTGCCAGGATCGAGTCCCGCCTCGGGCTCCCCGCAGGGAGCCTGCTTCTCCCTCTGCCTGTGTCTCTCTTTCTCTGTGTCTCTCAGGAATAAATAATAAAATCTTAAAAAATATAAATAAAATAAAATAAAGTTCCATAATGAAAGATATGTCTCTCCCCTAGGACTCTAAGTCACACGGTCCATACTGGTTTTTAAGGGCATTTAAATATGTATCGAGCTCTTTCTCTTTCCTAGTCAGGACACTGAGCATTCCCATATGATCTCATTTTACTTCTCACAGCAACACTATTGGATTCTGTTGTCATTTTCACTTCTGAAGAATTTATAAGGCTTAAGGAAGTCAAGTATTACTTTGCCCCTGAGTAAAGGACAAAGCAGGGACAGGAGTTGTGAACTTTCTGATCCCAAGTCTCAGGTTCTTAACTACCGCCTTCGTTTGTATCATGATCTCAGAATGTGTTCTCATGCTCGGAGAGGTTGCATCCACCAAGCACAACTGCTTGGTCTCCCAGGGAAACACAATTGCATCCTCAGAGTGTTGAGAAGCTGATGGACAATGCTATTTTATGAATTGAATAATATGTTAAACATTTTGGCATGTAGAAAAGAAGACCCATATATTTCCAAGTAGTTACAGGTATAAAATATGCTTATGAAAATATATGCCCCTTTTGAATTTTCTTTTTTTATTAAATATTTTATTTATTTATTCATGAGAGAGAGAGAGAGAGAGGCAGAGACATAGGAAGAGGGAGAAGCAGGCTCCATGCAGGGAGCCTGATGCAGGACTCAAACTCAGGACCCCAGGATCACTCCCTGAGCCAAAGGCAGAGATGCTCAACCACTGAATCGCCCAGATGCCCCCGCCTTTCTGGATTTTCATCTAAAATTAGTAGTCATTGGTTGGGGCGCCGGGCTGCCTCAGTTGGTGGAGCATGTGAGTCTTGATCTCAGGGTTCTAGTTTGTTCCCCATGTTGGGTGTAGAGATTACTTAAAAATATGTAAAATTTTAAGGAAAAAAATAGACAAAATAAAATTAATAGTCATGGGCGTCAATAAAAATCATATTTTGAAATTCACTATATATTTAGCAGAAAAAATTAAATAATGCCTACCATGGTGTCAATGCAAAGTAGACTGGGTTGGTTATGTGCACAAAAGACCTTAAAGCTCAGAGGAAAAAACAGCATGTTTACCAAATGCCTGCCCCACTGGCAGCCAGAGTCACCAATTTCCTCACTTCGTGTGAACCAGCACCAGTTTTAAACTACCCACATTCCATGAGCAGGTCTCTTCAACAAAATCTCACCTTGATGAGGCTGTGTGAATATTTAACTGGGGACCCTTCCAGCACCCCTGAGGAGCACAGTCACGGCTTTGGCCACCGCTCACCCTGACTTCCAGAATTCACCCAGACCTCAAGTCACCCAATCCCATACAGAGGGGAGTCTGCATCAGGCCGGGTTCGGAGCCAACAGCACAGCTAAAAGGCAGGGGACGGGGAGAGAGAGAAAACCTTCTTTATTCTTATTTCACTTCCATCTGGTCTCTCCCCACAAAGCATGTTTTTCACTCGGAAGTTATATTCCAATATTTCAACTGAAATAAAGAAAGGCAAGAGGGAGAGACGGAAACATAACAGTACTCAGAATAAACAACAAAGAAAAAAAAGGGATCATAAACTGTAACGTGAACCTTCAGACAATGACTACTAAATCTATTCCATAATGTATGAAATTGTGTTACAACAAAAGTCCACATATGAAGTTATAAACGACCTGCATACACACATACACACCCCATTTGCTTAGTTCAAAAGAAGCGTCGATGTTAATACTGTTTAAGACCACCCGAAGGTTTGAAAATGTATCTGTGTGGCCTTTGATCACTGATAGAAGCAAATTCTCTACCCGAAACCTAAAAGAATAAAATAAAATCTAAAATTTAACAGTGAAACTCGCTAGAGGCATACGTTTATACTCTAAGTGACCCAGTAGCCTAATCCGATCGGGATTTCAGAGAAGGTCCCTTACCTCTTTACTGACCATACAGTGACTGCAGGTGGGCGTCCCTTCCTAATCGAGGCCCTGCTCTCTCACTGCTAGCTGGAGAGAACAGGTGTCCGGGGGATCCTGCAAATGGCTTTTTCCTTTATGAAACTTTTTCTTCCATAGGAATGAAAAATTCGGACTTTCGCATCATTGACACTCTGATTTAAGCAACTGATCTAATTAGATTATAATGTGGTCATTAAGGGAACATACATAGTCCCTTTAGATATATGTAGGCACCTTTCTATTCACTTACCTTTTCTTCCAGGGTCCTGGGCCAGAGATACAACTACGTGGGCACGCCCCTCACCAACACAAAGTCTTTCTTTTCTTTCTTTTTTTTTTTTTTTTTTTTAAGTCTTTCCATCTAAAGAGTTTCAAAAGCTCAGAGAAACATTGTGGAGTTTTCCAACTTTATGGCCACAAAGACAATGAATAAAATTGTTTATCCAGAAACCAGTCTTCTAACCCACTGACAATGTATCCCCAAGGTACGTGGAGGTATATTTTTAAATAATCTTGACATTTGTTTCAAAGAGATTAAAAGCCATAAGAACAGCTAAAAGCATAGGTTTCTGCGAGAAGGATCCAGTTCCCCCAGGTCCTGCGAATCCCTCACAATACACTGGGGACAGGCACCCCCGGTTGGGTATGGAGAAGGGGAAGGGAGGGCCTATGAGAGGAAAGTTTCTATTCACAGATAGAATCTCAATGTGCCTCTTTTCAGCATCCTGGGCTCATAGTATTTGACAAGAGGAGAAATCATCCATTTTAATTCAATTCTGATTTCTTCCATACCCACAATTTCACAGAAATATAAATACAAAAGTGTGTTTTTAAAACAGATGAAATTGGGGCACCCGGGTGGCTCAGCAGTTGGGCATCTGCCTTCAGCTCAGGCCGTGACCGTGGGGTCCCAGGATCAAGTCCCACATCGGGCTTCCTACATGGAGCCTGCTTCTCCCTCTGCCTGTGTCTCTGCCTCTCTCTCTCTCTCTGTCTCTCATGAATAAATAAAATCTTAAAATAAAATTAAATTGAATTAAAAAAAATTAAACAGATGAAATTAACAGACCATTTTGTTTTATGAAAAATTCCAAATGTTGTATTCTAACCATAGAACAACTAGGGCATGAATATACGAGGTGGGTTGTAAAAGGCAATTACCACGTAACCCTTCAAGAAGACAGCTACTTCATAAAGCAAAACGCATCTCTAATCAAGCTGAGCCATAAGACGTGAATTTCTCCCTTAATGTTCTGCTTGTAGTTCTTCAAGTTCTTCAAGTAACATTAAAGGCTCAAGTCAAAACATGGTTGTTGATTCTAGGAAAAGTACCGATGTGATTGTTCAAATGGGGAGCTGACCTAGCTGCTTTTTAAAATGGAATGTTATTTTTACATTTTAAGAATGAGAGACAGACAATCTGTGGTTATTTAGACATGAGTATGTTGGAGAAAATTCTCAAATATGAAGGAACCTGTTACTTCATGGAAAAAAAAAAACAAAACAGACTGATGGTACTTTTCCCCATTGATAAATTCAGGCTTACAAATGAAAATTTGGATTTAAGAAAATTTGTATATTCCACTGTGAGTTTGACAGCTTTGCAGGATTTTAAAGACTTTTGATGAGATCAGTAGTAATAATCACAAATAGAATTTTTGATACTCTATAACGAAATGTGCTGACATTTGGAAAGTTTGTCAGATTTGATGAACCTACATTTTCCAAATTACCAATGTAAGATGCAACAAAATCATGCATAGGTAAAGGGTGTATTTGAAGTATAAAATAAGTCAATGAATTTTAGTGTCATAGAGCACAGAAAGTTCACAATATGGTTTCAGATTCCACATTTCGACTAATCTTTAAGAAGATATTACTTGTGGAGTTTTGGTGTAGTTTTGAAGAAAAAAAATCCATAATTATCTGAAAAAATTATTACAATTATTGTAGTAGTCCTCCTTTTTCTAACTTCATATCTTGAAGACCATATTTTCTAAATATATACTTCAACCAAGATAATATATTGCTAAGGGCTGAACGCAGAAGCAGATATGAGAACCAACTTTCTATAAGGTAGATATGAGGAGCGCGTGCGTGGCTCAATCAGCTAAGTGTCTGCCTTTGGCTCAGGTCATGATCCCGTAGTCCAGGATGAAGCCCTGCTCTGGCTCCCTGCTCAGCAGAGAGCCTGCTTCTCCCTCTAGCTCTGCCCCTACCTCTGCTTGTGCTCTCTCTCCCTCTTTCTCTGTCAAATGAATAAATAAAACCTTAAAAAATATAGAGAGACATTAAAAAGACTTCTGAAAATGCTTTTTATGAATTATTTTATTTTGAAAAACGGTTATTTCTAATTTAACATGTGTTATGCATATTAACATGTTTTAATAAAAATAAATTAGTATATTTATAAATCAATAACTTTTCACTTTCTCAATTTTAATTTTGAATACAGTAAATACTCATAATTCACAGAAGTGAAAATATTTTGGGGTCCTCCTAACTGTTAAGAGAAGAGCTGTTTCGCAGTCATATATCCTTTCATACCTATATTATAGGTACATTTCTAGTATTGAGGCCATATTATTGTTTGATTATTCATTACTTTTTATAAATATTTTTTTATTTTAATTATTTTTTTAAAAGTAAGCTCTATACTCAACAACGTTACGAGTCACATCCTCTACCCATTAAGCCAGCCAGGTGTCCCTATTGTTTGATTATTTAAAAATAACAGCAGTGGTGCCTGAGTGGCTCATTATGTTAAGCAGCTGACTCTTGGTTTCTGAGGACTATGAGATCATGGTCCTGGGATAGAGCCGAGTGGGGCTCTGCACTTACAGTGGGGTGGGCTTGAGATTCTCTCCCTTCCCTTCCATCCCTCCCCCTGTTCACACTTTCTCTGTCTCTCTAATCAAATAAATAAATAAAACCTCTAAAAAAAAAAGAAAAAAGCAAAGAACTAACATGGATAATTATAATCGCCAAATCCTTTTTAGTTTGAAATGCTTGTACATCTAAAATACTTCACTTTCCAGCCTCCCCTGCAGCTAAAGGTAAGTATGTATCTGATTTCTGCATAGTGAGATATAAGCAAAGTGTTTATGTGGTACTTTCCTGAAATGTCCCTAAAAAGAAGTATGCGTTCTCTGCCCTTTCTCCATACTGCTTCCTGGTATGGAATGATGGCTGGAATTCTAGCAGCCATTCTGAAACATGAAGACAAGAGATAAAAGATAGTAAAATGGAAGGAATCAGGTTCTGAACAACTTTGTAGAGCTATTGTACCATCCCTGGATTGTCTACATCTGACTTCTAAGAGAAAAATTAAGATTTTATTTAAACCACCCTTATTCTGACTTTTCTATTATATGCAGTGAAATCTAATCCAAGAAAATATAATTTTGATGGGAAAGATGCTGTACATAAACATTTTGAGTTTTCTAAATAGAATCTCTAAACAGAAAAATGCTGTACATAAACATTTTGAGTTTTTAAACTAGAATCTAAATACAATAGGAAAAATGTTTGCTTCATTCGAGAAATCAAAACAAACAAGAAAACACCAAACTGCTCCACAACATGGGAAAAGATATGCATTATTATAAGAATCCATAGTTTATTACCTTGAAGAACAATAGGGATCTTTAACAAGAACCTAAAACTACTGTTGGTCATTTTAGTAATAGTTCTTTCATGGCGAAGTAATCCAGATTTTTTCCTGTGGATTCAAGCAGAGAATAATAACTTGAAATCATGGAAAATGTATTATACATTCATCACTTTGCCAGCACTAACCTCAAAGTATAAGTTTTTTACTTTATTGGAGTAAAGAGATAGGCTGTCCTTTTCATCAACTGACCAGTGTACAAACAAACTAAGATTAACTCTGCAGCTAATGAAGAGGTGTGATTAAAAAGTTGGTTGACAACACATGATTAAATAAATGACCGTAAGATTGGAAATGCTACCTGTAGTATTTTAAAGTGTCAATCATATCTCTAGTCATCATTTAAAGAATTAATGTGTCCTAATGTTATCATCTGAAATATGTTTACAGAGGTCAGAAGAGCTACGCCTGTCCTCCTCTTTGCAAAGAGGTGATGACATCAAGAGGGTATGACACAAGCCTAAGTTTAGTTAGTAGATTTAAGTTGGTTTGGAGTTTTATCCACCAAGTATGATCTTCTGACCCCTCAGTTTTACAACTTTCCACTCTCTGTGCTGCATAGCACCTCTCCACTTCTGAGTTAATCATTTCTTTGCCATTATCTGCCAGGAGTTCTTATCTCTTTTGCTGTCACTTTATAACAGGGTCCTCTTATCAACTAGCATAGAGTCATGTGATGCATCTAAGCCTATCAAAAGTTTCCATTCTTCTGATTAGAAACCATCATGTAACTGGATACATGGTTTACAGCAGGCCACTAATGCTGGAAAAAGTACAGAGTCCAGGGAAAGACTTACTTGTAACTTTTTGAATTCTTAGATTTCTTTTTTTTTTTTTTTTTTTTTTGCTACTTTTTTAACTTTCACTAAAGGTTACTGTAGTCTTGTGTGACCTCCCAAGGGCTACAAAATTTTACAAGCTGCACTTTTTCTTATACTCAATGATTTCTGCGTTAAACCAAAGGATCGCCTATAGTTTTACTAAGAATGTCGTCTAATTCGGATACTGGAAATTTGCAAGATTCTCTAAAGCACGGACTTGCACCTATTGGTAAGTAGGAATTGCTCTATTTATCATCCATTTATTATTCTGCTACTACATTAATTCATGTAATTTAAACTCATTGATGTTTAGTACTATAAGCCATTGCTTCTCCTATTGTCTATTAAAAGCACATAAGCCCATGTATGTATCACACATTTATCTTTTTTTAAAAAAGATTTTATTTATTTATTCATGACACACACACACACACACACACACACACACACAGAGGCAGAGATACAGGCAGAGGGAGAAGCAGGCCCCATGCAAGGAGCCTGATCCCGGGACTCCAGGATCACGCCCCGGGCCAAAGGCAGGTACCAAACCACTGAGCCACCCAGGGATCCCCCATTTATCTTTCTTAAAGTTAAAAAAAAGCAAATGGGTATTTCAATATTATTCATTATATCCACTGTTTTTGGACGTCCATTCATTAGTCTCTAACAGAAACAAACATGCATAATATATATATTTCATCAGTAATATTTTCTGATAATTTCTAATCAGAGATAATAAGCTACAATTTGAACAACTTGAAACGAGCTAACCATATGGAGGCATCATTGATCAAACGTTAACAAATAGCTTCAGATATTCGTAAAGCCTCAAGCCATACCACACTATGGTGTCTCATTGATTGCAGACACTATAGAGTATCTTTTGTTTTTCTGATAAGTAAAAGCCACGCAAAATCCACGTATTTTCAATATATGTATTTAATAAATAAATATATATGGAAATATATATGTATGTATATGCATGTGCACACACACACACACACACACCATCGTTAAGGATTAGAATTTAAGGGTTATTATCTGTTTCTCGAAATAATGGGCGTGGGTTGCTTTTATAAATGGAGGTAAATAAAGCTAATTTTCATTTCTAAGAAGAACAAAAAATGTTAGTGTTACAGCAAGAATACATTCAATTAATCCTAAAAGTAAAGGACTAAAAGGAAGTGATTTCCAGTGGCCTGTAACTATTAGTCAGCTGGCAGTCATGCCCTCCTTCCTTTCCCTTAGCGTTGGAAGGGCCTGTGCCCCTTCCTGTAGCACTTTCTTGGGCTTTGGAACTGGAATTTCCCTGCGAATTCGCAGGGGCCTGTCAGGAGCTCCCGAGTCAGCTCCGCTGCTGAGACAAGAAGCCAAATCAAGGCTTGGGCTTTTCCTCCTTCTCCCTTGATAACCAGCTGACTCCACTGAGTGCAGAGATTGCTTTTTTATGGGCCACTACACCCTATAGTATATGCATTGAGGAAATGGTGACTCCCCCCACCCCCGCCCCCAAAAATCTGTACTTACGAAAAAGAAAACACGAGGAAAGCAATCAGAGCGCAACAGAGAATCGGCTGCTCTGCAGATAAAAAGCAAAAGCGAGCACAAGCAGGTCACAGAGAGACCGAAGCATCTCAGGTCTTTCTCGCCTGCAAAACGGCCGCGCGCGCTCACGCCCACCCCCTCCCGGCGGGACTGGCGGCGCGTTCCCGGGGCGAGAGCCCGCTGGAGCCGGGCCGGGGGGGGGGGGGGGGGGCTGGGGATGGGGATGGGGGGCGCTTGTGGGGCGGGGCCTGGGGCTGCGGGGGCGGGGCCTGGGGGCTTGTGGGGCGGGGCCTGGGGAGCGGCGGGGCGGGGCCTGGGTCTGCGAGGGCGGGGCCTGGGGGCTGCGGGGGCGGGGCCTGGGGGCTGCGGGGGCGAGGCCTGGGGGCTGCGGGAGGGGCCTGGGGGCTGCGGGGGCGGGGCCTGGGGGCTGCAGGGGTGGGGCCTGGGGGCTGCGCGGGGTGGGGGCGGGGGACTGCGGGGGGGGCCTGGGGGCTGCGAGGGGGCTTGTGGGGCGGGGCCTGGGGAGCTGCGGGGCGGGGCCTGGAGGGCTGCACGGGGGCGGGGCCTGGGTCTGCGAGGGCGGGGCCTGGGGTCTGCGGGGGCGGGGCCTGGGGCCTGCGGGGGCGGGGCCTGGGGTCTGCAGGGGTGGGGCCTGGGGCTGCGCGGGGTGGGGGCGGGGGACTGCGGGGGGGGCCTGGGGGCTGCGAGGGGGCTTGTGGGGCGGGGTCTGGGGAGCTGCGGGGCGGGGCCTGGAGGGCTGCACGGGGGAGGGGCCTGCGGGGGTGGTCTGCGGGGCGGAGCCTGGAGGGCTGCAGGGGGAGGGGCCTGGGGCTGCGGGGCGGGGCCTGGGGGAGCCTGGGGGGCTGCAGGGGGGAGGGGCCTGGGGGCTGCGAGGGGGTGTTGGCCTGGAGGCTGCGGGCAGGGGGCCTGGGGGCTGCGGGGCGGGGCTGGGGTGTCCCGAAGTGGTGCATCTGGTCGAGTTCCGCCGACTCCCCCCCCCCTCCGGAGCCGCGGCGACCCGCGGAGGGCGACCCCGCCCCGGTCTCCGCGCCGCGTCCCAGGCACCGCGCGGGGCCCCAGGCCGCCGGGCCGGCCGAGGACGGAGGGCGGTGCGCCCCGGGCGCGCGGAGGGCTGGAACCCACGGGCGTGGGGCGTCCGGGTCCCAGAGGGCCAGAACCTGCGCGACGTGGCCCCCCCAGGGCCTGCTAAGTTCCGGGGTGCGGCGCTCGGCGAGGCGACCCCCACACCCTAAAGCTCCCCAGGTCCCGGGACGAGCAGATCGCAGCCAATTCTCCGGTCAAAGAAACCTCCTTCCGGAGCTGGTGCTCGCCCGGGCCGGTCCAGGCCCCGCGCTCTCCCTCCCAGTACCTGGGATTCCATCTGCGCCCGGGGTGGCCCCCAAGGTCATTCCTGGGGGCTTCTTGGACAGACCAGGCACCCAACGGGCTGCCAGAGAAAGGGGACGTTGTGAGCCCTCAGTCTGCACAGTTGGGACTGACCCCGGCCCTAAGAGGAGTTGCCTCTGGGATTCTGACTGGCCAGGGCAGGCCCGGCGACAAGAATACGCAGGTGCAGCTGTAGAGGGTGCCCGTCCCTGCAGTGGCACAGGTGGCCCATCAGGATGGCGTGGGGAGAGGTTCACAAGACCGAGGCCAAGGCAGGTAGAGATCACTCAGGGTTCCCCACTCCACATTAATTCAGTTGTGTTGTACTAACACATGTGCCTCTGTGCTGCCTCTGTGGGTCCTGGGTGGCCATGACATTCTCCTTCTCTGCGCACTGGTGGTTCCATGAAAACTGTGTACAGATGTCTGTACTCCTACAGAAAAGTGGGAATAAGACACCATTGCTCCCTCTGCCTACCTGCAAAATAGTCACAGTGTGGTGTAAAAGCAGCAGACTTCGGGTTATAACCAGATTGTTCCCTTAAAGTTAACTAGTTCTGGGACATTGTCCAAGTTCTTGGTTTCTGGCTTAGGTGGGTTTTTTTTTTTTTTTTTCTTTTTCCCAAATGGGGCAATTTCACTGATGATATACAGTAGTAACATAAGAGAGCACAAGAGAGAAACAGAAAAAGAAAGAATAAAGTATTTGTCCATATTAACAAAAGAGCCAAATCTGAACGGCCTGAAACATGTCATGTAACAAGTATTTAATGACTCTTCTGCAACGTGCTCAACATTATTGCTTTGATTTGTATTAAATTCACGTAATTCTTCAGATTAAGTGCATTTATGGACATTATACCCATTCAGGATGCTGTTGTATAGTGTCCACAGGAAGTTGCGTCCGTCTGCATAGTTAGGAGTACATGAGACACAGTGCAAACGCTCTTGAGACACTGTATAAAGCTGGTTATCTAGTCCCTTTAGCACTCTCGGAATCTGATTTTATTCCAGCAATAACCTCCAGTAAGCTCTGTGCCCATACTGATCTCTGAAAGTAGACATCATGCGGTGGAAAATGCCTGTTATGCCACCCCAAACTCCGGCCGGCTTTATTTGCAGTGCTGTTAGGAACGTCGGTCACCCAAATCCGTGTTCTGATTCTTGCTGCTGGGCTTAGGCAGCCAGTTCCCTCCAGGAAGCTAAACTCTGATGCCTCTTCTCCTTCCCTGCCTCAGCCCAGCTCCAACAGGGTGCTTCCCAAACTCTCCTTGCTGACCTTGATCTACAAGTTCTAACTGGAGCCAAAGGATTTCCTTACATCACTTCTAATAAACCAAGAGAGACTTATGGAGGCAGAGAGGAGAGAGGGGCTTGGTGGAGCTTTTTTTCTTTTACTTAACGCCTCTCCCAAGACACAACGTCTAGGGTTATCTTAAATTCAGCATTGAACTTGAGATGAGCTAGAGAAGGGCTCTGGGACAGACCCCCCCCTGGAGGCCCAGCTTCCCCAAGCACTTCCAGGGATGCTTTATGCAGGGCAGGAGTCAGACATCTTGCTCCCCAAGACTAGAACCTACCTCAGGATAAAGCTACTGCTTTGGGTTGCACTGCCTCACTCTCTACCTTATTGGAACAAAAACTTCTGTGAGAAATCCAGTTGGCTTCAAGGAGCTTTTGGAGTGTGGGGGCCTTGATGTTTGGGGAGGCCCCCGGGGAAGAGTTGAAATATAACCAGTGTGAGCTTGAGAGGTTAGGCCTGGAAGAACCAGGTGGACTCAACCTGACCAGACAAATTATTAAAGGCTGCCACTTTTTAGTCTTTTGGGAAGCTCTGATATGAGTGTTTTTACGTAATAAGTAAGAAAAGACACACTTAACTTTTAAACTCCAAATAATCTGAATACAGGTGAACAGCAGCAGTTTGGTGAGCAGCTTTATCTGAGGGTGTAATTAAGTCCCTGAGGACTATGTCAAGCGCTGCAGTTAAATTAGCAAGTACTTCCCACTGGAAGGATCTTATTTTAAATGGTTCTAGAATGGTTAGCGATTCCCTCCCTAGTTATTTTCCTTGCAGAAAGAGGAGTGTGGGTAAAGTTAGAGGAAAAGAGATGAACATAGAGGAGAACTGATATTTATTAACAGCATGATATGTTGCTTTACCGGCACTGTCTCATGCAACTATAAAGTTTGTTGACAATTTTACTGATGACAAAAGTGAATCAGAAAGGTCACGTGATTTGCCCAACATCACTTGCCCTGTCAGGGGAGTGAACTATTAACAGAACTCGTGGATGTGATTCTGAAATCCATGCTCTTTCCTCAAAGTTGTGATGATTTGCCTTTGTTGACATAAAGGAATTATGATTAAAAACAATGTTTATCTACTCAGACTTTCTTCCGAAAGGCATTTTGGGTTTAAGAAGACGGTTTTGGAATTGGCTCTTTATCTTTCTTTTCATTGCACCGTGGACCTCAGATCCCAGCAGAATTCAGAAGGGTGGGATGGGGAGAGGCGTAGGGGGCAGGGTGGAGCAGGGTGGGAGAAGAGAGCCTTGGGGCAGAGCTAAGCAGGTAGGAAGGCACCTTGGGTCTTTGGCTCTGGGTTCCTGGAGAGGACCTCTGGAGTCTGGGAGGGGGGGGGGGGGAGTTTCGCTTGCAGTTCTGGGCTGTATGCTGGCAACTCCACAGCCGCTGACAGACCTGGGAATTGAGAGAACATTCGGGGAGCATCTATTTGTGATGGAGTTGGTGGGTCAGCGGAGGGCAGAGAAGCCACTCAAAATGATTGACCGACTTCAGAGAGAAAAGGCCCTTTTCTTTACGGGGTGCTCTGAGCACTCTGAGCACACACAGCCACCCCCCACCCCCCGTATTTAGGTGCTTTTGACAAACCGGGGCGTGTTCCTAAGGAGGTAGATGGTGGTCCCCGAGGCAGCGCCGGCTGCTGCAGTGGCTGCTGACCTGTGCCCCGACCCGGCCGTCCACAGCCTCGGCCCCCAAGCCCACCTGCTCCAGCGGCCACCTGCCCTGGACTGAATAGAAACCCCGTGGGAAGCCCGCACGAGGTGCCCCACGCGCATCCCCAGTCTCCAGAGGAGAAACCCTGGGGGGGGGGGTGGACGGTCCAAAGCCTGTGCGATCGCGGGCCACCGCATCCTACTCATCACACTGGCCTTAGCTTGGGGGAGGCGCCAGCACCCCAAGCCTGCAACCGCCTAGCCCCCTCCTGGGGCCCCCTTCGCACCGCCGGCGGGAGGGCGAGCAGACCACCGCGAGCCCCCCCTTTCTTTTCGGGCCACCAGGGGTGGACAGACCCAGCCCTGAGCCCATTGATCCCAAGAACTGAAGCCCCAGCGCGGGGGCTTTCCCAAGGCCAGGGCCTCGACGGCGCTGAGCCCCTGCCCTCAGGTCCCCTGCAATCCGGCGGGGCTTACTGCAACGGTGGCCCTGAGGCCTCCGTGGCCCAGATCAGTTCCCAGTCTCCGGGTCGAGGTGGGGGCTGGGGGGGGGGGACCCTGCATGCACCCCTCCGACCTGCAGAACACTGCTCCCCGCGCTGCGTGGTCCCCAGGACCGACAGGGTGGCTCCGACAGTGGCGTCTCGCAGTTTGGAGCTGGGCTGACCCGCATCTCCATTTCAATGACAGAGGAAGAGCTAGATTAGATTGGACCACCTACCCAAGGGTATTTCCCCCGCCAGCGCCCTGCTCCAGACCGGATCTGCCCGCCCACTTCGAGAGGGGCACCGGCTACACCAAAGCGGGGCGCGCCTGGACCCCTGGGTTGGGGCAATAGCCTCCAAAGAAAATGAAGCCAAAAAGGTCTACTTGGGAAGCTCTTCTTTTTTACAGAGATGCAGATTACGATAATCCAGGCCCAACCCTCCGAAAACCTCACCTTTCCTTTAGGGCAAGGGTGGGAGGTAGGTAGGGGGAAGGGGCCGGAGGAGCCCAGATCACCTGGATAATTGCTTCACCTTGTCACTCCCCCCTCAGTGAAGTTGGGACCACGATATATTGGGGTCCTCTCCTAGTGATCGTGAATCAATCCCCCTTTGGCTACCCCTAACCCACGTCTTTCCCGGGCTTGTGCGTCTAAATTGATGGCAGTTTCTCCTCCTGCTCTCCCTCCCGGCTGGGGTGGATGAGGTCTCAAGTAGTTACTTACACATGTACCAGGAAAGGGTCTTTTTTTTTTTTTTTTTTTTTTAACTAGGCAAGACTTCTCACCTATTCAAGTTTATTTTTTCAAAGCTTCGGCCAATACGGTGCCCCTTGGTAATTTGTAGGTCTGTGCTGAAATTTAACCCCTCTCATCTTAAAACAAAGTGCTCTGGCGGCGGCTGGGGGAGCCTGGAAAGGGGAGGGGGGGTGTATAGGCCAGCCCTGGGCTCAGGAGCGGGACTCTGGAACTCTTGCTAAACTTAATTTTCAGAGAAAGGCAACAGTGGCTTCTGATGGGATTTTGGAGTGGGAGGGGCGGAGAAAAAGAGGCCGAGCCCGAGTTTTCAGGAGGCTGATAAGCTCGCTTCTCTTTCACCTCCGGCTATCCGGGCCACTTGGTGGAGACTTTTTCGGAAAACAAAAACAAAAAACAAAATCTAGGTTTCTTCTGAGGCTGAGAGCTAGACACACGCTACGAGAAGAGTAATGATGCTGGTTTCTTAAAAACACCAAAAAGTAGCAAAGGAGGAGGCCTTTGGAAATTGCCTCCAAGAATGCAGCTGTGCGAGTCCCCCCACCCGCACCCCCGACCCGGGCGCGCGGGATGGGTGGCACTTGGCACTTCTACGTGGGCACCTGTATTTTCCGAGCCCAGGGCACCTGAACCAGTCCTAAAACCCCGTGCCTCCGCCCGCTCCCTTTGCAGCCTGCACGCGTTAAGCGCGGGGGCCGCCGGCAGTGCCCGGGGCAGGTCAAGGGCAGGCTGCTCCCGCGCGCTCTGAGATGCAGGCGCGGGGCAGAGGCGGCGGGTGACACGCCCGCGGGTGGGGGGTGCGGGCCGGCTGAGTGGGGCGCACGGCCCCGTAACGCTGAGCCTGGATAAAATATGCCAGGACTGCGCTCCTCGGGCTCATCAAGGCTGCGGGAGCCTCCCCGAGCCATCATCCTTTATAATTGCAACCGTCAATCAATGCTTTAAGACAAAGTCAGGACCGGGAAGGACGAGCCCCGGAGACCAGCCTCGTCGGAAGGAGGGGGGAGGCGCGGGGGAGGCGAGAAGTTTGCCAGAAGTTGGCAGAGGGATGCGGGGACGCAATCGGGAATGCGCATCGTGGCTGCGGCCGCAACCGCCTCCCCCGGCCCCCGGCCTCTGCTCGGTGGTCTGAGCCGCCAGCTAAGTCCCCCGCAGGGGGTGGGGGGGTCCCTAAATGTGCGCCCACCGAGACGCCGGGTTAAGATGCCCCAGGCGGAGGGGGGGGCTTCGGTGTTCCAAGCCGCTCGCAGGGCTGTCGGTGGGTCCGGACCCCCGCGGGCCTCGAACGTGGAGACCACACAGGCCCCGCTCCCTGCTCCCACCTCCACTGCCTCCCCCCTGCCTCCGCCACTTGGCTCTTCTTCCTCGCTGCTGCCCCTGCAACCTAGCACCATCCTCAGGGGGCCCACCCGGGGCACCTCCTCCTGCCCCCCTCTCCTTCCGGGAGGGTGTTGTAGGGATGCCCAGGCCCATCCCGGGTCACGGGCAGGCTGTCGGTGGCTCCGGTGCGGCCCTGGCCCAGCAGGACTGGAGGGTCAGGGCCCCAGAACATTCAAAACGAGGGGACTGAGAGGGTGGGGAGAGGATGCACTTGCAGGGTGGCAGTGAGCTTGGTGTTGAAGCCTTGGTGCCGCCACCCCGCCCCCTGTGTCCTCCCCAGAGTAGGGGGTACTTACTGCTCCCCTAAACTCCTTGAGGAGAAAACCGCTAAAAGGTGAGTTGTGCCCTCAGGTCTCTGACTAGAACCGGTTCCAGGGGGAGCTTTTCCGCCCTGTGCAGCGCAGACAGGGCTCTGGACGTCCCCAGAGGATCTGGGATAGGGTGACCCTGGGGAACACTTCTCTCCCTGGAGCAGGAGGCCGGGAGCACCCATGTTTTCTCTCTGCTTGAGACCTCCTGCGCTTTCCGTGCCCCTTGGGTTCCCCGCCACAGCCTGGACTAGAGTCTCAGAACAAGGCAAGGCGCCTGGGACCTGTCCTCTGTGATACAAGTGAGCATTACTTTTCTTAGAGGGTGGCTTTTTGTAACCAGCCCTTATGCACCCTCCCCCTTCCTCTGGTTTAGGGAGGGGATAAATGAACGTCAGCTGGCCCTTTGTCACCATCACTCCTGGTTTGGGTTGTGTGGGGTGAGACTAGACGGCCTTGGACTGAAAGGACGCTAGTAGGGTCTAAAAACGCCCCTTCTGGGGCTGAAGCTGGGTTAGGAAGGTGATCACAAAGTTGGCCCTGCTGGGTCAGGCTCTGCCTCAAGTCCAGGCGAGCATTTCACCATGCTGCAAATATACGTCAGGCCCTGTCTACTTCCAGCTCTCCTAACTTCTTCCTTCAGCTCTACCAACCAGAGGACTGTCCCTCTGGCACTGAGAGCCTGAAGCTTCTTCTGAGGACCAAGAGTCTGGAGTCCCTCATAGCTGCCAGCCTGGTGTTTGTGAGGGTGCAACATAAATGTCCCCATAAGCTCTTTGACTGTAGTGAAGGGCACTCCTAAGACTTTCTAATAAACTGATTTTCAGAGTTCATCCGAATCCACAGTGCACTGCACACAAACTGATTCTAGCCCTGAGAGTTAATTCCTTTCCTTTTCTGAACTACGTACGTATATGTATGTACGCTTAATTCACGATGGTACTTAAAGCAACTAGTAATATTGAAAATGGATCGACGATGCTACTTGGTACTATCACAGAAATCCCAGCGTCTCAAGGGTCACTAATTTTGGCAACTACAGCCCACTGCACTTTACAAACTCAGGGACAGTCCCCCTCCTCCCAAGTCGAGACATTTTTATGAAGTTTGATGATGCCACAAAACTGAGATTTAAATAACTTAGCTTCTGAATATATATGGAAGAACAAAATGACAAAAAAAAAAAAAAAAGGAAAAAAAAAGAATTTAGAGAGCCAACAGCATCTGAATTGCCAGACACCAGTGGGTGACAAACAACCCATTTCATATAAAAGTGTAGACTAATCATGGCGATGATTGGAGTGTTTTTCAATTCATCAAATACTGGACCGGGCAGTTTGAATGTGTGATCTCTAGGCCATTCAAATAGAATAAATTCAGATCTTTTGAGATTCAAATTCACCCCCTTGTGGGTGGACTCTGATAATTACCCGATCTCACAGCAGACACTGCATAGGAGGCATTTCATATGCAGTCACGAGGCTGGGGGGGGGAAAAATGTTTTTCATCTCGTTGGGATGAGATCTGAAAACTTTGAAGATGTGGCTGGGCTGGTGGCCCACGAGCTTACAGAGCAGATGGTTCTTTAAAACTTTATTAAAGTGCTGGGCCTCTGGGCCTCATGTGGATTGTCCCACCAGAGACCCCAGAATGCAAAAGAGGAAAGCCTCGCGCCCCGGTCTTTGCATTGAACGTGGAAACACAGTTTCAGCAAGATTCAGGCGCGCTGTTGGGCGGGAGGCGGCGGGGCGTCTGCGGTGGAGCCGAGGGGCTGGCGGGGCTGGCGGGGCGGGAGAGGGCGCGAGCTGCTCCTCGGCCGCCGGGCGATGGGCTCGCGGCCGCGCGGCTGAGGTCTCCTCGGGGAGCCGGGCCGCGCGGCGCCCACGGCGGGGCCCTTGCGGACCGAAGGCCCAGGGGGTCCCGGAGCCGGGAGACCCCGGGGAGCAGGCCGGCCCTTTGGAGAGGCCACCCTGGGCCCGCGGAGGGCCGGCCCCGTGTCCCCGGGCGCCCCGGGCGGGAGTCTAAGCGGCCCTGCAGCCCCCGCCCCGCGCGCACCGCCCCGCGTCCCTCCGCGTCCCCCGCGCGCACGGGAGCCTCGCGGGCCCGGCCTCCCCGCCTCCGCCGCGGCGCTCAGACAGAGGTCGCCTCGCGCCCGCGGGAAGAGCCGGCCGCCGCGCATCCCCCGCCCGGGTCAGGGCGGGGCGGGAGGGGCAGGGCGGGCTGCCCAGCTCGGGCCGGCGCGGGGCCGGGAGCGAGCGCCTCGTCCTCATTGGCTGGCGGCCGCTGTCCGACCGCGGCCGGAACCCGCGGCCCCGCTCCCCGGCATCCCCCCCAGCCCGGCTTCCTCACCTCCCCGGTCCTCCCCGGCTCGCCCCTGCCCTCGGGGCTGGGAGGGCCGCTCTCGGGCGCGCGGGAGGAGGACGGGGGCAGGAGAGGGCGGTCGGAACTTCGCGCAACTCCACACTTGCGACAGCGAGCGGGAGGGACGCGGAGAGCGGGGCAGGGGCGGGGGGAGGCGAGAGGGAGCGGGGAGCGAGGGACCCCTGGCGATCCTGAGCCACAGGGCGGGCGCGGGGGGGAGGCGCCCGAGCCGTCCGGGAGCAGCGGCAGCCGCGGCGGCAGCAGGAGCAGGAGCAGCAGCAGCAGCAGCAGCAGCAGCTCCGCCGCCGCCTCCACCGCCCGCGCCCCGGGCAGCTGCGCCCTCCTCGCCGCCGCCCTCGCCGAGCCAGACCGAGGCTCCGGGACGCCGACCTCGCCGCGGCGCGTCTCCCGCCGTGCGCCCCCCGGCAGCTCGCCGGCGGCTCTGGGGCTGCGCGGCTGGACGCGGCTCGGGGGTCCTGAGCGGCCGCCCCGCGAGCACCCCCGGCGCCCCTCCGTCCCGCGTCCAGGGGCCGGGCCTCCGGACGGACGCCGACCCCCTGCCCCCGCCCCCGCCCCCGCCCGCGGCCGCCTGGTCATGCTGCCCAAAGTGGAGACGGAAGCCCTGGGACTGGCGCGGTCGCATGGGGAGCAGGGGCAGATGCCGGAGAACATGCAAGGTAAGGAGGCGCCGCGCCCCGCGCCCCGCGCCCCGCGCCCCCGAGCTGCGCGCTGCGCTCCCGGGCCCCCCACCCGCGGCGGCCGGCGTAAAAGTTTATGGCTCTTGAACAATGCGGGGCGGAGGTTTTGCAAGCCGAGCCTAATTGGCCGCTTCTAATTAGGAAAAAAGCGAGGCTCCGAGCTCTATGGCAACCCGGGGTGCGGGGGTAGGGGTGGAGGTGGTGGTGGGGGGTAGCTTCGGGCTAAGCAGGCTTCGGAATAAGAAGATCCTTCGGAGAAATGGAGCGTCTTCCCGGAACCCCGAGCAGGTCCTCGGTCTCTGGGCGCAGGGGGACCGAGAGCGGCGGCTCCCGTGTGCAGGGGAGCGCAGGGGCAGGACGCGGTGGCCCCCAGCGCCTCGGCTCCGCGGCGCCCGAACGCGCGTGGGCACCGCCAAGAGCCCGCGCGGTCGCCGGGACGCGCGGCAATTCGGGCAACTGGGGGACCGAGGCGACCCCAGGCGCGCCCCCTGCGCGAGCGTGGCCGAGCTGGTGGAGGGAGGCGCGGCCGCGGCGTGGCCTCGGGCCTCGGCTGCGGCCCGGGAGCTGGGAGGAGGATGCGGTCCTCCTCGCCGCGGACAGCGGCCGCCCCGAGCCAGCCGTGCTGGCCGAGCCGCGGCTGCAGCCCTGGAGGCCGAGCCCTTCGGAAGTTTCTCGCAGTTGCTCCGGGCCGGGGAGGGAACAATGCTAGGAAAAGTCACCGGCGCTCCTCCATCCTCGCCCCTGCCCGCGCGCAGGATGTGCGGGCCGCCCGGCCTGGGCGCACGGGGGCTTCCTGCCGTCCCCCCAACCCCCCGGAGCCGCCTTGCAAGGGCCGGGGGCCGGGGGCGGGGGGCCGAGCCCCAGCCGGGGTTGGGGTCGTGCGCCCCGCGGCGCGGGTGGGCTGCGCGCCTGCAGCGCTCGGGCCCGGGGCCCGGACGTCTCCCCGCGGGGCTGCGGCTCGGGCTGGCGGCCGGCGGGGTCCCCGAGGCTCGCTCGAGGGCTGGCGGCCGTGGCTGCTGGAGCAACCCGGCTGCCCCAAACAGGCACTGTCGCCCGCCCCTGGGGTTCCCGCGACGTGGGGACGCGGGGGACCCGGCGCCAGGGGCTCGGGCTGCGCACTCCCCGCCCGCGGCCGCGGAGGGGGACGGCCGGGGGGACCGCCCTGGGGCGCCCGCGAGGCCGGCGCGAACTTGGGTCCAAAAGGAAAGTTTCTGCTCCTCTTGCCTGCGCGCGCGCGTTTCCGAGAGACTCGGGGAGAGACGCTCAGAGAGACGCCGCGTCCAGAAGTGGGGGAGGCCGCAGCGAGGGTCGCGGGGGCGGGGGCGGGGGCAGGGAAATGCCACCGCAGTCGTGGCCTTGCAGAGTCCCGGAGGGGCGTTCTGGACGCGACCTCCCGCCCCCGGGCAGCCAGGTGGCCTTCCGCGGTGCCCGGGCGCGGGACGAGGCAGCGGCCGCTCGCTCAGCTCCGGGTTCGAAAACGGAGCGGGGAGGGAGGGCCGGGCGCGTGCCTCTGGGCCCCGCGGCCTGCACCCCGAGAGTGTCTGGGGACGCGGCCGTCACCCTGGCTCTGGCCTCCGGCGGGGACGCGCCCTGGTCCGAGCAGGAGGAGGACCCGCCACTGGGTTTCGGGACAGCGGAGCGCGCGCAGCTGGGGCGGGTTTCCCCGCTGGCCTCTCCGCGGCCTTGGCTTTACGAGGCGCCCCGTCCCCCCAGTTCCTTAATTCAGGGGCTCCTTTGCCCTGACGGATTCCGGGTACAGCACCTGGGGAACCGAAAGGTGCCCGGGTCTTGCACAGCGGCGAGTGCCCCAGCCAGCCACCCGGACTCTGTCTTTGTCCCAGAGGGTCCCCCGCCTCCAGCCCCGGTCCTTTGGGGGGTTGGATCCCCGCGGTGGGCACCACATCCTCCTGCACACGTTTGCCTCGCTGTGCCCCGTAGGTGCGAAGTTAGGAGTTTACTTTCTTGGGCGAAGGGGGAATAGAAAAGGACACAGAGTGCAGTCCCCCCCCTCCACCCCAAGCCTAACACACGCAAGTTTGGGGGAGAGCTGGGGCTGCTCACCGAGTTCTGGAACCCTCAGCTCCTCCAAGCCCCCGAGCTCCTCCAGCCCCGGGCGCGACCTCGTAGGGCAGGCGCGCTCCTTGCATCCCCGCACTTGCCTCGTTCGCAGCCCCAAGCGCCTGCTTCCACCGCAACATCGTTCACGGGGGACCCCTCCCCGGGTCCCCAAACTCGGGCTCACTCACGCGGGTTGAAGCCCCAGGCTTCTCGGGAAGAGGCGTCTGGACTCGGCCGGTCGGTGCGCGGCCTCCAGCCTCCCGGTGGTGCCGGTGACCTCGCCTCCCCCGGGGCCCCTTCCGGAGGCCTGCAGAATCCATAAAGTGAAAAAGAACTTTATTATTATTTAAGGAAAAAAAAAAAAAAAGAAAAAAGGCACAGAAAAAGAAGGCGTCCTGGGCAAAGAGGCCGCATTACGGTGATGGAGTGGCCGGGAACTTTGGGGATGCGGTGGGGGCCACTTCTCTCTTTCCTTTTTGGTAAACAAATCAGAGGAAACTTCTGTCCGGCCGTCGGCTCCCCCTCCCCCCGGGCCCCCTCCCGCCCCGCCCCCTGCAAATGCCACTGATTAACTTAAGCTGGGCCGTGCGTGTGCGCCTGTGTGTCGCCGAGCGAGGAGCGAGGGGCGAGAGGCGAGTGCACCCCGGGCTTCGCGGGACGGTGGCGGGGCGCGCGGACCTGCCCTTAGCCGCAGGTGCCTGCCGTCCGCGCTCCCAGACGGGGCCCCCGTGGGTCCCAGGAGGGGAATGGGGCGGGTGTTGGCCTGGGGTCTCCCGGCCACTGCCCTGGCCGCGCGGCTTATCCATCTTTTAGCTGCAAAGGCGCCTTGGCAGGGCTGCGTCCGGCGGAAGGCGGGCGCTGGGTCCCCTCCGCGGGCCGCGCGCGCCCGGAGGCCCCACCGCTGCGTAGCAGGGGTCTCGAGGTGTCGCCGGTTTGCACTGCTGATCCGCACCGTGGGAACTTTATCGCAGGACCTGACTTGAGGGCGACGCAGGACCAGGACGCAGGACTTTGCACCAGACCCTCCTGTGCATCCTCCTCTTTTTTTCTCTCTCTGTCTTCCGGGCGCCCTCCCTTCTTCTCCTCCTTTTTAGCATTATCTTTTTTTACAGATTTTCAAATGCGGAGAGATGGAAGTATGCAGAACAGCAGCCCTGTCCATGCGGAGCTGAAGGTTTCAATTAATCCAGCAGATTGGAACGTGGGGAGCGGCGGGCTGTGGTTCCAGGGCGGCCGCTGCAGGGAGGCAGGCGCCCGGGGCTTCAGGGCGCGCGGCGAGGCTTTGCAGGTCGCAGCCGCGGGCCTGCTGAGCCAGGGCTGGCAGCCTCGGACCCCCCCGCAGGGCCGGAGCGGGTGTCGCCCGCTTCCCTCCTCTGGGCGCAGGGGACACTTTGGGGTCTTGACTTCAGCAGGCGTTAAGAGGAGTTCCAGGTTGTTCCCTTTCTGCCTTTTCGCGTTTCCATCCTGATTTGCTGCCTGGGGCGGTTGTGAAAGGAGGCGTTCCACAGTGGGCAGTTTGAAATTCTTAACAACAGAAGTTGGAATTCTTTTTAAGTAAAAAAAAAAAACAAAAACAAAAAAGAGAGAGAGAAGGAAGTGAAGTGCACGCTGGTGGAGTCCAAAAGATGTTGTATGTTCATTGCATAAAAATAGTTTTTCAGGGTGCCTAGGTGTTTTAAAAATAAGTGTTTTTTATTTTATATTGTACCTGGGATGTTTGCCCACCAGTTAATTAACCAAAATGCTTTCTCACTGCAGGATTAAAACCTACCCAGTGAATTAATTAGCTATGTGTATACATTTCTTTTGTTTCAGTGTCTCAGTTTAAAATGGTGAATTACTCTTACGATGAAGATCTTGAAGAGCTCTGTCCGGTGTGTGGAGATAAAGTGTCTGGATACCATTATGGGCTCCTCACCTGTGAAAGCTGCAAGGTTTGCTTACACGTTGCTATGTGACAAATAGAAGGTTCAAAACCAAAATAAACCATTGGATTACCTTTTAGACCTAAATTTAGGCTGTCTTTTTTTGGACTCAATTAAAAATGAGAGAAAGAGTTAGTCTTAGGGAGATGATTTTTTGAAATATGTGTTTGATTTAATTCCAAAGGCAAAAAAAAAAAAAAAAAATGTATGCTGTTTAGAAAACTTTGCCAGTCTCGTGGCTTTAAAATATTTTATGGTAGTAAAGTGATGTATCTGTAGAAAGACTTCTCTTTCTAACAGTCCTAAATATTGATTTTGCTTGACTTATATATATTTAAAGCACCGTTGTTCTTGAGAGGGAACATGACAAAGTATTTCCTAAATATATTTTAACTTCAGGGTATTCTGTGCTGCGAGTCTAAACATTTTTTATCCACAGATAAAAGTCTACATTCTCAACCGTGTGATTTTTATCCTGATTTATTCCAAAAACAGTTTTTAAGATTTTTTGAAATTATATCATAAAGAATAAGAAACCACATCTCAGTTTATAGTAAGAGTGGCTTTCATAAATAAATTATATGACCTATTTAAATGCAAGAAGTTTTAATATGTAAAATGTACTTATATTGTTCATAATAATCTCAACCATAGATCAAGAATTTATCTTAGATCTTTTTGATATATTCCCAGTCAACTTGATACTTGGTATTTCTCAACATTTTTTAAAGTAGAAAGCTCAATTACAAATACTTAAACCTTTGCCAGGAAAAATCCCTTCATTCTCTGTAACAAAGTAAGATCGTTTCACTTTATGGCTAGTAGGATAAACATAAAGAATGTACCATCCTGGTAAAGCTGTTATTATATTATGAAGCTAACAAAAATTTGTTTTTGATAAATTCTTTTGGGTGCAATACAAGAAAAGCACACTGCTAAAATTTAGCTCTCTGCTACACATGCTTTTCTTTGCCATTAGTTTCACCTTTTTTTTTTTTTTTTTTTTTTTACAGAGTTACAACTTGAATGTATTCCAATGGAATTATGAACACTTTCCCATTTTACTCTTTAAATCTTTTTGCTTTTAACATATCTAGTGCTGACATTTGTAAAAAAAAAAAAAAAAAAAAAATCTGGGGTGTTTTGCTATTCAGATTTTCCACTGGTATTTTACAATGGTTTGCCACTAAAATTCTATCACACTGCTTACAAACAGTACAGATCTCCATGAGCAACTTTCTGGAATATGAAGTTAATAAGAAAACAGATTTAAAAAGATACTGGTTAATATAGAATGTGTTTTTCTCTGACTGTTGAGATGAAGTGGTATGTATCCAAATCTTCCTAAGATTTGTTGTAATTCTAGGAATATAACTCCAGTACTAGAAAAATCTCCACTTTGGCCCAGTGCTGTTTTGGAGGGTTGGTCTTGTTAAAGTGTAAGACAAACCACAGAGCCACGGAAGGGCTCATTGGTTCAATGAAAAGATTTATTGGTGATTTCCTTAAAATGAAACAATGGAAGAGACGGTGTTAGATTTATAATATGTCTCACAATTTTCTCTGTTTTGTAGGGATTTTTTAAGCGAACAGTCCAAAATAATAAAAGGTACACATGTATAGAAAACCAGAACTGCCAAATTGATAAAACACAGAGAAAGCGTTGTCCTTACTGTCGATTTCAAAAATGTCTAAGTGTTGGAATGAAACTAGAAGGTAAGTTTCTGCCAGAGACTACTGCCTGTTAAAATTCTCCAAGGACATAGGATTTAAAATAACATTGTACTTCCAATATGGTAACATTATTTTCCTAGTCTTTTAACACCATGGACAATAATGTAAGATATTTTTTTATGTTTTGTCAGCAGAACAGTCTGAGGATCATTTAAACACTGGTGAAATCTACTAGGAAAAAAACTTATAAATATTGGAGTTTCCCTCCCCCCACCTTTAAAAAATTCTTAGTTTGGGGAGCAGATGGATTTGACACTAAAAAGGCCTGGTTAGGGATCCCTGGGTGGCTCAGCGGTTGAGCGCCTGCCTTCGGCCCAGGGTGTGATCCTGGAGGCCCCGGGATCGAGTCCCGCATCGGGCTCCCTGCATGTAGCCTGCTTCTCCCTCTGCCTGCGTCTCTGCCTCTCTCTGTCTCTCTGTGTCTTTGATGAATAAATAAATAAAATATTTAAAAAAATAAAAAGGCCTGGTTAGATAAAAACAAGACTAAAGCGATTCAACTGAGAACAAATTTTTAAAATTTGCAAAACTTAAAAAAAAAAATACTTGACGTTTTCAAACCAGGATGTTCTAGTAAAAAATCTAGTAGAAGTCTGATTTTAATCCTTTAAATTCTTCCCTTGTCACAATTGTTACTATTAATTTCATGACTCCTGGGCAAGAATTACAGCCTTTAATTGTGAAATGGAGTTTCTTGTGTGGAGAGTATCATTTTTGATAATGTGGGAAAACACGTTTTTTTTTTTTTTTTTTTTTTTAAGATAATAACGAAAGCTGCAAAATGAAGTTGAAAAGTAGGAAACATGAAAAATAATGAGCTATTAAATCAGTAACATTGGTTTGACAGGAATAAGATAGTGGTTCCCCAAAAGCCATGTTAAATTTTATGTTGTGAGAGTAGAACTGGTACTTACAATGTACAGATTGGCAGGGAGTAAAGTTATTATGTGATCACTGTAAATAATCTGTAGTTCATGGACTATTATGGTGTGTTGCTGTTTTTTAGCCTCCAGCCTACTGACTTTCCACAGATCAACTCTAGTGCAAATAAAAAATAATCAGGGATACACATCACTTATTTGCCACATACAAGTGTGCATTTTATTTGATCGTTGAGGCACAGGCTAGTTTTGTTTGGAGCTTTCCTGTTATGTGGCTCTCAGACTTGATAGAAATGCTCAAAAGATTTCAGGCAAATCTGCCGAAGTGCTTGTAGATTATGTCCCAATATAAGTAGCCACTTTGGTTATGATTAGAACTGTTAACTGTGTCTTGCTTTAGGAAGAGATGGAGAACGAGATCAAGAAAGAAATGCTCATTAATTTCTTTATTACCAACCACTTTATTATTTTCCAAACAGCCAAATATTGTGGGAGATGCATACTATAGTAGGAGACTCACAAGGTAAAATGTCAAAGAATAAATATGGGATGCCTGGATGCCTCAGTGGGTAGAGCATGGGTCTCTTGATCTCACCGAGTTGTGAGTTCAAGCCCCACACTGGGCAGGGAGCCTACTGAAAAAAACAAAACACACACAAGTAAATGTGGTTTCATATGGTGTCTCACTTGATTTCTTCTTCTTCTTTTTTTTTAATGAGGGGAAAGGGTTGCATTTCTTTACCTTAAAAAGTATTAGTAAGTCACTCGTGGGGCATAACTATAAACTATACTTCCTTAGCAGTGATAAGGAACAGTTGAATATTCGATAAATTATCATCCAGATGAAAAACTTGCACAATATCCTAGATACCTAGCATTCACAATAAATTTTTAATACTATACTAATCCTAAGATAAAAAGCACAAAAACTTAACCTCCAGCAATTTCAACACATCAGAAGCTGTCAGAAGTCACTGTTTTCTTTCTAATTGCCATTGGCCACTATGGGCTTGGAGACAACTGCTAACTCACTTATTAGACATGGTCCCAGAGTCCACGCAGCGCTGCGATGGTGGGCTTGTCTTGACAGCTTCTGAAATTAATTGCTTTAATTATGTCCAGTCCTCCTTACCTTAGAAACAATAACTGGTGGTTATCTGATGTGTGCTCATCAAGTCCAGGTGAAAATGATTTTCCAGGAAGAGCACGTATTCAACCCTTTTGCAGCAAATTAGGCAAAACAGCTTTGAGGGAGGAAGATAGTCTAAGGGAGGCTATTCACAGTTGGATCCAGAAATGGGTTGATTTGGTCTTTTTTTCCTCTTAGCTCTTTGGGTTTCTGTAAAGAGAATTCTGGTAATAGAAAGTGACACTCTTTCTTAGCAATCTGAAGTTATCTCCTGTGTGTAGGAAAGATTATGAAATTTATGAAATTATGAATTATGAAATTTATGAAATTATGAATTTATGAAATTTAAAGGGTTACTATGTCCCTATGCATCCAAAATAATTTTTTTTTTTTTTTTTTTTTGATGACAAACACTCAAAGGAAAGAATTCATTAATAAAGAGGACTTGGCTTTTTGGGGAAGAAGGGGGAAGCTTTGTGGGCTTTTGTAATGCAAACAACCACACACCTAACACCTGTGGTCAATTTTCAGCATTCCTAGATACTTGGAGATGTAGAGAATGTTAATAATTTGCATCTTATTTATACCCTTACTCCTTTTATTTTTATTTTTATTTTTATTTTTTTTATTTCCCCACAGCGGTAAGGGCTGACCGAATGCGTGGGGGAAGGAATAAATTTGGGCCAATGTACAAGAGAGACAGGGCCCTAAAGCAACAGAAGAAAGCCCTCATCCGAGCCAATGGACTTAAGCTAGAAGCCATGTCTCAGGTGATCCAAGCAATGCCCTCTGAGCTCACCATCTCTTCTGCAATTCAGAACATCCATTCTGCCTCCAAAGGCCTACCTCTGAACCACGCTGCCTTGCCTCCTACAGACTATGACAGAAGTCCCTTTGTAACATCCCCCATTAGCATGACAATGCCACCTCACGGCAGCCTGCAAGGTTACCAAACCTACAGTCACTTTCCTAGCCGGGCCATCAAGTCTGAGTACCCAGACCCCTACACCAGCTCACCAGAGTCCATAATGGGCTATTCCTACATGGATAGTTACCAGACAAGCTCCCCGGCGAGCATCCCCCATCTGATCCTGGAACTTCTGAAGTGTGAGCCAGATGAGCCTCAAGTCCAGGCCAAAATCATGGCCTATTTGCAGCAAGAGCAGGCCAACCGAAGCAAGCATGAAAAGCTGAGCACGTTTGGGCTTATGTGCAAAATGGCTGACCAAACCCTCTTCTCCATCGTCGAGTGGGCCAGGAGTAGTATCTTCTTCCGAGAACTTAAGGTATGTCACCAGCTGTTACCACTTAAAATCCCCTTTCAAGGGAGATCTAACTCTGTTCCTACTTCATACGTTCTTGGTGTTAAAAATATGTTTTCCTTACTATGACTTGCAGAGTAGAAGAATCTTAAGACCTTGACTTCAGGACTATTGCAGCTTCACTTTATGGGGTTTTTTATTCTACGTACCTCTTAGTTTTGGGGGGGTGGTGTGGCATTTCATGTAAAGTACAGGAAATTTGTTTTTGTTTCTGAGTAGTAGAATGTCTTCACTTACTTCCTTTAACTCAGGTGGTTTACGGCTAGAAAGTTTAAGTCGGTGTGAACCAGCACCCAGTGAACTTTTTTTAAGAATTGCCAAGTAAAAAGCTGTATTATAATGATGCCGATTTAAAAGAAAAAATGCCGATGTTTAGTTGTGTTTAGACCCTAAAGAATGAAAATGATACCACTGGCTAGCAGTGTCAAATAGGTATTTACTACCTGTTTACCTTGACATTAGGTTGGTAAAGCCTTTGTTTTCGGAGCAGATTCCGATAGGATGTTTACTGTCATTGGATGGGGATTGGGCACATGGTGAGTGCTAGTCTACTTGGCTCGGGTTTTAGTTCTCATAATCTATGTCTGTCGTTGATTTTAATGGATTGGTACATTGTAAACACAGTACATGTTTGTATAAGGATCTCTGTTTAACTACATAATTATTTTATTTCCTGAAACTTAAGACTGAATTAATATGGGAAAGTGATATCGAAGTTCGGGACCTAAGAGTAGCTACCAAAGCATATTTGGTGGTCACTGGTTTCATTCTTGTTTGAAGAGCAAAGGTGAATCCTGGATTTGCTTTCTCAGTATATCTGTTACAAAATCAGTTTCTTCCTTTTACTGTCGTGGAGGCAGACACGGTGGCCAAAGATCTGTGGCTTCTGATCACCTAGGACTTTTGGAGGAGATTTAAAACTTCTTTGAGAGAAGGACAATAATACAGAGCAGACTTTAAATGTATAGGGTGGCTGTTGGAAACCGCGTAGGTGGACTGGGGAGCACGAAAGGTGGGTGCAAATGGAGGATAGTGCTTTTCACGGCAATCTTTATTAAGCACCGTGATTTGTACAGGGAAACAAAAATGTTCTCTGAACAGATCCAAATAAGTTGATAGACTACTACCACCATGCTGTTAACGTATCCAGCTCTTTACTCTCTTGTCCTTTATCACTCCACTTGAAGATGACTGAGGGTGGAGACAGATACTGGGCTGCAGGGGATGCGCCGCATGCATCGAGTTAGCACAGTCAGGCCAGGTATTTTCTGGGCATATAACCACCCGATGATAATCAAAGCATTTTTTCACTGAAAACAAAACAAACAAAACGTCCTGGTGTTCTTTCACTCCCAACTTTGTCCTTCCAGCCGACTGGTAAGGCATTTGAAATGGAACGGAAAATGGTATAAAAATCCAGATACAACGGAAAGTTGAAGAAATGTTCAAGTGAGAAAAGCACAACTGACCTTTGCAGGCAGATGGACTCACTTTGACTTATAGCTTTGCCATAACTCAATAACTGTGTCTTCATAGGCAGGATGTTGATCTTTAGGCTTAATTTTCTCATCTGTAAAATGTATTTGTGGTGTTTATGGTGCAGGGAGCATGGGGGGACATGACAATACTTACATTGAAGAGGTTTTGCAAGGAATAAATGAGACTATGTGGGCAAAATATACTGGGAGCCTGGCATCTATTTAATACTCAACTAGTGTCATTTTTAAATTATTATTATTGTGATTTTATGACGAGTGTGTAGAGGCCTTACGTGATACTGTGATAGTCAGCATAAAAGCATCCAGTTGTGCTTTCTTCCTAGTTTGACAATGGGGAAACAATATTATCATATATGTTAATAAGAGTGATAAAATTATATAATAAACAGTTATACCTACTACAAATTAAGGAGGTAAAGTTTGCCAGAGAGTGAATTGGGTCTAAGAGGAATGCAAAGTTGAGTAAGACCCAAAAATATTTCCTCTCCAAGATTTTGTGATAAGGCAGTTTCATAAATATCTATTTAAAAAAGAAAGACAGCTGAAGTTGTATTTCATCAATCCACAGGGAAAGAAATCATGCGTATCGTTTACATGTCGAAAAGGAAACTTTTGAGGGGAACATAGACAGCCACAGGTAGGATTTTTAAGAGTGCTAGGAAAGCCCTCTTCCTCTCCAAATGTCTCTTTTCCTCCCCCTGCAGCTAAATTCTACAAGATTCTTTTATAGGGCGTGAGGTTTCATATTTGGCTAAAATAGAAATCCTTTGGGAAGGGGGCGTATTAAAGCATTATCATCATTTACATCGCTGCTTAGTGCCCTCGTCAGCCTGTCATGGGAAGACTCTGAAAAAAGGAAAGGGAAAGAAAGTACAAACATTGACGGGGCTGCTTCTAGGGGGTAGGAAGGTGCCCTCCAGGAAAGAAAGAGAAACTCGACCCACGTTCTGGTTTGCCTCGCGCTTACATTGAAAAGCGTGATTCAACCTACGTAGTCTTCGGAGAAGAAAAAGTAGAGCTCGGAAGAACTTAGGGGCAGTGTGAATACAGAACTGGAAGGTGACTGTTCACATGATTCCTTTTACTTTCGTTTATAAATTTGCTTTGCCACAAAACAGAGCAAGTGGTTGGAAGGCAACACTGAGACATGGGCATTGCCATGCACTTCTCCAGGGCGGTGGCTTTCAAGTTTGTAAACTGTGACCTGGGGTAAGAACGTATTTTACCTTGGAGCTTGGTGTATCGAAACAGACCTCCGTCTCTATCTCTCACACACACACACACACACACACACACACACACACCCCGAACCGGAGTTTGACTAGACATTGTGTGGCCTCCTGATGCCATGCACACTGATACCTTCTACTCTATTCTGCTTTCGTCTCATTTACTTCATGTTTTAAAAAATTTCCGGTCATCACTCCCTGAATTGGTTACATGACCCCCTAATGAGGCATGACCTGCAGTTCAAGCAGCATTGCTCCGGAGAAGGGTTTGTGGGCCCTCCGTTGGGCGTGCCTACCTGGCATTGCTGAGAACAAGTCCTGAAAAGGCCTCTTTCCTCTGGCCTGGCCTCCAACACCTCCCTGGAACCTACAGCCCCGTCCTTACCCTGTCTTCTTACAAAAGTGGCGATTTTTAAATATTTGGGAAGATCGATGCTCCCCTTTAAACCTTTGTCTTTTTCTTGTTAACTTCACAGCAAAATGCCCACCAAGTGATATACTAATGGGACAGATTGCTTATACCTCTGTGACCCCAAGATGAAAAGTCCCATATTTGTTCCTGGAGAAGTAATAGGATAATAAGGCAGTTTTGCAAATGACCCCTTGCACACTACAAGTTACAAGTAGACAAGTTACACTCTCCACCAGGTATAAAAAGAGAGAATACAGGTTTCATCTGATTACTTTTGAAGGGAACAGAAGGCCAGAGTGAGTTTGATGGGTTGTTGACATGCAAAAAAAAAGTGCAAGAAAGATACTCTGGTTCCTATTCAAAATATTGTAATGAGAAAGGAAATTACAGCTGCCAACTTCACAGTTAATGAAATGGCACATAAACAGCTCAAAAGAAAAAAAAAAAAGACAGTCCACTCCTAGGAACTGTGCAGTTTAAGAGCTGGAAGATGATTGGGGGGGAGGGATGCAGGACACATCAGTGAGCTGTTTCGTTTTTCTGTACACCCGGAAGGGGCAATTCTAATTCCAACCCAAAATTCTGGCCTGAGAAAGATGACACTGATACCATGAAACTAGTAGCTTTCTTTCTTTCTTTTTTTTTTTTGAAACTAGTAGCTTTCAAAACAGCACGTGTGCATTGAAAAATACTCCATTCCCAGAAACCAGATTTTCCAGAGTCAGAAGACATGGTGGAGATCATTTGACCCACCTCCTGCTTTTACATAGTGAAGAAACTGAGGCAGGAATGGAACTGTGACTTGGCCCAAGATGATACAGCTACTGCTAAGTGTCGGAATGGGGACTGGCCGATTCAGGCTCAGGAAAGCAGTACTTTGTCCACTCCCCCTCTCCACCCCCAAGACACACACACAAACAGGCAGTGTAACCTTTGACTCTGAAAACACAGGCCTTTGCCAGGGAAGCTAAAGCAAATCTCTAGGTTATCAGAAAGTCCATCACTACCATCCAATTACTAAATCACTAATAATCAGTGAGACAGATTTTCTCGGAGCCCAGACGACCCCCTGGGAGTGAATGAGTCACTTCAGAAAGCTACAATAATTCTTTCGGGCCGCTGGGGCATCATTCAGGAGAGTGGACCCACCAGCTAGCACTTCTGAGCCTTGAAAGCGTGTCCGGAGCGTGCCTTACTACCTCGGCCTCTGCACAGAGTCTACCGACTCTGGTTCAGCAGCAGCTGTGCTCCGCCCTTAAGGGGCTAAATACGATTAGATCTCGGGTTCTGCTTGCTGCCGGCGGATGCGGCCTGGGCTACTTTTTAGGTCTATTTGTGAAAGGACAGAGAGACAGGGAACGGGGGGCGGTCAGGCGGTGGACGAGCCCCTCATTACGGAGGTATTAGAAGTGTCTCCTTTTTTTTTTTTTTAAGATTTTATTTATTTTTTCATTACAGACAGAGAGAGAGAGAGGCAGGGACCCAGGCAGAGGGTTAGAGGTGTCTTCTGAGGCCGTATCCTAAGTCCCATGCACCTTCCCATCCTTAAACCAAATCTGTCTTCTAATGGCCCGTACTCCTGACTTTTTTTCCCTTGTCTTTTCCAAAATGAAGAGCAAATCCAGGACCTGCTCGCGCTGCTGAAAGGCCTGCCTTTGGGAGTCCAAGACGATCGTAGGTTTTCTTTGTTATTTCTCTCTCATCTCGGTCTTCAATATCTCACACACCCAGGAGCAGTGAGAAACTAATTCCCACTTTGTTGAACAACTAATGAATCTGGAGGATCTATTTGATCTTCTAATGAGACCAGATGTCTTGAGAGGATTCTGGGAATGGATATAGAAGAACTTCCCCTCGATGAATGATTCTGATACATGTAGGAAGAAAAAAAAAAATCTAAATTAATCCTGACTGAAACACATAACTAGCGTTTCTGTGGAAAATAGGTCTCAGAGACTCAGGGAGTTTGTGCCAAAGGAATTGAGCCTTGCCGCAGCCGGTTTCGGAGCGCGGCTTGGGCTAACGTGTGGAGGCTGGGGTAGGATTAAACCTTCCTTTTTCTCTGGTCCATCACACAGGCTTTCTGGGCAGAGTTTTTATTTATGTATTTTGAACATTTTAGAGCCCTTTTCCCGGGCCTTTGTTCACCTCTCCCGGCCAATACAGGTTTGTAGTCTGAGATTTGATTGGATCTGGCCCAATTTCAAGGGTTCTTCAGTAAGCTCGCGGGGCCCTGTTCTATGTGGGGGAGCAGGGTGGAGGAAGCGCCTACACAGGGTCCCCCCGTGTCCCCCCATCTACCCCCCGTGTCCCCTGCTGTCCAGGCCCAGCACCCCCCCCCCCAGATGCTCCCGTGGCTTCCCAGAGTTGGACTCGGCCACTCCACGAACCCGGGTTCTCATCGCTCTGGATGCAAAGCGCTTACTCCCGCAGGAACTGCAAAGCGATTTCCACTCAAGAAGAGTCGTCTGTCTGTCTGTCTGTCTGTCTGTTTTCTCTCTGAAGGCGCATGAAAACGTTCATCGCCATGTGACTTACTCATCAAAAGATAGCAGAATAGCATCTGTGTCCTCCGTGGGTGGGCGAGGAAATGAGGAAGCCACAGGTGTTCTTCCTTCCACCAGAGGGCTGGGCCCGGAACTCTTCTTCTGACTTTGTGAATTTGCAGAGAATATTAGACTTGGCGCTTTTGACAGCCGGGTCTCTTGGGGTGTCGGACATCTGCTTCCATGACTTTTTCCAGGCCTACCTGGTCTGGTTGATGGTGCCTTGTCTATTGTCACTTCAGGAATCCATTTTTTATTCTTTTAATTTTTATTTATTCATGAGAGACACACAGAGAGAGAGAGAGGGGCAGAGACACAGGCAGAGGGAGAAGCAGGCTCCCTGCTGGGAACCTGATGCGGGACTCGATCCCGGGACTCTGGAACCATGACCCGAGCCAAAGGCAGATGCCCAACCGCTGAGCTACCCAGGTGCCCCAGGAATCCATTATTTTAATCTTGTTCACTGTGCCCTGGATGAATTCACTTTTCTCCATCAATACCTGTTACTGCCATGGCTAGTTCTTTAGTGGGCGGCTGAAAATGCCCACCTGACGGCAGAGGTAGGTATCCCTTACCTTCCCTGTCCTTTACAGGGACGTCCTGGAGGTACACCAGGCACCCTGAAACTGCTCTGTATTAGTTCTTTCTATTAAGGTATGATTTCTATTCCCTGCCCTGACCCTTTAGTGTACAGTCAAATATAAAACAATCTATCACTTTCTCAGATCCTCCTGTTGTCCTTCGAAGTCAAGGGCCTCTCCCTACCCCGTTCCTGCCAATCCCTGTCCTAATAGTTTGTGATGACTTTTTTTTTTAAAGTAAGCTCCACACTCAAACACGGGGCTCGAACTTACGACCCTGAGATCAAGAGTCGCGTGCTCTATTGACTGAGCCAGCCAGGCGCCCCAGTTTGTAGTTACTTTTTAAAAGTATTAACTTTGCTTTATTCCGTGAGCGTACGTCTATCAGCTGCAGGCTCCGCTGAGACTCTTAAGTTCCTGAGCTCGGTTTCAGGGCGGTGGTTGTACTTGGAGTTTCCACGCCAGCGTCCCCCTCCACGGGAAGCCAGGGTGTTTGGTCGGAGCGTGGGGAGTGACGGTCAGAGCTGCGTACCGGGTTTGCTTGTTCACACACAGATGAGCCTCCTGCTCCTATGAATCTACTCCTTACCTCCTAGAATCACGAGGAGAGCATGAGAATAGCCAACCACACCCGAGAGATCCCACGCTTAGCTGCTGGGCCATCATCAGGAGTTTGAACACGAACCGTGAGACTAGGAAGAAAACCGACACTGTCCTTGCTGTGCTCCAGGTCAGGTGGTGAAGGCCAAGAGAAGCCCCTTTTCTGGTGCCGCTATTCGCCTGCCGTAGCCCTGGGTGCTTTCAGGCCATCTTCCGGTTTGCTCCTTAGGACGGCCCTGCGAAGTGAGCACAGAATAAGGTCTCGCTTTGGTCAAAGAGTTTGAGTAAAGACTTGGACTATTGCTGTCACACAGTGTGCTATTTGCAGAGGACGTGCCTGCCCAACCCTTGTCGTGCTTGGGGTCACAGTGGCCCACGGAGACATTGAGTTGCTTACTTGATTACTACAAATGTGCTGCCTTTATTTATCATTTTGGTGGGGAGGGGCAGAGGCAGAGGCAGAGGCAGAGGCAGAGGGAGAAAGAGAATCTTCTTTTTTTTGGAGAAAGAGAATCTTAAGCAGGCTCCAGGCACAGCGTGGAGCCCAACGCGGGGCTCGATCTCACAACTCAGAGATCATGACCTGAGCCGATGTCGAGTCAGATGCTTAACCCATGGAGCCACCCAGACCTCCCCCACCCCACTTTTTTTTTTTTTAAGATTTTATTTATTCATGAGAGACATAAGGAGAGAGGCAGAGATACAAGCAGAGGGAGAAGCAGGCTTCCTGCAGGGACCCCGGGATCATGCCCTGAGCCCAAGGCAGACACTCAACCACAGAGCCCCCCTGCCAGGCTTCCTAAACGTCTGACTCTTGATTTTGGCTTAGGGCATGATCTCAGGGTTGTGAGATCGAGCCCCACACCTAGCTGGGCCTGGAGCCTGCTTCAGATCCTCTCTCCCTCTCTCTCTGTGTCCTCCCTCCCCTGCTCCCCCCAACTAGTATGCTCTCTTTTTCTCTAAAAAAAAAAAAAAAAAAAAAAATTTCCAAATGCACATGGAAGTCTTTGGTAAACTGTAAAGTACTTTATGATTATTGCCATTATCATGGTGCCCAGATCTGTATACTCCATTACAATAGGTCTTAAAGGATCTCTCTTGCCCTTAAACTGTGCAGAACAGTTTATCTTAAATTGGCCCAAGGATACATAAATTCCTTTTCTTTTTTCTTTCTCTTTATTTGAAAAAAATATTTTTAAAGATTTTATTTATTTATTCGTAAGAGACACAGAGAGAGGCAGAGGCACAGGCAGAGGGAGAAGCAGGCTCCCTGTGGGGAGCCCGAAGTGGGACTCGATCCCAGGATCTTGGGGATCATGACCTGAGCTGAAGGCAGATGCTCAACCACTGAACCCTCCAGGCACCTCTATGATTTTATTTTTAAGTAATCTCTGCACCTGATGTGGCTCGAACTCAACACCAAGATTAAGAGTCCCATACTCCAGCCACGGAGCCATCCAGGCCCTCCCTCCCTTCCTTCCTTCCTTCCTTCCTTCCTTCCTTCCTTCCTTCCTTCCTTCCTTCCTTCCTTCCTTCCTTCCTTCTTCCCCTTTCTTTTTCTTTATTAGAGGAGGACATTGGAGGAAGGAAAGTACTGAACAGTTCACTGAGTTGGTACCACAAGGGTGTCGGGCTGACCATGGGGGCAGAGACCTCCTCCAGGGCCTCTGAGGCCATTTGTGGCACCTGCCTGCAGGGGGCGAAGGATGAGGTGGTCAGACAGGCTGTGGCAGTGTGGTCTCCCACCTTGGGGGTACCTGGGGTCCTAGGTTGGCTCGCCCAGCCCCCCCTCCAGTGTCCAGCAGCAGCTCCTACTGCATAATCACTGGACACAGTTGCATCAGTTTGTCGGCTTGAAGCAGCTGCACCCCTGTTTACGGAGAACAGCGGGGCCCTGCTCTCCGCCTTACTTGCCCTCGCCCAGCAGGGCACAAAAATCGCTCCCAGATCTTGTGGAAAGTCTGCCAGGGTCGGTTCCTCATTGTCGGGGACGTGGGGCTCCCTTGGTCCTTGGTCCGTGGGCCTCTTGGGGCCCTCTCTGCACGCGGTATCCACTGTCAAAGTCAGGTAATGGGTAAAAAAACTCCGGAGACATGACTCACGTGTGACACCCCTTAACACACTTTTGAAGGACTTTGCCCTCTGAACCTATGAGGTAAAATTGGTCTTTTTATTTTCCAAGATAAGTGAAGAATGACTTTGCTCTGACTTATTCTTCTACAGCTTGGGAAGTAGATCATACAAAGCTTTGAGGGCTCAACATCCATTTGCAGAATGGCTGCATAGAAATGGGGCATTTCAGCTATTCTTCACTTTAAAGACATTCATCGTAACCCAAGAACACCTCCCACACTCGGGAGCAGCGCCGCTCACGGCGTCGCCTCGTCCAGCAGCCGGGTCTCAAATGACCGATACTAAAAACCGGATTTCGTCTACACTTCCAGGTTCTCTGGGCACCAGGCTAAGCCCAACGGGGCCGGGCCGGCATCCGGGGGACGCTCTCCCTCTCTGTGTCCATTTCTTTGTTCTCCGTTCCCCTTCATTCCATCCCTCCTTTTCTTTCTGTCCAGGCTCCTTTTCTCTTGCCTTTTTTTTTTTCCTAAGATTTTATTCATTTATTTGAGAGAGAGAGTGAGCATGCACTGGGGGGAGGAGCCGAGGGACGGGGAGGAGCAGACTCTGCTGAGCAGGGAGCCCGCTGCGGAGCTGGATTCCGGGATCCTCCGGGATCCTCCGGGATCAGGACCTGAGCCCAAGGTAGACTCCTAACCGGCTGAGCCACCCAGGCGTCCTCTCTTCTCTTTTCTTATGCAATTTACTTTTCTTCCTTCTCTTGAGCCTCTGGCTTCCTAAGGGCCATTACGGTAATTCCCCTTCCTTGCACCCTTCCTTGCAGGGGGTGTGATTCGAGACCCCCCAGTGGCTGCCTGACACTGCAGATAGTACCCAACCCTACATACGCTACTTTTCCTACATGGTAACGTTTAATTTACAGACTAGGCACAGTGAGAGATTAACAACAAGTAATAGTAGGAGAACAATGGCAACGATGTACTGTAATAAAAGTCACGGGACTGTGGTCTCAATCTTACTGTGCCGTACTCCCTGCTCTTAACTGGCCGGAGGGAGAGCACAAAGTGCCTACGGGATGAGCTGAAGTCCGGGCAGTGGCCTGGGCATCCTGGCATGGTTGACTGGAGAAAGCAAAACCGCAGAAGGCAAAACGATAGCTAAGGGGGGGATTACTGTACTTTTTCGGGATTGTGGTTCGGAGACCATATGGTTGCGAAGCCCCTGGCCTGGGCTGCCTCTGCATTTTCCGTTCAAGTGAAATGTGGAGCAAGGAGGACAACCTGAACGCCCAAGGTCCAAGGTTGGACAGAGAAAGCCAGAGAGAGTTGGGTAGATAGCTCTAGAATGGGGTGTCTTCATTGGTAGTAGTTGGAGCTTCTCTCGGGGCCTCCCACGGTGCAAAGTGACTTCCACACGGTGGCGTTTCCTTGGGGGGGCGGGGTAGCAGGTCCGCTTAAATGGTCAGAAGAGACTGCTGGGCCCGCGTGTGCCCGTGCGTGTGCCCGTGCGTGTGCCCTGGGGCTCTGCCACAAGCACAGCTTGAGCTTCTGCTGCTGCCTAGTAGTAGGGAGGGCTTCTGTACAGGGCGAGGCGGTTCTGCCTGGGTTTTAGCCGCAGCCCCGCGGTCCCACCGACGGTTGCCAGTCCTTGCCTCACTCTTAACCTCCTCCTTGGAAATCGACTTCGAGTGCGACGCTTCTGACCTGCCCTGACCAGGTCTGTGCATTTTTCGTGTAGGGTGTACTCTGAAGGCACAGCCAGAAACCGTGTGCCGTTTGGGGTAGACACAACTATTGGGTCCTGCTGCTGTTCACGTCTCTCAGAAAACTTCAAAGAAAACCACATTATCTTGAATTATTTAGAAACGTCGCTAGGGTTACACAACATTCGGGATTAACTTTACAACCGAACTGGATCCAACATCTAATTCGGTAAGAATGCCTTTTCTTTACATGACAGATAGAAAAATTGGCCAATAGGTCCAAAGTCTGTCCTTTATTGTGCAATAAGAGCCTTGCAAAGGCGGAATGTAACCTCCCACCCGGGCCTCGGAAGGCGCTGGCCTGGGAGCGGGCATGTAGCTGGCCTTTCATCAGGGGTTCGTGGTGTTGGTTTTAAGTCTACAGCAAGACCCCCTCCTGGGAATTGACTGTCCCGTTTCTAAATACCCTCCTGACGGAGTATTTTACCTGGGAGAGCAGTACAATTATTTCATTTTAAATTAAAAACATATTTTTATGGGAATGAAACGTAGTAAAGACACAGGATATGCGTTGAATTAATGCGCTCAAGACTCGGAGGGAGCCAGACTCCTCAGTGGGGAAGGCAGCACATAGGCATCGTGTCTTTACTTTTAAGCAGCATTAAATATATGTGTTTTTGGTAATCTGACAATCCTCAGAATGGTGTTTTAAATGCCCTCTCGGTTCGTCTTCCTGATTTTATACAAGACACACCCTCGTTCAGTCGCTAGAAAAGAATCCCATGCACCCGAGTGGTTCTCCCTGGCAGGTCTTGTGTGTATATATCACAGAGTTTTGAGGGCATATCCTGTTTTCAGACATGTTCTCTGAACTGTTGGCTCATTCGAAGGCCTGTTGTTTTATTTTGACCACTGTATCCTGCCTACACTGAAATCACCACAAATGCTTCTTTACCACACACATCCGATCATCACAGTTGTGCTTTTTTTTTTTTTTTTTGATCTGAAGTCGTGATGAACAAGAGGCTTTACTTGTTGCCTAATTAAAAAAAAAGAAACATGCTAAATACTCCATTTCCCCTTGTAAAATAATGATAGAGATCAGTGTTTGTGCAGAAGTGTTGGCAATAGAATTCTTCAAAAGTTTTCCTTTGGGTGATGAAAAGCTGTTACATTATTTTCACTAGCTAATCAGATGTAATTGGGTAGCTTGAAGTGCCTTAGATTTTCCTTGTACAGTTATCAAAGTGGGAAATGTAACTCAGGGAGCTGATGAAAGGCGTCTCTCATGGCATTCTTTCAATTATAGATCTTACAGAGCGAATGAAAGAACAGGTCTGCTGCTTAAAAACTCAGACGCCTGAAATGCCTCTTAACGGAAACTGCTGTATTAGCTAGTTAACACGTTATTATATATTTTAATTGATTCTTGCTCCAGCTTTGGAGAAAAAAAAAAAAAAACCGTTCTGGATCCGTAAAGTAAGGCGGAGGGGGCTGCTTGGGCACAATCGTATTGCTGTTTACATTAGGTTCAAGTCGAGTCAGGCATTTACAGTGAAAAAAATAGCCCCGGTTCACTTTCGTGGGGAATGACTTGCTTTAAGGGCATTCATATTTTGCACTCGTGTGTTGGGATTCATGGTTATGAGTGTTTTTAAAGGAGCCTTGATTTGACCATCGAGAATTACTTTTATGGTTTTATCAATGAAATGTTGCAGTCTTGAAAACATAACTTCATTGCAGCCATATATTTGAATGGGTGCAACCGAGGTAGTAGCTCTTGAAAAGCATCAAAACACACTATGTCTGCATCTCACCAGGAGGTTAGCATCTTTCTTTAGGGTTGAATCACACTCTCAGCCTGCCCCTAAAACACGTCTGGCATGAATAATTTGTTGTGATGTTGGATTAGGTCAGATTCCGGTTTTATATATTCATTAATTCACTTGTTCACTAGCTCATTCATCAAACATTTAGTGAGCCCCTACTGTGTGTCCATCGAGGCTAAATTGCTAGAGGTAAAAACCAAAGCAGTCCTCACTGGTTACACGTTAAGCCCTCCAGGGCACTTCTCTCAGTTGAAGTAGAATTCACTGGTGTTAAAACAGCACTAAAATACGATGGCAGATCCTACCCTGGAAATCGTGGGCAAGTCCTTGTGATGGGCATGCAAATGATCCTGACTCTGCTTACACCAACGTTTAAGATTTTATTTAAACTGAAAAATAAAATTTAATTCTCAAAGACAACAAATCGACCCTGGAGAAACCAGGCTTTAAATCCCATAATGACTGAAACGGAGAGAGATTTGCCCAGAGTGTAGTGCAAGCTCTTTGGGAGGCACCAAGTCCAGCCTGGGGTGGGAGGTGGGGTATGATCTGGAAGGGGCGGTAACATCTAAGAGGGAGTCTCCGAGTGGGGCCAGATGAGCAAGTGGGAGTAAGGGGGTCAGGGAGGCGTTGCTGGCAGAGAACAGCTTGTGCAAAAATCGGAGGCCTTGGCATCATGCTTCTGGGGAACTGTGAATAACTCCAGCAGCTGAGGGCTGAGTGTGTCGGGAAGTGGCCGGACGTACAGCCAGACCCCCTACCGCTAGGTGAGCAGGGCTACCCACGTCAGGTCCTCCTCCTCCCTGGGTTTTATTCAAGGCGGGGAAGCCACCAGCAGAGGTTAAGTACAGGAGATCTGGGCAGATTGGAAATATTACACCATAGCGACTGTTGGACATATATGAACTGTGTTATTTCCTGATTTTGGTTTTGTCTAGATTCTCCTTTGTTCCCCAGCATTTAGTTGGTAGTGCATTTTTTTTTTTTTTGGTGTCGCTTAAATTTTCTTGTCGTTGTTGCAAAGAAGGTACATGGTTGATATCTTTCACATACTTAATTATGTTCATTATTCTTTCAAGTTGGCCTTTTGCCTCTAGGTGAATTTCAGTTATTGGTGACATGTCTGTATTTGACGTCTTGGTCTTTGTTTCATGTTTAATTTAAATAAACATGCTGTTTTACTATTTCTTCAATATAACATATTTTTTTGACCAGGATGTTTTGTGGTTGTTTTTTTTTTCTTTGAAGTTTAACCTCAGACTGATCTGTTGCTGTCTTAGTCATTGATTTAATGGCATCAAAATCAGCCTTCCAGTTTACATATATATATATATATATATATTTTTTTTTTTTTTAACTATATATTGAAGAGTTGAAGAGGGGCTGTCTGGCCCAATGTACTTAAAGTGATCACACACAAGCTTTTAAAATTCCTTATTCTTGGTCCTAGCTCCAGCCTGATGAATCATTCCTTCCTTCGCTCAGCATATGTTCACCACATACCCACACTGCCAAGTCCTCTTCCAGACCAGGGGACGTTGTAGTGAACAAGATCAACCAGGGCACCGCTTTTATTAGTGTTCACACTCTCGTGGAAGGGAAACAGATGATAAACAAGCCAATAAAAATAATGAGAACTGATAGCGTAAAAGAGTAAGTGGAGCATGGGGAGGGAGGGAGCTCTTCGTATCAGAGAAGTGATATGAAGAGCTGATACTTGAGCTAAAATCTCTAGCAGTAGAGAAGTAATGTTGCTAAATCTGGAGATACAGAAGTCCAGGTCCAGGAATAGCAAGTGCAAAAGCCCTGAGGTAGAAACTAGCTTGGTGTTTTCAAGAAGCATGAGGAGAGCCAAAGGGCATAGAAATCCGTGATTGAGGGGGAAAGTTCGTCTCGATAAGTAAGACGATTTCACGTGGTCCAGCTCATGGAGGGCTTAGATTTTTTTTTCTGTTTGGAACAAGAAATTATAGGAGGATTTTAAGCCATGGACTGACTCCATCAAATCCTCATTATAAAAATGGTGCTCTGGTTGCAGGTGGGAAATAGGTTAAAGGGAAGTAGGGGATCCAGCAGGCCTGGAGAGCTATTATGATGACTTAGAGAGGGCCGTGACAGTGGAGATGGGGAGAAGTGGATAGATTCAGGATATATGTTGGCACAAAGCTGCCAGAACATGCCAAAAAGGGTTTTGAGAGGAAAAGATGAGACAAGAAGATACCGGTTTTTGACTTAAGCCATTGAGAGCCCTTTCTTGAGAGGGGGAACCAGAATCTCTATTATCAAGGACTGCAGATGTTCTAGAGAGCTCCCTGAACACATAGTTTCAGATGCCAGAGTTGGTCCTTTGTTGTCCTCTTTGGGAATTACTGGTTTATTCTGATCCCCCTTTTTTTTTTCTTAAGATTTTTATTTATTTATCCATGAGAGACACAGAGAGGCAGAGACAGGCAGCGGGAGAAGCTCCCTGCGGGGACCCTGATGCAGGGACCCTGAGCCCAAGGCAGATGCTCAACCGCTGGGCCACCCAGACATCCCCAGATCCCCATTTTTATTCAAGAGAACACAGCTAACCCACCCTATGCAGATAAGAATTCAAGCTCTTCTGAAAGGGAGGGATTCTCTACCATCCTGGCAATCTATTTCAGAGCTTAACAGACATTCTTTTATATACAACTTAAACCTTTTCTTGCTCATCACGTCACTCCCTCTGGGTCTGTCAATATGGTCAAAGCATGAGGTTACCCTCCACTTGATCCTAACCTTTCATTTAATTACTTGTTGAGTAGCTGCTTCATGAAAACCTAAAAATATTGTCATTAAGAGATCCAAACTTGTTTCAGTAATTCAGACAGAAGAGTCTTGTTCCGGTTTTGTTGTTAACAGTTGTCTGTTTTTTTTTTTTTTTTTTAAAGATTTTATTTATTTATTCATGACAGACAGAGAGAGAGAGGCAGAGACACAGGCAGAGGGAGAAGCAGGCTCCATGCAAGGAGCCTGATGCGGGACTTGATCCCGGCTCTCCAGGATCATGCCCTGGGCTGAAGGCAGTGCTAAACCTCTTGAGCCACCCGGGCTGCCCCAGTTGTCTGTTTTTTTAGGGAGAGTGAGCGAGTGCCTAGGAGGGGTTTGGGAAGGAGAGAGAATCTTAAGCAGGCTCCGCGCTCAGTGTGGAGCCTGACACAGGGCTTGATCTCAGCTGACATCATGACCTGAGCCAAAACCAAGGGTCGACACTTAACTAGCTGAGCCATCCAGGCATCCCCAGACTTGATAAGACTGGATCCCTGGGGCACCTGGGTGGCTCGGTTGGTTAAACGTCTGCCTTGCACTCAGGTCATGATCCCTGGGTCCTGGAATCAAGCCCTGCGTTGGGCTCCCTGCTCAACTGGGAGTCTGCTTCTCCCTTTCCCTCTGCCCCTCCCCCTGCTCATATGCATGCGTGCACGCTCTCTCAAATAAATAAAATCTTTTTTTAAAAAAAAATGGATCTCTATGCTAACCAAACTGACCAGGTTGCAAAATTCGATCTGAGTGGCATACAGGGAAATTAATAGCTGAGAACATTTAGGGCTTGTCCCACATGACTTTTTTGTTCTAAGATTGGCTCTGAGCTGAAGGAAGATGGGAACTTTGGATCTCTTGTTTTAAAGGTGTAGAATGTGACCTTTAAAAGTATTTTGTCTTACCTTAGTATGGATTCTTGAGAAGAATTTGACCCAAAGTTTGAATCAGTGCCTGGACATAGGCCCAGTTTGTTTTCCTTCATAGTCCATTTTAATGAGGATAAAATTCCAATCCTTAAGTTGACTTTGTCCTTCTGAAAACTTTTCAACTATCTCTCTATATTAACATCAACTACAGAAGGGATGGTCTTGTCAGTGCTTCTCTCTGCCCAGTGCAGAGCAGTGGGCAGTGTTTGGATTATCAGACAAATCCAGGGATTCAGGATGCTTGGGTGGCTCAACGGTTGTGCCTTCAGCTCAGGTTGTGATCCTGGGATTCCGGATCGAATCCCGAATCAGGCTCTGTGCAGGGAACCTGCTTCTCCCTCTGCCTCTCTCTCTCTCTCAGTCCGTGTGTCTCATGAATAAATAAATAAATAAATAAATAAATAAATAAATAATCTTAAAATAATCCAGTGATTCATTACAAAATTATAGATGATCATGAATATGTCACACTAGAATTAATCACCCTGTTAATAGTAATGAGTGCTTTATCTATTAGAATCCTTCAATCTTCTGATATTCCAAAAGGTCTTGGTTTCCCATTACTTAGCGCCTTACTTACTTCTAGGCATTGGAGAAAAAAAAAGTGGTATTATTTTCTCTGATATCTTTGCAGTTGAAAAAACTTCTTGCCAGTTCATATATTAGCTCCAGTCAGTGGTCACTTGCAGCAGAGATAGACTCCAGCTCTGTGGATCCTGAAGTTTACACAGTTTAGGAAGTTTCTTTCTTTCTTCTTTCTTCTTTCTTTCTTTCTTTCTTTCTTTCTTTCTTCCTTCCTTCCTTCCTTCCTTCCTTCCTTCCTTCCTCCCTCCCTCCCTCCCTTCCTTCCTTCCTTCCTTCCTTTTTTCTTTCTTTCTTTCTTTCTTTCTTTCTTTCTTTCTTTCTTTCTTTTTTTTTTTTTTTTTTTTTTTTTTTATTTTATTTATTTATGATAGTCATACAGAGAGAAAGAGAGAGAGGCAGAGACACAGGCGGAGGGAGAAGCAGGCTCCATGCACCGGGAGCCCGATGTGGGATTCGATCCCGGGTCTCCAGGATCGCGCCCTGGGCCAAAGGCAGGCGCCAAACCGCTGCGCCACCCAGGGATCCCTCTTTCTTTCTTTCTTATATTGATTTTTTTTGTTTTGTTTTAAAGATTTTGTTTATTTATTCATGAGAGACACACAGAGAGAGGCAGAGACACAGGCAGAGGGAGAAGCAGGCTCCCTGCGGGGAGCCCGATGGAGGACTCGATCCTGGGTCTCCAGGATCACCTCCTGGTCCGAAGGCAGGTGCTAAACCACTGAAACATCCAAGGATCACCTAGGAAGTTTTTCTTGATGAAAGAGAATGTATGAATGTCTTCTCTTTTGCACATTTTGCAAACACAGATCTTGTGTGTACAATTGCTTGGATCCATGGAGAGCCTAGAAAGTGCCCGAACACAGGAAGGTTTATGTAGCTGAAGCTTATTAGGTGCAGGTACAAGTCTTCTGATTTGCTCACATATACAAATACATGCACTTCTTTCATACCGTATATCTTTGTTGACTCATCACAATATGCACTTTAAATATTTTATGATTCCATGTCAGCCACTTTCAAATAAATAAATAAATAAATAAATAAATATTGGCACCAAAGGAGTATGTATTAATTTTTTTTTAGAGATTTTATTTATTTATTCATGAGAGACACACACACACACACAGAGAGAGAGGCAGAGACACAGGCAGAGGGAGAAGCAGGCTCCATGCCAGGAGCCTGATGTGGTACTTGATCCCAGGGATCACGCTCTGGTGCTAAACCACTGAGCCACCGGGGCTACCTGAGTATGTGTTAATTAAATGAATGGACAGGAGAGCACCTTTGCGCGGACTTTTGGTGTGAAAAGTAATGAGAGCTGGGATGCCTGGGTGGCTCAGCGGTTGGGCTGCCTTTGGCTCAGGTCGTGATCCCAGGGTCCCAGGATCGAGTCCTGCCTTGGGCTCCCTGCACGGAGCCTGCTTCTTCCTCTGCCAGTGTCTCTGCCCCGTCTCTCTCTCATAAATAAATAAACCTAAAAAAAAAGAAAAGTAATGAGAGCAAGAAGGCCGTCTAACAACTTCTAGGAACCAAGACGTATTTTTGCTAGTGTCTTGCGGTTTTTATTTCTAAGTAGTCTACAAGTCAAGAATATCCTTTCAATAAAATAATTAAGCAGGAGATTTTTTTTTTTAAGATTTATTTATTTATGATAGACATAGAGTGAGAGAGAGAGAGAGAGAGAGAGGCAGAGACACAGGAGGAGGGAGAAGCAGGCTCCATGCCGGGAGCCTGATGTGGGACTCCAGGATCGCACCCTGGGCCAAAGGCAGGCGCTAAACCGCTGAGCCACCCAGGGATCCTAAGCAGGAGATTTCATAGGTGCTTTCTGCATCATAACATTTAATAGAAAGTGTTCTAAAAATTGAATGTATAAACAAGTGTGAATTAGAGCTGGTGTGAATTGCTGGGTTTGGCTCTGTGAGAAGGCAGCCCGCCCGATTAGGTATGAGCATGAGCAGAAATGAGGTTCAGCAGAGTGTCAGTCTGTGTGTTGGCCATCAAGTAAATGGGAGAATTCTGGAAGAATTTATAGGGAATGACGGAAACGTGGTGGCATACTTATCTTTTGAAATGAGAACCAAACTTCCTACTTTTCCTAGATAGATATCCTTTGATGAGGTGGACTACTTACCCTGATGGCTGACTGGTGAGAGTTTAGGGATCAGTGGCATCCTATGTAGAACCACTCTGATTACTGTTCTTCGATTTCTAAATAAAATGTACCATACAAAACACTTTCAGAGAAGGGAACTCATATCCACAAAATACTATTTCAGCTGCTTTTGAAGTTTTGTGGTTTTTTTTACAGCTTTGAGCCCTTATCCTACTTCACCTGAGGAAGTAGAAAAAAAAACTTAATATATCAATAATTACCTTAGACTTGAAAGCACTTTGCTGCACAGATGCAATATTTCACAAAGGTTTCTGAAGTAAGGAGTATTTATTTAGCTTTAACTTTACCAAAACAAAACATTAGGTAAAAACACATTGAAAGGCACTTAAACTGACAACGGCGCCCAGACTCTATTGTTCTATTACATTTGAGTGTAGGGCAAATCCAGTTGTTAAATTATCCCATATTGAGAATTAGTGAATAAACATCTACATAATTGCCCCCACTTTCCCTGATCCTCTTAGTTGGATCAGTTGTAGAGCAGAGGAATAAAAAATATTTTTATTCAAAGAGAGCTTTTGAGATTGAATGCTATAATTAAATGCTGATTGTTTTTCTAAATAGACGATTTCAGATTTTAAAAAAACCTAATTATCTCCATTCTAGTAGATTTTAAGGTTGTGATGAAAAGCTGAGTTGATATTCAGTGAGAGCAGAAGTGCCTGTACCACCTGTGTTACTCAGCATCTCACTCTGAGGTGGAGCCGATTAGAATATTTAACAGATTTTTTTCCCTGAAGATCTTAAAAGTTGATCAGCTTAAAAAAGTCGATCAGTTTAAAAAACCATCTTCAGTTTGAATTTGTGATAAAACAGCATGTGCTGTGTAATAAAAGGCTGCTGTATGGATATGGGATGTTGGTTGAGGTTGGACAATATATATACTTTTTATTGCCTTACATGTGGGGAAGATTTGCTCCGTGTTTGGCATAACTGTTGATAAAGAAGTACTTACAAAGGGACAGGATGTAAGTAACTTATCAAAAATCAAGGTGAAGGAATAGCAGAAGTAAATCTGGCAAAATTAATCTTGCCACTTTTGGATGCTTCTTATACCAGAAAACCCATTAGCTTCAAAGCAGATTCCTAGGTATCACCACTTACTCTAGAAAGCAGTTTGGGGATGAGGGGAACGAAGTATGCATTTTTTAGTATTAAAGTTCCTAACCATATTGCATAGTAATCAGATACCTTTTAAAATTATAGTCTGTTGATTAATAAATAAACGGTAGATTAGCTATAATAGCAATTTTCCTTCAAAAGCAAGATGAAATTTGAGTGATTTGAGAATGTGTGAACCATGACACACATGAAAATCTTTTAATCAAAACACCCAAAGGTCAAATAATAAGTTTTCATATACAATTTTCGGGGAAACATTTTATGCCCCTCCCCCACGTCGAAATCTGTTTTTAGTTAATACGGAAATGGGAGTAAAATATTTTATCAAGCCTAAATATAGGCTTTTATATATTAAAAGAAAATCTATTTACAGGTAATTTGTTACTAAATAAAATCTTGGAGGAACACTTTAAATTACCAAAAAGGTAAGGTAACAATAAACACAGGAAATATAAATGAATAAAGTGTTCACAGAGTCATACTGCTTTCTGGACTATAAATAACCCCCCAACTCTGCCACTATTATTAGCATGTATGAACAAAAGAAGATTCCAGAAATAGAAAGGGGAAGAGCATCTCAGTGAGCCTTGTATTCCATGGCATAGGAAATGTTTCTAGCAAGCTCATGAATTTAGGGGGTTAATTGATTTTTAAAAAGGACATTTCCATGCTGTCTGTTTGCCAAGGAAATTCTTTTACTGGCATGTTTGTAAAATTGGCAGGCCGATGTTTCCTCTGGGTGACACAAGGTGTGATGAAGAATTTTATCTTTACTTCCTTACTAAAATCAGCACTGATGGCTTGCCTTTTTGTTAACTTATTTGGTTATTATCAGATGACATCTATGGATGATCAATCAGTGCGGTTCAAGTTGGAAGGTGGGGGGTACACGCTGGGCAGCCTGGTCCCAGTTTCACCGGGGCCACCAGTGAGCTCTATCTATGGCTTTGGTCAAAGCCTTTTATATATAACCCTGAGCCGCAGTTCCCCGATTGATGAATGTAGCGAATGTACCTTGTCCCTGCTCACAAGCCACCCGTGGCAGGAGGGACAGGCTTGTGAACGCATAATCAGAATTTACAAAGAATGTATCATAGAGTTGATCCGTGCGAGAACACAGGGCAGAGGGGTTGTGTCTGTGTAACGGGCATTGGGGAAACATTTCTATTTTATTTTTTATAACAAGAGCACTCACATGCATGAACATGACAGATCTACTTCGAGTTTCTGATTGTCTTATTCATTTGTTTCTGTTTGAGAACTAAATTATGAGTAAGATCATTTGAGAACCGATTATGAACTCTAGTTGAAAGTGAGAGAAACACAAATTTCAAACACAAATTTTTGTTTATAATAGGTAGAGAGCAGAATTAATGAAGATTTACTCCTCCACATGTGAATATTTTTCCCATAAGTAGTTACGGTAGTAATTATTTTTTAAATATAGTCATGGTTTGGTGATTTTCAGGTTATGAAATTACACAGAAGTGGTATCTAGTAATAAGATTATTTTTTTAAAAAACATCAATTACTTATTCACAAACTATAGGTGTATTCTGATGAAAGAGATCATCCTGTAGGGAAAATAAGTATTAGAATTGCCCCTCTCCAGTAGAAATTTATTATTTTCCAATGATCAGTGAGACAGCTCTGTGATTATTTCATTTAGCAATGTTTTTGGGGGCCTGCTATATGCAATGTCAAACAAGACAAACAATATCTTCTAGAATATGTTCCAATGTCTGTTTAGAATGAAACGTTTAAAAAGTACACGCAAGTCAGATGTTGATTGCACATCCCACCTGGCACTTCCTAAATATGTGACCCCATTTTTAACCACAGAAAAGAGGGAAGCCTCTTTGCTTCAGCAATATGCAAATTAATTTTGAGTGTGCAAGTAATTTGAGCAGACATTGATTTAGAATTACTGTTGTGGGTAATTTCCACTTCCATGATTGCTTTTGTTAAAAGTAAATGCCAATCAGAGAAAAAGTGTAAAATAGAGCAGAAATCTGCCCTATGCACTTGGTTATTGATGAGCTAGCATAAACCATATCCTTATACGTTCCACTGCAAAGGCAAAAGTCCCATGTCTATGTCCTGTGTCCACCTCTCCCATTTATCCCATTCCTATTAGCTTTTTCTCCAGCTGCTCTTTGCCTTCCTTTTTTTTTAAAAATCATTTTGGACTAAGGTGAGGATATACCAGTCAGGAGTCTTTTTGAACCTTCTGTAACCAGATTTTCAGAAAACCTAAGCATGGTAGTTTGAATTTAGAACAAGTACAAGTGTATATAAAAGCTCTTCTGGTTTCATTTGATTTTTTTTTTTTTTCGGTTAAGAAACAATAGTGTTTATTTACCGTGTTTGGCTTAGAATTTCTTTGGTATTCAGTTCTTTTAATTTTAAAAAGAAACTAAACTCAATAACATCTTTAAGAAACAAAGTAGTTTTCAGTTGAGGGTGGGTGAGGAAGTTATATGAAGATTGAGTGGGAACCTCAACCCAAGGACATAATAGACAAGAAACAATTTTTTTTTCTCCCTTTTCTTCAGAAGTAGTCTTCCGCATGGTTTAATGTGCTAACATAACCCCGGTTCCAATATTTCAAAAGATACAGAACTTCCCAGCATGATGATAAAGTTTTCCTGTGTTCCAATAATAAAACCTCAACGTACCAGTGATTTCCAGTTCCTTTGTGGCTCAGCAACTTGTGAAGACCAACTAACTCCTAAGTACTCAGCCTGCAGTATCAGTGTGGGAGTCGGAAACAGATGTTCACGGGACAATGCCATTTGTTGTCACTGTCGATACTATGTGGCAACTTTCCCAAACGAAATTGTTTGTGGATGGAAAAGAATGTAAGCAGTGATTCATGCCCAGGAATTTTTTTTCTTTTTTTTTTTTTTTGGCTGCGGCCTAACCATATTTTATTTGTTTTAAATCATAGAACATTAGTGGATTAAAAGTTTTAGGATAACTTACTATTAGACTATCTTTTCCATTTTTTTTTTTTTTTTTTTTTTGGTTCAGCATTTCCTTCTAAAAGGAGTGCCTCATTTAGGTTTACTGAAAATATTAAGTGTTTACTCTTAGTTGAGAATTCAGGTAAATGATTGACATGCCTTGTTAAGTATTTTTGTTCATAATTTGGAAAGCATAGAGAATTCAAAATAATCCAACATTAAGTAGAAACACTTATTGATTAAAAAAAAACATTTATTGATAGGCAGTGTATGACCTTGGTTTGAAATTTTCATGAATATTACAAAGGAGAGTCCAATAACATAGAAGAGACGGTGGATTTATATGTACAAATGAAATACTAATTTATAGAGAAACTTCAAATGTGCTCCCAATGAAATAGGCACAATAAGCTACTTAAAAATTAGGCCCAGCGTATTATAGGACACATAAACGAACCATCCTCTTCAGGAAGAAAACCTAACAAGAATTCAAAGCATAATATCTATCATTCTAGTGCCGTTTTTATAAAAACAAATTTTAATCCACAAATGAAAGTCTTTTAATGTTTATTCATAACAACAGATGCCTAAGGCCATAATTATAAAATGTTTTATGTTCCTTTAAATAACAGGTATCTCTTATAATTAGGTTTCTACATCACAGAAAAATTATTTTAAGAGACGTGAAACAAAATCTGACGTTTAAACAACAGCCAAAGGAAAGATTCACATGTAGTGGAAGGTTCCTAGACTAGGAAGCAAGAGTCTGGAGTTCTAGTTCCTCTAACCATCGCTTTAATAAATTGTGGTTTGTGCCTTTTTTCTCTTGCTTGGCCTTCTTTGTCTCACCTACAAGATGATGGGTCAGGCTGGATGGATGGTCTCTACGATTCTTTGAGGCTCTCACAGTTTTTGATTCTTGTTTAGTAATAAAACCTTTGAGACCTTCAATTTTACTTTCTAGCAGTCACTGTTAGGGATTTCTTTGGACCACAAACACCTTGGAGTATCCGATGGATGCTATTATTAATCTTCCCAGGAAAACGCATAAACAGAACATTTTGCATACAATCCTAGGGCTTTGTAGACCCCTGGGAGTCTGGGGGTGGTCCCAGGTTAAGAACCCGGTGGCTCTCTAAAGAAGATTGGTATCCTCATGTTTCTGTGGCGATTGAAGACATATTTTAAAATGGTTCCAAACTTCAGCATCTGAACTTTGCAGTTATTTTTCTAAGGTCGATGGCTTTTACCTTCTAACCTTTCTAAGTTAGAAATTCGACATTGGTGTCAGCATGCTTGAAGAATGAAAACACACGTTAGTTGGCCAACGGAAGACCTGTAGAGTGCTTGAAAGAAATACTGTGTGTGCGCAGCTAGAGTATAGGGTTACAAAGGATGCCACTATATCCTGGCCAGAGTCCTTGCTTTGGGACAGGAAACGAAGGAACTAAGGTATGCTTGCATTTCTAGCATCAGCAAACCCAAACTGGTCATTGTTGTGATTCTTGTTGTTTTTAATTGGTGAAGAATTCAAAAGTAAACACCCCTCCCAAAGAAATAATAACGGGCCTGGGGAATACTGGAATACACAAAGTGACGGGAGAAAGTCATCATTTAAGTAATAAATACAAACAAGGGATGTAGAAACCCAATTCAGATTTAAGAATATGTGAATGGCTCATTTCCTTCCCGTACATCTCTCTCTCTTTCTGTGTTTTTTAAACCATTCATGGGCAAGTCTACATTTTCCTAAATTATCATTTGGAGAAAGCTTTAGATTTTTAAAAGGACTTTCCTACACAGGATCTCATTTGCTCCTTCAGTTACTATCATTTTTTAATGCATAACACGTAACGAAACATGTGCGATTCATTTTAACGAATCGTGTTGAGTCTCAAGAATTTACGAAACCACTTATTTCACCTAGAAAATGTAAGCGCTTTCGTAAAATTTCTTTTTTGCCTCCATAAATTTTAAATTTTCGGGCTTTTAAATTCTCAAGCTGGAAATTCTTCATGGGCTCTCTTTCTCTTTCTATTCATCTCTCTGTATTAAGGTCCAATTAGATAGATTTCTGTTGCCCATTTCTGGCCTTCACAGCAACTCTACGGCGTTACCGAGAAAACAGGAATCCTAATCCTGATGTTACAGGGAAGCCCCCAGTTCTACTTGACAGAAATGATTTCAATGAGGGAGTCCCGGGCCTACCTTTTCTATTTCACTAGAACAAATGTTCTTGGTATTAAGGGGAAATCCTTGGATACCAGATAACCCGCTCACACTCTGTGGAGCAGAGTTACTTAGAGCGCTCCGAATCCCATCTTTGATCTCTGGCGATATTTTTCTCTGTTATGTCACAGAGGTCACCTGGCTCATGTGTGACAAACTGCCTGCATAAGTCACAGTGCCAGTGGCAGAGATTTGTAACCATGCCCCTGGTCCATTGCCTTTGAATTATTTCACAGGCCCGCTGCTTTACATTTACACTCTGTCGGAAGATGAACAGGGGAAGGGAGTAAAATCAAGGGCAGGGTCTCATCCTGAAGGACAAGAGGAAACAGGTGGAGGGTTAATGGCCCTGGAGCGATTCCACAAGCCTCTCAGGCTTGATATATGGGCCTCGGGCCTAAAACGGGCATTGGCTTTCAAAGATATATTATTTCATTTGAGGAGAGACATTCTGGAGTTCCTGCATTTGTCTGCTGATAGATGATCCTCTGTCCACAATTGGTTATGGCGTGTGAGTTTTCCTTGGGCCTGCTCCCGTACATAAAAATTTTGCTGAGCTCTCCAACCTTTCACATGCCTTTAAGAATGGGACGTGTGTGAGCCCGTTGGCAGGCTGTTGGATTTTTGTTGCTGCTATTTTAGTAGTTCCTTTTGAACCATGAGGCAAGTGGGGGATGAAAGACACTTCTGTTCATTCATACCTAAGTTGATAAGAGTGGCCTTGCCCACCAAAAAAAAAAAAAAAGGGGGGGGGGGGGGGGTGAAAGGGATATTGGGAATCAGATGTGTGTCATTCTGGTGAGATGAGCTCAGTAGGGTCTTCAGAAGTGGCTTCCACGAGAGAGAGACACCACCAAACCGCTCTTGACTTTGTGTTTTGCCTCCTTCCTTAAGCTCTGCAGGGATGGCTTACTCCATTTTATTGTCGCCTTCAGAAGGTTTGAGGTGATTTGGGGTCAGGGGGGGCCAAGAGCTGGGGAAAGAAGCTCCGCAGAAGGAGATGATTGGTTTGCCCCCACATGGACCGCCGGGCAGCGCCACCAGAAATGTGTCGCACGGCTCCGACGTTACAGATGAATCGAATTGGTCACTAGATCGATGTGGAACCAGCCCCTCGAGTGAACCTCGTGTGGCCTTTAGAAAGTCGTCGCACGTCGTCCCTCGCGCCCCTGCTTCCACGTGTTCGTGGAGTGAACATCCGTTACGGTCTTCGGCATCCGAACGTGCCCTCGTGCAGGTGTTCTAGGTCAGGGCGCAGCTGGGGCTCGGGGTGTTTTTGTGAAACCTGTGACTTTATGGTTCCCGGGCATTGTTGCAGCGGCCCGGTCCGAGAGACAATGCGACGTTTTTTTGACAGGCCCCCAGGGAAGAGGAGCCCGTGCTTCCCTGTCCGAGGCCGGGGAGCTCCCTCCCGGGCCTTGGCGTGCAGGGAGCCCCCCCCCCCCCCCCCCCCCCGCCATCTGCCTGTGGACACTTGTACCCAGAATAGCCTTGTCGAGGGCAGACTCCTCACTTGGAGGAACTTTCCATTATCATCACGGACACGTCGGTGTTTATCAGCAGTTGGTCCTGGGCGTGGGGTCTGCCAAGAGAGGCCCTGGCGGGAGGGTGCGGGGAGGCCTGGGGTCTGGCCATTGGCTCGTTAAAGGCGCTCACCCTTTTCTTTTTCTCTGGAATATTGTAAAGCACAAGGTGAGCCAGCAGCGGGGACGGGCCAGGTGCGGACACCTGCAGGAAGGACGTGGACCCGCTCCTCGTGAAGGGGACGCTTCGGTGCCTCGCTCTGTAGGGAGCTCAGTGAGGACTGTTGGCAGGCAGGAGAATCTGCTTTTCCACTTGTTGCTGGGGTAAATGGGTGAAAGGCTGCCAAGGACTTCAAGCCCCCACTTGGGGGTCCCACGGATGAAATCATCCCGGCAGAAGGGCAAGTCCCAAACCACACAGGCAACGCTTTTCAATCCCAGAACGTGACGTGGTTGCTTTAGGCCTTTGTGCCTGTGACCCCCAAATACTTCGTTCTTCGTGTTTGAAAAGTTCCCAACTTCATACTTCGGTCGAATTTGCCCTTCTGCTGCGGTATTTCCCAGGCACTAGACCAGGATCCTGGGGGTTATGTCATCTTTGCCTAAAGCAAAGATCCAGTCAAAGGGTCTGACATAATGGAAGCTCATTCTGAATTAGTAAATAACGCCAGTCCCCTGCCAGTCCCCTGCCAGTCCCCTGCATCTGTCGGAGTGGCCGGCTCAGATGGACACCTCCAGAGGCTGATCCATAGGAAGCCAAATACTTGCAAACAGTCTCTTAATTGCTCATTTGCAGTTGGACAAAATGCTAAACGCAGAAAGACTTCAAAGCCAATGGAATCTGCATTGAAAACAGGATCTCAATACACATAGTCGCTTATTGTTGCAAAATTAGAATAACAAATGTTCCCAGCGGGAAGCCAACATAAACTTGCCTGAGTATTATTCAACCTGAGACTTATTCAACTTTTTTTTTTTTTAAACAGCAATAGAAGAGGCACACTTCTCTGTTTGCTATTCTATACCGTTCATTTTAATGATATATTTAAGTCTCCATCGCACTTTGTATTTTTACGTGTAATTACCCGTATTAAAAAAAACACTCATTAGTGTTCTGTTCCACTGACTTAATTATGCCCTTAATTAAATCTTGACTAACTGGGGGTCACTGCAGTGTCAGTGGGATTTGTCACTGTTCGTCAGCAGGTGTCTGGTTGCATCTATTTCGGGTTTTCCTATGGTTTGAATCTATTTAAGAGCTCGCCTTTTCCCTAAATGCCCGGGAAGGAGGGCTCTCATTGGAGGGAAGGAATAGCATATATTTGACAGGCAACTGCTCCTCAAAAGCCTGTTTGTAAGAAGACATTTTCGTTATTAGTCTAGGAAAATCTCCGGATTAGGGGAATGATGTTGGGTACAGCCGATGTACTTTTAAGAAAGTCAACATGTTTACACCTCTAAAAATTATGATCATGTTTATGTATACAATTCTAAAAGTTCTTTAAAGAACAAAAAGTGGCTGTTTTGTTATGAGAATATCATATATGATGTTTTGTACCAGGGCCCCTTGTATTAGTTAATGATGTGGTTGACATTTGTCACTGTAAAAATATAAAACAAATGACAAAAGTAGGATTCGAGCTGAAACAGAAAAAATGTCTTTCATGTGTCTAATGTACACAGAAAAATCAATTCATTATTTGGAAGGAGTTTTAAGAATATATTAAGACTGCTATACCTTCACATTTCACATTAGAATGTTTTAGACTCGTGATTTTAGCATTTACTTAGGGGAGATATAATTCCCATGTTTATGAACATAATAGGCACCTAATGTTGATCTGAGTAATTGATTAGTCCAGTAAGGCTTTTATAATTAGTTGTCAGCTTTTCAACATAAGCCCTCGAAACACCTGCTGTGAATCTACAAAACTCTTACATTTATTAATCAGTTTTTAATCTAAAAATGTATTCAACCTACCTGAAAAGCATTAATTATTATTTTTTTTTTTTCTGGAATTAGGATGCCCCTTCTAACATAAGCCCTAAGAAACTCAACTCAGACTAGATGTCTCTGAGTTTTTCAGTCAAGAAAGTTTTGGAGTGTGAAATCCTCATTTTAAAAATAATGGCACTTGTTTTCACTTAAAGGTAAAAACTCACAATTTTTCTACCACTTGAGATGTTTTTCAAAACCCAGATTTTTAATAGTAACTTTAAATGAGACAATAGGTTACAGTTATCAGAATAGCTAAACAACGTACAATGGTATTGTGACCTTATTGTCATTGTATTTTATCACTGCCTGAACAATTTATTTTTTACTGGTTTACCTACAACCATGATAGGCCAGAGTCAGAAGGAATTTAAAAAGAAATGTGCACAATAGTTCACTTGACTATATTTATGAAATTCAAATCAATTCGGTTCATCCTAAACCATTAATTCCAGCTGTCTCGTCTTTTTTTTTTTTTTTTCTTTTAGAGAGGTAGAGAGAGAGAGAGAGAGAGAGAGAGGGAGGAGGGCAGAGGGAGAATCCTAAGCAGGCTCTGTGCCCAGTGCAGAGCCCAAGTGGGGCTCCATCTCACACCCTGAGATCATGACCTGAACCCAAATCAAGAATCACTTAACTGACTGAGCCACCCGGGCGCCCCACCAGCTGTCTCTCCTTAAGTAACAAATATTCTCATTTGTTATCCAAGGAATTCTCAGTGTGATTCTCATTTGACATTTCTTTTAAGTTTTCTTATCACTGTAAATAATTTAAAATTGAAATATGTGAGTATACATGGTTTTTAAATGGATTCAAATGACAAGATGATAAGAATTTTTATGCATTCTATGGATTCCTGTATAGTCTTTTAAATGTCCCTGGGTCACATGTGTGATCACGAGTACCTACTGAAGCAATGTGACCTCTAGATTTCCTTATATCTATGCAGTTGATGTGATATGTATAGAATATAATTACCAGAGGATTGGTCAGGTATTTTTTTTAATGTGTTTATTTATTAGAGAGAGTTTGAGAGAATATCTAGCAGACTCCTTGCCGAGCACAGAGCCCAACATGGGGCTTGATCTCACCACTTGAGATCATGACTTAAGACGAAAGCGAGAGTAGGAAGCTTGACCAGCTGAACCACTCAGGGACCCCTGGTCAGGTATTTTTAAGATTCCTCTCATTCAGTAAATACTTATCAAGTGTCAGTTCTGTGCCCGTTAACCTTTTAGGACTTGAGATTGTGCACAAGTATAGACAAAACCTCTTTTCTCAAGGAGAATATTTTATTTTACATATATTGTAGTGATTATAAATGTTTTTAAAATAATTATGCCAACATATAGGAAACATTTGTAATTTAGCAAACTAGCCTTGAAAACTGCAGGTGATGGGATATTTCTGCTCCTCCTCCGTTAGAGCCTTCAGGAGACTTAACCAGTTCTACTCCACATATATCATGAGTTCAAGTCCATTCCCTGGTCATCTTCAAGGATTACTTTATTAGTGTTCCTTTCTGCAGCTCAGAGTCAAAGAAAAAAATGAACAAATGTGAGTAAGAAGAATGATTTTTTTCAAAAACTTATGTAGGTAGTAACTTATGTAGGTTAACTAATCACGGAGAAGAGGTGGAAATCGTATGAATAGACTGATTTTAAGGCTTGATAGAATCTCTAAGAATCCTTTTTCATATTACAGCTAAGTGATATAACCCATTTGTAGATTTTCAGTGAAGCTCATCTATGTGTGTAAATTTCATAGATGTACCATTTAATCTTAGGGAATTAATGAGTTAATCTTGTGCAGTTTCATTAAAAAAAATACACTAATCCTTCTGTAGTAACCTCTCAAATCCACTGATTTGATCGTGCAGTGATAGCAAATATTTTTGGCAGAACACCACAAAGTGTCATAGGGTACTCTACCCCTGAATACAAAATGTAACAGAAAACATATAGACTCACCAAAAGAGGGTCCAGTTTTCTACCCACAAAATAATGCTGTGGTTTCACACGGCTCAAATGTAGTATGTTAAGAATTGTGTCCCAGGGCCACACAGTGAGCAGTCTTAGTCTTACATGAGGTCAAAAGACGAGGAAGATGGGCTGGCGGAAGTGTCCAGGTTCTGTCCTGGGAGTAACACCCCCCTCTTGGGGGTGGCAGGAGGGCCAGAGCTGGTGGGGCCCGTCCCAGTTGGATGCTATTAGCTTCTTTAAGCTTCAGTCTCCTCATCTGTAGAACAGAGCATCACTTATTTCTTTCAGAGGTTTTATGGGAGGTAAAGGATTTAACACAAATCAAGTTTCCAGGGGTCTATGTTTAGGAAATACCAGTTTCTTCTTATCTTAATTGATGCTAGCTTGGCTACTGGCTGGCCACTGCTCTTAGGAAAGTGACTTACCTGTCATGTCCCTGTCTATAAAATAGGGAAGATGTATAATTTACACGGTATTTTTAAAATTAAGTGATAATTACAGAATACATGGTCCCAGGACCTAATAAGAGATAAAGTAGAATGGTCTCTACCCAAGGGGCCAGGGTAGCTCAGTCACTTGAGCGTCTGACTCTTGATTTTAGCTGAGGTCATGGCCTCTCGGGGTTGTGAGATCGAGCCCCACTTGGGGCTCTACACAGGGCACAGAGTCTACTTGAGACTCTCTTTCCCTCTCCCTCTGCCCCCTGCTGTCAACACACGTGCACACTCTCTGTCTCTGGCTCTCTCTTTAAAAAGAAAAAAAAAGAAATGGTCTCTATTCTCAAAGAGGAGGACATGTGTGTGAAAATACGTGTGACTATTCTGTTTTGGGGGGGAAGATGCTAGAATGCTATTCCTTAACTTGGATCTCAACATTACCAAAAAGCAAGAATTATATTTCAGATACTCTACTCTGAAGAAACACCTGGTAAAGACCAACACAATTCATTGTTCAAACCAACAAATAAATTTATTCTTGTGCATTTGATATTTGCTTTATAGTTAAATAGGATTTTATGAGACAGTTTTCTTTTTCTTTTTTTTTAAATGATGTTTTATTTTTAAGTCATCTCCATACTCAACATGGGGCTCGAGCTCACAACACAGAGATATAGAGTCTGCGCTCCAGCAGCTGAGCCATCCAGGCACCCCGTCACAGTTTTCTTAAGTCTCTATAACTCTCCCATTTCTCTTGGGCCTGACGTAAGGCCCCTTAATGCCTCATCATCAGCGGAAGATGAGGAAGGAGGGAGTAGATTGTGAGATGATCAGTGTCTCTAATGTGACTCTGTGATAAGGGCACTGAAGTGCTGGTTGGAGTCAGGATGGAGTCCTGTCCAATTCATGCACGTTTGTTCAGTGACTCTCTGTCTTCCTTCTATTGCTATGTTGCCTGAGGCTTATTTATGTCAAATAATTATGTCTATTATTAATGGGAAGGTATGAGAGTGGAGAGAGAATGAGTTCTAGAAACTTTTAGAAAAAAAAAAAAACCCTCAGACAATTACATTAACGATATGATGAGTGCCTTAATAGAGGTCCCCAAAGGAGAGTAAAATCTCAACAATGTGAGTCTCCTTTTCTCTCTATAACCCTGACCTGGGTTAAAATTTGGAACAAAGAAACAAATTCTGGGCAAACTTTAGTTTCTGAAGGAGCTGAAGGAGCTTCAGTCAGGTGATTTCTGTGAGCTCTGACTTGTGTCTGCTCTGTTTTTGCCACATCATACCCTTCCTCTTCCAATACAGATAACCCATGCACACATGAACACACACTCCCTCCTGCACCAACACAGACACACACTCCCTGCCATCAACACCTACTCCCTCTTCCATCCACACACATGCATGTGCGCACACATGTGTACACACACACTCCTATCCCTCCTACACCAACACCTACTCCCTCCTGCCGTAACACAGCCACACAACCCTCTCAAGACCCATTCCCTCCCTCCCTCCCTCCCTCTCTTTCTTTCTTTCTTTCTTTCTTTCTTTCTTTCTTTCTTTCTTTCTTTCTTTCTTCTTTCTTTCTTTCTTCTTTCTTTCTTCTCTTTTTTTCTTCTTTCTTTTTCTTTTTTTCTTCTTTTTCTATTTCAAGACCCATTCTCAAAAGAGGTCCAGATTTGTGCTGAGTTCAGTGCCCCTTCTGATGCATCTGCCTGGTTCAGACTGTTGATCTTGGGGTCCTTGGGTTCAAGCCCCATATTGGATGTGGAGCCTACTTTTAAGAAATAATGCCCTTCTTCTTATGGAGTCTGAGGGTTTCCTTCTCTTCCAATTTTCCCCCTTGAACTGCTCCTCTCGCTTTCTCAATTCTATCATTGTTTTCATGCCATGCCGGCATTTTATTCTTCCCTTTCCACTCAGTCCCATCCGTCACAGAGATGTGCAAGTCTCCCCTCCAACAAGGGTTAAAACCAATGACCTCTATAAGCAGGTCTCCTCATCTTCACCATCCTGCTTTTTCCAACATGGTTCCTATGCCTGCTGCTCTACCTCCTCTTCATGGTGTCTCCAGGGCCAATCTTGTGTGGGGGATGGGGGATGGGGTGTGGGGAATGGGGGGCTCTTAAATGGGGCCAGCAGGAGGCTGTACTCCCACTTTCCATGGGAAACAGCTCTTTGGATTCTCAAACACTATGAGTAACCTCATCCACACCTTCTTTCTCAATCCTGCATCCTTGACATTCCTTCTGAAATAGACTTTTGGTCAGTAATACCGTGTTTCTGATTTTTCCATGCAAGGCTCCCTCATTGGCTCCTCTCCCTCTGGCCAACTTTTTTATTTATTTATTTATTTATTTATTTATTTATTTATTTATTTATTTATTTATCTACCCAACTTTTAAATGATATTTTTCTCTAATTTAGCTGCTGTTGGTTCCCTTCACTGCTCATGCTATACATTATTTGAGATTTCACCATTATGCCCTACCTTCTCCCCAGACTCCACAGTAGCATTCTGAATTGCATGGATGTCCATCACCAGCATTACCAACATCACCTCCAAGAGGCTTCTTTTCCTATCCTGTATTCTCCTAGAACACACTCCTTCCAGCTGTTACCCTAGGCTTTCTGATTTAATCAAGGCACTCTCAGCATTTCACTGCATCTACAGAAAAAGTTAAAACTCTTCAGACAGTATCCTGTCACCATCACCTTTTCATCTCCCACTCCTTGACTACAGATACATCAAACTAACTCATCTTTGCCCTCACTTCTTTGGCTCACCTTCTTCTCTTTGCTTAGGTACCCTTCAGAACATTTATCGTACATGGCTGAGCTCAAATACCAATTCCAAGAAACTTCCTCAGTTGCTTGAGCCAGAATTAATCACTCTCTTTCCTATATTACTATAGTATTTTGTTCATTATTCTAGTTTAGTGCATATATATATGTATATTTATTTATGTATTATATGTAGAGAGAGAGATATCCATTCCACCACCACCAAACTCAAAGCCAGTGATTTGGGAAGTCAAAATGTAGTCATGGGATAACTTGAAATTAGGACTCTCTGACAAAATCTGGGGCCTATGCTGATCTTAATACCCTCTTTCCTCCATGTTACTTGTTTATGTGTCTATCTGTCCAGTTTGCCACCATCCCTTACTTAACACTATTTTCTTCCCTAAACCCTAGCACAGAGTTCTGAACTCAGTAGTTATTCCATAAAATCGCTAACTTGTCAGAAATTCAATATGATATAATTGATATTGATTTTAAAGCACTGGTTCTAAAACTTTGATCTCAGGACTCTTTGCACTCTTGAAGACCTATAGTTTTTGTGCATGTTAACTATCAACATTAATGCAGCAGGAGTTAAAAAGGAGAAGTGGGTAGAACACGAGAGTTCACAAGCACGCAATTCATTTGCCACCAAAGTGATGATGTTATTACATCCTGTAGCCTCTGTACAGTTTTGAGAGGTAGAGGGTCAAAAGGGTAAAATGGCAGCTTAGTGTAACTGGGAAAATAGTTTTAACCTCTTGGATCCTCTGACCACACTTGTAAAACCACTGATTTAAATATTGATGCCTTCATGGGTACTTACTCCTTCATAGGGATTAAAGCTTGAATGTCAACCGAATGCAGTTCCCAAATTGGAATTTTCAAACCAGCAAGTAAATGGAGTGTCAAGAGAGATGCACAAGATAGAAACCCTTGTCCGACTCTCAGTGGTTGTGAAGTTGCTTCCTTGGGCAGGGGTGGGGAATCAGCAGGGCTGGGGGCAGCACAGGTGTGTGTGTGTGTGTGTATGTATATATGTGGGTCACTGACAAACAGGCACACATTTTCCCCATGTGTGACTGTTGGCCACTTTAAGTCACCACAAAAGGGCAGCTGGTTATCATTGTGCTCATCTTTTGAGGTCAGGATCCCTCCGGGCCTCCAGCAGCTACAGTTTCTGTCTGGTCACTCCCCAGCGGTAAGAAAAAATGAGCAGGGACACCACATCCAAGCAAAAGTCTAGAGCTGTTGCTTTGATTTTCCTTTAGTGTTGAATTCTTTTTTGTTCTATCACACTCCATCTGACTTTTTATGGAAGAACAGTGATGTACTCTAATCATAGCTATTATTTATTGAATTCAAGCCTGTTTTAGGTTCTGTGTGTGTATTAGCTCGGTTAACTCTTACAACAAGGTGCAAAAACAGGAAGTGTCGATATTAACCAGAATTTTCTTTTAAAGATTTATTTATTTATATTAGAGAGAGAGAAACAGCATGAGAGGTGAGGGGAGGAGCAGAGGGAGAGAGAGAATCTCAAACACACTCCCTGCTGAGTCCACCCTGAGATCATGACCTGAGCTAAAATCAAGAATTAGGCGCTTAACTGTGACTGAGCCATTCAGGTGCCCCAATGTTAATTAGAATTTGATTGAAGCTGGAATAAGACTCAAGGACTTAAATCATTTGCCCAAAGTTACATTTAATCTCTTGGCCTCTGATGGGCCTGGGTTTGCATCAAATCTGTCTGATTCCAAAGCTCTTACTCTCTGCCATTAGAATGATTATTCTCATACCAAATTCCTGTGCCTAAAATATTGATGTGTGAGTGACACAATGTCTCTGCACACGCACATACACATGTGCTGGGCAGGGGGGATAGATATTTGTTGGAATTTTCTAGAGCTTTTTATTGAAAGGGTGGCCTATTCAATCAGCGTTGGCCTCACTGCTCAGCTTGTTAGGTGTGTAGAATCCTGGTCCCAGACCTGCTGAATCAGAACCTTCAGTTTAACAAGATTCCCAGGTGAATTGTAGGCGTCTCCAAGTTCGTGAAGCATAGATCTTGAGCACAGTTGTATCTCCCTGAACTCTTTAAGAGGGGGTGAAATGAAGCCATTAGTAGGACATCCTGCTTGGAAAGATATACAGCACCGTTAGCGAAAAGAAAAAAAAAAAAAGAAAGAAAAGAAGAAAGGAAACATGCTTTTTAAAGGAATATGCTTTGTTTTAAAAGCATGCATTTATGCTGTCTTGCTCCATAATTTCAAACATAATATACTAATTCTGCAAGACCTCCTACTCCGTACAGAAGTGCACTATAATTTTTGATAGTCCTCTTTGAGGTCTGCCTACAGTGTGCTTTATTAAAAGCAAGCCAAGACTGAAGGTCTCCATTCAAGAATGTGGTTTGTGGTGGAGTCTAATTTGTACCACTGGGCAAAGGTCATACGGAGGAGCTCGTTAATGCACTCACTCCGGGAGAAGATCAATCTCCATACTTCACCATATTGATCTGAGAGCTCATTGGCGCTTCCCTCCTTGAACTGATTAGCTCGTGTGTGAATGGAGATGGATAGCTCTCTGGGCCAGACGATTCCAGCAGGGCCACACCCATGGCAAGAGGTGGAGGTTTGAACATCCTCGTTCAGGGAGTCCTGTGGTTCCTCATGTTAGGATCTTCTGCTTGCTTATCAGTTCCTCTGCGAAAAGGGTTTTAAAAGAAATGGATTGCTTTTCTACTATGAAGAGTGGTGTTTTCCTTCTGTAGTTCTTATAAACCATGTGTGATCAACGTAGGGATTCCGTGTATGCGGTTGTAGGCAGATGCCTTGCTTTAAAGTGTAACTGTGATGTTACCAAGTTCATTTCTGAATTAAAAGACACCTGCTCAGTGTCATCTTTAGGACCTGGGAGTCACCCTGTGTTCCTTCTTGTCAAACTTGGCTGCCATTCCTTTATATATATATGGGTGCTCCTTTCATTGCAGAAGCACTGAGGAAGTAGGGGCTTGGTGAATCCAGCTCATAAAATGTCTATGTGACCTTTGTGTACTTCCTCCATCAAGTAATGGGCCGTGCGAATTCTAGAAGTGAGGTAGAAGTAAGCCAACAAGCAATATTCGCTTTTTTTTTTTAAACGAGTAGATTCCAGATCAAGGCTGGACAGAAGCACAGTCAGAGTCCTCCAACTTCTAGACATGGTTTCCAAGAGAAACTGTGGGTATTGGGAAAACCGCAGCCCCCACGGCTCCCGACCTCATTATTTTCATTGCACTTGGTTGTAAGCTCCTTGAAAAGTGTTTCCTTTTCATCCCTGAATCCCTTCCAGCCCCAGCACAGTGCTTATGCACAGCAATGAGAGTTGGCTTTGCGCTCTGTAGACTTCCCCTAGACTTCATTTTCCTTATTTGCAAACCACATTTTGCCTTGAAAGAGCGAAGCTTGAGTCTGAGGGAAGAAGACTTAGCCAAACTTTTGCAAAATGGAATTATGCTTCATTCTTGGGGTGGGCCTTTCTAAAATTTACATCTATGAAGTACCACTTTGAGTGTTAAAATATAATAATTTTTTTCTTATGAAAAATAGCCTCTTTAGAGCTTTGTAAAGATGACACATCTTAGGATATACCTCTCTGCCCCCTTCCTTTCTGAAGCCAGGTGGTCACAATAAGGAAGAGGGTACAGTTTTACCCCCTAGGCAGGCTCTGCGTGATCTCCTTTTGAGCAATTGAAATAGCAGTGAGACGTCCAGACTACTATGCCATGTGTAGGCTGCTAGTGAGAAATGAGCAGGCATTGCAGACCAAGTTGAATGGGGCCTCAGGGAACTGGGATAGGACAGTGCTGCACAAATCCAGCTAACCTTGAGCACCCGGCTAGACCCTGCATTGGTGGAAAATTTTAGGAATGCACAATGAATGAGTTATGATTATTATTTGGTATCTTCCAGCTTCCAAATTGCACTCAAGAAAGTTTTTAGAAATATTTTTTTGGCAGGCAAAAGTCCTAAATGGTCATAAAGAAATAATAGGAAAACAGTGCATGTTGGACCTGGAAACCCTTTGCTTTCTCACTTGTGTATAATGGCCAACATCATTAAGGGACGGACACGTGATGGACTAATTGAAAAAACTTATGCTCATGTTGCTGCATTTTTATTATTCCAATTATCGGGGCTCCACCCACACCATAATACAGCTTTCTTGATACTAAACACAATACGGCACTAATTGTATGACCAGCTGTGTGAAAACAGAACTGCTGTATGATTGATGTGTTGCAGTAACCCATCTCTAGGCCTGTATCTTTCTATACAATCTGGAAACTGTTGGCCTGTTCATTAAAAAATTAATCGACTTCATGAGTTGGCTGAGTTACTTTGTTTGATCTGAATCAGCCAGCCTACTATACTACAGCAAAATAGTCAACGAGCTGACTCCGTAGACACAGCATGTCCTTGAACCGTCAAGAATGTGGTCTGTACGAGCAGATGCAGTTCTTTATCCAAAGAATATTCTCTCAAAAAACAGTGTTGTGTGTGGAAAATGTAAATCCTTTCTTTCTAGAACTGTAAATAAATATTCTGTCCACTTGCTTTGTGACCCAAACTTAATACTCAATTTAAGTAATTCATTCTGCTTGTGTTTTAGTTTGACTTACAGTCTGTGAAACCTAGAGGCAATGGAGATGGAATAGGGTTCCCTCATTCTCCCTTTTTTGAGGATGCTTACTTCCCCACCCTCTCTTACCTCCATTAGAGAAGCAGTTCTTCAATCCAAAAGGGTTTTCTCCCATTTTAACAACGAGCGTAATGAAGAATGTGGAATTCAATAGTTGGATTTCACATCTCAGTCACCTTTGCAGCAACTTCTAATCTGTGTGTCAGGATAACTGTGCTAGGCATCAAGTCTCTGAGATCTCAGTTTGCTGTCTTTCATCATTATATTCAGATAGAAACCCCAGAGTTGTAGAGTTTACTAAGAGTGATCAAAGGAAACACTACGTCAAGGGAAGACAGAAAGAGGTTGGCTTGGGACTGACCTACAGAGTCCTGGCCTCATGGGAACATTTCCTTGCAGCTTGTGTAGGATGTTTATCCCTTGTATTTATTTATTTATTTATTTATTTATTTATTTATTTATTTATTTAAGATTTATCCATTTATTTGAGAGAGAGAGAGAGAGAGAGAGAGAATGCCCACGTGCTCTCCAGAGAGTGTAGCAGAGGGAGAGAATCCCCAAGCCAACTTCCTACTGAGCATGGAGCCCAATGGAGGGCTCGGTCCCACGACCAATGAAACCAGGATCTGAGCTGAAACCGAGTCGGGTACTCAACTGATCATGCCACCCAGGTGCCCCAAATGTTTACCCCTTTTAAATGGCCAGATCTGGGGAACTAAACAATTGATCAAAATTAGCACTGTATGATGTTGGTGAATAGTGTTTCCATGGCAGTAATGTTCTTCGTTTCTAGGTTTCGGCCCTTTAGTGAGACTCAGGAGTCCTATACTCCACCCTGCCAAGCTGCAGGCAGTTGTAGTAGGACACAGGCAACCAGGAGTTTTGCGATGGCCTTTCGGTCTTCAGGGCCTGGGGCTAGGGCAGAAAATGGTCACCAAGCCTTTTTGCTGATGGCACATGGAGGCACCAAGAAGCTCGGTGCACCACTACAGGGCCAAAGGTTCTGAGGGAGGTTGTCCCAAATGTCGCTCCAGCAAGCACAACTGGGAGAAGGTGGTTTCCATGGACTGCTGGCAGATTGCCACCCATTCTGTTGTGACCAAATGGACACATCCTGATAAAGTTATATGTGGGCTACTAGGAAAAAGGCCTTGGGATCAAATCAAATTAATATTTGCTTAAACAGCTTGAGAGAAAAATCTAGTCTATCGTATCATAATTTGTAGATTTTCCAAAATATGAAGGGCGTGTAATCTTATTTCACTGGTTCCCTTCTCTATCTTGATTCTAGTTTACCCAGAAGAACCTCATTCTTACCTAATTCGGGGCATAAAACAGACCCCCGTGGAATTAAGTAAATGCCTGATCTTAACTCATCTTCCATCAAAGTCACCTTCACAGTCGTTCCCCCAAAATAGGAAAGATCATCTATCTAGATTTTATGTCCAGACAATTCCAAGGTTATATCATTCGTTATTTATGTTTTTGTATTGCCAAAAGCCTTTATTTTTGAAGTCATAATCTTATTTAAGTTTGAAATAAGATTTTTAAAAAAATATTTTATTTATTTATTCATGAGAGACACAGAGAGGCAGAGACAGAGGCAGAGGGAGAAGCAGGCTCCCTGTGGGGAGCCCGACGCGGGACTTGATCCTGGGACCCCAGGATCATGACCTGAGCCAAAGGCAGGTGCTCAACCGCTGAGCCACCCAGGTGCCCCAAGTTTGAAATAAATCAAATCACCATTAATTTACTTCCTTGCAAGAAAGAAATTGAGACAGTGTTATTTAAAGAAATAAACTTCCAGAGAAAAAAAATATGATTGTCCTTCCTATGTGAAGAAAGCATAGTCATAGGGCACTGGGCTAGGATTCAGAATACCTGGATTCCTATTCTGTTTCTGGCACCTGAGTAACCTTGTCTACATCACAGCCCACCTGGCCTGAGCTTCCTCTTCTGTAAAACAAAAGTAGTTGAACTACAAATGGCTGCTAGGTCCTTTCAGCCTTGATCAAGCAAATATTACCTAAGCACCTACTGTCCTCCTAGGACCATGTAGGATTCAGACAGTATCAGTATGGGGGTGCCCTCACCTCAGTGCCAGGGGATGCCACTCCTAGGGTCCCAGACAGGACATCAGGTAGGAACTGTTAGTGTTGCTGGTGCACTGAGTTTGGAATGCTGAAATGAGTATTTATTTCCCTATATACACTATCGAGAGATTTTTCACGAAGCAGAAATTACGTGGTTTACCTAGCAATAACCCTCCCACTCTGGGGGCTGACCCTTGACTCCTGGAGCTCTTTCCTCAATTGCTGCCGCACATCCTGTGAATCCATTTCTGAGTACCTCGGAAGGCGTGGATTGACCTTACGCTGGGCTCTGTGACCTAAAGGGAGCATGTAAATTGTGTGGAGAGAGTATGCTGTCCTCATGTCGCTGGGGGGCTGGGTGGAGGAACTCTCCCAGGAGCCTTTGTGCCCAGTGAGTTCCCATCACTGGATGGTCCTTAGGGACCTCCTTTTTGCCTCTGCCCTAATTTCAGTTGTATTTTTGGTGAGTGATATTCAGGCCACTTGGGTTCTTTCCTCCTTTCTTTGGCCAACTGCCTGATTGAAACAGCGAGCCACAAAGGACCCAAGGACATTTTAGCCTCTGACAACTCTTTTTCTGGCTTTGAAATGCAGTCTACAAAGGAAGAAGTTACGTTTAAGACCTTAAGGGAGTCACAGAACATGGTCACTAGAATATCCTCTGCTTTTCCGTTTCTTCCCCACACGTATTCATGCCAAGGATTTCAACACGTGCCCGTTTCACAAGGTGTGGGGCAGCCACAACGTTCCTCAACTTAGGCCTTCATCGCCCATGTCCAGGTAATGGGCCCGCTGCATGCCTGGGTTCTGTGGCTGGTGGCATTGTTGCCTTTAAGGCAGCGTCTGGACAATGAAGGATCCGAATATTCCGAAAATGATAATCCTGTTCACGGATGCTTTCTGAACATTCCAACCAAGCTAAAAGAAAATATATTCATCCTTCAAGGCTTTTGTCTTCATTGCTTGAATAATACCCGCCTGTGAGGACAGGACATGTGAGGAACATTGCCTTAATTATACAGAGGAGATTTCTGAGCTAGAGAACAGCAACCAGGTTGTGATCATAAATGAAACAACACCCAGCTAGAGAAAGCACTGGAAAATATTTCACATTAATGTGCCTTAAAATAGTTTTCTTGTTCATCAACCTTTTCCATCACCTGAAATTTGTTCTTTTGCACTTCATTTTGCATCTCCTGTAGTTGGCCTCCTTTTATGTATTTAGAGCTGGGTCCAACCAGCGTCTTTAAGGTGTCTGCCTGCCGTGTGCCAGTCCCTGAGCGGGGCACATTCACAGCTCTATCTTTTAGCGAAAACGATGGCTGGGAGAGCAACCGAGGTTTAAGGAGCTTGAAATCTTTGCCAAAAGTCTCATGGCGAGAATGCCAAGAGAAGAACCTACATTTCCGCGCTGCAAAGCCCACACACTTCCTTCACGGGGTCTGATGGTCCTGAACTGTGCTATTAAGGAAGGGGCCTAAAATAGAGACATTCTCTCCGTTTCTGGATTGTCTCAGGTTCTCTTTGGAAAACAGACCATTAGAAATTTGTGCTCTGGGGATCCCTGGGTGGCGCAGCGGTTTGGCGCCTGGGCCAGGGCGCGATCCTGGAGACCCGGGATCGAATCCCACATCGGGCTCCCGGTGCATGGAGCCTGCTTCTCCCTCTGCCTGTGTCTCTGCCTCTCTCTCTCTCTCTCTCTCTCTCTCTCTCTGTGACTATCATAAATAAATAAAAAATTAAAAAAAAAAAAAGAAATTTGTGCTCTCTTGTGGCCTCTTAACGTCGCCATTGGCTTTAAAAGGAACTCTCTCTGAAAGGCTAAATATTGTGCGTGCTTGAGGATGTTGTCGGAGCCTCGCTGACTGCAGCACCTAGAATTCCTCCTCGGAATACCCACAGAGAAACTTCTCTCGGGGTCCAGTACGAAGATAGGCTGCTTTGCAAGGAACTGATTTTTATCGCGTGCATTCTACAAATCATGTTAGTAATGGTGCCTTGCCTGCAAGGAACCAAATTGTGGCCCATTTCCAGTAACTGAAACAAGCTTTATGAAGCTGATTTTAGGGACTGAGCCTAGTCTTGGCTTCAGCTTGTTATCTTACCTTTATTTTCCTCTTATCTCCATTTTCTTATTTATTCCATTCACCTTTTATTATGTGTACATAAAAACTGCTTCAGATATTTTAAGGACATGTGACATTTTATGCATACGTCTGTAAGATAACTCAGTTATAATAAATCAATATAGTAAGTTGAGTTATATATATAACTCAAGTCGGTTGAACATCTGACCCCTGGTTTCAGCTCAGATCATGATATTGGGGTTTTGGACTCGAGCCCCAAGTGGGGCTCCGGGTTCAGGGGGGAGTGTGCTTGGGATTCTCTTTCTCCCTCCCCGTCTTTCCCTCCCCCTGCTCATACTAAATAAATAAATTAAATAAATAAATAAATAAATAGAATCTTTAAAAAAAACGAGAGATGAAAGCTGGGAAAATTTTATCCTTTGGTTTGACAAATTCTGAGACTATAGCTACTGTTCCACGTGAAAGAAATTGGCTGGATTCCATTATGTTGTCAGTGCGATATGTAATTCAAGTGATATTTAACATGTACATACACTGTGCAATATTATCTCCAAACCTCAAAGATGTCTCCTACGTATGTAATCAGCTCACATTTATATAAATGAAAAAAACTCATATAGATTATCTGGCATTAGCACATCTTCGTACAAAATAATACTGCATGTGGGGTGCCTGGGTGGCCAGTCGGGTAAGCGTGTCCCTTTGGCTCAGGTCCTGCTCTCAGGGTCCTGGGATCCAGTGCCACTCAGTGGGGAGTCTGCTGGTCCCTCTCCCTCCGCCCTTCCTCCCACACATGCTCTTTTTCAATCTCTCCCTCTCTCACTCAAAATAAAATAAAATAAAATAAAATAAAATAAAATAAAATAAAGTAAAAATACCGCATGTGACATCCCTGAGAAATAAGGTACGCCAGGCCTATGAATGTTCTGGATAAATGAAACTTACCTTTGGATGCGTTAGACTGTGAAAGAAATATAATTGGCGATGGAAGACCTCTAACACAAACCACACCATCCCCTGACTGCCTAAACAGCAGATTTGTTGAGCCTGTTTGTAATGACCCATCGTGGTTGAGAGGGCCTGCTGTTGGACCCTGGGTCACAGAGTGGGTCCCTTTGGGGTTCTTTGGTTTGGGGCCTCTGACTGCCTTGCGGAGTGACTCCGGATTAAGTGGTCAAGAAGTAGAGGCCGGTCTGTTTTATTTTCCGTCTTCTCCCTGTGCTGACAGCTCTTACTCATTTCCCAACCGCACACTCTTTCACTTGACCCCTAATTATGTGGAGGTGGGGCGCGTCTGAGGCGGCCCCACTCCCCAGGAGATTAGGGATGTCAGCTGTACGACAGCCATCTACCTCTCGTCACTCCCTCGGTTTCTGGACACCCCAGGCCTCCTAGGCTGAAGGATCGGCGGGCACGTTGGTCGGTGACTGCTCCCCGCGTGCTCCGGTTAGGGAGGTCAGGTTTGGAGGCCATCTCAGAAGGGAGAAATCTGAGGAATTTGGAAGAGGTTCACGTCCAGGGATTTGTGTCTATGTGCTTCTCCCTTTCTGAAAGCAGCATCTGTGGTGACCGTGTATATGGTGAATTAGAGCAAAAGGGAGGAGCAAGGAGACTTGCTGAGATCCTGGACTCTGTGGGCCGTTGGGCAGGCCCAAGATGCAAGGTGACCCGAGCGTGGACGGGAAGCATGGGGCGGACGTCATACAGTGAAACCCCTCTGCCTCCTGCTTCCGTCACCTGCAAAGTTAGGTCACAGGAGAGCAGAATCCTTGGCCTCTCCCCTGGAGAAACACAGAGAGGGGCCGAGAGCCCTGGCTAAGCGCTGGCGGGCGCATCTCTGTGTCCTGGAGCGTCCGCGGCCCAGTTAGGAAGTGCACCGAGCGCTTGGTTCTCTCCAAGCAGAGGCAGCTCCTGGTCATAAATCTGTGGGGTATTGCAACAATTGACAGGGGAGTTTTACTGGCTGTTATTTCTCTTGTACAGTATTGTTTTTAGTGCTTGTTTAATCATTGCTAATGTGAAATCATTTCTTCTTGGACTTTGTAGCAGTTTATTACACAGGCTGCAGATAACCAGCAGTGTTCTTTATAAAAACAGTAAAGGATTAAAGTAGTTGTGTGTCAGCCTTGCCCAGAGCAGGTTCTCATTAAGATTTGGAAAGTTGATTTTGATTTGTCTTGGTTTTGGTTTTTCTCTCCGTGCTTCTGAATACGCTTTGATAAATGCCACCAATTGTCATAAAAGGAGGCTGAAAAAAAATGGAGGTCCATTTAGAGGGATTTATTTTTCTTTTTGCCAGAAAGAGAAAAAAAAAAAAAAAACAAAGCAAAACACGAAATAATAGCTGGACTTTATTTGTAATGATTGTGAAGAATCTTCACATCACTTAAGAATACTTTGTTCCGAGAGTTGTTCTATCAGGAGGTCCTGAGTTCAGTGATTCTACAAGGTTGAGTCCTGAATTTAAGTGCCCTTCTCAGGGCACCTGGGGGGCTCAGCGGTTGGGCGTCTGCCTTTGGCTCAGGTTGTGATCCCAGGGTCCTGGGATCAAGTCCCACAATGGGCTTCCTGCAGATTCCCTCTGGCTGTGTCTTCTGCTTCTCTCTCTCTCTCGTGAATAAATAAATAAAATGAATGAATGAATAAATAAATAAATAAAATGAATAAATAAAAATGTTTTAAGAAAAAGAAAAAATAAGTGCCCTCTTCTGAGAAGCTTCCCTGACCCCCTAGGAGGTGAAGCAGGGTAAAGTGTTCCCCAGCTTCTTCTGCACATGCAATTAGACAGACTTATCTTGACTTATACTTCCGCCTCCTGTCCTGGGCTGTGGGTTTCTTGAAGGCAGGGATTGTGTCCTAGTTGAACTCTGTGTCCCCTCAGTTTTTTCCACAAAGAACCCCAGACTTCATGATCAGAAGTAAGGAATGGGTTCCCTTCCACTTTTTTTTTTTTAAGATTTTATTTATTTATTTATGAGAGACACACACACACAGAGAGAGAGATAGAGACCCAGGCAGAGGGAGAAGCAGGCTGCATGCAGGGAGCCCGATGTGGGACTCGATCCCGGGTCTCCAGGATCACACCCCAAGCTGCAGGCGGTGCCCAACCACTGTGCCACTGGGGCTGCCCTCCCTTCCACTTTTAAATCACCCATTTGTGTCGGTAGAACATGTCCCTAAGTATGTCTGTCTTCAAGTTTGACCACAGTGGTTCGTGATGTCAACTGTTCACATCCCCCCACCCCTCTCCGCAGGAAGGAGATTGAAGTCACGGGTTCAGTTGGCCAGACTCTTAAAAGCTAAAGGGGAGGGGGCAACAGAAAGGGTTTTGATAAGTTAAATGCCCGCTTGAGAGAGTTCTACACATTTTTCTTCTTCTAATTGTTTGCTCACACTCGCTGTTCTGATGAGAAAGCACGCGCTCCTAATGATTAACACACTCTGGGTGGTGGGAAGTGTGCTGCCTCAACAGTCTGGGGCCTGTATACCTTTACACGCTCGTCGCAACGTCGAGATAAATAGTTTCTGTGATGAGTAACTAGGTTTCTGAGATAAGTCCTTCCTCCTATTATAGCTGATAACGCAGGACTGTCCGAGGCCGTGTGGCTGCCCGATGGGAACGCGCCTCCGTGGGCCGCCCCAGGTGCTTTACCTGCAGCGCTAATACCTGGGGAGCGGGATCCCTGGGTGGCGCAGCGGTTTGGCGCCTGCCTTTGTCCCAGGGCACGATCCTGGAGACCTGGGATCGAATCCCACGTCGGGCTCCCGGTGCATGGAGCCTGCTTCTCCCTCTGCCTGTGTCTCTGCCTCTCTCTCTCTGTGTGACTACCATAAATAAATAAAAATTTAAAAAAAAAAACAAACCTGGGGAGCCCACTCCGAAGTGGTGGTTACTGCCCCTGCCACCGCCCAGCCTCTCATGGCAACATTAACTCTGTTTTCCAAAGGGAAAAAAAAATACCTTGGAAGTTGCAGCTCCTCTTCTCCCGAGGTGGGCCGGCCTCACCTGTCCTCTGGCGCCGGGCCGGGCTGCTGCACGCTCGCCGGTTGCAGGACGACAGGACGCAGGGCATGACCGAGTGTGGGGACTGATGAAGTGGCCCGTGGGAGGGGAGCCCCTCAGCGACGGTCAGAGCCAGGCATCCGGTGCCCGGGAGGAGGGGTAGCACGCCCGGCAGTCGGGGCCGCCCCAGCCGTCGGGCCCCTCGGGAAGGGGGACTGCGGAGCCCCGAGTCTGCACGGGCCGCAGAGTGCAGCGGGCCTGACCCCTCGGAGGCCGGGCGCCGGTGCTCAGGGGGCGCGGGCAGACGCGACGGCAGCAAGCAGGACTAAAAAAGCATATTTAAAAAAAAATTTTTTTTTGCCGGGTGCTGTGGGAGGGCCTGTGGGAGCTCTGACTGTACAGTCCCCCCACCCCATCCCCGCAGAGCGCGGAGGAGGCACAGGGATTACGGTACTTGGAGAAAACCGGGAGGTCACAGCAGGGGTCCTCCGTCAGGCACCACGGAAGCCCCGATCCTCCATCAGAGGCCTCGGAAGGCGGGGTTCTCCCTCAGACACCACAGAAGGCTCGGTCCTCAGTCAGTCACCACGGAAGGCGGGTCCTCCGTCAGAGACCTCGGAAGGCGCAGTCCTCCATCAGGCTCCATGGAAGGCGTGGTCCTCAGTCAGGCACCACGGAAGGCGCCGTCCTCCGTCAGACACCTCAGAAGGCACGGTCCTCCATCAGAGACCTCAGAAGGCGCGGTCCTCAGTCAGACGCCACGGAAGGCGCCGTCCTCCGTCAGACACCTCAGAAGGCACGGTCCTGGGTCAGGCACCACGGAAGCCCTGATCCTCCACCAGGCACCACGGAAGGCGCAGTCCTCAGTCAGACACCACCGAAGCCCCAATCCTCCATCAGAGGCCTTGGAAGGCGGGGTTCTCCCTCAGACACCACAGAAGGCTCAGTCCTCAGTCAGACACCACGGAAGGCGCCGTCCTCCGTCAGGAGCCATGGAAGGTGCGGTCCTCGGTCAGATACCACGGAAGGTGCGGTCCTCGGTCAGACACCACGGAAGGTGCAGTCCTCGGTCAGACACCACGGAAGGCGCCGTCCTCCGTCAGACACCACGGAAGGCGCAGTCCTCAGTCAGGCGCCACGGAAGCCCCGATCCTCCATCAGACACCACAGAAGGCGCCGTCCTCCGTCAGCCGCTACAGAAGGCACCGTCCTCCGTCAGCTGCCACGGAAGCCCCGATCCTCCGTCAGACACCTCGGAAGGCGTGGTCCTCCATCAGCCACCACGGAAACCACGAGGCGGACAACGGTACAAAATAAGAAGCCACAAGCCACCCGCTCAATATGGGAAGTGGACACGTTCACCCATTCTTGCAATTCCCGAAGCAGCAGAGGAGCCAGGGAATATGCAGATTTTAAAAGCCTTTCTATATTCTTACTGCCTCTGGATGTAGGCAGCAGTGGACACAAGGGGGGGATGAAAAAATATCCCGCCCCTTAGTAAGAAACGTGGAGAGGATGCGTGAAAACAGGAACTGCATTTCCTCCTTGGCAGTTGGCCAGCACCCGTCTCTCTCTCTCTCTCTCTTTCTCTCTCTCTCTGTCTCTGTTTCTCTCTCTCTCTCTCTCTCTCTCTCTCTCACACACACACACACACACACTGAGTTAGGCATAAAAATCTGAAAATGATACACCCCATTCTCTTTCTGACCACGAGACAAAATATAACCTTTGTTTGGAAGAAGTATCTTCAACATCCCCAAAGAGAAGAAGGCCGGGAGAAGTCAAATTCTGTTTTAGGATTGGAACATGGCTTGGTGCTGGAAAACTGGGATATTTCTGTCACATTCTAAATGAAAATAAAGGTGCATCATATGCAAATGAAGAGGAAGAAATCGCTTAATGAAATAGCTCCCAAAATTATGCTTCTTTTAATTCTCACTCCCCTTTCCTCCTGTTCTGTGTGGCCAGCAGATAATCCCCCGGCTCTTTCATCTTTCCAAAAGATGGGAGCAGTAAATGCACTTTGAGGAGTCTGTATCCCCCCCACCCATTTTGAAATTGTTTCCAACATTCACGTGTATAATAATTGTTTCTGGGATCAGTCTCGGTGGGGGGAGGATTTTAGGTTTTCCTCAAAAGAGTGATAATTAAATGACCAAAACTTCCTCTCTCTCTCTTTCTCTCTCTCATACACACAAACCCAAAAAATGTACAGTGGACCCAAACTGCCATAACAGAGTGATCAGTTTAAAGCAAGATGCTGATCCTGTGTTTGCTGGAATAAAATATGATAAAACCCAGTAGAGCAAAGTATACTTTGTTTAGCAGTCACCCCAAGCATCTGCAGAGACAGTTCCTGGAATCTTCCCTGGGTGCTACAACATGTATGTTTTGGGGACATTTGCCCCAGCACCTTGTGACAACAGTTTATGGGGCACATTTAGGTGGATTCACATCAACTGCTGCCCAAAGCCTGACTTGTCACACCGCACAACACTGGAGATGTTCCCGTAGAGAAGAACATGACCTCCTACTGTCACTAAACCACTAAGGAGTGTTGGGGTGAGCATTGTCCCCTGGGAGAGTAATTTTCACAATGTAGAGCCTGCATTTGTCTTGTTCTCAAATAATCAGTTCTGGCACTCATGCTGGCACTCATGCTCACCAAATAATCAGTTCTGAAAAATTATCTATTTACTTAATGAGTGAAATACTTTTTTTTTTCTAATTTATTCAGTTATTTTAGAGAAACAGAGGGAGAGAGTAGGGGGAGGGACAGAGGGAGAGAATCTTTAAGCTGACATCCACCGAGCGCAGAGTCTGACACGGGGCTCGATCCCACGACCCAGGAGATTATGACCTGAGCCAAAACCAAGAGTCAGCCGCACAACTGAGCCAGCCAGGCACCCATGATTGAAATTCTTTTGGTCAGAAGAAACTAACTGGTTCAAATTATTTCTTTCTTTCTTTCTTTTTTCTTCAAGATTTATTTATTATTTATTTATTTATTTATTTATTTATTTATTTATGAGAGAGAGAGAGAGAGAGAGGCAAGAGACACAGGAGGAGGGAGAAGCAGGCTCCATGCCGGGAGCCCAATGTGGGACTCGATCCCGGGCTCTGGATCCTCGATCCCAGGATCACGCCCTGGGCCAAAGGCAGGCACCAAACTGCTGAGCCACCCAGGGATCCCCTCACATTATTTCTAATGGAGGTGTTGGGGGATGTGTTTTCCTGATCCCAGAGCCTGATTGTAGTTTTGTGTAGTTTTAATACTCTTGCTTTTCTCCTTCTCCGCAGAAGCAATGTGGTATCACGAGGCAGGGGCCCTCTGTTTATTGTTTTTTCATTTGTGTGCTATTTTTTACTTTACAGAGGGGATTTCCCATCCACTCTCTTTATTTCATCCTCACAAAACCTATCTCATGTATTTTTAGGTGAGAAAATAAGTCTTAGAGAATTAAGTGCTTTGACCAAGCTCTCACAGCTGGAAAGTGTCGAAAACTGTGTCTTGAATCCTTCTTTGTACTATGAGTTCAATGCTCTCTTGACCACGATCACTATGTCCTGGACTCATGGAAATAAAGTTAGTCACAGGCTCCTATCACTGCTAATCAATGCTCAGCGGTTTAGTGCCGCCTTCCGTCCAGGGCCTGATCCTGGAGACCCAGGATCGAGTCCCGCATCGGGCTCCCTGCATGGAGCCTGCTTCTCCCTCTGCCTGTGTCTCTGCCTCTCTCTCTCTCTCTCTGTCTCTCATGCATAAATAAATAAAATCTTAAAAAAAAGATCGATGCGTGCTAACTTCCTAAGCAGCAGCCAGCTATCCAGAGTTCCGTGGAATGGCCACTTAAATTAATTTGTTAAAAGTAAGTCAAATTAATTTCATTTAGAAAATTCTCACACCTCTTGTAATTTGGAGATAGCCTAGAGCATGAGAGAGAAAGAGAATTTTTTAGCCTGAGCCCTGTTTTCTCATCTATAAGTGGAAAAAATGGTACCAGTTCTGCTTACTTCAAAGACATGTTCTGTCCAACAAATCTAAGGCAAGATACAAAATTTTATTTATTTTTAATATTTTTATTTATTTATGATAGTCACAGAGAGAGAGAGAGAGAGGCAGAGACACAGGCAGAGGGAGAAGCAGGCTCCATACACTGGGAGCCCGACGTGGGACTCGATCCCGGGTCTCCAGGATCGCGCCCTGGGCCAAAGGCAGGCGCCAAACTGCTGCACCACCCAGGGATCCCCTTTTTTTTTTTTTTTTTTAATTTTATTTATGATAGTCACAGAGAGAGAGAGAGAGAGAGTAGATACAAAAATTTAGCAAACTACTACACAACATATCACCATGAGGTGTCCTTTCTATAAATGCGTATCGTAAATCTAAATATGGCCACTGCATGTGGAGAAAAACAGCGTCTTTGGCTGGTGGTTATTACAAAATGAAGAGCGAACTGTTGTTACAAGTAGCCATGGCAATGGATCAATATGCTCTTCACATTCAGACCATCGATGATGTGAACTGTATGTGAAACGAGTGTGGTTTTTGTCACTGAAGAATGTGGTCCCCTGGAGAACGAGATGACACAAGAATAAAATGCCCACTATGGCACAGCACATTTCATTCTAATCCTCATGGCAGTCCTGTGAGGGAGGTCATGTTCTTGGTTCATTTTCCAGTTATGGAAATTGAACGTTTAGAGAGTTTGTGGGAAAATTGTCCGAATCATAAAGCAAATGTAGATTAGCCTCAAGACCGTGGTTGGTGATTGTTCTGTTCAAAGTCTAGCACAGTTTGGACTTCCAGTGAACTCGGATGACAAATAATGGCATGTGCCTCTATCTTTAGAAGCCATCGGTGCTGGCATGCTAATTGTCTTTTATATAAATCTTCTCAGTTTGGCAATTTGCTAGCTTGCTAATATCTATATACTATTTCAGCTGTGGGTCAATGGATTCAACTCTAGATACATAAGCACAGGCTATTTGGGGTCATTCTAATGGGGTCTACTGAGGACGGTGTGAGGCACCCGTACCTCCCACAAGCAAACTCTAATAGCGCTGTTAATGTCAGACCGATCTAATGGAGGGCCTTTTCCTAGCAGCTCATTGATTATAAATACTACTCTTAAGTATTCATATGTGGCCTAAAAAAGTATTTCTCCAAATGAAAATAATGATTTTCAGGAGCAGTGATGTAATTTCTGAGCATTTGCGCTATGACGGCCATTGGCGGAGACGTCTTGCTCATAGTGAGTACTCTTAGGTAGAAAATTATGCAGAAGCAAAAAAAAAAAAAATATGTAGCGAATAACAGTGTCATTCATTTCTATTTCTTTTATAGGTTGATGACCAAATGAAGCTGCTCCAGAATTGCTGGAGTGAGCTCTTAATTCTCGACCACATTTACCGACAAGTGGTACATGGAAAAGAAGGGTCAATCTTCCTGGTTACTGGGCAACAAGTGAGTAGAGAGACCCCCCCCCCCGCCCCCCAAAAATGTCTTTTTATTAAGCATGTTCAGAATGGCAGGAATTTAACTAGGTCAGAAGCACTCTGGTGCTTTGAAAGGGAAAGATTGGCTGCAAATAATTTAGAAAAGCTGACTTGGTGCACTCTGTTCCTACACTGATGATTACGGTTAAACTTGTAAAAGCAAACATAATCACAAACATTCTGCTGCTTTCACTCTGCTGGGATTGAAAGTTGTGCTTTGAAGGGTCAAAACAACCGCTAAATCAGAATTCATGATTAGTACCCAGCGTTTTTTCCTCAAGTTTCTGCATCTACCACACTTGTTTTATCAGCTATTTAAAAAGCTTATAAATTGTGGAATCCTTACTATTTTGGCATCGTAGTGGTGGAAGAGACCGATTCAAATATCATATATAAACTAAATAGCTGGCAGCAAGGCAAGCAAGGGAAAAGGGATAAGAGTTCCAATTTTTAAGAGCCAGCCATCATTTAAAGGGAAAATAGAAAAAAAAATTACTGTTAGTTCCTCCTCCTTTCTGAGTAGATATCTGGTCAGCCAACAGATATTTATTGAATATCCAGTAGTGTTGCCCGTCACTATTTTAGGGCTTTGGCGTGCACTAGTGAGCAACACAGAACAGGACGCTTCTCCTCGTGACACTTAACATCGTAGCAGGGAGAAGCTGACCGTAACGAATAATCCCATAGCAAACCTATATATAAGACACGTATAATGTGTTAGAGGTCAAAGTGCTGTTGAAGAAAAGAAGAAAAGGGAAAAAGAGAAAGTGCCGTGTAAAAGGGAATCAGCTCACATCCACGGGTGTATGTCGCACTGTGACCCAAGACTTTGTAGTGTAAATAAGAGTAGTTGGTTTCGTCTTATTGAGGAGGTGACCTTTTAGCAAAGACTTGAAGGAGGAGAGATAGTTGTTGGCCTCATGGGTAGCTGGGGAACAGAAAGTACTCAATGCGCCTAGGTCCAACTTTATAGGATTTTGGCATGTCCGTCCCATTTCTTAGCCTTCATTCGATAACTGATGTGTTATTAAAATAAATGCATGGAACATAGTGATGCCCTAAGTCCATTGGGTCATTTCTATTCAGGCATCGCTGCAGCGATCAGTACTCCCGTACTTCAGTACTCGGGCACCGTGGTCTTTTACATCCAGCAGTAAATGTTTATGTGCTGTGAAACCACAGCAGTGCATATTTGAAAATGAAAGGCTGTCTCCACACCATTTGCTGTATTATTAATAAATCACATTTTCCCAATCAAATTAAAGGCGAGTGCGATCGCAGAGTTTCTGCAAATTGGATCAATTCAACCATCGCCATCACTGTCTGGTCCCTGCTTTCTGTACATCTCATGAGAAAAGCCTTCTAGATGAGAAAATAAAGTCCCATGGGCTTGACTGCCTGTACTTTCAAATTTTTGTTTAGTGTTTTCGCCCAGTGACCCAAGTCTCGGGGAGGAAATGTACCCATTTCTAGAGTTTAATCCCTGGTGTGCCTCCCAGCCCCCTCCCCCAGTCCACCCACCCCTGCCCAACGAGGAACTGCATTAGAAGGAGCCTCAGCCCACAAATTAATTTGATTTCATTTCCTTCTGAGTCTCAGAAATCAAATGGGTTTGTGCCGTTCTTTCTCCAAGCACTTCCATCCTTGCTCTTTAGAAATCTTCCTTATTTCACATTTCATTTTGCCTTAAGTGCTGTCCCCCGCTAAAGGTAATTACCATTTAAAAAGTAGAGAAAGTGCATTTCTTGTCTGTCTGATTTTCAAAACCAGGAACAGTCAGAAATAGATGGTATTTATCATCTTTAGTATCAATTATTGCTACTTCATGTTTTGCCATCACAGCAGAATAAAGAAGTCCCTGGTGGAGAACTAGTGCTTCCCTCACACCTCTCCCGCCCCCCAGCCTCTTCTAGCTCCCTCCTCTGCCCTTGTAGAGCAAGTCTCATTGCGGTCAAACCCCTCCCCTACCTTTTTCCCTCCAATCCCATGGCTAGCCTAGTAATGATGCATTATAACCAGACATTCTTATTTATGAAAATGATGGAACAAACCTTGTATTGTCTTTTGTGGAATAGGCTAGACAAAACATTTTGTGCTTCCTGTAATTTCTTTCTTTCTTTCTTTCTTTCTTTCTTTCTTTCTTTCTTTCTTTCTTTCTTTCTTTCTTTCATTGGCTTTATTGAGTGATTCATGAATTGGGCAGCATTCCATCTAGCAAGTAGGGAGATACTCCTACAATTTCTTTCTCTTTTCTTTTCTCTTCTTTTCTTTTTTGTGAAGGAGAGAGGGACTATTAAGCAGGCTTGATCTCAGGACCCTGAAATCATGACCTGAGCCCAAACCAAGAGTCCAATACTTAACTGACTGAGCCACCCAGGCACCCCCATTCTGCAATTTCTTTTCTTTCTTTTTTTAAAAGATTTATTATTATTATTTATTTATTCATGAGAGATACACAGAGAGGGGGCAGGGACATTGGTAGAGGGAGAAGCAGGCTCCCTGCAGGGAGCCCGATGCAGGGACTCGATCCCAGGATCACGACCTGAGCCAAAAGCAGATGCTCGACCACTGAGCCACTCAGGTGCCCCCATCTTGCAATTTCTTAAATAAAAGTGAAAGAAGTACTATAAGGAAGACCTTTCAAAAGCATGCGAACTTTGCAACAGAATGAGAAAGATATTTGAATGTGGAGTCCTAGACAAAATTTACATCTACATCTCCATGGCCCCTATTTAGTGCTGAATATATTAGGCGCATGATAAATATTAGTTGCTGATACTAAATTAGAACCATCCTATCCTAAGTTAAGAGCTTAATTAAAACAAGTTAACTTGGACTCCACACCCCAAGTGTTCATCCCCAAGGTGTTCCTACATCTCATCTGTACCTTCTTATACCTTCCCAGTTGCTTTCATGAGGCTGAGACACATTAAGAAGCTGCTTTTCACTGCAGTAGACATCTACTGCTTCCCACCCCAAGATGCAGGGGGAGATACGTGAAAATGCTAGGTATAATCTTCTTAGAATGGTAAATACCTCTCTGATTGCAAGTGTGGGCAAACCTAGATATTTTTGTTGTTGTTAAAACAACAATAACAGCAATAAATTATTTGAAGCATGCTAATTTTAGGAAGATGGTTAAAATAATGACGAGGACAGAAATGACTGTATGAAATGTAAGAGTAGAGCAATATTCTGGGGGGAGAGGAATGATTTTCTTTTTTAAGATCTTATTTACTTATGAAAGAGAGAGCATGTGAGAGCAGGGAGAGGAACAGAGGCAGAGGGAAAAGCAGACTTTGCATTGGTCTTAAAGCCCAGTGTGGGGCTCGATCTCAGTGCCCTGAGATCACGACCTGAGCTGACACCAAGAGTTGGTCGCACAACTGACTGAGCCTGCCAGTCACCCCGAGGGGGGTGAGGAGATATGATTTTTCAAAGGTAGTTAAAGAAAGCAAAAAAAAAAAAAAAAGGAGCAAACTTTTCTTTTACTATATAGTCTAACAACAATCAAACTATAGGTGGAGTATATTTTCATTCCCAGTGCAGGCTGCTTGCTCTCTGCTACGAAAATGCTGTGCACACGTGTGTGTGTAACACACATTAGTCTAGTTTAGAATCGAACTGACCTGTGTCCGAGCCCCCAGTCGACAGCTTACGAGCTCCGCCATCTGGGGAGCTGCCCTCACCTTTCAAGTTGCAGTGTCCTCACCTCTCCAGTGAGGGCTCTGGGGAATCTGCCTCTGAGAAGTGCGATGGGAATTACGAGGAATAGTTCGGTAAAGTGCGGACGTGAAGATAAGAAGCTGTCAAAACTAAGCTAACATGAAGCTGACATTTAGGACGTCAGCATCCCTATGAAGAAAGTGCTGTTTATTACCATTATCATCCCCATTTTACAGATGAGGAATCGAGAACAAAGAGAGGTGAAGTAGGTGAGGCAAGGTCAAAGCACACTAATAAAAAAGGTGGAACTTTCTGATCGAGGCCACTTGGTGCCAAAGTTCGCATTTTTTAAAGGCTTTATTTATTTATTTTAGAGAGAGAGAAAGAGCCAAGGGAGGAGCAGAGGGAGAGGGACAAGCAGACTCCACGCTGAGCACAGAGCCTGACACAGGGCTCGATCTCACCACCCTGAGATCATGACCTGAGCTGAATCCAAGCGTCAGGTGATCATCCAGCTGAGCCATGCGGGCTTCCCAAAGTGTGTGTTCTTAACCAACGCACCATACTGCTTTTCTGTATGACTCTCAGATGCTGCAGAGCTTGCTTTCACCATAAGCTCCCAGTTTGGTCTTCACGTATAATTTCTATGCACGGCAGCTTCTGTGGAACTTCCAAGCAAAACATTCATTTCTTCTTTATTGAGCCTATATATATATGAATTTTTTTAAAAGATTTTATTTATTTATTCATGAGAGACACACAGAGAGAGGCAGAGACCCAGGCAGAGGGAGAAGCAGTCTCCATGCAGGAGCCCGACGCGGGACTCGATCCCGGGTCTCCAGGATCAGGCCCTGGGCTGAAGGAGGCGCCAAACCGCTGAGCCATCCAGGCTGCCCGAATGTTTTTGTTTTATTGATATATATGTATTTTTTGGTGTGACATTATAAACACATAGTAAGAATAAATCACTAGAGATAGTGATTATCACTTAATGTTCTAAAATCATTTCTGCATTAAGAAAATGCTACAAAGAAGAAAAAGGGTCATTCATAATGCCAACACCCTAAATCAACTGTTTCTGTTGAGTTTTCTTCCTAAATGCGGAGTTTTCTTACTTTTTTCCTAAATGAAATAGTCCATCTGCCACCGAAACACATTGACCTACTACCACAGATTTGTGCAGCGTGTGAACTTTGAGACAGTGATATAGAGGCCTCAAGTCATGATGTGGATATCATGGTGAGAAAATTAAACAGCATTGTTTCAAAGGAACATGCAAAATACCCCAATGGCAGCTAAACGCTCCCCTAGAGGAGAAAAACAACCTGATTCATTTAATCTAGCAATATTTGCAAAGGCCTAATCATTGAAGGGACGTCAAAGATGAGGGGGGGCAGTCTACACAGCCCTGCACTCAGTGGTGATAAGAGGAGTGATTTATCATCTAACGACTGAGCCTTGCCTAGTGCTGTGCACTGTGCACTTTCACAGGTAGGCCGCATGACACAGGTTCAGATAAGGTGGAAGGAAGGTTCAGAGGAGGAAGTGCAAAGGGAGTCAGATGGGCATTCCATGCTGCCCAGATTCCATATCTAGAAGGAAGTGCCTTTTTCTTTTTTTAAAAAAGTGTTTACTTATTTGTTCATGAGAGACAGAGAGAGAGGCAGAGACCCAGGCAGAGGGAGAAGCAGGCTCCATGCAGGGAGCCCGACCTAGGACTCGATCCCGGGACTCCGGGGTCACGCCCTGAGCCGAAGGCAGACACTCAACCGCTGAGCCCCCCAGCCGCCTGGAAGTGCCTTATTTCTAAAGGGACGGTGTTGGACCAAACTCTTTGCAGGTTGAGACAGACACCAGTGCTTAAATCCTTCTGGGCTTAGAGGAGCAGTGGACAAGGAATTTCTGGATAAAACTTTAAACTCCACCACCTTTTTCAGCCTCAACCAGAAGAAAAACACAGTACTCCCCAGTCATTCATTAGAAATTTCCAGGGTTGGGGATCCCTGGGTGGCACAGCGGTTTAGCACCTGCCTTTGGCCCAGGGCGTGATCCTGGAGACCCGGGATCGAATCCCACGTCGGGCTCCCGGTGCATGGAGCCTGCTTCTCCCTCTGCCTGTGTCTCTGCCTCTCTCCCTCTCTCTGTGTGACTATCATAAATGAATAAAACAAAACAAAACAAAAATTTAAAAAAAAAAAAAAAAAAGAAATTTCCAGGGTTGCTTATAGAATTTTCTCAACTGCCCGGTGTGATGATTTCTTCTAGAATAAATGAGAGTGTTTATGCTGAGCATTTTAAGGTTACGAAGTAGCAATATTAAATATGCTTCAGTCCATATTATCAGCACTAGAGTCCTGACTCAGGGTCAGCCTGAGCATGCACGTAGTGTTCGCACAATGCTTGAGAGAGCAACTTTGCTAGCCAGGGTAAGGAATGCAAGGCCCCAGGTGCTGCTTGGCCCAGTATTCTTGACATTTTCCTCCTGAATGCAGCTCATAGTAAATAATGTGATGCATTTATTGTGACAGAGAAGGAAGAAAGAGAGTAGACACAATTTTTTTTAAACGGGGAGGGTCTCCAGGGAACCGCTACTTGGAGCTTGAAGAGAAAGAAGAAAGTTAAGACAAAATAGCACAACTTTTCTCAAAAGTCCAGTGGCTAGCGTGGTGCCCAGCACATTATGTCGGCTCCATAAATGTTTGCAGAATTGGGTCCCTTCATAGTTCATCGAGAACTAGAGTAATTGAAATAATCCCACTACAAAGAACAGCCCGGGGCACCACTACCTAGCATTAAAATGAGGATTTGGTGCTTCACACCAAATTTCCTACTTACACTTGAGGTCAGCTACAATGCTTTCATTATGTCTTTTAATCAGACATCTGTATAAGCCTATGTTAAATAATCTTGTTAAGCAAAAAGGGAATAATGATTATCAGTAATATTACTAATAGTGTTATCAGTAACCTACTTAATAATTAGTATTAATATTATTAGGAATATCAAATTGGTTCTGTATTTTTAAAAATCTTCAAATTATAACAAGAATTCATTTCTATCTGGTATTTTTAAAGTAACATGCACATGAAATATATCTGTGTGGGGGACCCCTGGGTGGCTCAGCGGTTTGGCGCCTGCCTTTGGCCCAGGGCGCGATCCCGGAGTCCCGGGATCGAGTCCCACGTCGGGCGCCCGGTATGGAGCCTGCTTCTCCTTCCTCCTGTGTCTCTGCCTCTCTCTCTCTCTCTCTCATAAATAAATAAATAAATCTTTAAAAAAAAATGAAATATATCTGTGTGTATGTGTATATATAGATATTTATATATATTTATATCTATATAGATACATATATATCTATATACACACATATAAAATAACAATAGAGTTTTGAAGTGGGATCACTTTAGTATTTGCATATTGTAGCTAATTAACAGCCACTGTAACATCATCCTAAGGGAAAGGTCTACTGGCAACTTATTCATTATCTCCTATTATTGTGTATCATATTAAAATGACAGGCATCTTACAATGTACAAGTCATCAAAAATTTCAGTTATTAGAACTAAAAGCAATTTAGCTAAAACTGTTTCTACCTTCATGATGAGTGAAATTTATCCAAAGGGGACATCGGCTTATAGTATTTCTTCAATATCTGCCTTGAATTTAATGGCACAAAGATTACATGTAAGAGAGCAATAAATTAATTTTACTAAGTACATAAAAGACAAGGCCAGCTGCTCCTGAAATGAGCACAAACTCTGCATTCAACAATGAAAATATAATTATGTTTGTAATAAAATGTAAGGAAGTTGCAGATCTGTGTGCTGTATCAGGAATAAATCACCTATCCTCCTTCAGAGCCATGCAATCTGATAAATTATCCTTGAAGGAAATGTTATCGGGGCTCCCATTTAATAAGCATGTTTGAGCTTTCAAATTAGCATGTAAATAAATGTATAGCTATAAAGTTGTTGGTCTGCCAATTGATTTCCTGAAGTTCATCTCACTAGAGAGCTCACTAAATAGAATCTTATGAAACAATTTCAGTTCCTTTCGGGGATCGCGCACTCTATTTTCAAGTATAAAATTCTAGGACTTGCACTTATTACGACACACCTGTTGGAACCGCATACATATCGAATTTAAATTAACCCGTCTTTTAAAGCATGAGGTTCTGGTTAACGATGTACCACATTTTTTGAGCCTGAAATTCTAGCTTTTGAACTTACTGCATACCCGTTAGAGCTTTACATATATCAAAACTCAGTTAACTTTATCCTAAGACAAATTAATTAATGCCAGCATATTTGTGGTTTATTTAAGTGCACTTTCCTGGTTGAAGGCTTCACTTCACTGATTTTGACTAACGTGTCCTGCGTGCATTCTAAGCTACCGCTGCGGTGCTTGCAACAAGTGATTCCAAGCTTAAATTGGTAGTATTATCGCAAGTACTGTCCTTTCCTGATAATCCCAGAAGGGGGGTGGGGGCACCTTATTATCCTCTAGCTTAACTACTTTATTTAAAGATCAGGGCACTAAGGAATGGAGACTCCACATGACTTGCCCAAGATGCTCTGCTTGTAAGTGGCCGCCTTGGCCCAGATCTCCTCCTGTGTTGTCCCAGTTTTCTTCCGCCTCCATGACCCTGTAGGGCCTTCCTGTTGTCATCCACTTACCTATCCTGTTTGCCTCTGTAGGATTTCTATTATTATTATCCGGGGGCAGTTAGAACATGTATAGTTTCTAAAGAATTTAGGGCTCGGGCACCACTTTCAACTAAGAAGAACTAACCTGGCATAGGTAGTGCTCCTGTAAGAGAACTGGCAAAAGGATAGTTGAGACACCCCTTTGGGGGCTACACGGGCCATCGTAATGTGTCCCACAGTGTTCATCTGCTTGTCCCCAGCAAGGGGTCAGGTTGCTTGTGTATTGGACCTTTCTTTCACATATTCTGGAACAGAAACCAAAGGCATTCTTAGAGCACTTGATGTTTGAATTCAGTGGACAGATGCCGGCACCTGGACAAAGCAGGTAGGACAGTGCTGTGTGCTTGATACAAGAGCAAACCTAGAACACACACTAACTGTGGCTTTTTCATGCATAGTTGACTCTATATAAACTGATTGACACCTTTGGGGGTCGTCTTTCCACTGACTCATAATTTTTCTCACTCTTGGAAAAGGTTTCTGTACACCCAGTATTCTCTAGTTAAAGCCGAAAATTCAACTCATCATATTTACACAATAAAAAAAAATCCATTCTGCCTTGTTTTTAATTGCAAATTCTACTCTAGGGACTAGTTCTCCTGCTTAGGAGGCAGCCCTGTGCCTTCTCCTAGAGAAGCAAGTGCAGTCAATTATGGTAATGAAATGTCAATAAATATAAAAATTTAATACAGTCTGCTCCGGGTGAGTGGCAGATGAGGACTTGCCTCCCAGACAAATTTGCTGCTGCTGCAAATATTAAATGCACCTAAAAGAGTATCTGGTTGCCTGAGAGCTCTCCAGTACAAAAAGGATGGGAGCATCAGGTACCAACTGGGCTTTCCCATTATGCTATAATTGCAGCAGCAAAGCCAGTACCATCATTGACAGCCATCCCAACATCTTAACTTATTATTATAAGCTGAACTTTTTATGTCCCCATGAATAATCTAAGATTGGTGCACTGCAGCACCTTTTCTTTGAAATGAAGGAGAAAATAAGCCCTTTTTTGTTATGTTTTCCAAATCGAGAAATTCTTCTTCTTCTTAATAACATCATTGCTGTCTTCCGAGAGAAATGTGTTAATAATCAATATGAAAATAGTTAGTAGTTGTTGCTTTTCAGGAAGCAGCCAGCTAAAGAATAATCTAAATGCGAGTCTTTCATCATCCACAAGCATGCATTCTTCAACAATGACTGCTTTAAAATACGGTCTCTTAAGAAAATAAAAATGGAAACCCATCTCTGCCTTCACTTCCCTCACGCACAAGGTGATGTCATCATGTGTGCAGAGAATGCCGTTCTGGATTCACTTCTTATGGATAGTATAGTTTTGTTTTTTTTTTTAAACTTACTTGTGAGAGTTAAAAATCTGAACCTTACACCATAATGTGATTTCACAGTTAAAAAAGATGAAGGTACATATACCTGTAAAATTTAGGTAGCCAAAATCTGTTCCCTACACAGCTTATCGAAATGATTAGATTTATCAGAATAATTGTGATACGTTTTAGAATGACAGCATGTCTCAAACTATTGTCATGGGGGATATCCCCTCCATTCCAGATCTAAAGTGCAATCCGGTTTTACCCACAATTCCTAAAAGTTTCAAATAAAAATATTGGTTTCTGATTCTTTTGTTCGTTTCTGATTCTGACAGTCCTTAAAACTGATTCTGTGTTGCAGGTGGACTATTCTATAATAGCATCCCAAGCCGGGGCCACCCTCAACAATCTCATGAGTCATGCACAGGAGTTAGTGGCAAAGCTTCGCTCTCTACAGTTTGATCAACGAGAGTTTGTGTGTCTGAAATTCTTGGTGCTCTTTAGTTTAGGTAAGGAATCCTTTTCTCATACTATATACAACCAACTGTTACTAGATGGTGCCAAACTCTGAGTGTCTTGAAGTCCATACGTGCTTTTGTTCTACCAAGGTAATGCCTTCCTTTTCAAATCGCAGAATCTTCAAATGTGAATATATTTTTACGCATGTATTTCGCCATGACTCATTGCCCAGGAGTACGTGGGTTGGGCCATGGAAAAGGAGTTATTGGCCTGGGGTCCTGAAGTTTCTCCCATAATGGACATAATGAGAAGGCAGCAGCCCAAGGGGGAATGGAGCTCACTTAGGAAAGACGCATGGTATCAAATTGTCGCCGTCCTTTCTGCTCTTGATGGTTTCTCTGTGCCTTTTCTTTTGTTAGAGCTTGCAAGCTACTGCTGCTTTTATTGTAAAATATGGATAGTAATTAAAAACCTGTTTCTTAAATCTCTATCAGGATTAACCAGAGAATGTTTGTAACCAGATGCATCACTATGCGAGTATAAAAGATGATGGTTGTCAAGGGGAAAGGATGCTTCTTTAGGAAAGCTTTGGAGAAGAAAGATAACTAAGCAAGACAGATTGGCTAAATCAAGGTTCTCAGTGAGTCAGTTGAGAAAAATCACCACTGCTTGGAATAAAAAAAGGATTAAGGAGATGGATTTTTATTGACTTCAAAGGAACAGATTTTTCTGCCTGTCCCATACTTGATTTCTGCATTTTGTTGGCTTAATAAAGCCAACTTAAATAAACTTTTTGCCAAGTCCATTTATTACGTATTGGCAGACAGCTGAGGGAGGCAACTTCCCCTGAATGAAAAAAAAATGCAGAAATCAGATTTACCAACATATGTTTTTTCTTTAGTCTTCAGTTATAAGATAGTTGTGAATTCATAGCCTAAGAAATAAAACAATAAAACAAACTGCAAAGTAAAACAGATGTGTCTACTCTCCAAATTTGGTACTTTCGTTTTAAAATTCCTCTTGACAGCACCGCACAACTGTTGCTAATAAAGGGATAGTTTGAAGTAATAGAACCAGAGTTAATTTTTCACATGTAGTCAACATTTAAAATAAAAAGAACGTTTTCATATTTTGGAAAATGTGATAAATATAGCAAAGAGAAATGTTACTGAAAATTTGAAAAGACAACAGAATTTCATAGATGTAGTGTTCAAAGGTTTACGATGCCAGGACTGGATCCTGTGTGGTTTCTGTACTAACCACTATAAATAGGAAAGTTCTATTCAAGTAAGTCTACATCTTTTCCTCATGAACAGTTTTTTAGAAAATCAAGAGGAAGATAGCACAGACCTACTTGCTATAATCTCAAAAATCATTCTGATTTATGGCAAGACCTTAGTCTTTTTTCAACTGGCACATTTGATCAGTAATTAAATGGAAAAAGTGGTAATATATGTGTAAGAAATCTTACAGCATCTCAGTGATAAAATATTTAAAGAGAGCCATCTCACTTCAATGGTATTTTAAATTAGTTGGATAACTGCATTACATTTGAAGATGTAGACATTAACCATGGGCCGTGTTTCGCTTTCATCACTTTTATCTTCCCTTTGTCATTTTTCAAAATTATCACGTTGTCTGCCGATACTATGGAAGTAGGAACTTAGGTGGGGGTTCTGAAGTGCTTTCAATCTGTGAACCTCACAAATTATCATCCTGAACCATGTATTTCATCCTGAACCATGTATTTACCAGAACCTCCTCAACCGCACACTCTTATTTGAGTGTGTTGACTGTGTCAGGAGCCTGGGGACGACCACTGAGTAACAAACTCCACATCCCTTACAACTACGCCTGTTTATTGTCTAAGGAAAAAAGAAAACATAGATTTCATATCAGAGGTAAACAGAGTTTGGGCCAAGAGTTTGTTTGTTTATCAAGAGTTTATGTTTAAAGAAGCAAGGAAATGGTAACTGGGTTCAGGGAGTTTCCAATTTGCATATGGAAAATACCCCCCTCCCAAGCGACAAATAACCTTTGGGGGGGCAACTTTATTGAGATATGTGGGTAATTCACTATCAGGTCCCCAAACACCTGTTTGGCCTGTAATGGACCTGGAATCACAGCACAGCCACCCTTGAAAGCTGAGCCCAAGTCCAGAATCAGAACCTGTTGTCTCAACCGCTCATGAGCTTTGCACTGATCTCCCTCCAAGTTTGAAAACTGATGCGTTCTGATCCCTGCCCCCGCCTTGAGCCTCTTTGATCCTGGAGGGAAATAAGGACTTGTGGGATGATCAGAGATCAGGGGCTGCGATGAGAGAGGACTGTAGCAGTGTCCTCTTGGTGGGAGATGAGACCATGTTTACTTTACAGATGGAGTTGGTGAGAGCAAGTAGGACGTGAGCCCTCGGGGGACAACACTCTCAGCTGGAAGAATGGCTGGTGCAAAAGCATGAAGGCGGGAGAGAGCCAGACGAGGTCTAGAGTAGGAGGGGATCAACATGGTTGGAGGGAAGCCTCTAGTGTGGCCTGATGGCAGGAGGGGTGGGCAGGAGCCTGGCACGGAGGGCCTCAAGGCATTCTACAAACATGTAGGGAGCACTTACCATGTGTCGGGTGCTGAGGCTCTGGGGATGTGGTGGTTCACAGGAGGAGCGGCTGTGATCTTCACTCTGTAGGCACTTGGCAGGTAGAGCCAGATGCTTTTTTAAAAAGGAGTGAGGTGCGGGTAACATTAGTTGATTTGCTTTTCTGGTAGTGATGTGGTAGTGATGTGGAAAGTGGACTGGAGGTGAATAGGGCTGGGAACTCTGTTCTGGGGTGGTTTTAACACTCCACGGAGATAGGAATGTGCTGACGTAAACAAATCAGACGATGCAAGATGCAAGCTACAGGGTGTGACAGAGGTAGGAGGAAGAGGTCCTTCCTGCATGAGTCTCAGATTTCTGGGTGCTTGAACCAGAAGAGAAAACTCTAGAGGCGCAGTAGCCCATTAGTTGAGTCAAATCAAATTCTGGTAACAATCTTCCTCCCTTTCCTCCTAAAAGTCATTCTTTTCCAAACTTGATTTCTGATTCCATGAAAAGCTAATGATAGGACTGAAACTACATATATGGTTGACTTAAACATTTTCCATTCCGTGGCCTGATTTTTTTTTTGTTTTCCTTCCTCGAATTGTATCCAGGAACAGATATCAATTGCTTAAGCTGGTTGTAAAAAAGAAGAAAAAGTAGAAAAATGTCCCCTCTTCATTAAGAGTTTCTGTATATAGTTTCTTTCAGAATGTTTCTGTATATAGTATAGTAGGCTCTGGGGGCCCAGTCTGTTAGTAATATTTTCTTAAAGTCCTATTAAACTTATATAAATTATAATATATATATATTTATATATATAATTTAAAATTTTTTCTTAATTATGAGAATATATAATTTGAGCCCTTTGATAACTTGGTAAAGAAGGATCTATTCTACATTGGCTTATCACTAACAAGGCAGAAATAAATCTCATAGAAGTATGTGGAATCATGATCCTCAAATAATGTCATTATTGCGTGCGTTAAAAGATGAACGGCATTCCCACAAACTTGATCTGAAAATAAATGCAGAACTGGGAAGTGGTCACCTGGTTTTGAGCTGCAGCATCCTGAGTAGCGTCATTCCACGTTAATGCCCACCAGGAATGTTAGTGTGGCCTAAGTGCTCAAAGCAGCGAGTCATGAGAATGTGCCAACTAAGATGTGACTCTGGCCTTTGGATTATCTCAGCCTCCAGACTCAGTGGCCAAATGCCGCTGGACTTGTTATACCCCAGGTGGCAAGAGGAAGGACTATAGGAATATTGTATCTTATTTCTCCTAATGAATGTCCTTGATCTGTTGTAAATTTTTCTCTTCTCTGACTTGCCAGTGTTTCTCAAACCATTCTTTTATATTCAGCTGAGTTAAAGAGATTGTTACTCTCTTTGAGGGGATTTTTCCAGAGTAAAAAGCAGCTAATATTTGCCCCAAGTATAGGCCCTCTCAGTGCACTGAAATGGGTGGAAGATGCTGCTCTGCTCTGCTTCTGTGCGGACGGTGCTCTAGACTGGGTCTCCGTTGGGGTTAGAAATTGCCCTTCACTTTTCTCTGTGTCCCAGGTCTCTACCACCTTGCACAGTAGAAGCTTAACAAAATCTTACTGATGAGAAAGGATAGATAAATGGATTTACTTAATTTTAAATTCAAAACAAAACTTTTACCAAAGTAGCTTGTGACGTGGTTGTCAATAGTAGGTTGTCGTATCTTAAGTGCAGGTTAGTTTTCTGAGGCTGTTTTTTTTGCAGAGAACTCTCTAGCTGATACTTCCTCAAAATTAAATCATTTCTGTTATCAGTTTGCATTCTCCCAGTGTATAAGGGGAGATGTTCATTTGTTAGCTCTTTGGGAAAGTGAACTTGCAGAAAAACTAGAAAGACTATTCACGACTAACAGTAGGTGATGAATGGCACGTCTGTTCCAAGCAGAATGCAAGATCATAGGTTTTCAGCCCCTGGGAGCTAATAGTAGTTGGGGAATGTTGTACAACTTCTTGATAGTGGTGGAATCCTGTCTACGCTAAAATGGCCGGATAAAATCAGATCTTTGTTCATCATGGTAGCTCTTTGTTTCACATCAAATTTCCAAATTTTGAATTTTGATCACACATCCAGGCAAGAGTCCTCCTCATGGAGGCAAACCCAGGGAAGATGAGTGGTGTTTGCCTTGGGGGAAATGGCTCAACTGGGAAAACCGCTGCCTACGAGCTGCCCTACCAAACTGCCACCTGAGCCTTTTCGATAGAGAAGCGCTGAATGTGCAATGGGCATTAAGTCGAGAACAAAACTCACTGCAGAGTTGTTTGATTTCATCTCCAGATTTGGTTCAGGCATTCTTCAGTGTCAGGCCACAACTCCTTGACTTAAAAAAAGTTAAACATGTTATCTCCAATGTAAATTAACATCCAAGCAATTGGTGAAATGTCCCAGGACACAACGGTCTATTTGTGACTCGATCCACAAACTGGAAGGGGTTTTGAAAATGGAAGGATAACATTTTCAGGCCTTAAAAATCATGATTTGAAATCATGATTTGGAAGGAGAAAATGAAATACTTCTAAGGCAGAACAAAGTATGTTTCCCTGTGTCTGTTGTAGCTACTTTAAATATCTAAGGCTTAACCTTAAAAAAAAAAAAAAATCTAAGGCTTAACCTTAAAAAAAAAAAAAAAGCTCTACGGTCGCTCTTGTACTTTTAATGAAGCAAAGGCTTTTTATCTATCAGATTAATAAACTAGAATGTCCATGAACACAGGAACCATATGTTTTCCTCCTAGCATACCACCTGACATATAAGTTTTTAATAAATATTTATTACAGGGCACCTGCGGGGCTGCTCGATGGTTGAGCGTCTGCCTTCAGCTCAGGTCGTGATCCCGGGGTCTTGGGATTGAGTCCCTCGTTGGGCTCCCTGCATGGAGCCTCTGCCTGTGTCTCAGCCTTTCTCTCTGTCTCTCATGAATAAATAAATAAAATCCTTAAGAAAAAAAAAAATAGAAATATGACCTCTCTGTGGTCACACTGCCTGTAATAATAAGTAAGTAAATAAATAAATAAATATTTATTGCATTCATGAATGAAAGAAGGCTTCTCATTCAAACTTCTAAGTTAAGAAAAAGGTAATGGGAACTGGAAAAATTAGTAGCAACAACAAAAATACAGGCACAAAATTTGAAGAAACAGGTTAGCAAATGGATCCTATGGATAGGTATTAGAGAATTTATCTTTTTTAAAGAAAGTAAGGATATGTCCTCACATTATGAAAGATTCTTATAAAGAAATAGAGACTAAACAGAGTCTTTCTTAGTGAATATGAAATATTGAGTGGAATTAGATACTGATGATAGGCATTTAGGTTCTATTTGAATTAAGACACTCAGAGTGTCCGATACCAAAATAAGCTGTAGAAGGAAGTGGAAGCAATGCTTTCTTTGATAGTGTTAATAAAACATCTGCCGGTGGGTAAATCCCTTAGTTTCTCTCTTAACCTTAGAGATGGTCTCCCTCCCATTTTGTAGTTGTAAAAACTAGGTAATTTGCCCAACATTTTAAGGCAGCGCCAGATCTAGAACTAACATCCCCAAATGCTAGGCTGTGTTTTCTCTGCGGCATCACATTGTCTTCTTCAGTGACATTTGAACTCATCAACCAAGTATTTTCAAAATACTACATAAATACTATATAGGCAAAATGATGTAGAGAATTAGGACAATTACTGGAGGAATATAGACCCAAGAAAACCCCCCCAAAAACAAAACCCAAACTCTCTTGGATAAAAATAGGAACCACCAAAAAAAAAAAAAAGGAACCACCAAATGTGAATTTCTAATCTTCACTGAATATACTAATTATAAAACTTTTAATTATAAAAAACTTTTTTAATTATAAAACTTTTTACATTGCTTGGCTTTGAAATATATCATAAGTTGTTTAAGTTGGTTTTGTTTGTTTCATGACAACGTGAACTCTGGGTTTCAGGGATTTAGGAAGTTTGTAGAAAGCATTTGTCTCATAACTTCAGTATCTCTCTCTCCAAAGAATTCCTCCTTATGGTTTATTGGTGAGTTTTGGCATTTTCTTTGGCTTATTCGCCGGACTTTAGGAAAGTTAAATGATCATAAGCCTTCATTACTTGTTTGCCTGTTTTGTCATCTATTTGAGCTCTTTATAATGTTAAAAGGGAAAAAAATGAATAAACGTAACTTGATGACCATCCTCTTCCCTTTTGGTGGTTATTGGCAATAAAAACCCTAAGATAGACAAAGAGGAGCCAAAGGTGTCCATGAGGTCTGGGAGATAAAGCTCCTTGGTGGGGAGAGTTGGTCAATTCTGCCTTCAGGTAGAACTTTCCACTCTGCGGAAGGACCTCACCATACTCTGCTCATGCATTATGATGTTGACATTGTTAATAGTAAATAAAATCGCCATGTCTACTGGCTGGAAAATGTGGATGAATTTAGTCTTCTAGGTGATGAAATTTGTTTTCAGCAAATGACTTTCCAATAGGCTTAGTTTTTGATATCATCGGTAGTTTTTTCTTTATTTGAATTTTTTTTCTGGGACACCTGGGTGGCTCAGTGGTTGAGTGTCTGCCTTCGGCTCAGGGCATGATTCTGGGGTCCCGGGCACTCAACCCCTGAGCCACCCAGGCGTCCCTTGTTTTTCTAAGTGTAACATTTCTCCTCCTGGCTTTCAGTATCAGACCCTGGCCAAGACACGGTGTCAGAGCTCCCTGCAGAGGTGCCTGGGTGGCACAGCCAGTTGAGTGCCTGACTCTTGGTTTTGGCTCAGGTTGTGATCTTGGGGCAATGAGATTGAGCCACACGTTGAGCCATTGTGGGGTCCTGCACTCAGCCCAGAGTGTCCTTAAAACTCTCTCTTCTTCCCCCTCTCAAATAAATCAGTGAATCTTTTTTTTTCCTTAAAGTTCACTGCAGAGTAGTTGGTAAAGCAAAATGGCAACAGGGAGATGGGCTTTGCGTGAACCAAGCCCAAGTTCCCACCTCTGTACAGAGCTTAAGGCTGGATCACAAACAGTCCCTTGTGGGGAACTGTCTCTGCTGTGAGCACTGGCATACATACATATACACTTCGTTTGAAAAATGAAGGTTTTGAGATGCCTGGGTGGCTCCGTGGTTGAGCCAAGGTTCTGCTTTTGGCTCAGGGTGTGACCCCAGGGTCCTGGGATCGAGTCCCACGTCGGGTTCCCCATAGGGAGCCTGCTTTTCTCTCTGCCTGGGTCTCTGCCTCTCTCTCTCTGTGTCTCTCATGAATAAATAAATCTTAAAAAAAAAAAAGAAAGAAAAAGAAAAATGAAGGTTTTATACATGGGTAAAGAATTGCAGAGCACCTGTTGATCTCACATCTCACGATAGTAAGAGACAGCAAGGACCTGTAGGAATATTAGACACGCGGTCATTAAGGATGGCATATAAAAGATCTGTGTTAAAATAACCCTGAAAGCATGGCAGTTTGGTCAGGGTGCCTTAAGGGTGCCTCAAGGCAAGACTCTGCTTTCAGCAGGAGAGACTGTGATGGGGAGGTGGGTGGCGCAGTAGGTTAAGTGTCTGCCTTGGGCTCAGGTCCTGACCCCTGGGCCCTGGATGTGAGTCCTGCATCGGGCTCCCTGCTCAGCGGGGAGCCTGCTTCTCCCTCTGCCCCTCCCCACTTGTTCTCCATCTATCTCTCAAGTAGATAAATAAAGTCTTTTAAGAAAGAAAAAAAAAGAAGGAAAGACTGTGATGACGCTACTGCCAGGCCCGGCCTATCCTGCCCTGTGCTGAGGGAGCCTGCTCCGTGCATCCCCGCCTCAGCCCGGCTCGCCGGGGAAGGCTCGCGTCACGCCAGGAGGGTGAAGGGAAACTGGGCGCCTAAACCACAGTAAGCTCGACCCCCAGGCCAGTGGTTAGCGTGGCTCTGCAGGGCCCATCACAGCAAGGGCTTTCAGAATCCACCTCCTGTGCCGACGAAGTGCTTTCGCAGGATCGCTTGGTGTTTGGCCCGTTACGGGGTGGTCCTGTGAAAGGAAACCCCTTCTGGTGCGGCCTGGGCTCCGGCCTGGGCTCTCGACTCCCCTGCCCACCCTTCCCGAGCTGCGGAGCCCTAGAGGGAGCGCGCGTGTCCACATCCCCCTGCTCCCTCGCCTCCGGCTTCCGCAGGAGCCCAGGGATGTCCTAGAACACGCCCCAGGGATGTCCTAGAACACGCCCCAGGGATGTCCTAGAACCCACCCCGGGGATGTCCTGGAACCCACCCCGGGGATGTCCTAGAACACGCCCCAGGGATGTCCTAGAACACACCATGGGAGAAGGGAATGTAGGATGTCACAAAAAGAAAGGATGAATATTTCCGCCACTTCTCCAGAGGCCCAGCAACTCGCCGGGTCTGAGGTTTCTTGCCATCAGACCAAGTGTCCCCGTTGGTGTGAGGGGTGGGGGCTGCCTGCGACAGCAACGGGAGCAGAGGGAAAAATGAATTTGCCTTTTGCTCTTTTGCAACGTGCAGGCCAGTTAATGAAAGAGGCTTCCAATTCGAGCAGAGACCGCTGGTCACTGATCAGACGCCGCGTTTGCAGCGCCTAAAGCGAAATGGACTGACTGGTCGCTTTATAAGTCAGGATGGGGGCGCGGGCGCGGGTGCGGGTGCGGGTGGCTACAACGCAAGCCTACAGGTGACCTGAAGAAGCGACAGGGGCGTTCCCTTGCCTCAGTCGACCGCCTCCCGCCAGGAAAACTTCAGAAGGGTGGGACCCTAGCAGGAAACTGTACTTGTGCATGGCGATGTGTGTCCGGATATGAATTCGAGTTTTTAACCAGCACAACAGTGTGCATAAGGGGTGGTCTTCACGCCGCAAACATCGGCCTTCCCATTATGGGGTAATTGTCCTTCCTGAGATTGCTCACGGTATTTGCTTCGTTCTCCCCTTCTTCTCAGTGCGATCCTACCCCCACATGGCCTGCTGCAGCCGCTCCGATTCATACACCGGTGCGGGTGCTGCCCACACACACGCGCACACCCGCCCGCCCGCGCTCCCCGGCCTGCCTAGGGATGCGGTGCATTCATCTCACATCTTCACCCAAGTGCATTGGTTAAATTGTTGCTCATGAAGTCAGATGAGCAAAAGAGGCATCCCAGGGTTCTTCTGACAATTAGCATGCGGTCTCAGCTCTTACCTCCTCATATATGATATTCTAATTTAGGAAAACACTCACTAGACACTTGTCAAAAAACTATGCATATCTTCATACTAATGCCTGGCTGATATATATGCAGCTGAGGGTAATGCCGGCAAATAAGCATTTCCTAAAATTTATGTAATCATTTGAAATTCAGAGAAGATTGATTAGCATTCAGGGGATGCCACCGTTCAATATTTACACCATAGAGATTTGGCAGAAGCAAATAATGGCACATAAAGTTGATGCTTGTCTTAATTAAATGCAGTATAATAGGTGTTGTGTGGATTTTTTTTTTTTTCTTTCAGTGAGCAAAGCAGTTTAGCAATGACCAGATATAATTCATTTTGGAGTCCTAACTTTGAACTTAATCAATACGTATTTACAGCAGTGGAAGAGGTGATTATCATTTGTTATCTGCTGGCCCAGGAATATAATTGCCCAAATAGCATTTATTTAGGCGTATTTCTGAATAGCTTATGCCGAAAAATATTTATTATTTTTTAGCTGTTAACGCTAATATTGTCATTTTGCTAACTACTGCTATTTAGCGAGATGGTTTTTCAGAGATGTATGGGCCTGGCAGTCCGGGACCAGCCAACAAGGAAGGTGACGTGACTGCTGACTGCTCTGGTTGACAGCCCCTCCCTGCCTTAACCAGTGCCAGGTGCTCTAACATCGTGGAATGAAGTGGCTGTACTAGTGCACGCTCAGAAGAAGGCTAGTTAGGTAACGTAGTCCTCGCAGATCCTACACACCAGTGAACTGGACAGACACCCCAGGGCCTCGGGGTATTTTCTAGAATGGAGTCACTCAGCGACTCCAATCTGAGGAATTTGTTACACCTTTTTTCTAGCTTCCTGGTAAAATCCAGTGAGTCCAGTCTTGAGTTCTGGCCGTGTTTGGTTAAGAGGGTTACGTTCCAAACAGACCAATTCATGCCAGGAACCAGGAACAAATAGGAAGTTTAAAGACCTTTCGGGTCAGTTTGAAATAGTGAATTCCCCAACATCTGAGTGTCCACTTGGCACTCTGGACCCGGAGGACCCTTCTGGAAGAGGTACAGTGCATCAAGTAGGGAGTCTAAAACACGACGCGCCATTGCAACGCTGCATGACGAATAGGCCACTGCTTCTCTTCTCTTCCTTTCTCTTCTTTTCCCTCTTTCCCCCGAACCAAAGCATGCTCCGTCCACATATTCGTCTCATCTCTCCTATTTTGTCAATGAAAAAGTCTTTCTTGGGGCACTTGGCTGACTCATCAGTAGAGTGTGTGACTCAAGATCTCTGGGATGTAAGTTCGAGCCCCATGTGTAGAGATTATGTAAACATTAGGGGGAAAAGAAAAAAACAAACCTTCCCTACCCTCGTGTTCTACAAATCTAACAGTGATCAGAGGCATGAAAAGAGTTGGGACACTGTGCGTGGGGTCACCAGGAGCCTCGGTAGGGGCTCTGGCACCTAACCCTCATGCCTGGGCTACCCAGGTTTTGTTGGTTTTTTAAAGATTTCATTTATTTTATTTATTCATGAGAGACACAGAAAGAGAGAAAGAAAGAGGCAGAGACACAGGCAGAGGGAGAAGCAGGCTCCATGCAGGGAGCCCGACGTGGGACTCGATTCTGGGACATTCAGTGGCACTAAACCGCTGAGCCACCCAGGCTGCCTGCTACCCAGGTTTTTGACAGAAACTTTGGCCTCAGCCTTGAACAGACACCAAACCCTAGAATTTTAGCAACCACCTCTTGCTTCTGAATAAGGAAACTGAGACTTACAGACACCGAGTGACCTGCGCATAGTCATGTGGAGCCAGGGCTCGCGCTGCAGTGCTTAGACCCCGCACACAGGAACAGAGCACAGACGTGGATCTCAGTAATTACTGAAACGGCAGTTTTGCATCACTTTTAAGATTAGATGTAGTTTGGGAGGGGCTGGGCATCCTTTTCCACTAAATCTAAAAATGTTATCATTGTGATGCATAAAGATAATTTCCCAGAAGAGCCAAGCATGCACATTGCGTTTTAGCACGTCAGGGCTCCGCCGCCCGTGCCGTGTCTGGGTGCCTTGAACTTTGGAGGAGGACATCTGGCCCGCAGTTGCTCACACTCGGATTCTCTCAGCTGCACCGGGGTCATGGTGCTCTGTGCCATCCAGAGAGGTCAGTGTGACCTGAGTGACCATGCCGTCCCCACCTTGGACAGTGTGGCCTCATCCCTGTGGGGCACGGCCACTTTCTAGTTCTGTGTTCCTGTCTTGGTAATAAATAAGAATTGATAACGTACTTGAAATAATCCTTTCTCTCTACTATTTGTCCTAAGAGAAAATGACCATTATACCGGTATTATTATCCATGTACGACTTCTTTTTCTAAGATTTTTTCATTTATTTTTCAAAGTTGTAGTAAAATAAATATAACATGAAATAAACCATTTTACCCATTTTTTTAGTGTACAGCTCAGTGACATTAAGTACATTCGCATTGTTTTACAACCATCACCATCATCCATCTCCAGAATTTCTTTCATCTTCCAGCATGAAAACTGCACCCATTAAATAATAACTTTCCATCCCCTCCCATACCCCTGCAACTGCCATTCTCTGATTTACTTGCAGAAAATTTTTTTTTTTTTTGTAGAAATTTTTATTTAGAAAGTACTCTTTAGGGCTCCTGGATGGCTCGGTTGGTTATGTGTCTACCTTCGCCTAGCTCATGATTCTGGGGTCTTGGGATCAAGCCCTGCATGGGTTCCCTGCTCAGTGGGGACCTTGCTTCTCCCTCTTTCCCTCCCCCTTCCCATGCTCACTCGCTCTCTCTCTCTCAAATAAATAAATAAATAAAATCTTTAAGAGAAAAGAAAATACTTTTTACATATAATCTTAAAAGTTACAGTAATTTTACGGAACATGACTAGATTCAGAATTTGGCTGACGTGTCCAAGGAGTGGGTAGGAGTCTGGGCCCATGCTCCAGGCTGGGTTTTCTGATTCCAGACTTGTCCTCTCTCCGTACCACACAGGAAAGGAAGTCGTAGAGTTTGGATCTAGAAGAATAATACATGGTAGCGAGAGAGGAAAAGGGGAGGCATTCAGAACTAGTTTCCTACTGTCCATATGGCTGAGCGACAAAGATGGCAGGCTTGAATTTAGCTTTTTTTTTTTTTTTCTTTTTTTCCCTATTTGCATCCTTAGGTAACTTAGGTCACCTTGGTTTTCCCATCAGTAACATTGAAATAATAATGGCCTACCTAAAGATTGTCGGGAGAGGTTACATGCAGTAGTTGCTGTGAAGAACTTAGCACGACATCGAGCACATGGTATCAATAAATTATTATCATTCAAAGCATCCGTATTCATATCAGCTGACGTCCTAGAGGGAGGGTCCCTTATCGGAAAATATGTCTTCTCAGTTATGATCTTCAGTGTACAGATTTTTTTTTTTTTTTTTTAATTTTTATTTATTTATGATAGTCACAGAGAGAGAGAGAGAGGCAGAGACACAGGCAGAGGGAGAAGCAGGCTCCATGCACCGGGAGCCTGACGTGGGATTCGATCCCGGGTCTCCAGGATCGCGCCCTGGGCCAAAGGCAGGCGCCAAACCGCTGCGCCACCCAGGGATCCCTCAGTGTACAGATTATACGAAAAAGGCCTTCCTTGTGTCAGCAATAGCTGTTATATTAATTCAGTACCAAGTCATTGTTTAAAATCTTTGATCTACTAACCAAAGGAGCCATTATTGCCTTTGATATCTTGAAATATGTCAGAGGAAGCCAACTCAAGCCACTTCCCTTTATTTCATCTACCTCGAATCCCAAGATCAAACCAAAGTCAAATAATAAATAATGAGTTTTCTTTCTAGGCTGGGGAGGCCCTAGATGAAGATGAAGACCTGACAAGGTGGAGTGGCCAGGTGGACACCTGCCCCCTGGAGAACGTTTATGCCAGAAATTCTGCAACTCTTTCCCTCTAATTCTCTGGAATCGTAAATGTTCTAGAGTTAACCTTACCTTAAAAAGTTGAAGTTTTTACTTTTAAACTAATGCACAGTTTCTAAATCTAATGATTAGATAGAAATTGTGACTTCAGACATCCAGAATGCAAGGTTTCACTCAGAGGACGTGTCTGCTTCTTTGGGAACTGACGTCCTGGGGTGACTTAATTTTTCCAAGGCGATTGTTGGAACGTGAGAACTGCAAACTTTTAGAGAAATTAATTTTTTACTTTATTTAACACACTTTCAGCAAAACAATATGATGTGTGATTAAAATAATAATTAATAATTATATCATAATAATAACATTAGCAGATTCCCCCCTCCCTCCTATTACTGGCTTTAAACTCAAGGGACTGAGGTGGGAAAAGGAGTGAATACTGAAGCGTGAACTTGTGCGTGTTTAAAACATTTGCACAGTTCTAAGATGGGGCACTTTGAGTCCAGAGTTCTAGGCTCTACCCCCTAGAAGTGGAGTAACAGGCACGGGGAGGGCTCAGCCGAGCACCTTCTCCAGGTTGTCTTCATCCTCACAGGGCAAACCTTAAGACAAGCAGGTAGCCCTTCCTATTTTACTTCTCGGAGAACAGAGATGTCAAACCTACACGAAATCCCCCGGCCAGGAAATAGTAGAACAGGGACTCCCACACTTCCGACTCCAAACTCCAGCTGTTCTCCACTACTCCACTTTTTTTTTTTTTTTTTTTAAGAAAGATAATTTATTCTGGGAAAAAATCCATAATTACCTAACATATGAAAAACTCCAGCTAAAGAACTAGTTTCAGGAACAGGAGCGTATCACCTGGCTGCTCCGGTCACTCTTGAGCGAAGGCTGGGAGCCGATATGCGCAGTGGCCTACAGGTAGGCACCGAGCCGCTCCAGCTGCCCACTGCTGCTTTTTTGATGAAGTGATTCAGTCTGCAAACCATCAAGCACTATACAGACGCTTGTCATTTATAAGGGAAACAACCCATTCTAAGTAGACCTCTTAGGAGGAAGCTGGAGGAAACCTGATCATTCTAGATCTTTCTTGAACGTCCCTTCTTAATGGTTAGCAGCGATGCCCCCTCACCAGCATCCCACTCAAGACTGCCCAGGGTGGTTTCATCCACGACATCCAATCCCAAAACTGGTAATGGGATTGCAAGTTTTATCACCGTAAAGTCAGAAAGCACTGTTGAAATTATAGGTACTTACTGTTCATGCTGACTCCATGCAGATTGTAATGTGAAGAAGCATCTGGTGTCCAAATTCCTATCTTCTTACACATCTTTACTATGAACAGAATCTGATTATTTTTTCGGAGATGCTCAGCTTGGATTATTAACAGATTCTCCATTTTTTTTTCCTTTTTCATATTGCTAGCTTCAAACTAAAAGGACGAGGCTTAGTATAATGAAAGAATAGGAAACGGAACAAATTTAACGATGAATTTGTGCGTGTTTTTAAGTATTTTAGGAACGCCCAAATAAAAGTTTCAGCATGTAAGCTTTAGTATGTTCTTGATACTCATGGTTAAGATAGAGTTTTACTAATTAGCGATTTCTTTTAAAATTACTTGAAAAGTTATTATTAGTCCTCACCACAAGAAACTGTAGGACAAATTGGATAACCACATGTGCTGGCATTTCTCCAGGATGACCCATATCAAAAGGGATTGGGGTCCCATGAATACTGTAACAGTATCATTTCTAATTATAACCTCAAGGAACTTCCTCTTACAAAGAGGTAGCTGCAGAAACTTATCTTACCTAAGAATAAGGCTTTTCAGGATTAAAAGACATCTTAATTTACCTTTCTTTGCTCCATGTTCTGTTTTCCAGATTTCTAGTTTGATTCATGTAGCCCTGAATTCCTTAAGAAATCCAGAGCCTGAATCATCATTTTCACTGATCCGTAGTATTTCATTATATGATGAACCCCACAATGTATTGATTCATTCTCCAGTCGATGGGTATTTATTATGTAAACAATGCTGAGGGAACATTTTCCTACATGTCTTCCTGTCCATACATTTCTGGGTAACCTTTTTTTTGAATTCTAGAAATAGCCGAATTGTTTTCCACAGTGGCTGTGCCAAATTACATTCCTGTCCACAGTAACTGAGGGTCCCCAGTATCATCATCAATACTATAAGTAAATCCATTATTATTCTGTCTTAATTTGCCTTCTGATTACCAGTGAGATTAAGAATTTTTTTGTTTCTTTGAAGTACTACCCATTCATGTCCTTTGCCCATTGGGATGTATGTCTTCTCTTACCGATTTGAAGGGACCTCTTCAATAGATAGGTAGATAGCTACGTAGGTAGGCAGGTAGATGGAAAGAAAAGATAATTGGCTTTTCATTTCATTTTCCTATGTATCTTTTCTATCAACAGAAGTAGCTGCATTCATCAATATTTTCCTTTTTGTTTGTTGCTTTTTGTAGCCTTTTAAAAAAAATTTTTTTTTTAAGATTTTATTTATTTATTCATGAGAGACACAGAGAGAGAGAGAGAGACAGAGACACAGGCAGAGGGAGAAGCAGGCTCCATGCAGGAAGCCCGATGTGGGACTTGATCCCGATGTGGGACTTGATCCCGGGACTCCAGGATCATGCCCTGGGCTGAGGGCAGGTGCTAAACCGCTGAGCCACCCAGGGATCCCCAGTAGCCTTTTCTTTTAATTGGTTTCAGGTACACAACATAATGATTTGAATGTGTATATTGCAAAATGATCACCACAATAAATCCAGTTAACATCCATCTCCATATATAGTTACAATATTTTTCTTATAAGAAGATCTACTTATAATAAGATCTACTCTCTTAGCAGTTTTCAAATACACAATACAGCATTATTATCTAGAGCTATCATGCTGTACATTGTATCCCCAGGACTTATTTATTTTACATTTGTAGCTTCTTTAAGGAATCCTTTCTTATCTTTGGGATCATAAAATAGATCCACCTGTAGCCTTTTTTCAAATATATCAAAACCTTGCTTTTCAAATTTAGATCATTCACGTGCCCAGAATTTATTTTTGTGTCTACTATGAGGGAGAGATCTGCTTTTTATTTTATTGTGGTTTTTATTTTGTCTTATTTTCCTCACAGGTAGTCAGTGCGCTTGTCTTTCCCACTATCTTTAATGCCACATTTCGTATATACTCAACATCTCTATGTGTGTGGGTCTCTTCTTGGACTATATTTTATTCCACTGGTCTATTTGATTGTCACCGTGCTCATTCCACATGTTTTAAGTATTCTCATAAATCTTGATATCTGGTTGAGCATTTGTTCCCACTTTGCATTTCAAAATAATGATTTCTGTGCTTTTGCTTTTCCATATGAACTTTAGGATTGGCTTGCTGTACTTCTAGAAAGAAGCTAAATAGGCGATTTGAATAGAATTCACCGTATTTAGAGGTTAGTGTGGGGAGCATTATTATCTTCACAGAATTGAGTTCTTCCCCTCCAAGAACGTAGTTTATCTTTCCTTTAGTCATGTGCACTTTGGTACAGCTGCTTCAGTAATGCCTTGTCATGTTCTTCCAGAGATATCATTTGTTATTAATTTATTCTAATTACTTTATAGAATTTGTTATGAGTGCAAACTTATTTCTAGTATATCTTGCAATTGGTTAATATACATATAAGTAATTTTTTGAATATATATTTAACTTGTGTTTAACAAACTTGCTGAGTTCTCTCATTTGAACTACTTCCCTTGGGCCTTGGACAACCATAGTTGCAAATTCAGATTTATCGTTTGTCTTCCTGATTTCCTTTCCCTGTCTTATTTTGTTGACTAGACAGTATTGACTTGAAGCAGTGACAAGCACTCTTGCTTTATTCCAATCTCCAATGGGAATTCTTCTAAATTCTCACAATTTACTATGAAAGTTCTGTCTATTTTAACTAGTTTTGTCTATTTTAACTAGTTCTTTTTAAACAAAAAGCTATTGGCCCTGGTGATCCTTTATTTTTTTCTTTGCCTTCCATTTCAATAAATGCTGTTCTTCATCACTCACTTTTCTCTTCTCATTCTAGCTTCTTGAGTGGAGTTTTCTCTTAAAATTGAGCTGTTCACAGCTAACAGTCCTATTTGGTGACCTATATTCAGTTCTAAATATTCTGCGATCTCTGTTGTGATCAGTTTTCTTAAACCATAATTCATTTAATGGTTTTAAAATTTAATGGGTTTTTAAATTTCTAAACAACTGGTCAGTTAGACTATCTTCATTTTTGGATTCTACATTAATTGCAGTTTAAGGCTGTGCATATTATTAATTCTTTGAAATAATCATATTAGAACTTCCTTTGTGGTGTTATCTTCAGTTAATTTTCATAAATGTGGTCTATGTACTAAGAAAAAACAATCTCAGGAGCCAAGTTTTATTTACTTATATTATTCTTGGTAATGTAATATCATCTTGGTGGATTATTTCTTATATTACTATAGTGTCTCTCTTTTCCCTTTTAATTCTCTTATCTTAAAATCGGCTGTCTGATATTAAGAGAGTTTTAACAGCTTTTTGAAATGAATATTGGCATGTTTTTTTCCTGATCTCTTTATTTTCAGCTTACTCACTTGAGTCCGTTGAGTTTCTTGTTTTCTATGATTTGGGTGGGTTTCCATATGACTAGAATTCGTGTGGGGTTTTGTTTGTTTTTTCTTTTAATCCAGTCTATAATCTCTTTTTAACTTCTAATTTTGACATTATTATAGACGTACAGGAAGTTGCCAGAAAAGAAAAGTTGTACAGAGGTCCCACATTCCTTTCATCCAGTTTTCCCTACTAGTAATGTCTTATATAACTACAGTCAATATAGAAACTGGGAAAATGACATTAGTAGAATCCATAGAACTTACTCATTATTCAGTTTGCTTATATCACCCATTTTACATGCACTCACTTGTGCTTGTGTTCGCCTGTAGATCTTACAGTTTTATCACATGTATAGATTTGTATAGCTACCAACACAGTTGGTGTTGATCTATCACCAACTGTGACCACAACCACCAGTTGTGGTCTATCACCACAAAACTCTTTGGCACTCTCTTTATAGCCACACCAGCCTTTTTCTCCTTTCTTAACCCCTGGCAGCCACTAATCTGTTCTCCATCTCTGGAATTTTGATATTTCAAGAACATCATATATAATCATACAGTTTGTAACCTTTTGCAATTGGCTTTTTTCACTCAACAATATTCCCTTGAGATCCATCCATGAGTGTATCTGTAGTTTTCTCCTTTTTATAACTGTATTGTATTCCATGGTATGGGTCCCCTACAGTTTGTTTAACTCTTCATCTGTTGAAGGATATTTGGGTTGTTTCTAGTTTGGAGCTATTACAAATAAATGTTCTATGAAGATCATGAACAGGTTTTATAAGTTTTCATTTCTCTGGGTAAATGCCCCGGAATGCATTTGTATGGTGGTATAACAAGCACATATTAATGATCTGTTTTTTAAGAGGTGAGTTTGATCTGTTTGGTATTTTTTTTTTAAAGATTTTATTTATTTATTTATTCATTCATTCATTCATTCATTCATGAGAGACACATGCAGAGAGAGAGGCAGAGACATAGGCAGAGGGAGAAGCAGCCTCCATGCAGGGAGCCCGATGGAGGACTTAATCCCAGGATTCTGGGATCATGCCCTGAGCCAAAGGCAGACACTCAACTACTGAGCCACCCAGGCATCTTGCGAGTTTGATCTGTTTGCTGATTCTTTATTTGAAAATGATTACAATTTTGTCTCATCTTGAATGATAGTTTAGTTGGGTATAAAACTTCAGGGTGACAGTATCTTCTCTGAACACTTGAGAGGTCTACTGAATGTCTACTGCCATTTCTTCCCAATGACTTTTAGGCTTTTCTCTTTATTGCTGATATCTTATACTTTCAGTACAAGCTGCCTAGGTAAAGATTTATTCCAGAAGTACACATTTTTTTGGAGGGTAGTGGGATATTCTGTTATTCTGTTCTCATATTCTGCGTGAACTGCTCTGCTAACTCTTGTTTGACATGTTGGAGCCTCTCAATCTGTCTTCTGTGGTGCCCTTTTTATGCCTCTCACCCCACTACCCTCATCTTAATGTGCTGCTTTTTGTGTTAATAACATCTTCTAGGGGTACTTGGCTGGTTCAGTCAGTAGAGCATTAGACTCTTGATCTCAGGGTTGTGGGTTCAAATCTCATATTGGGCATGGAGCGTACCTTAAAAAGAAATCTTCCAATTCCCTCTTCAACTATATCTAGTCTAATATATATATATATCTAGTCTAACATATGTTACATATGTATATATATATATCCCATCAATTCATTTTTTGTATGAATAATTATTGTTTTGTTTTAAAAATTTCTATCAGGTTATTTGTCATGTGTACCTATTAGTGTTTAATTTTTGCTTGTGCAGTTACATAATTTATTATTCTTTTTAATGAATGGTGTCCCTTTATCTCTTGAACATTATTTTTTTTTAAGATTTTATTTTTAAATTATCTCTACACCCAACATGGGACTTGAACTTACAACCCAGAGATCTAGAGGCACGTTCTCTACTGATGGAGCCAGCCAGGTGCCCCTATATATATACTGAATATTCTGAGCAGACTAATTTTGAAGTTTGCATCCAAATCTTCCATAGAAACTATTTCTTCTGGAGTAAACTGAGGTCTTAATTGTTCTGTTGGCTTTTTCCTTAGCAGTATACATTTTGATGATTTTTCACATAATGATGTGCAAACTTGTATTGGGTGAGATTTTTGGTGGCTGTTAGTGTCCTTGTGTCTTTCTGTTTTGTTGCTTTTGTTCTCATTCCTTTTTATTCAGCATTTCGGTATTTGCTTCCATCTAACACAACAAGGTTCTGAGGTCAGAGTCAGGCCTTTATAACGACATTTAGGGCTCTGCACGTGGTGATTTTGGAGATAGGTAAGATCAGGTCACAGAGACAGCAGGCCACCTGCCTCAGTGCCAATCCAGGGATATATGTTTGCCCTGCTCCTTCCCTAGTTCTACGGTTTACAAAAAATAGGTAACTCAGACAGTAGATTAGGAATAGTTTCTCTTTTTTTGTAGCTTTCTTTCACAAGAGGGGCAGAGGAATAGAATGCTTGCTATAGCCCTGCTCTCTACCTTGACTTCAAACCAGTCCTACTTCTGGTTGCCTGATGCACAACCCTCTAGAAGATGGACTCCAGCTCCCATTCAGCATGACAACCTTGGCCACTGCCCTGCATCAATCTCCTGTTTCTCGCACAAATGTTGTTTTGGGGTCTATCATCATTTTCTCTCTTTATAGTTTTCTGTCATTGATGTGTTTGGAACAGAAAGGGTGTGCTACAATGTTAACTCCTGAGACATCTCAACTGAAGCCCACCAGATCTCCTCTCTTTCTAAAGATCCTGGCAAGCCCACAGTCCTCCACTGCACACACGCACGCGCACATGTGCACACACAGCTACAGAAAGCCGTAGCCCTATACGGTGAGACTCCGGCTCACCTTTCCGGTTCATGTCCCACCGTCCTCTACTCCCTCCCTCCTCAGCATGTTGTTTTCTGAAGCAAACTCGACCCTTTGATATGCCCAGAACCTGTGTTGCGTCTTACTCTTCCCCTTTTCCAGAAATGTCATTCAAAGCTTTCCACTGATGTTTCAAGCTCTGACAAACCCATTCTTTTCTCAGGGAGAGATTTTCCCAACTCCCTATTTGGGAAATCATTTTTCTCTCCTATTACCCCTTTGTGTTTTTCTACCTCTACTGTCCATCTGCCATAATCTAAAATGCCATTGTAGAACATCATACCCAGTCTCAAAGACTTAAAGTAAAGAGTATTTTTTCTTAAGAAACTACTGTGTGCCAGAAGGTGCCCACTGTGTACTTTAGTTACGTCGCAATCAATATGCAATTCCTCCAGTAATTATGATGTGAGCTAAAACTGGCTCATTTCATAGCTGAGGAAATTGAACTTGAGTAAGTTCCATAGGGTCAGCTAATGGCCAATCTGGCTCACTCCATAGCCCAGGTTCTAGCCACCATCCCACATTGTTACACACATTTCGTATACCGAGGACTTGTGTAAATGCTGTTTTTGTTACTATGATGTGTAGTACGATGTTACTTTAGGCCACCGTTCATGGACCACCTGCCTCAGTATCACCTGGGTCCTTATGAAAAGAGCGAGTTCCAGGGGCCTCTTTCAGACCTACTGAATAGGAATATCTAAGGATAAAGCCCAAGAATCTGCATTTTGACCATCTCTTTAGGTGATTCTCAAGCATGTTGAGTTTTATTTATGTATTTATTTTTAAAAGATTTTATTTACTTATTCATGAGAGACACAGAGAGAGGGGCGGAGAAGCAGGCTTTCTGCAGGGAGCCCGGTGTGGGACTCGATCCCAGGATCCTGGGACCACGACCTGAGCCAAAGACAGATGCTCACCCACTGAGCCATCCAGGTGCTCCAGCATATTAGGTTTTAAAAGTAATTTCTAAACTTAGATGGCTCATTAAAGTTGTCGAGGGGGTGTGGTGTGGATAATAATGGCCAGAATTTCCTGAATAATGTCACTATTTTAACAACTTTTCAGATGAGTCTGGAGCAGTTATTTCACCACACTTTGTCTGAAAAATACTAAACTATTTAAATGTCTTAAACTGGTGGCCCATTAATAAAATTTGGACCTTTTTTTTTTTTTTTAAGAAGATGCTCTAACTTTTAAAATTAAGAGGACCACTATCAAATTCAGTTCCCTCTAGAAATTTGGAATGTTTTATCACACTAGGTCCCCCTGTTACAGGTTTCTGAGTGACTTGATGCCCCAAATAATGGAAGTGACTGCAAGTAGGGCCTGAGCATATATCTTCTAGTATATGCTATACTAGAAGAACACAGTTTACCATACAGATAAGGATGTCTGTCCTGCTTTCAGAAGTTTGAACTTTCAAAACACATAAATTTATGGGATAAATATACTGCATAAATGATTATAAGCTTTACTAAAGATCATTATCAAATATAATTTCATTCTTCAAGAATTTATTGAATATACTATATGTAAACCCCACATACAAAACCTTGTACTTTAATAAACAGCAAAATAAAAATATAAATGAAATGAAATTATAAATTTACTGGGGATCCCTGGGTGGCGCAGTGGTTTGGCGCCTGCCTTTGGCCCAGGGCACGATCCTGGAGACCCAGGATTGAATCCCACGTCGGGCTCCCAGTGCATGGAGCCTGCTTCTCTCTCTGCCTCTCTCTGTCTCTCTCTCTCTCTCTCTGTGACTATCATGAATAAATTAAAAAAAAAAAATTTAAAAATTTATTAAAAAAAAAAAAGAAAAAAGAAATTATAAATTTACTCAAATCTAAGATTTTATATTACTGTGTATTAATAAGGTTGCTGATTTTGTTTTTCGTTTTTTTTTTTTTTTTTTTTTTTTTAAGAGAGAGAGAGGGTGGGGAGAGGCAGAGAGAGAATCTTAAGCGCTAGGCATGGAGCCCAGTGTGGGGCTTATCTCACAACCCTGAGATCATGACCTGAGCTGAAATCAAGAGTCAGATGCTGACCTGACTGAGCCACCGAGGCACACCAAGGTTGCTGAATATTAACAATGAATTTCCTGTGTTCTTAATTTACTTATAGAAATACATCCGTGAGGTTTGCACTGGTATACGGAGAATTCTTCAGTCAATATGAGCTATCTACAGCGCTCCAAATGTAAATAAGGGAAAAGAATGGTTTGCCTTTCTGAATCCCTCCTCAATGGAGACTGTTGCTCTGAACACTTAACTGAGACTACTTTAGGAAATATTCTGTGGAGACAGGCAAAAGGCTCTATTGTGTGTTTGCTTTAACATGATACAGCTGTAATTTTTAACAGTCTATATAAATAGCCATCAGTAGGTAGTATTTGAAACCACCTGCCATTCTTTATCTCTGTCTCAAAGTAGGAGAGCTTTTTCTAAAGCAACTTAGGATATTATTTAAGATGTAATTTTTAATCATAAAAAAAAATCCTTCGGGCTTTTAGATATCAAATATAATTAAACTGGGGAATAGTTAAGTCACTACTGTATGCAAATTGCTGGTGGATCTCTGAGAATCATGGTTCCCAAATTGGAGCTGAAACTCAATTAATGATCAAACTGCCCAAGATATTGTTAATACTTTCAAAAATTCATTTTTAAAATTGCATATGTGTCTACAATAAGGTTGTAAATGCTAAATAACACAAAATTTCTTTAGTTTTTACATAGCTGTAACAAGTCAATATACCTACCAGTAATTGCCTCATGCTGAATAGATATCTGATTGGCAGTTATATATGTTTTGATTGGATATAAAAAATGAGAAGTTGATTAATTACTTGTTTATTAATCATGTTAGAAAAACAGGATTTTCAAAAATGGGGGGAGAAAGCAGTACTATAGAGTTGAAAAAAAACGGAAGCACTGATCTATAAGGGGAAAGGTCTGAATCAAAAATGGAGAAAATACATGAACTGTAAAGTTAAGCAAAAAAACCCCTACAATTTTTAAAAATGAAAACCTGATAACGTTTATTTTTTTATTTTTTATTTTTTTCCTGATAACGTATATTAAAATAAGTTTCTGCATGAGTATTTTTTTCCCTTTTTTAATACATTTTATTTACCTCAATAAATAATCTATAAAAATTGATCTTCAGGTACAGGAGAAAGTGGAAGTGAAGCCTCTTCATTTCTAATTATGACCCATCAAGTCAATCTGTCACCCACTGAGTCACGGGTATTTCCCAGCAGCCCTCAGCTCAGCACCCCCTCCTTCAACACATCGGAAAGTGCCAGAGAGAAGATAAGTTTAGGGAAGAAGGACCTTTCTATGAGGGAGAGGTCCATGCTCAGAAGCCCCTGGCACTTGTCAGGAGTAGCATCCGAGGCCATTGATAGCAATATGATGGTGCATACTGAGAAAATCACACCTGCTGGCAGTGTGCATGTACCTTAATGCTAGAAGGGCAGATACCGCGAGCCTCTCAGTGAATCGAAGCCCATTCAGCATTGCTTTTACATTCCCTCTATTACTTAATATAATACTAATCATACGATACTTACCCCTGCCTATATAACTTAACCTGTTTCTACCTGTGAACTCCTTTGATCATTTAGGGCCTGTCTAAATGTTGCCTCTCAGGCCACCCAGGTGGCTCAGTCAGCTAAGCATCTGCCTTCAGCTGAGGTCATGATCCCAGGGTCCTGGGATCAAGCCCCGTTTTGGGCTTGCTATTCAGCAGGAGGTGTGCTCTCTTTCTCCCTCTGCCCTCCGCCCACCCCCAGCTCATGATTGTTCTGTCTCTCAAATAAAATCTTTAAAAAAATTTTTTTAAATAAATGTTGCTTCTTTGAAGATGCTTGCTGCATTTCCCTATGCCGTTTTAATGCTTACCTCCATGTAGTAATTGCCATGTGATTATCTATACTAGAGTTTGCACCATTTGTTTAAAATCCATAACCCCAAAGCTTGGCTCACCATAGATATTCAAGCAACCCAGGATGGTCAGATGGATGGATGGATGGATGGATGGATGGATGGAAGGAAAGAAGGAATATTCATTGATTAGAAGCCCTGTTAAGCAATTTGAATAATTCTCTCCCATACTTTTTTTGTTATCCCAATTCACTCAGTCCCTAGAATGACACCTAAAAGGGAACCAGAATCAAATGGAAAACTAAGAAGTGGGGAATCCCTGGGTGGCTCAGTGGTTTAGCGCCTGCCTTGGCCCAGGGCATGATCCTGGAGACCTGGGATCAAGTCCCACATCAGGCTCCCTGCATGGAGCCTGCTTCTCCCTCTGCCTGCGTCTCTGCCTCTCTCTCTGTGTGTGTGTCTCTCATGAATAAATAAATAAAATCTTTCTTTTTTTTTTTTTTTAAAGAAAACTAAGAAGTTAAGCCACATTTTGTCATCTTTGGTAGATACTTAGTGGAGGAAATAAATGAAATTGTGCTATTCATACAAAGAGTTAATAGATAAACCGATTTATCCATCGCTAGCTTGTTTTTAGAGCATCAGTCTGGTGTAAAGAGAAAAACAATCCTGGACACTAGTAAGTATCATTTATATTTAATGCCTCTATGTTTATAGCAGTAAAACTCTAAATGATCATCAGCACCACTTAAAAATATGGCTCCTTGTTAAATAATTAATACATTTGATGGGGGCGAGCTTCCAACAATGCTCAAAGCTCCAGTAATTAATGGACAGGTTATAAGATGCTTGTAAAATGGCTTAAACACTAGAAGTACGGCAGGGGTGTAACTGCTTCAGGGTTAACACTGGGTCCGAATGCGGGGAAGGCCTCGGTAAGGAAGGCGGCGGTGGGAGGAGAGGGAGAGACCCCTCAGGATGGCACGCCAGTTGGCAGGTCTTACTTCTTGATTTAAGGTTCTTTTAAAGGCTTTGTAAGGCAGATTGCCGGCGTTCCTGGTGCCCGAAACATTTTTCAGGGAACCTTTAATCACCTAAGAGCATCAGCCACGAGCCGTAGACTCTTGGTAACTTTTTAGAAGGCAGCAACTGCTGCCGGCAAAGGCCTCGTTTGCACCCTGACCCCAGACCCCAGACCCCAGACCAAGAGCACTCCCGCTCCCGACGCCCAGGTCCCCCTGGAGTCTGCTCTTTCATTCCAGGCCCTTGGGAGTTCAGGGTTAATGGTAGCTCGTTTCTCCCCCTATTGTTTGCTGTTCTCAGAAAGGACCTATGCTCTGAGCTTTCTTGAGTCTATGACATTTCAGGAGGGAGGAGGAACATGGTCTTCCTGACTGCAAACCACCTGGCTGTAAGGTCCCCCGCTCACCCTCCCTGGGAGGGGAAAAAGAGAGAGAGAGAGAGAGGGAGAGAGGGAGCATTCTTTAGAAGATGAAACATTGTCTCGTGTCCCTTAGCCCTATTCTGGGCAGTCAGTCTGTTAGGACATATCGGGCGATTATAGGACAGTCTTTTTCAGGAAAGCCATGGGTTTCAAGTTAGCAGTAACCATCTATCAACTCCTAAGATTATGCCATGATTTACTGTCAGGGCATCATGTATTCTCTGATTTTCTGCCTCCCATGAAACATTGTGCTTTCCTTTTCTATTGATGTATCAACTATAATAGTTACAAGCAGCTACAGAAAAATCAATAGGGAGCTTTCATTACTGTGTACATCAAGTAAAGAGCCCAGGCGGCCCGCGCGCACCTTGTTAGATGCTCACCCGTGGCAGGTGCACAGCACGTGACCGGCTCTTTGCAGACTAAATGACAAATGGTGGAATTCGACAAACCAAGTGTAGGGAGTTTAAAAAATCTGACTCGATGCGAAATGGAAGAACCCAGAGGCGGGGAAGCGATCACGGGGCGCTGCGCCTGGCCCTTGCCCTCCCGAGGCCCTCTGGACGGTCACTGTCGCACCGGCTCCCCAGCTACTAGATGGTCTGTTCACAGAACATGTCCCCCCCCCGCCCCCATCACCTGCACTCCCCACCAGGCCGGGAAAGGGGGTCGCAGCCAAAGCCTGCATCAGACCCAGGAGTCCTAGATGCACAGATCTGCGGAGTTTAATTTTCTTTCAAAGCACATGTTGGAAAAAAAAAAAAGACACACACACAGGATTTTAAAGCAACAAATACCTTTATCTGCCTTTGGGAGCACATTAGCTACCAATTAGTGCATGTAAATCAAGAATGCTGAAAAACAAAACTTTGAGCCGATAGTCTGGGGGCTGTCAAGGCCTCAGGACTTGTCTAGCATTTCAGCATCAATTTGGAGGATGCCAAGAAGAGATTGCCAACGCGGATCCTAACAGGTCTGAATCCGAACCACCTGAGATCGTAAATCCCACTGAATTCCCAAAACCTACACACGGTGAAATGTATCCGGGTATGTAGGTAAAGTGTTGGCCGCTTACTGAGGGTAAAGAGTTCTGCAAAGGTTTTTCTTTTTTTCTTTTTTTTAAGATTTTATTTATTCATGAGAGAGAGAGAGAGAGAGAGAGAGAGAGGCAGAGACACAGGCAGAGGGAGAAGCAGGCTCCATGCAGGGAGCCCGATGCGGGACTCGATCCCGGGACCTCGGAGTCACGCCCTGGGCTGGAGATGGCGCCAAACCGATGAGCCACCCGGGAATCCCCTGCAAAGGTTTTTCACTGCTCACTATTACGATCCAGTTCCAAACCCCAGTTATAAAAGTTGTCTTGAGATGTGATATATTTAGCAAGAAAGGAGAAACTTGGGCCTTGATAATTTTTGCATTCGTGTGAGAGAGTCTTCACGAACTACAAAATATTTTTGGAAATATCACAACAATATTAAACAAAGAAAATAACCTTGAGCAGCAAGACATACCCCCCTCCCCCCCAAACAAAACCAGTTAAAAAGACTGATGAATCTGAGCAAGTGGTTTGACTTCTTTGGGGTTTCTTTGTTTTGGGGGAGGACTCTTTCAATGACGAGCTTCTCAAATATTGTTTTCTTTCCTATTTTTCCCAATTTAAAAAAAAATGTTTTTGCCTTCCGTGTTTTCCTGCAACCAGGAATGATGTAAGCATTTTTAATTTCCCTTTGCCGTTCTGACAAAAGAGTGAACTGTCATTCAGCTACGGGCGCTACATTCAGTGTTTGATGTTCAGAAAGGTTTGCTCCACGAGGACTGTGAAAAGATTAGTTAGCCAGAGGACACTGAGAACGAGCAACAGGCTCGCTCCCCTTCTGCTCCACTGCCCCAGAGGAAGATCCGCCTCTCCCCAGCTACTCAGACAGCAGCTCCATCCACCAGGTTGGCCTTTTTATTTGCCAATATCCCTAACGATTAAAACTGTCGAGATAATTCATAGAATGGCAATCCCTAATTACATCCTTGCTCTCATTTATTTCTTTTTGCCACTTTCCTGGTTGATGTTTTGCATATCATTTACATGAGGTGTTTCTTTTCTTTCCTCCTCCTTTTTTTTTTAACCTACTTCAGATGTGGTTGTCCTAACTATAATTGGAGGTCTAAAAATAATAGGATATCATTTGGATGGTTTTCAACCAGGCATGATTACAGAGTCTCTGTGAACTAAGCTAACTCTTCCCTGTGTGGCTCACTCGTGTTCTTTTTAATGGCTCTGTCATCTGGCAGCAGAAGCGCATTCTTTCCGCATATTTTGTCTTACATAGTTAGAAAGAAATCCTTTCGTGACACTTTGAACCTTAATGCCGAACAACCTGGTGCTTTCCCTGAGCTGCCGAGGAGGATGTTGGCCCTGTGGTCATTGCCGTGGCCCAGTGCTGCCCTGGCACCCCACAGACCGAGCGGGAACTCCAGCAGGAAAGCCCAGAGCAGGATATTACGCACAGTAGGGGGCTTTCCAACCTTGCCATCCTAAGCCCTGTAGGGTCAAATTAATGGGGAAATCCAGAATGACAGCAAATTTGCCCGTCAACTCATACGGCTCCCCCATCAAGAGGTTGCTGGTCAGACATATCTATACGTGTCCTAGGAGTTCAGTACATTCTTTAAATATGTATGATGAACGAATACATTTTAATCAGGAATTGAGAGTGTAGGAAGAATGAAGTAGCGATGTGTGGGGAAATAAAAGAAAGGGGGAGAGTATAAAGAAAAGAAAAACGAAGGAAGGAAGGAAAGAAAAAGAAAGGTTAGTAGCAGAAAATCAAATATACACTAAGCAAAGACAACTGTGATCACAGTTGTTTTCTTCTCTAATCATATAAGATTTGAATTTTCTTCCTAATTAAGAAAAAATGAAAGAAGTCCATGAGTCAAAAAATCTGTCCCAGAATTACACTGGCAATAAATATTCTGTGATCCCGTTGCATCCCAAAATGGGTACATTATTGATGCAAATTATTAAAGAAAGCATAATTGTGGATAGTTTTATTATTTCACAAGTGTATTTATACCTTCTGCTGCATTATTCCAGAAATACGTTTGTATCCGCAGGGGCTCCTGTCTGCTCTTGCCTCCTTCAGCTCCCCGGTGTGTAGTCCCTTCATTTTTGTCTCACAGTCCCGAGGCTGTACGTGTGTGGAAGCACGATGAAGAGTCCTTGGTGCTGCGGGAGTGTTCTGTGACCTGCCTCACGGGTGGTGGCATTTCCTGTCCCAGACTTCCCACTCACCGGTGGCTGTTGGCTCCCTCGGCAGATTCAGGGAGGGCACAGGCCTGTACTCAGGCAGAGAGTAACAGCCTCCGGCCCACAACAGCTGAAAGCCTTGCAACGTGGGAGGGAACCTGCTGGCCTTGCACTGTTTTACCAAATAGTAGTAAACATTGGCCCACGTGAGTCACCACGGAGCAGTGGGTGACACCCGAGAGCTCGAGGGATCTACCCACACTTGGAAATAGGGAAGTTGATCATTAAAGACTCGGTTCCAACGAAACACTTAGGGAGGGTCCTGGAAATGATCATGGACATGTGGTTGGAAGCTGCTTGGTCCATGCGCCGATGCCCACGTGGGTTGTCTCTGAGCGCACCCACACCCTCCCCGTCGGGGTCTCTGCCTGGGGGGTGGGAAGCTTTTTCAGAAGTTTAAACAGATGTCTTATTTTACTGACCCATCAGTGTTGGCACATCTGTGCATCTCAGAGGGACCTGCTTGGTAGACGGGGCTTTAGAGAGATACGTACCTTCACCTCTCTGGAAGCGAGACTCAGCAGAGCTTCATGAGGGTGGAAGGAAGTGCAGCCTGGGAGCTTTCTCCCCAACCTCCACTCCCGCCCAAAGTGCAGTCTCCAGAACACAAAATGGGTGTTACGGGCATGGAGAGCACAACTTTAGAATCCAGTGGACCTGGATTCTAATCCAGTCTCCAGTTCTGCCATCAACCAGCACAAAACTGGGAATAGTAATAAAAGCAGTATCAACCCCAGCAGATTGTCTTATGTACTAAATGAAATGGCAGGAAGACGCTGAAGAAATGTTCATTGCGGAGGCACCTGTCTGGCTCAGCCAGTAGACCTGTGACTCTTGATCATGAGTTGAAGGCCCCATATTGGACATTGGGCATAGAGTTTACTTAAAAAAAAATGAAGGTCTTAGCTGACATTATTGGTTAGTAGGCCATCAGTAATAATATAAATGTCCCCTAGTTCACAAACTCAAAATGCTTAGGCAGCTGTTGCAAGATCACATATATTTTTGTACATCCAGCTGACTTCCTTTCCACTCTTATTTTTTTTAAGATTTTATTTATTTATTCATGAGAATACACAGAGAGAGGCAGAGACACAGGCAGAGGGAGAAGCAGGCTCCATGCAGGGAGCCCGACGTGGGACTCGATCCTGGGACCCCAGGGTCAGGCCCAGGGCTGAAGGCAGCGCTAAACCGCTGAGCCACCCGGGCTGCCCTGACTTTTGTTTTAATCAGAGAAATAAGTGTTCTTGGTTACGTACCAGTTGGATGATGAGGGACTTGTTTGCTTTGAAATAGTGTCAGGAAGGGTAAACAGTTGCTCTGTTCACCTCATGCAATCTAAGATTTAGGCATCTTTAAAAGAAATATTCCTAGGGGTCCCTGGGGAACTCCGTGGGTTACCCGTCTGTCTTTGGCTCAGGTCATGATCCCGGGATCCTGAGATCGAGCCCGCATCAGGCTCCCTGCTCAGCGGGCAGTCTGCTTCTCCCTCTCCCTCCACCCTCTCCCCCCTGCTTGAGCTCTCTCTCTCTCTCTCTCTCTCAAATAAATAAATAAAATCTTATTTTTAAAAAATAGAAATATTTTTATATCCCGATGACATTCATAGAGTTTAAAGTGAACCTCAAAAGATACTGTTTTCACTTATTATTAATTATGCAGTAGTCTGGGAAAAAGACAGCCAAGCATATCAAGAATCTTTTTTTTTTTTTTTAAAGATGTGTTTAATGCTTTGAAGAAATGTTTATTTTAAAATTTGGGAAATGGAAGCCCCTTGGTTTCCTCACAACCACAACGGGGGCCTCACTCTGATTTGTCCACAGAAGAACCTCCCATAAAAGTGGGGGGACTCTGAAGCCATCGCTGACCGATTGCTGCAAATTGGCGAATATCACTGTGTTGGAGCTTAAAACAGTTATCTCTGACTCTGTTAGTGAGAGCTTAAGGACAATACTGAATCTACAGATGATCCAAAAATCCAGTTTCGAACATGTTTTTAAAAATCCTCAACTTCACAAGATGACAGCTGTTTGAATACCGACTGCGTTTTGGGAAAGTAGGAGAGGTCCAGGGCTGTTCTGGAGCTTGATGTGGGTCTCCTCGCTGAGCCACCGTGAGGCTCCCGTGAAGGGCATTTGGTGTTTTGTCTCACGTCCTGGATACTGAAGTTTGAAAATCCCCAGGAGACAGTCAGGGTCCTGCAGGCAGATTCCAGCGAGGGCCTCCTAGGGGGCATGCAGCGGTCCCCTGCGCTGCGGGAACATCCGAGGGCCGCGGTGCTCTCAGGGCGCCTCGGGTATTAACACTGTTCCTCGGGGGTGTGCGTAACCCCGCAGAGGCTTCGTGCCCGGGAAGAACCAGAGCTGAGCTTTCCGTTACAGTAGCACCAGGTGGGTGGAGAGATTTCATGTTCAACAAAGTCCTCCCCCGAGGAAGATGAGATAACTCATGAAGCAGACGCACTGTCCTACTTCACAATAATTACTGTGTGTGCGCGTGTATACATATTTAGCTTAAGACTTCATTTTTAAATTTTTTAATTTATCAATTAATTAATTTTTAAAAGATTTTATTTGTTTATTCATGAGAGACACACAGAGAGAAGCAGAGACACAGGCAGAGGGAGAAGCAGGCTCCATGCAGGGAGCCAAACATGGGACTCGATCCCAGGACCCTGGGATCACTTCCTGAGCCAAAGGCAGATGCTCAACCACTGAGCCACCCAGGGGTCCCAAATTTTTTAAATTTAAATTCAATTTAACATACAGTATATTATTAGGTTCAGGGTAGAATTTAATGATTCATCCATTGCATATAACTCCCAGTGCTCATTATGTCAAGCGTCTTCCTTAATGCTCCTCACCCAGTGAACGTCCTCCCACCCGCCTCCCCTCCAGCCAGCCCACAGTTTGTTTCCCAGAGTTAAGGATCTATATATTATTGGCTTGCCTTCCTCTCTGTTTTCACCTTATTTTATTTTTCCTTCCCTTATGTTCATCTGTTTAACTTCTTAAATTCCACAAATGAGTGAAATCATATGGTATTTGTCTTTCTTTGATTTGCCGTAATACCTTCTAGCTCCATCCACATTGTTGCGGATAGCAAAATTTCATTCTTTCTTGATGGCTGAGTAATATTCCATCATATATGTGTACACACACACACACACTCCACATCTTTATCTACTCCTCTGTTGATGGACATCTGGGCTCTTTCTATATTTTGGCTATTGTAGACATTACTGCTAGAAATACTGAGGTGCATGTGCCCCTTTGAATCACTACGTTTGTATCTTTTGGATAAATACCTAGTAGTGAAGTTGTTGGGTCATAGCGTAGCTCTATTTTTAACCTTTCAAGGAACCTCCAAGTTGTTTTCCAGAGTGGCTGCACCAGTTTGCATCTCCACCGGCAGTCTAAGAGGGTTCCCCTTTCTCTGCATGCTCCCCGACATTTGTTGTTTCCTGACTTGTTAATTTTCCCCATTCTCACTGGTGTGAGGTGGGATCTCATTGTGGTTTTGATGTGTGTTTCTCTGATGGCAAGTGATGCGGAGCATTTTCTCACGTGCTTGTTGGCCATGTGTCTGTCTCCTTTGGAGAAATGTCTGTTCATGTCTTCTGCCCATTTCTTGACGCGATTTCTTGTTTTTTGGGGTGTTGAGTTTGATAAGTTCTTTATAGATTTTGGATACCAGCCCTTTATCTGATATGTCATTTGCAAATATCTTCTCCCATTCTGTAGGTTGCCTTTTAAGTAAGTTGACTGTTTCCTTTACTGTGTAAAAGCTTTTTATCCTGATGAAGTTGCAATAGTTCATTTTTGTTTTTGTTTCTCTTGCCTTTGGAGATGCGCCTCCTCCCCCCGCCCCCCAAATACATTTTAAAAGATGAGGAAACTGACACTAAGAGCAGTTTCCTCTTTCCAGGGTCAGTTGACTAGCACAGTATTCACAGATCTAAAATCACCTCTTTTCATTTCTCCCAACTGTGGAAATTCAAGAATCAGTAATTCCCCTAAATAATCAAGAGTTTGCTATAATGCGACTGCGAGAGCGTAAACATTTTCTGACTGCTAAGTTAATGATATCTGGGTGTGAAAGGGTATTCCTCTTTCCTTTCCTACACAGGGCTTAGAATTGAGTATAGCATTTCATAAAACAAATAGGATCAGATCTGAGATATTTTAGTATCATTACTATCTGACTTAGCAAAATCCACAGTTGCACTTCAAAGAAAGATGACTTCCTTTGCAAAATATTTGAAGCTCTTGAAAGTTCTTAGACTAATCTTTCCTGTTATTTTCTCTGCCACATGGTTAAGCAAATACAAAACAAATTGGTAATATGGATTTTCTGTCTTTCACATACAAATACATATCCCTGAGCAATTGGATGAATTATTAATTTATGTCCTCCAAATTGATAAGTATTTGGTTTTAATGATCTTGTTGGGTCATCAGTTTCCCTTACGTCTTAGTTCTTCACCCCAAAGACCTCCCTTTTCTTTTTATAGTCCAAATAATTCAGAATAAGTATTGGTCATCTGAATGATTTTTTCCCCCTTCATTTCAATTTCTGATCTTACTGAGCAGGATATTAATAAGCCAAGGGAAATGATGTAATAATAAGTAACTAGTGTATCTAGATCTTGCAGAGTGGTCTTGGATATTAGAACAGGCATATATAACCAACGGTTCTCATGAGCATAGAGCTGCAAGAATTTTAATAATTGTGATGTTACATTTTAGTACAAGTGGAAACAGACCAACACAGAGCCTACAATAAATCTCTCTAATTCAGAACAATTCAACTTGGCAACAGAAAAAGCTGAATTTAACATGTATTTAAAATTGTAATATTCAATAAGCCTACATTATTATATAGGCCTTAAAAGGCCTTAAAACGTCTGAAACTTGGACTTTAAAATAAACGACACATTAATAATACTGTTAATTTCCTGAATTTCTGCTTCTGCTGCTGGTTTTAGACAGAATTTCTCATGAGTTCTCAGAGTGTGAAACAGACAAACATCTGTAAACTTCCAATCAAAACTAAAACCTCGATACAGTGTCTGAGTTAGCCTAGAAGTCAAGTGGTCAAGTGTTGAGTTTTAATTAGTGAACCAACAATAAACACCGTAGAACATTGTGGTAATGTTTTCCATATTCGATGTTTCTTGCTGCTTGGGAGGCAAACTTTCATACTCTGTATACATCCTTGTATTGACTTGACTATAATGTGTTTCATTCTTTTCAAATAATCAATACTTACTCTTTAAAATGACACGCATATTATATTCCTATCTCGGTTTCAAAGTTCTGTTGAAATGAGTGAAATTAGACCCGGAGAGGCCCTGGTTCTCCGGTTGTTGACTTCATCCATATCTGATCATACCAGGTACATGTCCATAGGTGGTATTGCAAGCAAATCATTGCAGAGATGCCCTGCACCCCCCCCCAAAGGGTCACATTACCTGGGGGATTTGGGATTGGGAGCACAGCAGGACAGTGATGGCCACATCGGCGTCATTTTGGCACTAGGGAGTCCTACCATTTCATGGCCTTGGTGCCAGAGGACTGAGTTCACCGAAAGATACTATGAGTTTCCTGTCCGATCCACAATGGGCATCGAGGGATAAGTCCTAGAAGTTGTATACAATAAACTGACCATTTGGTAGAGACTGTTGAATGCCTCTTCTCAATAATTCCGTTTTGAAAATATTTTTTTTTAAGATTTAATTTATTTCTTCATGAGAGACACATAGAGAGAGGCGGAGACACACGCAGAGGGAGGAGCAGGGTCCCTGCGGGGAGCCCGATGTGGGACTCGATCCCGGGCCCAGTGAGCCGAACGCAGATGCTCAACCACTGAGCCCCCAGGTGCCCAGGTGTCCCTTGAAAAGAGTTTTCAAGAGTGTTCTGCTCCTCTTTAGCTTCCCATAAACCGTTCCCCTTCTCAGCCCTGTCCCTCTTCTGCGTGAGCAGTACCCCCCGTGCCCTCCGGGACCTGGAGGACAGGCCCTGCCCGCCTCCCTGGGCAGCAAAGCCGACCGCCGAGCCGCTCCGGGCAACGCAACTGCACTGCGGCCTGTGGACCACCAGCCGTAGCCTTAAAGAAAAGGATTTATCTCAGATGCTGAATTATGAAGGAGTATTGATTGTAGGAGTGGAAATATCTAGACGATTATATCTTTTTTTTCTTCTGGACAAATGCTGCAGCGTGGAGAAAGGCTTCACCTATTTATTTTGAACACAGTACCTTGTGTACGCCGCGTGCATGCAAACTCGTAAATGTTACCTTTTTCTCACCCCTTAGAAATAATAATCTCGGCAAAGTCAATAAGAAAGTTGTAGATCACGACCGACGCTAAGTAAGTCGAACTGCATTGGGCGCTTAGCCACGCTCACACAAAATAATATTTTAATTGGCTAAGCTAATATTTGATCCAAGTTCATAAAAGTTTGAAGTCAAATAATTAAATGCAAATACAGTCTTCATCCCAAAGACGATAAGAATGCCTTTAAGCTAATATTTTTAACAAGAACTGCTCGACAGCGTTCTCTTGTAAATTTTATCATACCTGAGGCAGTTTTCCTCATTCGATTAGCTGGAAAGCTGAATTTATCCCGAGGCAAACCAGACATCTAGTACGGGCTAAATTCAACAACTGGAGCTTAAATTTGGCTTAATATATCCCCACTTGGATCTGCCTGTTTAATTCTCTTTCATATGATAACGTTGGTTTATTCATAGTCTTCACTTGCCACCTGAACAAACTGAACCTCATATCTTATTCTCAGAGAATAAGAAAACTTTGCAAAAACCACAAAAGTCCCTGGATGGAAATCAAATGCAAACTTAGGAATCAAAAAACTGTGTCAGGACGTGACTACAAGAACGGAGGGAAGAGCTTTCCTCGCAGAAGCACTGCTTTTCATGAATGTGGACATTTTATATTCTGAGGGGACAGATGGTCCTAAAACCAGAGAAGGACCCTGACCTGCAAGGCCGGCCGGGGCAGCTGCACCTGTGGGTGTCACGCGCTGCAAAAGCTACCTATTGCCGAACGTTGTATATATTTGCCCTTTGTAGTAAGTCGGTTGTGACACCGGCTTCATTTCAAATTGCAGGGGAGCCAGACCATTGCCTCATCCCAGGCCCCTTCAGATGTTGTTTCCCTGACTCCAAATATTCAAGCAGTTCCCAGCCAGAGACCTTCTATTTTGCCTTTCATTCTCCAAGCGGTTTAATGTGGTTTTTGCGATCATCTGCTATGGAGAGGTTGATGAAACCTAGGATCTATTTTAATTCATGTTTTTAAAATAACTCTTTTTAGTAGAGCCTTCCTTCCTCGTCTTTATCCCCAAGACTTTGGGAAAACAAACTGCAAATTCATACTTAGGAGGAACATGTGAAGATGTCCTCTGTCCGCTGAGGCGGCCCCTCCACACGGGACAGCCCGACAGGTGCAGAGTACGGCTCCGTAACACAGACAAACCGCGTGGTTCCCCTTCTAAGTCCTTCAACTCCATTTTGAATCAAATTAGACTTTTTTTTTTTTAAGATTTTATTTATTTATTCATGAGAGAGACCGAGGCAGAGGGAGAAGCAGGCTTCATGTAGGGAGCCTGACGTGGGACTCGATCCCAGGATGCCTGTGCCCAAGGCAGATGCTCAACCACTGAGCCCCCCTGGCGCCCCAAATTATATTTTTTCTAGAGATACATTTTTTTTAAGATTTTATTTATTCACTCATGATAGACACACAGAGAGAGAGAGAGAGAGAGAGGCAGAGACACAGGCAGAGGGAGAAGCAGGCTCCATGCAGGGAGCCCGACGTGGGATCGATCCCAGGACTCCAGGATCGTGCCCTGGGCCAAAGGCAGGTGCCAAACCGCTGAGCCACCCGGGGATCCCCTTTTTTCTAGACATAAATTATGGGAAATGTGTTCTCCTGTTGGACGTTGGTTACGAATGTAACAAGGTGAGGAACTCTAAAACTACTTAAGCGTTGAATAGCTGGGACGGTTGGCACATATAAGGGCTCAGTATATTCTTGGGGGTTAAGTTGCATCCGCTTTATATTCATGGGAGCTTCGTTCACGTTAGCAAGCCTAACAGTACATGTACTGGGCGACTCGTGCGCGTGGTGCTGGACTCGCGTGCTTGGGAGATAAACGTGGGACGGGATCACTGCATTTCGAGGGACCACAGCCCAGTGGGGCACGCGGGGTGCACACCAGTGCCCGGAGGAGCTTGCAGAGCCAGAGGGGAAGATTGATGTGTGGATAGTGTGACAGCACGTTCTTTCATTCGACCAGCGTGAAACAGCGTCTAGGCACTGGGCGAAGCCTGGGCAGGAGGTGGGGGTCACCGTTAACAAGGTAGACCTGTCCCTGCTCTCAGAACTGACCGCCGGACGACCTCTGGGATAGGCAAACGGAGTGTGCTACAGGACCAACCGACGGGCTCCCAGGGGGGCTTCCTGGAGGCAGCGATGTACTGGCTCCTGAGAGATGCGGGCCCAGTGATCGGCGTAGGGTTTTTTTTGTCATAAAAACGTGAATTTTTTTTTTTTACAATGGTCCCCAAAATATCTTTATTTTTTTCCAATTCAGCATTCAATCAAAGAGAATACATTACATTTAATTGTTATATGCTTGCTTGTAACCTTTAATCTACAGTAATAACCTCATGTCTCTTTAAATGACATTATATGACATACTCCAGGAAAGCCATCAAGGTATACAAATTTCTTTTTGTGAAGGTTTTTAATTACAGATTCAATTTCTTTCAGTCAAATATTCAGATTGTCTAGTTCCTCTTTTGGCAATTTTAGTCATTTTTGTCATCTTAGTGCTCTGAATCTGTCAAAAGCTCTTCTCTTCTTCTCATTCTCCTCTTCTCCATCCAGCTTTCCTCTTCTGGAATGGACAGTCACCTCTAGGAAAAAGTGGCCCAAACACCAGAATCACATTTTCTGGGTTTACGTATGCTTCCAGGTCTCAACCCCATAATTCTTCATTGCTTTGGTAGACTCTATTTGTTTTGCAGCCTGAAATATATCATTTAAGTCTTCATTTACACTTTGTATCTCACTCTTCTCCAGTGTTTCATTCAAAAATTTTACTATCTTCTTCCACGTCACGTCCAAATCTAGAATTTGTTCATGAAGTTTAGACCACTTCACCTTTAAGTCAGCCACTTCTTCATTATAATTATCTTGCTTGGTGACATTTGAAAAGGAGCGCAAAGTCCTAGGAGAAGGGCTAGGCCAGGAGAACGAAGAGGGGCACCGTGGCTCAGGGCTTGAGTGTCTGCCTCCAGCCCAGGCCGTGACCCCAGGGTCCTGGGATCGAGTCCCGCGCTAGGCTCCCTGCAGGGAGCCTGCTTCTCCCTCGGCCTGTGTCTCTGCCCCCCTCCCTGTGTCTCCCACGAATAAGTAAATAAAATCTTTTAAAAAATAAAGAAAGCGAAAACTGGAGAGACTGAGCTCAGTTTTAGACATGGGGAGTTTGATTTGCCCACTCGCCCCGGGGAAGAGCGGCCCAGTTCGCAGCTGTGTCGACAGCACCGGAGCGATTCTGCAGCCCTCAGTATGGGTCGCTGAAGGAGCTGGCGAATGTGTGAAACGTAGTTAAAGATCCTACACATAGAAAAGTCCACATGATTCAAGAAAAACGGGCAGGCTTGGCACTACAGTCAGAGCACGCAGCCAAAATTCCCTTTTGAATCTTTCCCAAGAAAACACAATACATAATGGACTTGGTGCTTTTTGCTCACTGTGGTGAAATAATTCCGCGCGAAACAAAAATAAAGTCTGCCGTGAATTTGCTACGGAAGAAGAGTAGTATGTCAAAGGCAAAAAAAAAAAAAAAGAGAGAGAGAGAGAAAACAAAAAGAAAAAGTTTTGGTTTAGGGCAAAGTGACTTTTAATCAAGAAAACTGTTCATTCCTCACATGTTTACCGGGGTCCCCCCACCCCTGATCCATGGGGGGAAGTGTTCTGAGACCCCTAGATGTGAATGCTGCAAACTGTGGATAGTACCAAACTCTTACATATACTACATTTTTTTTCCAAAAATGCATACCCGTGATAATGTTTCATTTCCAAATTAGGCACAGTAAGGGATAAACAACAATAGCTAATGATAAAGTAGAATAATTCCAACAATACACTGCCGTAAAAGTCGTGTGACTGGGGTTTTCCTCCGCCTCCAAATACCCTGCAGCTCCGCTCGCCCTTCTTCCCGCGATGATGTGGGGTGATGCAGGTGTCGGGGGGACATGCGAGGTGGCCAGCACGGGGACACTGCTGTCGCAGGAGCTGCGGCGGGCGAGGAGCCACCTGCTTCTAGGCCGCGGCCCACTGCGGAGCAGAGCCTCGGAGGCCGGGGAAGGCCCAGGGCCTGATGCTCGGAGGTAGCTGGCAGTTTGAGAAATTCGAAGAATCCACAGTCCGGTCCCTAAACGAGCAGTGGGGAGGCTGCTGGGCTTAGGGAGGGAGGGAGGGGAGCAGAGCCTGGGCGGTGCCCTGGCTGGGCCGCGGGCCGCGGGCGTCCCAGGGCGTCCCAGGAGGATACGCGGCAGCCTGCGGCCTGTTGCCCCGGGTGGCCTGCCTGTTGCCTCAGTGCTGCTGCCCGAGCCTTCGTTGTACCGAGTCGAAACCCTCACGGCCCATACTCCAGTTAACATTTTTTAATTGTGGTGAGGGGCGCCCGGGGCTCCGCGGCCGAGCGTCAGCCTGCGGCCCAGGCCATGACCCCGGGTCCCAGGATCAAGTCCCGCATTGGGCTCCCGCAGGGGGCCTGCTTCTCCCTCGGCCTGGGACTCTGCCTCGCTCTGTGTGTCTCTTGTGAATAAATAGGTAAAATCTTAAATTTTTTTTTTAATTTTTAAATTGCAGTGAAATACACGTAACAGAAAGTGTATTATCTTAGCCACCTGCCAGCGTACAGTTCAGGAGTGTTAAGTACATTTAACACTTGTGCAAGTTCTTGTGCAGCCAACCTCCCCAACGCTTTTCACCTTTGCAGAACCAAGACTCTGTACTTCATAAGCAACAACCCCCATTTCCCCCGCCCACCCCCCACCCCCAGGCCCTGGCAATCACCATCCTATTTTCCCGTCTATGAATTTAACTCTCCTGGGTGCCTCAGACAAGTGGAATCACATGGTATTTTTCTTTTTGCGACTGGCTTATTTCACAAAGCACAATGTCCTTGCAGCATCTGTTAGAATTTCCCTCCTTCTTAAGGCTTCTTAGTATTTTGTTGGATGTGTAGACCACGTCTTGTTTAGCCATCCTTCAGCCAAAGCTTCTTTCTGCCTTTCCGCCATTGTCAACAATGCTGCTATGAACCAATATGGGAATACAAATATCTCTTTGATATATACATTTTATTTTATTTATTTTAAAGATTTTATTTATTTATTCCATGAGAGACACACAGAGAGGCAGAGACACAGGCAGAGGGAGAAGCAGGCTCCCTGCGGGGAGCCTGGTGTGGGACTCGATCCCAGGACCCTCGGGTCATGCCCTGAGCCACACAGGCGTCCCCATGATATATATTTTAGAGAAAAATAAGGCAGAGTGAGGACACAGAGTGTGATAGAGTGAGGCAGAGCTTTTGCAGAGGGAGTGGTCAGCAAAGACTTCTTTGAGGCCAAAGTGTAGTGAGGCCGTAAGTCCTGCACCGGGGGAAGAAGCACGCAGAATAAGGAAGCAGCAGGTGCAAAGGTCCTACGGCAGAAGAAAGTCGCGGTATTGAAGAACAGCAAGACGACCAGTGTGGCGGGAGAGGAGTGAGGCAGGCAGGTAAGGAGGGTTCCCGAGGCAGGTGAAGATAGAGGATCTCGGTTTCCTTCTGAGGAGGAACTGTGTGTAAACTCACGGACCAGCGTTTTGTTCAAAATAGGTAAGTGACGGCTTTGGTCTTCAGTTCCATGTTCTGTGCACCCAGGGAGGGACGCCTGGCGCGTGTCGGGCCGCAGGAGTTGGTTGCACACTTGAGCCAGCTTTGCTCCCATGCGTGCAGCAGCTCCGTTGTTCCTCGTCAAGGAGGGGGCTGCTTTAACGTCCATGAGTTCGGTGCCGTGTTTCTTTGGGCGCCTTGTGTCAAAGCCTAGCTGCGTACTGAACAACGTTTGAAATGATTAGTCGGGGGATGCCCTGGGTGGCTCAGTGGTTTAGCGCCTGCCTTTGGCCCAGGACGCAATCCTGGAGTCCTGGGATCGAGTCCTGCGTGGGGCTCCTGGCATGGAGCCTGCTTCTCCCTCCTCCTGTGTCTCTGCCTCTCTCTCTCTCTCTCTGTCTATCATAAATAAATAAATCTTAAAAAAAAAAAAAAAAAGAAAGAAAGAAATGATTGGTCACTTGGGCCCAAAGCCACCTTGGAGAATTGATGTACTTTGCAGACATTGAGCAGAAAAGCTGGTGATGGCCTAATGGGGTGATTGCAGGGTACTGCCTGTGCCTGTTGGTTGACGATCCAGTATCTTCCTTTTATGGTCACCCACTTGCGAGCTGTTAGGGCTGTTAGGGCCGCGGGTGACAGTAGAGACCATGGCCCATCTTGAAGTTCTCAGGTGAGGAAGACGTGAGGCCCCAAATAGTGACACACTCATGATCTCACAGTTAGAGACAGAATTGAGACCCAAAATAAAGACATTTAATTAGGGAGAAATTAAAATGTTCTCTGCCTCTTGGGGATGACATAGCATGAACAAAAAAAATTGACAAAAGGGCAGGCACTGCTCCAGATGACGTTCTTGATGGGACGATATTTCCTGAGCCTGCGCTTCTCTGGCAGCCGTGTGTGAGGCTGGGGGAACTGGACTTCGAGATCAGTACAACCGAATGAAAAGTCTTTATCTGAAATTTCAGAATCGGTTCCATTTTCTGGAATATTCTTTGTGATTGAGGGTGGAAAAAACTTTCAAGTAGTCGCTGTGCCTTCCATTAATTTTGGAAAACTGCAGTGTCAGAGATGGTTCTTTCTGTGAAACTTCGTGGCAGGGAAAATGAGCAGATGGCTGGAAGCAAATGGATTAATCTGCAAACTTTAAGATTTTATCAGTATGTTTTATTGGTAAAATTTTCAGATTTTATCATTAAAATGTTAAGAAATAGATGCCTGGGTGGCTCAGCGGTTGAGCATCTGCCTTTGACCCAGTGCATGATGCTGGAGTCCCCGGATCAAGTACCACATCAGGCTCTTTGCATGGAGCCTGCTTCTCCCTCTGCCTATGTCTCTGCCTCTCTGTGTGTCTCTCATGAATAAATGAATAAAATTTTAAAAACCAAACAAAACAAAAATGTTAAGAAATAATACCTTGTGTGAGTATGTAATACTGGTACATGTCTAAAGTTTATTTGTGTTTAATTCATATTTTACTTTTCCGGGATCCTAAGAGAATTATTTCCCATATTTTGCAGATAGAAACACAGGCATGGAGGGATTGAATGACTTGCTTGACTGGGCTGGTCAGTGAGATGAAATCAGTCCAAATTCCTTTTGAATGATATTATTATAATCACAAAATCAAGTGCTTCTTTAACTATGTAAATGGAACCCTACTGAACCCTTTTTCCAAAATGCCAGCTATGAAGCAGAAAGACACTGTTATTTCTTAGCGCCTCCACCTTAGAGTCCCAGTGGAAAGGGCGGCGCAGGGATTGCCCAGAAAAGACCCCATGACACTCGGTCGTACCCTGCCTCCGTGGCAACTGCGATTTATAACAATGATCTGTGGCACTGAAGATGTTAGAATTCCTTCAGCATCATCAAGGATAAATTAAGGGATGAGCCATATCGATATAAATGTCAATAGCATATTATTTCGTCCTAATTCTCTGGAAACCGCTCGTGTATTATGAGACCCTTTAGAAAATGAACTGTTTGATTAACTAGGACATCCCATTCTCCATCCTCAGCAGGCGGCAGATCCCGGCCGGACTGGGCCCAGGGTTCGAGAGCTCTAGAGCCAGGGAGCCGGTTACGATTCCGGATCTGCGTCTTAGTAGCTGAGGACGGAGTTACGTGACCCGTGTGAATCTGTTTCTTTATCTGGACAGTGAGGAGAACACTACCTTCCCACAAGATCCTTTACGGTGTTAAATGAGGAAACACGTAGAAAACCCTGTGCACATTGACCAGGGCTTGGAAATGGTAGCTTCTCCCTCCCCGGGTCTGGCTTACTTGAGATCTTAGAAAAGCTATTTAATCTCTGAGTCTTCATATCAAGGTATCACCTGTGATACCTTCTCAAGAAAGAATCTTTTTAAAGTTAGCCTTCTCCAGAATCCCACCACTAGGCCCCTTTCTCTCTCTAAACATTTTCTCACCAACCCCTAGGATTTCATCCGTTGAGGAGTCCCGAATCCAGGCCACCAGCCAGGCCTCTCAGCTGAGATCTGGACCCTCACTTCCTGCCGTTTCCTCCGTATCTACTAGTTGCCTAAAGTTCAACATGGCTTTACCTAGACTTTTTTTTTTAATGTTTTTAATTTTATATCAGTCTTTATTCATTTATGAAAGACACACGGGGGTGGGGGGCAGAGCACAGGCAGAGGGAGAAGCAGGCCCCATGCAGGGAGCCCAATGTGGGACTCGATCCCGGGTCTCCAGGATCACGCCCTGGGCCGAAGGCAGATGCTAAACCGCTGACCCAGGCGTCCCTTTACCTAGACTTTAAATACCTCTCATAGGCTCTTGTGCCTCTTGCCAAAAGGAAAGCCACCACCCTCCTCCCTTGACAGACACTCAGAAGTCACCCAGGACCTTCACTGTCTTCCCACTCTCGATTAATACGAGGCCAGCAAGCCCCGGTGCACCAGCCATCGCAGCTGCCTTTCGAGTCCATCCCAGCCCCACGGCCCAGTGGGCTTCTCCCCTCGATTCCTGGGACAGCCTCCTGCCTGCCCTCCCATGACGGCCGCCCCTTCCCCTCCTGCCTATGCCCACCCCTTCTCCACACCTGGGAGAGCGCTCTTTCTAAATCAGAGGGCTGACGTTCCCTTCTTAAAGTCGTTCAGGGCTTCTGTGTTGCTTTCAGAACAAAATGCAGCCTCTTTGTGACATGTGATGTCCTTCAGTCTGGAGCTCTATGGCCCACCCTTATCCCGCCCCTCTACTCTCCTCCCGCCCCGCAGTTAAGCCCCTTTACCGTGTTCCAAGAACCTCTTTGCGCTCCCCGTCCCTGAAGCTTTGTCTGTAGGAAACTTCCTGCCCCACATCCCTGGCCTTTTCCTCCATGTGCTGCCCAACGCACTCTGATTCATTTCTCAAGACCCCTCAGTTGCGACTTCCCCCCGGGAACCCTTCTTATCCCTCAGGCCCTGGGTCAGCTGCTCATCCTGAGTGTGCCCAGGGCACCCACTGCTTCCCTGTAGTACATGAAATAAACTACTTGACACAGAGATCGTGGGTTTTATTCCTGTGTCTTCAATACCCGGCACAGGGCTGTCACGGCGAATGGATGAGTGAATGAATGGATGAGTGAATGAATGAATCCATATACCGCACATACATAAAGGTGTAAGATGATCAATAATGCATGTTAGCGTGCCTTGGAAGCTCCGAAGCACCCGGAGTTGTGAGGGCTTGTTCTTTCTGTGTATACATAAATAATGCATATGCTACTTGTCCGCAGTCCTGCACACGGCTCCTGCCAAAGAGTTGCATTTTCTTGTTAGCAGTTTGCATATGAAGGCACCGAATCATATATATTCTAGTTGCTAAAAATAGCTCTCGGGTTAATCAGCATAGGCGCACAAGCACGTTGTTGGAGGGGACGGTGATGAATTTAAAATCCTGAGTTGGAAGTTTTGCTGCAAACGGGATAGAATTTAATCTTGGACATCAGCACTAAAAACACCTTGTCCTTGCTTCTCCAGCCCCTACAGCGCCCTCACTCTTTGTCAAGTGAACTTTGTTCATGGGAAAAGAATTGGCAGATTGCTCTCAAAGTTCTTACGAAATTAGGCGTATAAATTATTTAAAGAGAGCCTTTTAAAGCATAATTTTAAAAATTAATCCCTCACAGAAAGAATCCTTTCCTTTCTCCGTTCCTGGCTTATCAGAGGAGGAGGGTCTTCTGAGGACAAAGTGTATACCAATTTACGGATCGTCCTCCTTCCACAAGCCTCAAGGAAAAGACGCGTTCTCCAGGTGCAAAGTGGTGCCTCTTTTCCCCCCACATTCGTACCTTTTAAAGGGCAAGATAAAATTGTTTTCCCATATGTGGAAAATTAACAAAGGTAATTATCTTCTCCGCAAAAGACAGCACACTCCATGTGAGCCCCCAGCGCCCCCAACTCCCCGGCCCCTTTGCTCTGCAAAGGACCCATCCCTTGGAGAAAAAAAAAAAAAAAAAGTGCTGAACAGGAAGATTTACAGGCTGTGCCATGTGGCAGGTACCAGAGAGGCAGAAATCAGTATCCTCCGCTTCAGAGTGTTGTGTATGACTGAGAAGCCAGCACTGTAATATATTCAAGAAGACCTAAGGGTTTACTTTCCAATAAGGGTGGAAAAAATCTGAGCATGCCACTGTGAGCTTATCGTAATGCTGCTTCATATAAAAAGTTGGTAATTAGTCCCTGAGTGAATAAAGTAGAATAGATGATAAGAGATTGATACTTAGAGGAGGAGCACAAAATGCTTTTGCTGGTCATCAAAATTTAAAGGCCATAGAGAAAGGGTTGGGGAGGCCTCTGTCTGTTTACCTACAATTTCTGACTCTGAATTTGCCATGATAGAGTTCATTAACTTGTATTTTTAAAATTGCATTAAAATGCAGCTTGTATAAATTTCAGCGGAGAATCTGGAGGGTCAAATGCAGGAGACTTTTTTGAGATCCAGCCTAAGACACCTCGGAAGAACTGGTGCGAAATTTGGTTTCCCGGCAATCTTCCCTCTTCCAGCTGAGTCTCTTTCTAAAATCCGAATATGGTACAAACAGTGTTCAATATGGGAGCTGAACAGCATATCTCAAAAACATATCTCCAGATAATGGAGGGCTCCAGAACATGTAGCAATTTTTCCAAATTCTGATTTCTCATATAATTTAATATCCGTTCATTCTTGAATTTTTGGTGTTATAGATGAGTTTAGACTCCTAAGTGTGCCGGCCGCCATTCATTACTTACTGTGGAATAGGGCTTGATTTATAGGAGGAACATCCCAGAGAAAGTGCTTAAGATTTTAAATGTATTTCATGCGTGAATTTTCACAAAAGGACATGAGTAAGCGTAAAAACTAGTTTCCTGAGGTGCCTGGGTGACTCGGTTGGTGAAGCATCTGACACTTGATTTCAGTTCAGGTCATGATCTCAGGGTTGTGAGATCAAGCTCTGAGCTGGGATCCGTGCTCAGTACGGAGTCTGCTTGAGACCTCCTCCCTCCCCCACTCTCTCTCAATCAATCAATGAATCAATGAATCAAATCTTGTTAAAAAACGCATTCCATGAGTATTGTGAGAGCACACTTTAATTTCTGGACTCTTGCTAAAAAGTAAATACAAGTGAAGTACAGAAAAGAGGAATTTGGCACTTACCTTCTCTATTGCTTTTAGGGCCTTAGGAACCATCTCGACCTTAGTAGAGAAACTAAGGTCCGCCTCTCAGGCCAAAGATGAAGAAGTGCAGGAGCTCAGGATTCCAAATCCATATGAGGACGTGGGCGCGTTTCCCTCAAAGCTAAACTGACCAGTAAAAATCCTTATTAGCAAAATATGTAAATTAAGGCTTGATTATTAGGACCACAGAAGGATTCACGCAGGATTCTTTAAATAGAAAACACTATTGCATTTTAAATATTTTATTTCAGGGAGAAATCTGTTGTATAAATCAATTTTTGAAAGCCAGTTTTGAATTAGAAAAAGGCAGGGAATTGGCTCATAGGATACTTAACAATTTAAATGTAATAGGTAATGTCGCAGTGATATCAATCTTGGACAAATACATCAATAATATAAAGCAAACATTAATCGGAGAACTCTCCGGGGATGCTTTGGCTAATACAGAGTCCTCACGCCAAGATGCCCACAGCCTACTAGGGAAATGGACTAAAGCAGTGCAAAATGCAACGAGAGGAATTGAGCGCTGAAAGTAGAGTCAACTAGCGGAGCAATGATCCGTCAGTAAATGGGAGTAATTCAATAAGAATCTTTTTCTTTTTTTTTTTTTTAAACCTTATATAGCTTAGATATCAGGATGGTTGATACCAAATTACTACAAATTGTCTCTATAGACCGAGAAACAGAACAGACATTCGCTAAGTCTATTAGCAGCATAACTTTTGTTAGATTCAGTGAGAAATTCTTAGAAATAGCTTAATGGGGGCAGCCCAGGTGGGCTCAGCAGTTTAGCCCCGCCTTCAGCCCAGGGCGTGATCCTGGAGACCCGGGATCGAGTCCCGCGGTCGGGTTCCCTGCATGGAGCCTGCTTCTCCCTCTGCCTGTGTCTCTGCCTCTCTGTCTCTGTGTCTCTCATGAATAAATAAATAAAATATTTTTTAAAAATAGCTTTTGGGAAAATTAAATCAGTCGTGTGAATTAAACTCTGATGAACTTTAGAGGAAAATGATATATAGGGCCAGAGTATGGGACCCCTGTATACTTATTCCAGAAAGAAAATGGCATATATTTTAAAACTTTTAGGGGAAAGGTACCAGTTTGGGCCAGTGTTTATAGAAATTACCCGGCACACGCTAATCTGAAGACTTTAAATGATCATTCTGTGATAACAGTAAACACATAAACAAGGACTAATGATCTAACCTTTATTTTATGTTTTCTAACAGATTTCTTTTTCTTAACAGAGTGGCATGATTTACCACAGAAGGTAGAACCTAGTTCTCAAAAAATACATTTATCGCAAAAAGAAAGTTTCAAAAACAACTTTCTAAAAAGACTGTTACTCATTTATCTTCCATTTTTATACTGTGGAAATTCCTACATCCTCCCTATTAATCTCTATGACTGTTGTTGGCTTCCCTTGCTTGTGAGAGTGTCTTTCACTGTAGCATAAAGTACTGCTCCACTCCAGTGGTTTTGCTGGATTTGGGTTTAATTCACTCTAATACAGAAAGGTGCTTGTTTTCCTTTTCAACTTCCTAGTCGTATGTCAGAGAGGAAGGTGAGTTCTATCTTTTCAAGCTTGGATGAAGGGTCAAAAGAAAAAGCATCAAGAAATTTTGCCAGAATTCAGATGAACAATTTTTATCTTTTTAAAGATTTTATTTAGTTAGTTATTTGACAGAGGGGAAGAGAGAGAGCAAGAGCGTGAGCACAAGCAGGGAGAGTGGCAGGCAGAGGGAGAAGCAGGGTCCCCGCGGAGCAAGGAGCCCGATGTGACGCTGGACTCGATCCCAGGACCCTGGGGTCATGACCTGAGCCGAAGGCAGCCGCTTAACTCACTGAGCCACCCGGGTGCCCCCAGATGAGCTATTTAAAAATTCTATTAGCTCTCTGCCGTGAGCCTTTACGAAGGACCTGAATGTGAGCCCGTGAGACAACATGCACCACGGGGGACAAAGCTGGCGGGAAGCTAAATTCTGTCCTAGAGCCTGGCGGTGCTGTTTTTCCAATTGCTGACATTTTGTGATTGTGAACCGAATGTAACTACATCTATCAGTACTTCTAAATAATTTAAGATCATTCTTAAAATCTTTTAAACCCGATGGAAAGTGTTAACCATAAAGTGGGACGTATGTAAAAAAAAAAAAGAAAGAAAGAAAGTTGGGTGGACAACCTGCCTGCCGGTTTAAAGGCGCAAGAAGGCTCGGTTCCACATAAGGCAGCATTTGCCTGTTGGTACAGCTCGTTAACCATCACTTTTTTTTTTTTTTAATTCACCCATCGCACTTTGAAATAGATTGTGGTATCCAGTGCTCACACAATGTACCTATTTCAGTACGAATTCCTCACTGTTTTTAATTTGGGACAGAGACTTGGGGGTGGGGAAGGGGACATGTGTTTAATGCAAAGTTATGGCTCCGAATATAAACACTAAAATCATCCCAGACATGTTTAAATACTAAATGCGAGGTAACCATTTCGTGTGGGTTTCCTTTTTTTTTTTTTTTTTTTTTTACTTTTTTATTTGAGTATAGTTGGCGCGCAACTAAAAGTATTTGCAGAGGAACACGGGGGGTGGGGGCTCAGCGGTGGAGCGTCTGCCTGGGGCCCAGGCGGTGACCCCAGGGTCCCGAGATCAAGTCCCGCATCGGGCTCCCCGCAGGGAGCCTGCTTCTCCCTCGCCCTGTGTCTCGGCCTCCCTCTCTGTGACTCTCGTAGATAAATAAATAAAATCTTAAAAAATAAAAAAAAGGATTCGGAGATCCCAAAGTGGACACGCACGTTTGTGCAGGCTACGTTGAACCGCCAAGTTGAGAGCCAGAAGTATCGGGTGTGAGTTACTATGGTAACTAGTAACGGAGTTTGGTGCACTTAACCTTTTAATCATGGTATTATGTGGTTTTCTTCAGAATCACTCTTATTTATTTTTGTCCAATTAGAAAATAAAACAGGGCCGGAGGGGTGCTGCATCTGTTTACTTTCCTAGCATGGATGGATGTAAACACGCGTATCTATCTGTTTTTTTCCGGAGTCTTCTATATACACACTATGTAAAAGTCGTAGTTAACGTTAAATAAACTCCAGAAGAGAAAGGTCCAACATAACCGGTTTCCCTTGTTCATTGTCTGTGTATGGATTTGTGTAAGTGTCAGTCTGTCCGCTTTTGACTCTGTGTTTCCCCCTCATTCAATATTTATGAGGACCTCTAGGGCAGATGCCCTAAAACAGCTGGATGATCACCGGAGTTAGGCTGAATGAATCGCCCACGTCCCTCTTCTCTGGATGAGGGACCCCAGACCAGAAGAAAAACGAGGAAAGGAGAGTGTCAGACCCTCCGTTCAGGTTAAAGGGCACCGGCCATCCTGGAGCGGATTCTGGCGAAAGGACAAGGCTTTCATTTGATAAAGATCATTAGTCACTGAGATATATATTTTAGAGGGTTCCCAGTAGCGAATATTCTTCGGCAGTCACTGGAGTGTACCAGATGGTTCATTAGCATAGGCTAGACAAGTCAAAGGCTTTCAGAATCATTTAGAAAATGTCAAACAGAAACAAGAACCCTGTCACTTTTTATTAGAATTAACTACATCATACCCTGGACACAGATTTCACCTTGGGTCAGAAAAATTAATACAGAATTATATGAATTGTGTAATATACTGGGTTAAGATAGGTCTTTCTCTAGGGACTCATTTGCTGGCAATATATTATGATCCCTCTACTTTAGGAATCCTCAAACCTTCCCTTTTGTAAGATATGAAAAGAGTTGACCTTGCTCGAAATCCATTGGTGTCTAATTGATTTGAGGTATATGCAGAATTTCAACAAGACATTCTCCTAAAGCTCTTTTGTGATCCTTTTCCCAGGAAGCTTGGTGAGTGGGGCTTACTGAATATTCAGCAGCTTATAAAGTATGCTTTATGTCAGGGGGAAAATACATCCATTAATTGAACACACTGCTGTGGTAAACAGGAATTAAAATGCCATTAAAATAGCGTGCCTTTTTTTTTTTTTTTTTTTTAAATCCAGATGTCAAAAACCTTGAGAACTTCCAGCTGGTAGAAGGTGTCCAGGAACAAGTCAATGCCGCCCTGCTGGACTATACAATGTGCAACTACCCACAGCAAACGGAGAAATTTGGGCAGCTACTTCTTCGACTACCTGAAATCCGGGCCATCAGCATGCAGGCTGAAGAATACCTCTACTATAAGCACCTGAACGGGGATGTGCCCTATAACAACCTCCTCATTGAAATGTTGCATGCAAAAAGAGCTTAGGTTGCCAGCCCTCGAAGCTCTGCTTTCAAAACGAAAAAGATACTGGGAGGGAGGGAAGAGGAACAGGAAGAAAGACAGAAAGGAAAAAAAAAAAAGAAAAAGAAAAAAAGAAGGAAACAATACTCTGAACTGCTCCAAGCAACGCTAATTAAAGACTTGGTGTAAGGATATTGAGTTTAAAAAGGCATAATAATCAAATACTTAATAGCAAGTAAATGACGTATCAGGGTATTTGTATCTGCAAACTGTGAATCAAAGGCTTCACATCCCCAAAGGATTCCACATAAAAGACATTGTGACTGGAGTGGATTGAACTCACGGGTGGATACCGACACCATAGCAGAATAACAACGGACGGAACTATTCTTGTATATTTAAACCGATCTCCGCTGTGAAGAAATTTAGGAACTGATCTGTGTTATTAATTAGGCTTATACAGCAGGGGATTCGAGCTTACGGAAATGCCTCCATGGTTAAGCTGAACCAAACTCAAAAACCCATCAGCTGCACCTGTACTAGCCCTTCCTTCCCTCTTCCTTTCAAGGACCCAGCACCTTCTGTCCTGTGATCATGGGCTTGTGCTCAGCCACACCCACTAGTAGCTCCACCAAATCATGAAAAGCCTAATTTTGAATGTCTGTGTCTTAGACCTGCAAACAGCTGATAAGAACAGTCTAGAATAGGTTAGCTTGCCATTTTAAATATGTTCTGGTTTGTTTTGTCATGTGTTCATAATGTCAAAAAAAAATAAATTAGAAGCAGGCAGTATCCCTCTTCTGATCTTCTAGAAGCATTAATCAATATTAAGGGAAAGGACTACAAACCTAAAGCAAATGCTCCATAGCTAAGGCACGCTAGACCTTAATTTCTGCTACTGTTACTGAGACGTGGCTTTGGCGTCGTCCGACTTCATAGAAATCTCTTGCCGGAAGGCTTGTTAGGGTACCTCCGTCTTTTTAGCCATCGACGTTTGTAGTTCATTTAGAAAGAAAACCCAAAATGTATTTTACTGGGATGTCAAGTAGTCACCGTGCTAAGTAGTTTAAAGCTGAAGCATGTTAAGCTATGCAAAAGGAAAGGAAAGGGTGAGCTAATAAATTGCCCCAAGTCTCCTTGCTTGTTGGCGATTGAACGTCCCCTAGACGTAGAACGGCAGCAGTGATGCTCACATATGGACTTGGAAGGATGCTAAAGCAGTTCCCACCTTCCCCGAAAGGGAAAGGAAGAGCGTGATACTGACCTGAGTCCTAGACCAAAGTCTGCTCTAGAACAAACACTGAAGGACAAAGAATTGCAAAACAAATCCTCCAAAACAACGTTAGCAGTATTATTGACACGCAATGCCACAGGTATGGAAGTCTTGCCTTATTTCACAATTCCGAGAGGTAGCTGTGCAGATGTGGATCAACATTGGTTTGAAATAAAGTATTAATACTTTAAAGTCAAATAAAAGATAGTGTTTACATTCTTTAGGTCCTGTGGGGCGGTGGGGGGGGGAGGGCGGGGAACTGTGATATGACAAAAAATAGCGAAAGCAGTAATTTCCTTAATGTTATTTTTCTGATCGGTAATTATTTTTAACAGTACTTAATTATTGTATGTCGTGAGACACTAAAATCAACAGCGGGAATCTCATTTAGACTTTGATTTCTTTGAGATTATCAGCGGCACAATCACTTGTTGTAAAAACTGTAAAAACTAAAAGTATCTCCTAGTCCCTTAATTCTTTTCATAAATGTTTCGGGCTTTTGAATAGTTTATTTATATTGTATATCATAGTTTCAACTGTAGACAATTACGATGCTAATTTATTGTTCCTTGGTTTCACCTTTGTATAAGATATAGCCAAGACCGAAGAAACCAAATATATGTGTTTACTGTAGCATGTCTTCAAGTTAGTGGAACATAGTTCAGGGACAGAGAAGGGTCTTAATGAATTAAAAGAATCATTCACTTGATTAAATGTCTGTAAATCTTCATAATTCTTGCTGTAGTTTATTTAATATCTATTGTAAATTATGTGACTCGGAGTTTCCTCTGTTTTCAAGTAAATTTACCAAGGGTGGAGTCTTACCTGGTTTCCTTTACAAGCGTTGTAAGTTGTATACCAAAGATATTAGTTACTACGTCTGTGTGTACAAAAAGGATTATTTTATTATTATTTTTTAATCGCCTCTAATATTCGTCCGCGTGAAGGGTACACATTGGCTAAGCTGAAGTGTCCACAGCTCCTCGTGCAAAGTCTCAGTCACCTGTAACCGTGGCTCAAAGGACAATGAAACACAGCTGATCAGAGTCCGTGTCCAAAGCTTTCAGTAGACTGGCGGCCTCCTTACTCTCCCCGGTTAAAACCCCGCGCTGGCCAGAAGACCCGTGGAGGGGAATGGCTGTCGTCAACAGTTACCGAAAGTTGGCGCCCTCTATGTGGAACATGGGTGGCGGCAATTATGAGATTCGTGGAATAGTTATTTGGAGGGTCTTTAGCATTGCAAAAAAAACCCCAAAAAACAAAAAAAACCCACCCCTAAATAGGTTGATTCTGAAAGTCCGTGTTTTCTTATTTTAAATAATAACTGTAGTACTCTCCGCTGAATATTAAACCTAAGAAATGTCAAATATACTGGAATGTCGTTGACCCAGCAAATTCCATCCTGAGTAGGCCTAGAAAGACGGGCAACTCGGAGAGTCGCATCCACACTCCTGGTGACATCAAGATCGGAAGTTGATAAAAAACAGGAACGCACCTCGGCCACCGGGCTGTGGCCCATCCAAAGTTGGCAAATGAAATTTCTCTAGTGTCCATTGTTAAACCAGTCTGGAATGAGACATTTTCTTTAGCAACTGCCTTATCAATCACGGGATTTATTAGTAAAAGCAGACTCAGATAGAAGCGTTTTCGGCTTAGCCTGGTTTATTATAGTTGGTCTATGTTTGTAAACAGACAATCTGTAATGTCTGAACGTTTGTATTACAGATCTGCAGCTACCTTGGACCTGAATCCACGCAATGTTTAGAGTGTGAAGTCGGTTACTTGTTGGCGTTTTCTTACTGTATCAGTGAAATACATATTGTCATTGTCAGTTCTTGCCAGGAATTTCTCGACAAAATGGATTTTTTTTTTCAGTATTTCAATAAATATTGATATGCCCAGCCTAATAATTTTTAAAAGTCTATATGCTGTCCTCATTCTACGAGAGACTGAAGCTCCCAAGCAGTTAAAATACTTGACTAGGCGTGGAGTCCAAAGAATTCCACAGGATTCCACAGGAACAGGCCACGTTCCCCTCTCTAGATAGTAGCTAGGGTAGTCGTGCCCTTGGATGGATAGTCGAAGCATTAAACAGTCTGTGCATCCTCTCTCTACACACCAAATAAGGCATTTTACATTATTTACCGTGGTAACGGATTGGCAGGAAATTTTTTTTTTTTTTTTTTTTTTGGCAGGAAAGTCTTAAAGACACAACTTTTTGTCTACCCTGTGCCCTAAAAACTACCGAGGGATCTTCAGAACAGCTCTATTTGGTATTAGTATGATCTTCTTAGGGTTTCTTGCTCAGAGCGAGAAACTAGCCAGTGATGGAGCAGGGATTTCAACCCAGGTATTTTGGCTCCAGAATCCACAATCTAAAATGCTTACACCACACTGTCTCTAAACCAGGGTGACACTTAGGATTTGCTTCAAAAGGAAAAGACGGTGGATAAAATCAGGCATCGAATCACAGCTAAGTGTACAAATACCAGTAACATGGAAGCCTAAAAGCCTTTTTTATGTTTTCTGGAGTTTAACCCTAAAAAGTAACATGTCTATATCCTAGAAATTAGCCTTCTTCAGCACCATTGAGTCCTTTGGGGATGTTTAAAACAAGAGAATACATACAAAATCCATTTGGAAATAAATAAATACCTCTATTTTACAAAAGCATAGAGAGAGGCAGAGACACAGGCAGAGGGAGAAGTAGGCTCCACGCAGGGAGCCCGACGCGGGACTCGATCCCAGGTCTCCAGGATCACGCCCTGGGCTGAAGGCGGCGCTAAACCCCTGAGCCACCCGGGCTGCCCAGAAAATAATAATATATAATTGTATATTTTGATTCTGCAATTTGCCAAGAGCCACAAGACAATACGCTTATGAAACACTGTGATGCAGGGAAAGCTATCTTCTCTCCCGCCACGTCTGCCGTCCCCAGCTAAGCAGGAGTCCTCCTCCCTCTGCCACGAAGGCTCTGATTTTTCTTATGGTCCATCAAAAAGATACCAAGGATGGGGATCCCTGGGTGGCGCAGCGGGTTGGCGCCTGCCTTTGGCCCAGGGCAGGATCCTGGAGACCCAGGATCGAATCCCACATCAGGCTCCCGGTGCATGGAGCCTGCTTCTCCCTCTGCCTATGTCTCTGCCTCTCTCTCTCTCTCTCTGTGACTATCATAAATAAATAAATAAATAAATAAAAATAAAAATTTAAAAAAAGATACCAAGGAGTCGGATTCAAAACACCCCACTTAGGGTCTGCTAGATGACGGAACTAAGGCTTTGAAGCAACTAATGAATGGCCTATAAAATGCATCTCCCTCATCAACCTCTTACCAGGACGAACTTTATTTAAAAAAAAGTGCTTGCTGACATTCCATGGAATATGAAAACACGTGTTCATGTTTACTTGAGCTACAACTTACATGCAGAAAAGTGCACATTTAGGTGCATTCTTACATACGCATAGCCCAGGTAATCATCGCAGGTCCACGTCCAGCAAGAATAGAACGTCAGTTTTTTAAATGTTTTTAGAAGTGGTTATACACATTTTTTTTAAAGATTCTATTTATTTATTCCTGAGAGAGGCAGAGACACAGGCGGAGGGAGAAGCAGGCTCCCTGCGGGGAGCCCGGTGCGGGACTCGATCCCAGGACCCCGGGGTCACGCCCTGAGCCAAAGGCAGATGCTCGACCACTGGGCCACCCAGGCGTCCCAGTTATACACACTTTTTAAAAATTTGGTGGAGACGGAGTTTCCCCAAAGCCCAATCCAGCAGCCAGCAGAGGTCATCCCGATGAGAGCAGAGGCCCCATTCCGTCACCTAGAATAACACTCACGAAGTTGCTAAATCCATCAGTATGCTGGAGCCCCTAAGAAAAAAGTGGCCCACGCTGATGGGCGTCTGATTGTTATATTTGATATTCACAATAACTTTGAAGAGGTTTATACCTTTAACTAAGTTTGACATCCAGTTTGAAACCATCTCTGATGTATATTTTTATGAGAAACATGTGGAGAGTTTGCTCGACATAACACAGGTCAAAATGCTACGATACTTAGCGATCTTGACATTTCCCTGGAATAATAAGGACCAATTTTCCTTAACACTGAACAGGAAGTGTATAGTTGAGTCACTCAAAATAAATACTCTTGCACTCCTTTAACTGCTGCACATAGGCATTTGTTATATGTTAAGTTAGGAATTAATAATTTGGTGACATGTCAGGCAGTAATTGTGGTTGGTTTGTAGAAAGACTTAAGAACCAATCTATGAAATGTTGCGTGTTTGATTGTTGCTGGAAAAGAGGAAAAGAGGCAAAAAGAAGTGTAATTAGACTAATCACTGAGTGTCCCCGATACGAGTTTGACACTAAACCACCAAGAAACCGGTAGACTCGGGTGTGCTGGACCGTGTCCACCGACTCGAGCCGAGGCCCGTGTCCTCCAGACCCCAGGCTGCCCGGGATGGATGGCAGAGGCCAGGCCAGAGGCCCTGGGACCCCGGATCTGAAACTGTCCTCAGGACCGTACCAGTCAGGGACCCCCGGGGGGCTGGGCCCAGGGCGTGACCTCAAGGTCCCGGGATCGAGTCCCGCACCGGGCTCCCTGCAGAGAGCCTGTGTCTCTGCCTCTCTCTGTGTGTCTCTTGTAAATAAATAAATTAAAAAAAAAAAAAAAAAAAAGGACCACCCCAGTCAGAAAGGGCCAGAAGGAGACCATGTGTTGAGAGTTGATTTGCACCTGGTTCTTGAGCTCGATGGGCCGCAGATGGCGACCCCGGCCTCGCCTGATCCCGCAGCAGCCTGCGCCCCTGTCGCCCCGGCTCAGCTCCGGGGGCCTCAGGTCCGCGGGGCCCAGGCCTCCAGCACTTGAGCCGCGGGGCTCGAAGCCGCCCAGGTTCCCCACAAGCTGGGCCAGGCCTGCTCTCCTCCTGCCCCTCTGCCCGGACCCCCCCCCCATGGGCCCTCTCCTCCCGGCCCTGCAGGTGAGGTCAGGCCTCGGGCTCCACGGCCTCCGCGGCCCCCTGGCGCCCCCCTCAACGCCCTGCAGGCTCGCGCCCCAGCGCCAGCGCCCCCAGGGCCGAGCTCGTGGCCCCCTGGCCTCCCTCCAGGCCTCCGAGGCCCGCTGTCTGCAGGAAGAACGTCCAGCCTGCCCGCTCAGACCCCCCTCGGGCCTTTTGGGACGCGGCACCCCCTTCCCTACTGTGTTCCCCAAGCGCACCAACCGCCCTGAGCTACTTGCCGCCCGGACACAGCCTGCTCCTTCCCGCCGGGGAGCTTCCAGGGCGCCCCCCGGAGCCTTGGCAAACTCCCAGCGGCGTGGAGAGAGCTTCCCGCTGCCCCAACCCTTCGAGGCCCCTCCCCAGCCAAGCCCAGAGACCCCATTTCTAGGCCCGACGCCTCTGACGTTTCTCTGCCAGGGTCGCCCCTGTCCACGGTGAGCCTGGGGCGAGGGCAGTGCCTGGAACAGCTCGAAGCCCCTGGCCGGGCGGAGAAGAGAGCAAGGCCGCCCAGGGGCCCGGGGCAGACTGGGGACACCGCTCGCTCCCGGCTGTGTCCTTGGCCCCAGGCGTTCGGGTGGGGCCCAGACCGAGATCACCCGGGCCCCTCCAACACGCTCTTCCACCCCAGCTCCGTGGGGCTGATGAGTTCCGTGTCCCGCAGGGATGGCTGGCACGTGTGACTGGGCCTCGACTGCCGCCCCGAGCGTGTGGTCAATCCGAGGACGGAGGCAGCGAGCTGGCATTACCCCCCGGCCCAGGCGCCCGGGTCGTGGGCAGCATCGGAGGGAAGAGCGGCAGGAGGCCGAGGAAGCGCGGCCTGCGGCCCCGGGAGCAGGCCCCGGTAGCTGAGCGGGTAGCGGTGGCAGAGCGGGATGCAAAAGGTCCAGAGTCAAAGCTTCCCAGAAACGAAGCCAACTCCGTCGGGCTGTCGTCCCCAGAAGCCGTCCCCCAACCCTGGCCTGACGCCTGTGGCCCGGGGCCTCCGGGGACGCTCCACAACTGGCAGCGCGGCGATCCGGCTGCCGTGGCAACAGCCCGGCCAGGGCTTCGGGAAGGCTCTTTCCCCTCGCTGCCTGCCGCTCCGGGAAAACGTGCTTGAGTGTCCGGAGTCTGGGCGCACGAGGAGATCCTGACGGGCAAGATCCAGCGGCTCCGGGCCCGGCGTGGGCCACGGGAATGCCCGACGCTCACTGGGGTGTTGAGGCCCGAGGCCGCGAGAGATCCGCTGCCAAACACGGGAGACCAGCTCGTCCTCGCGGTGGCTGGCGACTGAGGAAGGAGGAGTCGGCCTGGGAAATGCTCCTCCACCCCCTGCCGTGGAGCTCGTGGCCGGGGGCTGCTGGTTGTGCCCTCACCGGAGGGGCCCTCGGGCCAGCGGGGCTCAGCCTGCGGCCTGGCTGGGCCTCGCTCCCCGTCCCGGCTCCCCGCTGTCCCCGCCATCGGGCCGAAGGGAGCAGATGGCAGAGGCCTCACCAGAAAGGCCCAGCGCAGCCATAAAAAAAAAATAAATAAATGAGTGGGAAATATCAGAAAGGGAGACAGAGCACGAAAGACTCCTAACTCCGGGAAACGAACTAGGGGGGTGGAAGGGGAGGAGGGCGGGGGTGGGGGTGACTGGGTGACGGGCCCTGAGGGGGGCACTGGACGGGATGAGCACTGGGTGTTATTCCGTATGTTGGCAAATTGAACACCAATAAAAAATAAATTTATAAAAATAAAAAAAAAGAACCTTAACTGGAAGAAAAACAATTTTTGATTTTTTAAAATTCAAATGCAATTAATTAACACAGAGAATGTATTATTGGTTTCAGAGGCAGCGCTGCGTGGCCCTGCAGGCCCGTGCAACAGCCGGTGCCCGCACCCTCACGAGCCCTCCCGCCTGCCGGGCACCCACTTACCCCACCCTCCCAGCCCCCCTCCCAACAGTTTATTTATTAATCCAGTAGTTCTCACCTGAAAAATAGCAGCTGAGCCTCTACTATGTGGCAGGCAATGACGTAGTTAAGGAAATGCATTCAAAGGCCGCATACGAGGGGGCCTGGGTGCTCGCTCAGTTAAGTGTCCGCGTCTTGATTTCGGCTCCGGGCACGATCTCAGGATGGTGAGACCGACCCCACATCGGGCTCCACGCTCGGCTGGGAGTCTGCCTCTCTCCCTCGCCCTCTGCCCCAACCCCAGTTCGCTGGGTGCACGAGCGCTCTCCCTCCCTCTCCCTCTCTCTCAAATAAATAAATACACCTTTCTTTAAAGGAATAATTCATGAAAACAGCAGCCTCTGCTTACACGCTACCTGGCATGACACACTTGAGAGCCATCTTGTCGCCCCAACATCCTTCCCGGACACGTGGCCACCAGTTAGAGGCTACATTTCCCCCCCTTCTGAGCGAGGTGTGGCCCCGCAACCTGGACTTTATCCATGGTCCTTATCCATCCCCCCCAACCCCAGCTGGAGGCCAGGAGAGGCAGCAATCCTGACCCCCAGGGGACCGAGGAGCAAGAGGGTAGGAGGACCTGGGTCCCTCGGGGGCCTGCTGAGTGGCATCCGGCGACAAGACTTACATAAGAGAGAAACACACTGTTCTTAGCTAAGCCACCATACTTTGGGGTCTTTTTGGTTTCAGAAGCTTCACATTTACCCTAACACACAAAAACGACTTCATTTAATCCTCAGGACGACCCTGCTTATGACCAAGGACCCTGAAACTCACAGCAGTTGAACAGCGTGGCCCAAGTCCTAACGCTGCTGAGGGCCAGCGCGGGGGTCCACGCAGCTCTGCGGGGCCGGACCCCGACGGTGAACCTCTTTCTTAGCAATCGGGCCTTCCTGAAAGCACAGCCCAGGCGTGTTGCAGGATTGACATTCATCCCACAACACGAGCATTCTCTTTAGCGTTCAAAAGAAACAATGGGGGGATCCCTGGGGGGCTCACTGGTCTAGCGCTGCCTTCAGCCCAGGGCGCGATCCTGGAGACCCGGGATCGAGTCCCACGTCGGGCTCCCGGTGCATGGAGCCTGCTTCTCCCTCTGCCTGTGTCTCTGCCTCTCTGTCTCTCACGGATGAATGAATAATAAAATCTTGAAAAAAAAAAAAAAAAGAAAGAAAGAAAGAAACAATGGTGGCAAACACTTTTTTTTTTTTTTTTTAATTATGGCACCAAAATCACAACATTTTTCTTTTCTCAACAAGAGCCTGAAGAAGCCCGGTTCTAACCGCCGAGAGCTGAAACAGGTGTTGAGGGCTCAGTGCCTGGGGAACAGCCTCCACCTAAACATTGTTTGAGTCTCACAGAAATGAGAACTTAGGGTGAAAACTTTTTTCTGTACACCATCGTTTAAAAAAAAAAAAGATTTTATTTATTTATTTATTTATTTATTTATTCATGAGACACACAGAGGGAGAGAGGCCGAGACACAGGCAGAGGGAGAAGCAGGCTCCATGTGGGGAGCCCGATGTGGGACTCGATCCCGGGACCCCGGGGTCACGCCCTGAGCCGAGGGCAGACGCTCAACCGCTGAGCCACCAGGTGTCCCGACACCTTCAGCCTCCTGTGTAGGAATTCGTCACCCCTCATGTTTGTACACAGTAAAATACGTAGACATTTAGACGTCGTATTCACTTCCTCACCCCAGGCGCCCCCATTCTGCAAACCACCTTGACAGGAAACCTCCTCATAATCACCAAGTCTTGCCCAAATTTTAGTCCTGACCGTGTTGTAACTTGAAGGGCTACCCTAATTTTCTTAGAACAACATTTCACTGGTAGCTTACCTCTTTATTTAATTTTTAAAAAATTTTTTTTATTTATTTATGATAGTCACACACAGAGAGAGAGAGAGAGAGGCAGAGACACAGGCAGAGGGAGGAGCAGGCTCCATGCAAGGAGCCCGAAGGGGGATTCGATCCCGGGTCTCCAGGATCACACCCTGGGCCAAAGGCAGGCGCTAAACCGCTGCGCCACCCAGGGATCCCCTTACCTCTTTATTTTATCACAAAACGACTCGAAAGACATCCTGTGTGCATTCATTTTGGAGGATTGCGTGACTCCAAAGCAATAATGCTTATGAAGCAAAAAACATTCCGTGCTTGACATTTGTACTCACACCCCACTGCCGAAGGCCCAGTTACAAAAGCATTCACTATTGAAGGGGAAAAAAAAATCTCATTAACTAAATTCAACTTAAAAATTATGACGAAGGAAAAAAAATCTTGGGGCTCAGTGGTGAACGTCCGACTCGGTTTCGGCTCAGGTCGTGATCTCAAAGTTGGGAGATTGAGCCCTGTGTCAGGTGGAGCCTTCTTTTTTCTTTTTTTTTTCTTTCTTACATTATTATTATTATTTTTTAATTTGACTTCAATTAATCAACAAATAGTGTATTATTGGTTTTGGAGGGAGAGGTCAGTGATTCAGCACTTGCACCGAGCACCCGGCCCGTTGTACGACGTGCCCTCCCGGACGGGCACCCGCTTCCGCCCCCCTGTTTCCTACAATCAAGAGTGTCTTATGGTCTGTGTCCCTCTCTGACTTCGTCTTGTTTTATCTGTTCCTTCCCTTCCCCTATGATCCTCTGTTTTGTTTCTTAAATTCCATATGAGTGAGATCAATGATAATTGTCTTTCTCTGATTGACTTATGTCACTGAGCATGACACCCTCTCGGTCCATGTGGAGCCTTCTGAAGATTCTCCCTCCCCATCTGCTCGTCCCCTCCTGCCCCTAAAAAAAAACAAAAAAAACAAAACAAAACAAAAAATACACTTGTCCAAGGATTTTCCCCAGAAACAAATCAGGATTAGCAAAAGCTCTCTGCTCGGGAGGTGGAGTGAGCTGCTATAAATAAGTGTGGAAGCGCGTGTGCCATTGCCCCCGGGTGTTGCCGTAACAGGTTCTATGCCCCCCCTGCCCCCCGCCCCCCGCCCGTGGCCTTGTATTATTCGAGTGTCAAATGTTCCTCTGGCCATTGTGTGGCCTGGATTCAAGCCAGGCTCCCTGGGCACTGCCGGCCGGGGCGCCCTCAGCCTCCCCCTCCCTTCAGGGAGCCTGAAAGCGTGTGACCCCTGTGGGATGTGACCCCCCGTGGGAGGAAGAGGAGCCCGCCCCTCTCCTGACTCGGCTGCCCACACGCAACCCCCCAACCCCCGGTGTCATTATGAGAATCGGGCCAAGGAGCGCTGGGCCCTCGCCAGTGAACCTGCCCTGTCTGCACGCCCCAGCCCTGCAGCGTGGCCCGAGTGGGTGGCAGGGTGCGTGCTGCGCGCCTCCTAAGGCCTCACAGCTGGCCAGTGGCCGCGCCAGGACCCAGCCCAGCGCCGCCTGAGCCATTCAACCACAGAGCCATGTATTTTATTTTGGATTCATACAGAATCTATGAAAATGTGGAGAGAGGAACGGCCGAAGTTCGTGTCGACTTCATCGGCATAACCGCCCGACTCTTTGAGGCCAGTCTCCCTTCTCCCAACTTCAGGTGAAATAGATTTATAAAGAAAAGGCAGGGAAACACAGTTAGCACGTGATTATTTCACATCTCTAAAAATAATCACATTGGGGCGCAGCTGGGGGGCTCAGCCAGTTAAGCGTCTGCCTTCGGCTCAGGTCATGATCTCAGGGTCCTGGGATCAAGTCCCGCACACATCCGGCTCCCTGCTCAGTGGGGAGCCTGCTTCTCCGTCTCCTGCTCCCCATTTGTGCTTGTGCTCCCTCATTCTGTCTCAAATAAATAAATAAATACAGATCTAAATAATAATAATGATCATTTCTTGCGGAGGGGAGGGTGCCTGCATGGCTCAGTCAGTTAAGCTTTGGACTCTTGATCTGCACCCAGGTCTCAATGGCAGGGCTGTGAGTTCAAGCCAGGTATTGGGCTCCGCACTGGCTGTGGCGCCTACCAAACTAAAATGAAATAAAATAAGTGAAAATGATCCCTTTGGCATAACCAAGCACAAAAATGAAAGTAGCTCAGTGGTACCTACTTCTCATCCCTAGTTTTCTGTTTGTTTACTTTTGCTTCATTTTCATTTTATTTATTTATTTATTTTTCATTTCATTTTAATGTAAAGAGAAGTCAAAGGAGGATCTGGTGGGGTTTATTCTTAAAATAAGAATATTTTATTCTTGGGATCCCTGGGTGGCTCAGCGGTTTGGCGCCTGCCTTCGGCCCAGGGCATGATCCTGGAGTCCTGGGATCGAATCCCAAGTCGGGCTCCCTGCATGGAGCCTGTTTCTCCCTCTGCCTATGTCTCTGCCTCTTTCTCTCTCTGTCTCTCATGAATAAATAAATAAAATCTTTAAAAAAAAGAATATTTTATTCTTATTTATTGAATAAGAATATTTTATTCTTATTTATTCTTATTTATTAAATAAGAATATTTTATTCTTATTTATTAAATAAGAATATTTTATTCTTATTTATTCTTATTTATTAAATAAGAATATTTTATTCTTATTTATTAAATAAGAATATTTTATTCTTATTTATTAAATAAGAATATTTTATTCTTATTTATTCTTATTTATTAAATAAGAATATTTTATTCTTATTTATTTATTTTATTCTATATATTTTATTCTTATAAATCTAAGAGAGAGAGAAGGAGGGAGAGAGAGGGAAAGAGAGAGGGACGGGGGGAGAGAGAGAGGGAGAGGCAGGTTCCCCTCTGAGCGGGGAGCAGGTGGCCTGAAGCACCCGGGCGCCCCCCTGGTTTATTTTCAACACCACAAGGCAGACGCCGTATCCAGCTATGCTGGTGCCTGAAATGTTCTAGTCGATGAGAATTTTAGGGAAAGGGCAACATTTAAATTTGGACGCCACTTACAAAGGTCTAAGAGGCTGAGTAGTAGGGGACTACTGACAGGTGCGAAGTGGCGACTAGTGAGCCAGGGGAGATTCACAGGACACATCAGAGACCAGAAAACAAGGGCGTCGAAGGGACAACAGTACGAGCTCAAAACATGGAGGGATTTGGAAAAGGAGGAGAAAAAAAAAAAAAGAGGTGGGATGAGGCCTTTACACTGAATAAAGAAAAACATGTCATCTAGGGTCAACCAGATAACGATAAGAAGTGTCATTCCGTTTCCTAACATTACAGCTGTCATTGTATTACCTCATTCTGTGGAAAACTGTGGCCAAATAAGGTATCAATGTGTTGGGAGTTGATATCAAGTGATTTTATATATATGTAATTTTTTTTAGCCCTGCAGAAGCATCCTCAGAACTTCCTGCGTTTATTTTCACGAGGTGCGCAGGAGCTTAGCTGGCACTCGGCAAGTCAGAAGAGGGGGGTTTCCATCCAACTTTGATTTACGATCCACAGAGATGCCAATTTCCTGTTTTTGAAGCGCTGCGGAAAACTTTCCCAAATATAATCTGATAGGCAACAAAGCCTCCTAACAGATGTGAAGATTCGAGGAAGGATCCAAAGCACAACGGTGGGTAAGCACTGTTTTCATCTTAAGGAAGGGACTTCAGTGAAAATTGGGACTACAGATATTTTTATGTTTGAGCGTCATTCATCATAATTGCAGGGGAATGGGGAAACTCAAAGCCTGCTTATTTTATAATCCGTTGGTAAAATACTTGTTATTAATCCTGTACGTTTGCTTCTGAGCTCTCCAAGCAGGATAAAGGCACCTTGTCCCCCCCCCCCACCCCCATCTCTCCGTCAGGGAGTTCTTGAGGGGTCAGGGGTCACAGTAGCTCCTGTCATCCCATCAGGGCCTACACGGGAGTCTGTGACTTCAGGGCATGGGGGTCGGGGCTTCCTTCAGCCCCTGGCTCCAAGTGTGGATGTGGGTGCGGGGCCACCATGGGCTGAGGAGCACGTCTGCCACTTGCATATCTGGGGACACCCCAGAAAAACCATCAGGCTCCCCGGGATGGAGGGTGATGGGGGGGAGAGGGCAGCAAGGAAGGCTCCCACCTCTCCCCGCTGCCCATCCCCACTTCCCACTGTGTTGCCAACCACCCGAAAATCAGGTTTCCCCGCTCCCTGCACCAGCTAGGACCTGGCTCCCAGTTGCTGAATCTTGCTCTGCATCTCTGAACAATTTCAGACGTGCACTTTCTCGAGCAGAGGAGAGTAAATAAGTAGGAGCTTTATCCAGCCCGGGGCAGGGGCTGCGGGCGCGGTGCGGGGGTGCAGGCCCCGAGGGGAGCGATCTTTCCTTCCTCCCTCCTTACTTTCTCTGAGTGAACAGCTCACCAAAGATCAGTGACAAAGCTCCCAGCGGCCTGGGAGGGTGATGCCAGGGCTCCAGTGCATAGAAAAGGAACGAGAAGCCTCCTGAAGGCTCCCTGTGTCTTCCATCAAGAAGTTTTGGGTCCTCCACCAGGGACCCGAGCCTGCTCCGGCTTGAGCTTCTTTTAACTCCGTACCTCCTCACAGGAGGTGCTCGGGAAACGTTTCCTGGATTGAGTCAAATACTTAATTGCTTTTCTTGGGATTGACGTATATTTGAAAACACAAATAATTGGAAAAGCAGTACTGATGGTCTGTCTTTCCCCTTGAAGAAGGAATACGTGTCCTGATTGTAGGAAAGTCTTCCTCCTGGCTTTTCCTGTAACTGCTTTCAAAGACAGTCTAACAATCAAAAGTTGCCCTTTTGCGGATAATTTCAGCGTCAACGGATTCCTGATTATCTGGAACAAAGAAAATATGACTTAGGAAACGTTTCTGAAGGCCATTATCACCCAAAACACGAAACCCTTACCTGACTTTTTATTATTAATTCACCGTGAACGTTCGCGTCGTCTGAAAGTTAAAGCCTCGCACCTAAGATACAGATGCGATTAGCTTCGTGAGCCCTTGTACTTCTCACATCCTAAGCAACCCAGCTCTTGCCTAAGTGAGTATGTTCTTTGGTCACTCTATGACCTGAGCGTGCAAGTGAGAAATACCCTATTTCTTCAAATTTAATATCAAATCATCACACATGAATTGTGAGACACACCGTCATTTTACGTACCACTGGAAAGGAAACACGCCTCCGATATCACTGTAGGACTATCTTGACTTGAAAGAAGTTTAGCTGTGAAGACATGTCTCAGGAGTGATGACATGAAGGGTCACTTGCCTGCCTCACAGATTTGTCATTCAAGTGCCGGAACCCCAAATCCTTGGACCGTGGAAGGACCAAGCACCAAGCACACCACCTGTCACGAGCCGCATCCAATATAAAATTACCAATGGAATTGTCCTAGGGCTTATGTATTTATTTCTGTATTTAACAGATATTACTTTGTACCTAAGATATGTATTAGAGGCCACTCGTGCCTTCAAGGACTTGCAGTCTAAAGCACATGACTTAGGGCTAAACCAGGGGCAGCTCGCCACGGCTCCCAATCCAGCAGGCCTGTTTTTGTAAACTTCTGTTGCGACACATCCACGCAGATTTAGGCATTACCTGCCTTCACGCTACGGTGGCTGCGTAGTGGCAACAAAGACCACACGTTACCTGAAGGGCCTGAAACATTTACCATCTAGTCTTTTAGAAGATGTTGGCTGATCCCTGGTTTAGGCTAACGGTTTGGTACACAGGCCTGGGTCACTTAAAAAAAAAAAAACAACTTTCACGTTTCCAACAAATATCCCATCAGTTCAAGCTGGCACAGACTCCAAAGTCTAAAAAGGAAAACGGGAGAGAAAGCGAATAAACAGAGGATATAATCATAAAGAGAACAAACAAGGGGATCCTTGGGGGTGGGGCTCAGCAGTTGAGCACCTGCCTTCGGCTCAGGGCGTGATCCTGGGGTCCCGGGATCGAGTCCCGCATCGGGTTCCCTGCGTGGAGCCTGCTTCTGCCTCTGTCTGTGTCTCTGCCTCTCTCTCTCTGTGTCTCTCATGAATAAATAAAATCTTAAAAAAAAAGAGAGAGAGAGAGAGAACAAATAATTACTTAAGAACTATCTGCTCTCTTCTTCTCGCTTCTCACATGTGGTCTTCTGAGTAATCCGACATTGGTAAGGAAAGAAAAGACCTAATCGTCTGACAATGTTGCAGTTTATTAGCAACGCTGGCATTCAATTTTGCAAAGAAAGAGTCGAGCACGCGTAGGTAACGTCAGGTATGATGACCATGGACTCGAGCCATGCCCCAATAATTTACCCATGACACCCCTCGATGCCTGCTTTTTGCAGTCATTCACCCTCATTCACCCAATATTTACTAAGCAATTATTATGTGCTAGTCTGTTCCAGCGACGAGGGATATTGCCATGAACAGAACAAATCCTTTACTTTTATGGAGTTTGAATTTGAGTAGGAAGAGACAAAAATAGGTCAAATGATAAATGTGTACTATGTCAGGGAATGGTGCTGAGCACTGAGCTGAAACTGGTCAGGGTGGGAGAGGTGGGCCGTGCGCAGTCAGGAAAGGACTCGGCCATTTGCGACAAACCCCGGGAGAGCAGGATCAAGCCATCCAGAAAGGCGGCCCCGGGGAAAGGATCCGCGCAAAGGCCCTGAGGCAGAGGCATTGCAGGCTGGGCTCAGAGGCAGTGAACGGAACAGGGAGCAAGAAGGGATTAGGTTGGACAGCAGGGAAGGGTCTCATAGGCCGTGCCAGGGACTGCAGGGTCCCTCAGAGGGAGACAAGAAGCCATCAGGGGATCTGGGGCAGCGGATGGCGTGACCTGACAGCTGAGTGGAGAACCCACTGGCGGTGGTCGCAGGAAGTGGGCAAATGGGGTTGGGGGGGGGCTATTGTAGCAATAGACAGGAGAAGAAGGTGGCTTGGGTTAGAACTGTCCTGGGAGGGGCCCCTGGGTCGCTTGGTGGTTGAGCATCTGCCTACGGTTCAGGCTGTGCCCCCGGGGTCCTGGGATCGAGTCCCCTGTGGGCCATCTGCTTCTCCCTCTGCCTGTGTCTCTGCCTCTCTCTGGGTCTCTCATGAATCAATAGATAAAATCTTTTTAAAAACCCCACAAAAACAGTACTGAGAAGGGGCACTGGGCTAGTTTAGCCAGTAGACCAAGTGATTCTTGATGCTGGGTGTCATGAGTTCAAGCCCCACGTTACTTAAAAAAAAAAAAAAAAAAAAAAAAAAGTAGTATTGGGAAAAGTGGTGAGCCGCAGTCAGGTCCTGGATACCTTCCAAACGTAATGCCTGGAGGATTTGATGGTGGATTGGATGTGAGGTTTTACAGGAAAAAAAAAATGGTAAGGAAGTTAACTCATTCCTTGTTATGAACAACTGACATTTCCTTAATCCTTTATAAAATGTAGATAAATGTATCTTTCGAAAAATAATATGCTAACTTGGTAACATAATCTAAGCAAAAGTATGTGCTGTCATACAGATAAAATTTCAAGACAAATTGTCTAGCCTCCTTTTCCAATCAGCAGCCTTCTTTAGGCCGCTCCTGGGAAGAAACTTGGTTTATTTGTTATACTTTACTCACCCGTGTGGTCTCATGTCCTTTTTTACAGACAGAGATTTCCTATATCTGCAATAGTATCAGTTATCAATGATAATCTATATTTTTCATTAAAAACTACTCCTAAATTTAGCATATTACAGCTTTAGTAAAAAACTATTTTTACAAAATAGCTTACAGTAGTATCCTGTTACTCCAGGTGAAGGGTTAAAAATCTAAATTCCAGGAGTGTTTTAAAAGAAACAAAATTGCGCTACTTTGGGTGGTCTTGGGCAGTGCTTTTGAAACACGAAGGTGCAAACAGTCACCTGGAGATCTTACTGAAAATGCAGATTCCGATTCACAGGTTCGGGATGGGGTGGCCGCTCTGCATTTCTACCCAGCTGCCAGCGGATGCAGGGGCTACTACCCTGGGGTCTCACTCCGAGGAGCGGAGCCCTGGCACCTCAGAACCTGGGCTAGGAGGCGATGAGCTAGAAGATGTCCTCTGTAGGTCAAGTGTAGAAACTAGGTAGGAATGGTCTATTCAAGAAACATTCATTGAGGGCTTGTAGAGGATCCCACCGTGGACTCGATGCTGGGGTTCAGAGAGGGAAGCCAGCTCCACTTGTGAGGAATCTTCCAGACTGATAGGGAGCAACTAGATAAATGAGCAATTACAGCAGCCACGGTGCAGTGGCACGTAGGCCCCTCGGGCACCCGGAGGAAGGGCGGGGAGGGGAGCTGTGAGTTCCCTGGGGGGTACACACAAGGAAGAGGACACAGAAGCAGAGACGTCCTGGAAGGAAGGAAGTGCAGGGCACAAGCGCAGGCCTGGTAGCTCGTAAATCCCTCTGCAATTGCAAACTGTTCGGGGTGACTGGATGCCAGAGGCGGTGGGGGAGGTGGAGGTGAAGGGGGAGGGCGCCATGGGGGGCAGGCTGGGGGTTGGGGGGTGCAGGGCTCTGAGGAGCCGCAGCAGCCCGGGAGCTTCTTTCCGATTTGGGACTTGAAAGTACACATTTTTTCTTTTTAAGATTTTATGTATTTATTCCTGAGAGACCCAGAGAGAGAGACCCAGGCAGAGGGAGAAGCAGGCTCCTGAGGGGGAGTGGATGCAGGACTGGATCTCAGGACCTCGGGGTCACGGCCTGGGCCCAAGGCAGGGGCCCCACCGCTGAGCCCGAGGTCACACGGGGAGGCCTGCGGGCATCGGGGATCCTGGGGAGGCGCAGACCCGCACCTGCCCGGGCCCCCACGACGCTGACCTCCCAGGACCACAGTGTCCGCGCTGCCGCAGGTCACGCGCCGGTAGGACCGTGAGGCCCAAATGCAAAACCACCGCTGCCCTAAAAATCACAACTTCCAAACGGATAGAACAATTCACGGGGATGCAAAGCCGGTCCTCCTGGCTGCCTCCTGCAGGGGCGGGGGGGCGGGGGTGAGGGGGGGCAGGTGCCAGCAGGTGAGCCCCGGGGACCCACCCCTGCTGCCCTGAGACCCTGTTGACGCTTCTGGCGCAGTTGGAATCCCTGTGAGTCTCCGGCGTGATGCGTGCACAGGAGGGCAAATAATTCTGATTTCCAACGCGGAAGCCGCCTCCAAATTGGAAGTGAAAGACCAATTTGGCCTCCGTTCGCAGAGAAGCCAGTAAAATGAACCTGCAGACCGGCGAGCTGCAATTTGTCTGGGGCGGGGGAGCGGGGGGCGGGGGGGCAGCGCGGGAGGGGAGCAGCACTGGAGGGGAGCAGCGCTGGAGGGGAGCAGCATGGGAGGGGGAGCAGCGCGGGAAGCAGAGCTGGAGGGGGAGCACTGCGGAATGGGGAGCATTACGGGAGGGGGAACACGGAAGGAGGGGGAGCACCGCAGGAGGGGAGCAGTGCTGGAGGGGGAGCACCGCGGGAGGGGAGCAGTGCTGGAGGGGGAGCACCGCGGGAGGGGAGCAGCGCTGGACGGGGAGCATCGCAGGAGGGGAGCAGTGGGGGAGGGGAGCAGTGCTGGAGGGGGAGCACCGCGGGAGGGGAGCAGCGCGGGAGGGGGAGCATCGCGGGAGGGGAGCAGCGCGGGAGGGGGAGCACCGCTGGAGGGGAGCAGCGCTGGACGGGGAGCATCGCAGGAGGGGCAGCAGCGGGGGAGGGGAGCAGCGCTGGAGGGGGAGCACCGCGGGAGGGGAGCAGCGCTGGAGGGGGAGCATCGCAGGAGGGGAGCAGCAGGGGAGGGGAGCACCGCGGGAGGGGAGCAGTGCTGGAGGGAGAGCAGCCCCCGAGGCTCCGTCACAAACCGCTGTGTGGCCCTCGTGGCTAAAAAGCGGCCACCCCGGAGGTTTTAGTGCAGCAGGGCGGGGCTCAGGCTGCGGAGGGCGGGGGGGTCGAGGCAAGGCAGCGTTCCTATCCTATCCTCTCCTATCCTCTCCCATCCTATCCCATCCAGCTAACCGGGCGGGGCGCCCTGCGTTTGGAGGCTCCGCAAAGGAGGAGAATGACAATTTAAAAAATCCCAAGCCTCTGGCAGCGGCCCCCCTCCCCCCCCCCCCAGGTTGTGGTAACGGCTCCTAGTAAATGGCTTTGCTCTTGCTCCTTTGCTCTGCTTCCCGTAATACCCTGAATCCTTCAGGAAGCAGTCGTCTCCCCACTTTGCAGACAGGAAAACTGAGGTCCAAAGCCCAGAAGCGTGTATGCATCGCCCAAGGGTGCTGCTTTTTGATTCCCTGCGTTCGTGGCTCTGACACTTGGTCCTTGCACGCCGGGGGCAGATGCCCACTCGGGAGCAAGCTGGTACGGTCAGAGCATCAGCACACTGAGGCGGCCAGAGAGGCCAGGGATCCGGGCGATTTTACTTGTGTTTCCCCCCAGGTGGCTGTTCCTGCTTCCAGCCCGCGGCTTCCACTCTCCACTTCCTTTGGGAATCGCAGCAGGGGTGGCGAGAGCTGGCGAACAATTTAGAAAGTCACTGTAAAAACACAGCCCTCCGGCCAGGAAGTAAGTAGTACAGAAATACGAGGGCAAGGCCGGTGGAAGTGTCTAGAACACGGAAGGGCTGGGGGGTGGCCCAGCGCAGGGCATCGGGCCGCTGCCAGGCCCCACTGCTCTACTTCCCTACCCCCAGGGGAGGGGGCCCTGAACACAGCCCCCATCTCCCAGGGGCCACCCTGGACTCGGGCTCCCCTGTGGGTGGCAGAAGAAGGGGGGACCGGGGCGTGAACCCGGGGACCTGGGTTCCCTGCATGGAGCCTGCTTCTCCCTCTGCCTGTGTCTCTGCTTCTCTCTGTGTGTCTCTCATGAGTAAATAATCTTAAAAAAAAAGTGGGGGGGCGGGGGGCCATGTGGCCTCCAAAGCCATAAGATGCTCTGCTGCGGGCCCTTGTCCTTCTCTGCTCAGGCTTTTCCGGGTTGCAAAACCTTCTTCTAGACCTTCCAGAAAGGCCAGTAACCAGCGCCCTCCCCGAGTCCTCACACTTAGCACAGCCCTTCCTCCGTGTGTCCTGGACACCTCGGGGTCCCCCTCTTCAGGCACAGCTGGCTGTGAAGGGCCTTTGTCGATGTGAATGTGCAGCAGCAGCAGCAGCAGCCTAGGGGTTAGGACGCCGTCCCTCCACGCGGGGGGCTTCGTCCTGACCGCGAGGGGCCTTAACTGCAAGTACAAGGTTAGGGGAGGAGGGAAAATCCTGCCTCAAAGCCGCAGTGTCACCTCCTGCCTGAGCTCCCCGCTGCCAGCCCGCTCTACAAATGCCAGGCTTGAAATACAACCTACAAAAAAGAAAAGAAAGAGGGAGAGAAAGAGAGAGAGAAAGAGAAAGAAAGAAAGAAAGAAAGAAAGAAAGAAAGAAAGAAAGAAAGAAAGAAAGAAAGAAAGAAAGAAAGAAAGAAAGAAAGAAAGAAAGAAAGAAAAGAGAAAAGAAGAAAAGAAAAGAGAAAGACCCTGTACAGGTGCACGCGTGCTGCTTGCCGCCCCCGCCCCGCGGGCCTCCGTGTGGGGAGGGAGGGCCCGGTGCCACCTCCACCGCTGACGCATCCGTGGCCCTGTCACGCGTGCAGACACACCAGGAAGATATGGGGCCCAGACACGCGCGGGTCTATGCAGTCTGTGCGGCCCAGCCCTGGTGGGGGGCATCCGCCGGCCTCCCTGCCACCCCGGCCTGGGGGTGCCCAGCCCAGGGACCCCGGCCTCGCTGCACAGGCCTGCCTGCCTCTGCCCGCACCGTCAGCTCCTGAGCACCCCCGAATCCGGGGGACGGGGCCCTGCCTCCCCCTGGGTTCCCACCCAGAGTTCCCAGTCCACCGTGTGGCGCCCACCCAGCTGGTCGTCGCGGCCAAAGGGGAAAGGGCACTGAGGCGCCCTCCCTGCCATCTCCGTGTCTCCGGTCATCACCGAGATTTTCTTAAATATTTCACAAATGTGCCTCTCCACCTTCGTGTCCCGCCACCGCCCCAGTTTGGACGACCGGAGGCTCGCATCTAGACCAGGCCAAACTGCTTCCTTCGAGACAAAGATGCCAGAATCATCTTTTCCAAATGCAAATCTGAGCATCTTCTCTGATTAAAATCCTTTAGTGGATTTTTTTTTGAAGGGAAAAGGCCCTCCCTCCCCCTCTGGGTCACCCGGCCCCGCGCTTCCCTTCCACCCCGCCCAACAGACACACTGGCACCCCCACCCCGGGGAGGGGACTCGCCCTGCCATCCGTCCTCCCTCAATGTCTCCGTCTCCCTCCCTGGCTTCGTGGCCTCCACTGGGGCCGCAGGTCGGCCTGCTTAGGTCCTCAGGGAGGCCGATGCCGAGACGGATTGGGAAGGGCCGGAGATTCCCGGGGGAGCTTCTGTGAGGGAGAAAGGGGAGAGAAGCAGGCATAAAGTGGAAAAGCTTTTTTTAAAAAAAGATTTTATTTATTTATTCATGACACAGAGAGAGAGAGAGAGAGAGGCAGAGACACAGGCAGAGGGAGAAGCAGGCTCCATGCAGGGAGCCCGACGTGGGACTCGATCCCGGGTCTCCAGGATCACGCCCTGGGCTGAAGGTAGGTGCTAAACTGCTGAGCCCCCCACCCCCCCGGCTGCCCTGGAAAAGCTTTTTGAGCAGAACAAGGGTCTGACATCTGTGGAAGAACAGAGGGAAGGAAAAACTGGGTAAGAATATCCTTGAACTGCAGTGTAGCGTCTGCTCCGAGAAAGCCTCAGCCAGGTCACGAGGCCGAGCGATCTGGGGAGAAAGGGGCCTTGGCGTGAACACTGGGTTGGATCCCAAAGGCGCAGCAGCCGGAGGCCGTGGGCCAACTGCTCTTCCTGCAACGAGCTCTCTCCAAGGGAGCGCGGCGTGACGTGCCTCTACGACAGCCACAGATCTCTGGGCAAACTCTGTACATTTTTCGGCAAAAAAAATATTTTCCCGTATTCAAGGTTGATTCCTCAGATTACTAGAGATTACCAGAGCAAGAGAGACCAACATTTTAAAGATTCTTGACTCATCACAGATTCCCAATCACCAAAAAACAAATAAATAAAGACTGAATTACTTTCACTCTCCTAGGTTTAATAAGATATGAAATTGTACCCATATATTTTATGACATTTTGAAGAACAAAGTTAAAAGGAATGTTAAGGGAGGGGAGACTTTGGAAGTAACAATGAATTGAGAAAAAGAAAATTTTATGACCTTCTATTTTCTGAACAGTCTGTAAAATATCAGTTTGATCGCAGAAATAGGAGAGTTATAAATACGTGTGGTCGCTGTTAAACGGAACTCCTCTCTTTTCCATTCAGTTTGCCCTGTAAATAGCCAACCCCAAGCTAGAGATTGACACTGACTCCGAAGGAATAACCCTTATTTTATGTTTCTTGAAAAGGTGAAAAGATAAGTATGACACAGTTCGTACCCCTGGGACGTTCACATCCTAACCAGAGACAAACACTTGCAACAACGGACCACGGACCACCGCCCGGGGCGGATCATAATGAAGTGAACAGAGACGGGAGAGGACTTTATTCAGCCACCAGGGAGAGAGGAAGAAGAAACCGACTCAGAGAACTGACCTACGAACTGGACTTTGAGGAACGAAGAGGAGTTTTCCAAACGGAAGGTATCACCAAGCAGGACTCGTGCTTGCAGGGGCGTGGAGGTACGACGAGTGCGGACAACGTGAGAGGCAGTGATCGCTCGCGAGGTTGGTGTTAAGGACGGGGAATCGGGGCTTGTCCTGGCGTGCGAGGGCATGTGTGCTCTCCTCTGTAAACACGGCAAGGGCGGAAAAGGTTTTCAAGGTTTTTTTTTTTTTTTTTTAATTGGAATACAGCTGCCGTACAACACTACACTGGCTTCAGTGTAGAACAGAGGTTCAACAGTTACATCCTTCACAAAATGCTCATCTCGGTGACTATAGTTGCCATCTGTCACCATACATACAAGATCATTACAATATTGTTGACTCTATTTCCTATACTGTACTTTTTCATTCCTGCCTGTACCACACTTATTTTATTTTTTTTAAAGATTTATTTCATTTATTTATGATAGACATTGAGAGAGAGAGAGAGAGAGAGAGAGGCAGAGACCCAGGCAGAGGGAGGAGCAGGCTCCATGCACCGGGAGCGCGATGTGGGACTCGATCCCGGGACTCCAGGATCACGCCCTGGGCCAAAGGCAGGCGCCAAACTGCTGAGCCACCCAGGCATCCCCACACTTATTTTATAAGTAGAAGTTTGTACCTCTTTTTTTTTTTTTAAGTTTGTACCTCTTAATCCCCTCCACCTGTTTTCCCATCCTCTGCCTTCTCCCTTTTGGCAACCATCAGTTTGTTCTTTGCATTTACGAGCCTGTTTTGTTGTTGCTGTTAGTTTGTTTTGTTATTTGTTTATTCACTTGTTTTTTTAAAATAAATTTATTTTTTATTGGTGTTCAATTTACTAATATACAGAATAACACCCAGTGTTCATCCCGTCAAATATTCACTTGTTTTTAAGTAGGCTCCACAGCCAGCACGGGGCCCAACACAAGGCCCGGACTCATGACCCTGGGACCAAGACCCGAGCTGAGGTTAAGAGTCAGACCAACTTAGCCAACTGAGCTGCCCAGGTGCCCCTAGATTCCACATAAAAGTGAAATCGTATGGTACTTGTCACTCTCTCTGTGGCTTATTTCATTTAGCATAACGCCCTCTGTGTCCATCCACGTTATCGTGAGTGACAAAATCTCATTCGTTTTTATGGCTGAGTAATATTCCATGTGTACATACATTTCACCTTCTTCATCCAGTCACCTATCAATGCACACTTAGGTTGCTTCCATATATTAACTATCATAAATAATGTTTATGATTTTTGAGTAGGGAAATGTCATATCCAGAGCTGTGTTTTATTTATTTATTTTTGTTTAAGGTTTTATTTATTTATTCATGAGAAACATAAAGAGAGAGAGGCAGAGACGCAGGCAGAGGGAGAAGCAGGCTCCATGCAGGGAGCCCGATGTGGGACTCGATCCCGGGTCTCCAGGATCACGCCCTGGGCTGAAGGCAGACACCAAAATGCTGAGCCACCCAGGGATCCTCTAGAGCTGTGTCTTAGAAAGATCATGCTGGCAGCAAGGAGGAGGGATCGGAGATGAGACTAGAGGCAGAGAGGCCAGTTCAACTATTGCAATAGTCAAAGTCAGGAAGCGTCACGGGCATGGGGATAAATCTGAGAGCAGTAACAATGGGAAAATGTGAAGATGGACAGAATCAAGAGACTTTTGGAATATAAGGTCTAAGTCTGGTCTCTAGGTTCCGTGGTTCAGCCTTTAGGTGGAGTACACACAGCTGATAGCCCGGAAAACAATACCTGGAGAAGGATCATCTTTCCGAGATACCATGAAAGCGTCTGACAGCTTGTCTTCAGCTAGTCCAGGCCTTACAAGAGTTAACGTAATCCTCCTGGTTGACGCCGATAAACATCCTCAGATCTTACAATGGTCCATTGAACATTGGGTTCATAGCATGAAATCTTTTTAATGACTTGGAATAGGATTCTTGTCATTTTCACAAATAGTTAGCCGAGGTATGTTGTAGTAGGAAGAGTGAGAAGTGGACACGATCGTTCCCAAATGTGGACCGTCTGGCTCTCAAACCAGAGTTATTTTTCACCCCTCCCCTCTTTTTGTTCCAATGATGTCATTTCCTTCTCATTTAGGTATACGATTCGGATTCAGCCACTCTGCTATTTTCAAAACGAACAAAATTAATCAACTTAACTCCAAGAAAAGAATCTCAGAATGAGATTATGATCTAGAAATTAGGGTCAACTTATGTGAGGGCGGAGCTCAGTTAAATATGACCCGTGGGCATTATCATTAAGCAGATTGTGTGGATGGCAGGGACACCCCACAAGAGACGGCTTTTTAGAAAGCGCAACAAACATGGAAGACTCAAACCGATGGTTTTAAGGCACCGCCCACCCTTGGCTTTGAGGAGCTTTTTATGGGTAACGGAGAGACCTGCGCCGTTCCACCGCACATCCGCATATGTGATCGCTGCCGGACACCTCTACCTGGGGTGTCTCACTGGCCTCCCAAAGTCAACATGGAATCATTTTGCTCCTGGGGTCAACTCTTCCTGCCATATCATATCTCTGTGACTCCCGACAGCCCATCCCTGGCAGCCCTCTTTCTTTTTTTTTTTCCTCCCCCACCATGCACACGAGTCCACTCCCCAGCTACCCCCTTAGGTCCTCCTATTCCGGCCTCTTCTTTTGTCTTCCTACTGTCACCAGGAGGTTTTTGTTCCCGCTTCCTCTCCCCTGGAGGAGCCCTCTAACAAGTCGCAGCCTTCAAATTTCCTCGTATTCCTGACCATTCGGTATATGGTCCCCAAATTAACCTTTCTAAAGCAGAGCTTCCAAGGCAGAGCTTTAGAGTTCAAAAATGGTTTAATGGTTTTACTTTCTCTACCAAATAAATTTTGTACTCTTCAGTCTGATAGTTTCAGGCCCTGCAAGTCTGGCTCCAAACCACCCCCCCTCACCCCCACCCTGAATGTGAACCCAAAGTGCACAACTATTTATGAGTCAGATCCTACAATCCTTTCTGGATCCATGACCTTGTTAAACCATTACTCTGCTGAAAATTTCTCTGCCCTCTCCACCCGTCAAAATCTGTGAACTCCTTCCATGACGTAATGTTAACAAAACAAAGAAACAAAAAGAATATTATATTCTATATTATACACTGATATAATCATACTCATTCTTCTCTCTCTCTCTCTCGCTCTCCATTTATCTACCCATCACTCTATCTAGAAAAAGGAAATCAGGTTTTAAAAGATATATATCAAGTTGTTAAAAGGAGACTGCTCTCTGTGGCACAATTCTGGGTGGATTTTCCCCCCTTTTTATTATTAAATTCTAATTTTTCTGCAGAGAACATGTATTATTTTAGTAAGAAATATATCGGGCTTTTTTTTTTAAGATTTTATTTATTTATTCATGAGAGATACAGAGAGAGAGAGAGGCAGAGACACAGGCAGAGGGAGAAGCAGGCTCCATGCAAGGAGCCCGATGTGGGACTCGATCCCAGGTCTCCAGGATCACACCCTGGGCTGAAGGCAGCGCTAAACTGCTGAGCCACCCAGGCTGCCCTAAAATTTTAAAATTTGATAATTTTAGGGATCCCTGGGTGGCGCAGCGGTTTGGCGCCTGCCTTTGGCCCAGGGCGCGATCCTGGAGACCCTGGATCGAATCCCACGTCGGGCTCCTGGTGCATGGAGCCTGCTTCTCCCTCTGCCTGTGTCTCTGCCTCTCTCTCTCTCTCTCTCTGTGACTATCATAAATAAAAAAAAAAAAATTTAAAATTTGATAATTTTAAAACAATAACTTAAATGAAAAAAAAAAAAAGCCTGTCCACATTTTAAGGCATTCCTCACATCTAACCTTTTTACTAAACTTTCTTTGATGATTAAAGGTGTATATATGACCACCCCTACTTCAACTTGCTCTGCACACACCTACACACACACATACACAGAGTCATGGAAAAGTCACAAGAAAGAGCATAAGCTTCGAAATTTAAAAAAACATACAAAATCACTTTTTGTTTTTTATTTTTTATTTTTGGTGGGGGGGAGGTGTCATGTAGGTTCCATGCCGAGCGTGGAGCCCAAGGCAGGGCTTGAACTCACAACCCTGAGATCAAGACCTGAGCTGAGATCAAGAGTCAGACCCCTAACCAACTGAGCCATGCAGGGGTGCCCCAGATTCATTTTTGACTGTCACTTTGTTTTGTTTTGTTTTGTTTTGTTTTTGTTGTTTTTTTTTTTTTATCTACGATAGTCACACACACAGAGAGAGAGAGAGGCAGAGGGAGAAGCAGGCTCCATGCACCGGGAGCCCGACGTGGGATTTGATCCCGGGTCTCCAGGATCGCGCCCTGGGCCAAAGGCAGGCGCCAAACTGCTGCGCCACCCAGGGATCCCTTGGCTGTCACTTTGGATCCATTCCTGACCCCACTATTCCACACCTTGCCCATTGGGGCTCCAGTGACACCACCCACGGTCAGGCTCAGCCTAGTTGATCTCACCATCGCCACAGGCAATACGGTGCAGCACACTTGCTTTTAATTTTACAACACTGTACATTTTAAACGGATAATTGTTGATCAAAAAAATCATTTAAGAACAAACTTTTGGATGCACTTCCAGTTAAATAACAGCACTCTCCCGCCGTGCCCCTGCCTTTAAAAAAGAAAAGAAAGCCTGCAGAAGAGAGAAGAGCATACATTTCCCTTAATGAGGGTCCCCTGGCGCCCCTACAACACCTTGGTTGCCTTGACTTACCCGACAGTACATAATTCCCTTCCAGCTTTACCTCTGTTTGTGGGGATTCAAAGCCCCCCACCCCCCTGGCCCCGTATTTTGGATTTCCCCATTGTCTTCAATCGGTGACAGCTCTCAGTTGTCAGCACCTTGATAAATCTGGCCACTGGGTGTTTCTTGGAGGGAGGGAAGAGTAACTAATAGGGATATTTCCACAACTTTGTCTTAAGTGTTTTGGTGGCAGAAACCACAATTCCCAGGTCAGCTCTTCAGTCTTTGTGGCTCTGTCCCTAAGAAGCAGCCCAGGAGAGCAGTGCCCGATTCCCTTGCTTCATCCAGCCTCAGCCTTAGCTTTTTCATCAGAAATCAGCAATCTTGGGATCCCCAGGTGGCTCAGCGATTTAGCACCTGCCTTCAGCCCAGGGCGTGATCCTGGAGACCCGGGATCGAGCCCCACAAGCCCCACGTCGGGCTCCCTGCACGGAGCCTGCTTCTCCCTCTACCTGTGTCTCTGTCTTTGCCTCTCTCTGTGTGTCTCTCATGAATAAATAAATAAAATCTTAAAAAAAAAAAGAAATCAGCTCTCTTGAATATGTATTAAAAACACCCCATCTTAAAAAAAAAAACACCCTATCTTTGCCACCATTTTCATAGAAAGTTAACTTCTGAAAGCAAGAACACTTTTTGTTAGTCCTTTAAAAAGCTAGTTCCAAATTGCATTTAGCTGAAGCCAAAGGTAGCATTCAATTTATTTAAATGCAATTTCTTATGAGTGTACTTGGAGAGAAGGTCAATAAAAGAGTGCCAGGAGAATTTCCTTCGTCTCCCTTATGCCTGCTTCCCTTTGCCCACGCAGAAGTCAAGAAATTTCAAGCAGTAGGACAGAATGTTCAGCATTTCAATAATTAGCTGAACATAACCTGGAAATAAAAAAGGGAGAAAAAAAAAATAAAATGACTCTTCCAAAAAACAGAAATAGTACACTTAGGCCCCTCAGTATGGAGTCCCAGCTGAACTACAGTCTGAGCTTGGACATTTGGCTGAAAAAAAAAATTGAGAGTACATACTGAAGCATTTTCTATTAATTATAGTATTTAAAATACACACATATCTGATTTCTATATTTGAACTTCACTTTTTTTTTTTTTTTGCTTCCTAATATAGATGACTTGGTAATGCATAGTTTAAGTCGCTTGATAGTTGCCGGTTGTTTTTGCCTTGTTCCATTCTTTTCTTCAAAATCATATCTTTTCCATCAATTGGAAAATTATATCAATAGCTTCATAGCTGATAGATTATAAATTCTTTAAATAAAAAAATTAGTTAAAAAATATTTTTAAAAATTTTATTTGACAGAGAGAGAGAGCACAAGCAGGGAAAGTGGCAGAGAGAGAGAGGGAGAAGCAGACGCCCACTGAGCAAGGAGCCCAATGTGGGGCTCGATCCCTGGATCTTGGGATCATGATCTGGGCTGAAAGCAGATGCTTAACTGACTGAGCCACCCAGGTTGCCCCTAAAAAAATTCATTTAAGAAGAGAAGACCAAGATGTACCTAAATTATAAGAATAATAGAAAGTTGTATTTCTTCAATATGGGAAAAAAAAAAAACAAGGTGGTGTACACTTCACTGGGAACAGTGAAGCCTGGGACCTATGTACTTAGGGTACTTTAGGTTAAAGTCTATGCCAGACCAATTCTCATCTTTAAGTTCTCCTAATGACAAACTCAGATTTTAGTAATTGTTTAAAAGTCTCAGAAGGAATATTGGGGTCGCTTGGGTGGCCCAGCTGGCGAAGCATCTGCCTTCGGCTCAGGTCAGGATACCCGGGTCCTGGGATGCAGCCCCGCATCGGGCTCCCTGCTCCCCGGGGAGGCCGCTCCTCGCCCTGCCTCCGCCCGCCACTCTTCCTGCTTGGGCTTGCTCTCCCTCTCTCTCTGTCAAATCAATAAATTAAATCTTTTTTTTTTTAAAGATAAACTTTGAAATCCAAGATGGAAATTAAGGGGGTACAACTTCATGAGGAATCTGGGATAGCTCTGGAAAGAGGAGAACACGTTACAGAGTTTTAGAAGGTTTTGTTCCTGTGACTATTTAATTATATTATTCGATTCAGGAAAACTGTAAGAGAAGGCAGGAGGGAGACTTGACTTTCCCAGCTGCTTTGTCGGGAGTTGGGGTCACCGAGCGCGAGGAGCCCCCCTTCCCTGAGCCGCTCACTGGCAGGAGCAGGTTTTCCTGTGAGGCTTCAACGGCGCTGGGGCCCACGGACGGCCAGGCCCGGACGGCCGCGGGGACCAGGACCCGTCAGGTGCTCCCGGCCGATGGCCCGCGCTTACAGCCCTAAGAAGCTCATGGGGACCTTAGGAGATAGATCCCCGCCAGCGCTTTCAGGTCACGACCGAGTGCCCCACGCGGTTCAGCAGCGGGATCCAAACCTGGGGGACACCGCAGGCGCCAGTGCTCTGGGGTTGACCTGCTCCCTCGTCGGCGACGATGCATCCCCAGCCCTGTTTGTTCACCTGCAGGTGACACTGGAGGGACAAGGTGATCGCGGCCGCCTGGCAGCTCTAACCCGGGGCCAGGGCCCGGCGACGCTCTGCGGATTGTGTCACAAGACCAGAGTGAGTGAGCGGTGACGGGGAAATGCATCGGAAGTCCCCTAACCACTCGTGTTCTCCTGCGAGGACGAAGGATGGATGTTAGGGTGCCTGGGGGGCTCCGTGTGCCTCCGGCCCAGGTCATGATCCGGGAGCCCCCCGGGAGGCTCCCCTGCTCCTCACCCATTCTGCTCGCTTGCTCTCAAATAAATACATAAATAAAATCTCTAAAAAACAAAAAGAACAGATTTTAAGTTCACAGAAATTAAACAGAAATGGCTAAACATAGGAAAAGATGCTCAGCTTCATTTCTGATTGATTGATTGATTCATGAGAGACCCAGAGAGAGGCAGGGACACAGGTTCTCTGCAGGGAGCCCGACCTGGGACTCGATCCGGGATCCCAGGATCACGCCCTGGGCCGAAGGCGGGCGCCCAACCACCCCGCCTTCGCTGAGTCACCCCGGCGGCCCCCTTCATTTCTAATTTTAAGATGCAAATAAAAACAACGGTATACCACTTTCACCCGTCAGATTAGGAAAAATGAAAGATGAAATGTTTTGCCACCCGGGGGTGACTGAGTGGCGGGAAACTGGTCCTCTCTTAATGCTGTTGGTGTGAATGAAGCAGGTGCAGCCTCCTCAGAAGTCACTCGGCCAATCACTGGCCAAACCTACCCAGTTTCGTGCATTTACTCGTCGAGCAAACAATTTCACTCCTAAGGATTTAGCTTACAGATATACTTGCAAAAGCACGCTCAGCTGTGTGTACGGGAATGCTCAATACAGAATTGTTTGAAATACAACCGTGAATGTAACATAAATGTCCATTAAAGGGAAAATGGTTAAATAAATCATGCATAGTGCATCATCCACTTAATGGGATATTATACAGCTCTAAAAAAAAAATCTGCGTGCTGAGATGGAAAGATGCTAAGGATGTAGAATGTTATTAAGTGAAAAAACAAGTTGGAGACGCTTATGCATGTCCTATAACTTGTTTAAAAATAAAGGAAAAATTCAGTATTTGTATATCTATTTTCTAGAAACTCTCTAGAATGCTGTACAATTTGGGTCACCTTAGGGATGAGGGATTTGGTGGTTAGGGGATGAGAGACAGATCTTTCCTTCCATTTTATAAATTTGTTGTATCATGGTCATTTACATTTATAATTTTTTTCATTTATAATTTTTTAAAGGATTTTATTTATTTATTCATGAGAGAGGCAGAGACACAGGCAGAGGGAGAAGCAGGCTCCCTACGGGGAGACCCATATGGGACTCGATCCCGGGACCCCGGGGTCACGCCCTGAGCCAAAAGCAGAGGCTCAACCACTGAGCCACCCAAGGGCCCCTACATTTATAATTTTTTACAAACCTACTTAAAACAAGAAATAGCTTTGAGAAACTGTAGGGAAGGAATGTCACGGAACAGCAGTGTGTGCAGCCTGACGCCTGGGGGATGGCGCCCCGTGGCCAGCCTGCACCGTGGCTGCGGGTGTGGAGATTACAGGACCCGTGGACGTGAGGACGCTGGTGCACGACTGCTCTTTTCACCTGCCCAGAATCCCCTTCCCCTTCTTTGGGTAGCAGGACTTTGTGGGGAAGGGGGACCACCGTCCTCCCACCCCTCAGTCCATACGTTGCAGGTGCAGGCTGGGGAACTGGACATTTGGCTCCAATTCCAAGCGTGGACACTGAGTCTGGCCTGGCCAGGAACCGTCGTGATGGCTTCGCTGGGCCAGGCATGGGCCCCGAGAGCATCCCCCAGGCCTTCTGCCAGGGCCCCTGAGGGCCAGCCCTTCCCCATCTGAGTGCAGAGCTCCTGGAACAAACGTCTCCAACTGCTGTGGCCATTGCTGCCACCACCTGGGTAGAGATTTGTCTGAAAAATGAAACAAAAACAGAGGAAATCAGAACTTCTGTGATGAGAGACACGTTCCTGTGGACACGAGCACCTGGACCAGCGCGCAGAAGCCTTTCCAATTGCCTTTCCGTAGTCTTAGACTTTCCATGAGCTGATAAGATCCATCCTTCCTCGTGCTGATTTCGGTTAAGCTTCTATCAGTTTCGACCCAAAGTCCTGGCAGATGGAAGCACCTTAGGCTTCTCTGCAACAGGCGGCGGTGCCCATGCTGCCTTCGAAGCCAGTGCCCAGCAGTGTGCATGCCCAGGCAGCGCTACTTTTCTTTTTCACCGTTCTCCTGCCTATAATTTCCATATCCTCTGACCCCTGTCCCAGCAGGGAGTAGAAGCTCAGTGACATTTCTGGGGCATGAGGCAATCACTCTAATTTTCAATATCCCAGCAGTGTCTCTGTGTAAAACAGACAGCACCTTGTGCCCATTTTTTTTTTTCTTGCATTTTGGGCCTCTTCAATGGTGAAGACTTTGGGATGGAAAACCTGAAACCACAGATTCCTGAGCCCCAACCAACCCTTCTCCATATGGCGGCTTTTGCAAAACCTAAAAGATTGGGGTGCCTGGATAGTGCAGTGGGCTAAGCGGCCTGCTCTTGGTGTCCGCTCAGGTCATGATCTCAGGGTCCTGGGATCGACCTCTGTTCGGGCTGGTGCTCAGCCCAGAGTCTGCTTCAGGATTCTCTCTCTCTCTCCCTCTGTCTCCACCCCTGCTTGCTCTCTCGCTCTCTCTCTCTCTCTCTCTCTTTCTCTCATAAATAGATAGATCTTAATTTTTTTTAGAAAATGAATTTTAAGGACACCTGAGTGGCTCAGCGGTTGAGCATCTGCCTTTGACTCAGAATGTGATCCGGGGTCCAGGATCGAGTCCTGCGTCGGGCTCCCTGTGGGGGGCCTGCTTCTCCCTCTGCATATGTCTGCTTCTCTCTCTCGCTCACTCTCTCTCTGTCTCTCATGAATAAATAAAATAAAATCTTTAAAAAACAATAATAATTTTTTTAAAAAGCCCAAGAGACCACAGTCAGACCTCCACAGCAGAACCACACAGACCCTTACTGAACTCTGTTATTCAAACACTTGATTTTAAACTATTTACTAGAATAAGACAGGTATTGGAAGGATGAAAGAAATTAAGTGATCAGCCCCATTTATTTTCTTTATTTTCCTTGTTCTTCATTTTTTTTTTCTTGTTCTTCATTTTTAAAAAAATGTGTTAACTTCTTTAAGCGACTTCCAGCGCCTAAAGGGCTTTAGAATCTTAAACACGTGCCAATGGCTCGTCCTCTCAAGGTCTCCTTTTCTGTTCTCAGTTCTACGAGCCGTCTCAGGTCCTCTGTTGGACACACAGCAAGTGCGCTTCGAGGCCCCCCAAGTGGCACTCGGGCCACTTCGCCGTCACCGCCCAGGAGCCAGCCTCTTCCGACACAGGACTCTGCACCCGGGTCACGGCCGTCCTCTGAGCGGGTGCCCATCACCCCACTGCCTGCGAGTCGGGGTGCTCGTTGCTCATTACTCCATGGGAGCTCCTAACCCACCCATGGACCCGGTGTGCCTGGAGTGCGGCCGGAGGAGGTGACCTCAGGGACCCCCGGGCCACCGATCACTCGCAAGGCTCGGTGACACACTGGGCACCCCAGGGCCCCATCACTCGGCGTGGCCCGGGGCATCCTGCGCAGGCCTCTCGCTCGCTCTCTGCACGTGCACTGCAGCCCCACTCCTCCAACAGTTCACAAACCTTGGGGGAGTTGGGGGCCCCCCCGGGTTCCCCCAGGACACACCGGTCTCCCTTGCTGCATCCGCCACAGACTCAGGCCCGCCAACAAGGCTCGAGTCCAAAGGTGACAGCGACAACGAGGCCCGTGCATGCAGCGTGCCCGGGGCCCCGGGAATGGCACCGCGTGTCGCTGGGGCCGGACACGCCTCCTGCCACGACCCATGCACAGCGACCGGCTGGCCGGGACCGAGGCAGGGGCACCGGCTGTCACACCGTGCGGGTACCCGGGGACCTCAGGGCCTGCAGGCTGCGCGGCTCCGGGTCGCACCCGGCGGCCTGTGTACCCTCAACGGCAGGTGCAAAATGAAGGAATCGGAAAACCCAGAAGAAAAGTAGCACTAGCGGCCCTGCTGACACTCCTCCTCTTGCCCGCGACATCCCTGCCAGCCCCACGGCCCCAAGGAGCCCAAGGAGGAGCGTCGGGGACCGTGTGGACCTCGTGGTCTGGTTCTCACGAGGGCCGTGTGGTTCAGAGCGACGTTTCCTTGGGTTCTCTCTGATGGTCCCTGAACCCGCGGCCCCGACCGTGTAGCCCCGACCCCCTGCTGCCCGGGTTCCCTCCCATCGGCCCACCCACTCCGTCCCACCTGAACAGCCACTCCCCGAGTCCGTGGGATTTGGAATCAGCGAGACTTAGAATCAATCACCTAACCTTCCTCAAAAGCTAAATGCGGGCTTAGGATGATGGGCAGCCGTGGTGAGAGCACAAAAAGAACATATATATGTATTTATACTATTCGAATGATTCCTTACTGTCTGCAGGATAAAAAAAAAAAACCTAGAAGCCGCTTAGCCCTCCTCTCCCCGGACTCCTTATTACTCACAAAACTGCCCATTCTAAGCAAACGGGCTCAGTTGGCTCCCTCAGTAGCACGACGGTTTGTACTATTCCATCTTCTGCCAAACTTGCTCGACTTTTATTTCTATCACTGTTAGACTGAAAGTATCTTGAAGGCAGAAATCATTTTCTATCATTGTAGCCTGATGCTAGATAAAATATAAACATGTGGCCTATAAAATAGTGGATGATTACTTGAATTGATCACTTGTCTTCAGTCCCATAAGACACAGCTCAAAGCCTATCACTTCCATCGAGCCCCCCAGCCTTCTCTCCTACAGAAATCCTCTCCTCGGGGAGCCCGGGGGGCTCAGGGGTTGAGCGTCTTCGTGTGGCCCAGGGTGTGACCCCGAGGTCCTAGGATTGAGTCCCCACATCGGGCTCCCCGCAGGGAGCTTGCTTCTCCCTCTGTGTCTCTGCCTCTTTCTCTGGGTCTCTCAGGAATAAATGAATAAAATCCTAAAAAAAAAGAAAAGAAAAGAAAAGAAAAAGAAAAGAAAAGAAAAAAGGAAAAAGACATCCTCTCCTCCTATGAAGCCCCCAGCATCTATTACCTGTGTAAGTCATTTAGCAGCTAACCACGACATTCAATTCTTTTGCCATATTTCTTGCACTCTCCTTCTATTTCCATGAGTTTTATGCTTTATCTCTTCAGGAATCATGCCCTTACCCCACACAACCCCCCACCACCTCTGAGCTCCTAAATAGTCCCCTCGATAACCACAAATAATTATTCATTTGGTTTATTTACCAAAGTGAACTCCAATTGTATATATTGCACAAGCAATTGCTATTCATTGTTAATTAAGGCTGGCTAGGTTTTCCAAAGCACACTAGAATTTTGTGACTCTCTTATTTTACAAAAAAGTCAAGCCTTTTCTCTACATCTTGCAATAATTGTAAACGACACATAAAACATGATCATTTAACCATGACCAGTAGTAAACTAGGAAATTGAAGTGTGACTCCTAAAGACATAATTTTTAGAGGAAAATAGGTAAGTTGCCCAATCGCATTTTCCGTGCACGTGTGAGGTGTACACGTCATGTCTCCACCTTGTATGGCTACCGATTTCCAGGATGGCGCCCAATGATTCTTGCCTCTGGGTCTCGAGCTCCAGGGAGTCTCTGGTCTCCTCCTACATTGACAGGGCTCAACTGTGCAACCAGTAGGTTATTGTAGAAATACATTGTAGAAATGAAGGCGTGAGGCTTGCCAGGCTAAATTGTAAGACACTGCAGTTACCCCTTGTTCTCTTGGACCATTCACTTTGGGGGCAGCCAGCTGTCATGTTGTAAGGACACTCCAGCCGCTCTGTAGGGTGGCCCATGTGACCAAGGACTGAGCCTCCCTCCTCCAGCCCCAGTCAAGCCTTCAGCTACTGCAGCCCAACTGACATCTTGACTTCAATTCCTTGAGGGAATTTGAGCCAGGACCTCAGCCTCTCCCATGTTCCTAATCTGTAAGAAGCTATCAGAGATAACAAATGCTCTATTATTTTGAACTACCAAGTTTTGGGGTGATTTTGTTATGTGTCAGTATGTATAACTAATACATCTTAACATGGACATTTTTACGTAATATAAACAATAAAAATAAAATTGTTTAAAAAATATATTATTAATTTATTCATGAGAGACACAGGGAGAGGCAGAGACACAGGCAGGGAGAAGCAGGCTTCCTGCAGGGAACCCAATGTGGGACTCGATCCCAGGACTCCAGGATCACACCCTGAGCTGAAGGCAGGTGCTCAACCATGGAGCCACCCAGGAGTTCCTCTTTTTTTTTTTTTTTTTTTTTTTAAGATTTTATTTATTTACTTGAGAGAGAGAGAGCACAGAGGGAGAGGGTGAAGCAGACTCTGCTGAGCAGGGAGCCCGACATGGGACTCGATCCCCAGACCCCGGGATCATGACCTGAGCCAAAGGCAGACACTTAACCAACTGAGCCACCCAGGTGCCTCAAAAAGAGAATTTCTATGATTAACCAGGCGATTGTAAGTACATATTAAAAGATGAGATATTGTGTGGGGAAAAGTGAGATAAGTCAAATGAACTTTATTTGAAATATGGAGAAAATATTATAACACTTAACCAGAAGTATTCTGGTTAAGAAAACAGTATTCAAATCCTCACTATTTTAGGGTTACTGACTGTCAGGTTTAGGAAAGAGTCTAGGACACACAGAAACACGGTGACGTGTAACAAAATGAAGAGAAAGGGGTTGTCTGAGTCACCTTCCTAGCACAAGCCAGTGTCATCTATCACCTAAACTACAATAGGAGCCTCCATCTAGTCTCCCTATGACCTCTCCGTCCCCCGTATGTTCTGACTGAACTTGGAACAAACTTTTTGACATTCAGATCGTATGATATCATCATTGCTTTAAAACTCTTCATAAAATATCCCCTTGTTCCCAAGATGAACCCCCCAAGCCTTGAGCACGTTGGCCCTGCCTTCTCCCACAGCCCCACTCTACAACGGTTGCCGGGTCGTCTCCATGCCCTCCAGCCACACGGGCTCTCTTGAAATCCCCAAGCTTGCCATGCCTCCTCCCACCTCCGGGCCTTTGCACATGCTCTGTGCTCTCTGTCTGGTGCCCTTCTCAAGTCTCACACCTACCCCAGATCTGCCCTCTTGCCCCTCAGGCTCTCCCCCTTTCTCATCCTCCAAATCTCAGTGTCAGGGTCGGCCTTTCAGGGAGCCCTTACTGATGCCCCGGTGCAGGCAAGGTTCTTGGTCACATGAACCTCTACCTTTGCCTCCAAGCCTTGGCTCAGTGTATAGTTGTTTGATTCATGTGCTTTGTGTAGCTGTGAACGGAGCCACTGCTACTGTGTTTGTGTTGTGCACAAAGGAACCTGGCCCAGGGCCCCTGACAAAGGAAATCTTGTCTGCACTCTGTCTGCCAAGCTGTGTCTAGGTCTGCACTATCTTGGTCCTTCATCTGCAGAGGGAGAGGTGGGGCGGGGGGAGGGATTTCACGGCAGGTACCATGAGAACAGAGACGGCTTCGGATGTGCATCACCATTAAATCTCCAAAATTTAGCACATGGAAGACACTCAACAAATATTGGCTTGATTAGTTAATTTATTAATGAAGAGCCAGTTCAATCAAGACCTGCCTTAATTTGAGGGCTGTCTGACTGCTTCTTGCGTTCCCCTTCTAATGATCACCCCTTGAGGACTGCCCTAACCACAAATACTTCTGGGAAGGGTGATATACTATATCAGTAACATCTTATGTGAGTTCATTCATCCGAGATTAAAAAGTGGATTGCCTTACAGGACCCCAAGAAAATAGGACAAGGGACAGATGACTTGCAAAGAAGAAGAAAGTTCCAGAAACTTCTTACTTTTTCCACAGGCTCTGACCTCTTTCTCTAACAAGAAATAGTTATAATAAGTTACCAGAAAAACCCCATAACCATTCCTTTCCATTGTAAAAGGAAAGGATTACTTAACATTAATTATTTTCTACCATCTGGACTGGTCAAGATATCCATATACAACCATACTCTTCTTTCCCATTCTAACTTTTCTATGATATCCTTTCAGCCAGAGGTGGATCTACGTTTTGGGAGCCCAAAGTTGACACAGCTTAGGGGCTCTTATTTAAGACGAGCATGTAAACGTACAAATACAGAACACCCCTGATTCTTATAAATAGGAAATATCTACAGCTCCTCCAACATCATCCAACCTGAGAAGTGTGAGTGGTGGCAGTTAAAATTTCTCACTTTTCCAAATTCTGCACAAATATATGACCGTCTGAACCCAACGTAGTATAATCCCGTATGACACGTGACACATGCCTCCCGGAGTCACGGAGTGGATCATGCATGGACGAAGGCCTGCACTTTGGTGGATGGTCTGCCTTGACTTTCACCAAATACTAGTCCAGCGTTTTTTCCTAACCGCCGTACAAAGGGCCCATTTCTTAGTTCAAGAGTTGTTGTTTCAAGAGTTGTTTGGGTTGTTTCAAGAGTCTCCCTCAGCCCCTTGATGTATTGTTATGATCTACTTCTTTTTCCCTTAGACCTGTACCACCTCATCTTTGAAACTCCTCACCAATAGTGTCTTCCCTGTGGGTTAATCCATCAATAACCGTGCAGTCTTTGGTTTGGGTCATTGTTATTGAACACTTCTTGTATGCCAAGCTCTGTCCTAGGCTCTGGGTTCCTGGCTGGGGTTACAGCCAGGAACACAAGAAGCAAAGCCTAGACTTTCTCCACGGGGGAGTTCCAGGAGAGAGACAATAAACGGAGAAGTAAACAATCAAATATTGGGGTGTGAGAAGATGGGAACGGTAGGGAAATGTGGTAAAGGGTGACGGGCTGATCTGAGAGAGCCTGTCTCTAAGGTGGCAGCTCGCAAGAAATAACCAGCCATTCCAAGCTGGTTAAGATCAGCTAAGGCAGCACCAAGTCCATCAAGGAGAGAAAGAAGATCGGTGCAGCCCTACCAGTGTCCGGGCTTCAGGACCCAGGGTTATGAGTTCAGATTTTATTCTAAGAGTAGAGGGAAGCCCTTGCAGAGAACTAAGTAAAACGGTGACGTGATAGGGTTTGCATTTTAAAGTAATCACTCTGGCTACTGCGTAAAGGATGGATTTGTAGTGGGAGCAAGAGTAGAAGCCTGGAAGCCGGGGAGGAGGCTATCGAGTAGAACGAAGGGGCAAAGCCAAGCTTTTGGTCACTAGCAGAACCACCCTCCCGGGCCATTCCTCCCTCCACCATGGATCAGCCATTTGGCAGGACCCTGAGGAAAAAAGACAGCTGCCAAGGGCCTATCAAGCCTTGCCTAAGCCTTTCCAAATGCCTTGTCTCGAACTTGGAGAGACAGGGGGATGGAGGGTAAGGAGGGTGAAAGGGGAAGATGGGAAGAGAGCTCATGCTCTAATTTCCCTTTAGAAATAGAAAAAAATAAGTGCCCTGAGCCGAACCTGCAAAATCAGAATGAACCCACCCAACCCAGCTCTAGAGTTAGGCCGACATGGGCTCGCATCCTGGCTCGGCCACCTCTTCGCTATGTGACCTCACTTTGCTTCCCTAACCTCAGTTTCCTGATCTCTAAAATCAAGTTAATAATATCCTATAGCATTTCAGTGGGGATTAAATGAGATTATGCAACGAAAGCACATGGCTAGTTGCTAGGCAAAACGTAGGCCTGTTCCTCTTCCCCCCTGTGAAAACTTGGCCCCGGGCGCAGGTTCCTAATGTAGGCAGAGCAGATGTCTTTACTGCCCTTCACTTGCAATTCACCGCCACCACTCTCGAGTGAACCTTTGAAGCCTCTCCAATCTTACAGAACTGCTTTTGTGGGTGAGACATCTCTGAGAAGTTCAATTGCGTTTTGGTCCAAAATCATTTGCCATTCTCCTGTCCCTAACACACAAGTCCCTGTGTGTTGATCTAACCAATTGGTAGTGTTTTGAGTAATACATCATGGGGCCAATGGCGCCTTAACGATGTATTACATTAATATATCATCAAAGCCGTGGCATTGTTATGATATATTACTTTAATACATCATTGGAGTGCCATGGCTTTAATGATGTATTACTCCAAACCATAGCAACAGCTAGAAAGATCAAGATAAGTTTTGTATTTTTTAAACTTATTCTCTGTAAATACGATTTTTTTAGGCTTCCACAGTAAAATATGTGTTTAAAGGAAATACGAGGATGCAAGTTCTCCTGATAAGCCCCAAGATGTTTCCTTGGTTGTCCTTCCTCCACTATTTACTATACGCCCTGCTCCTAAGTTAAAGTGCCTTATCCAAATCTCACAAAAAATTATGTCATTGCCGAATGCACGATTCTGTAAGTTTTGCAAGGATCTCCAGTCTAACGTTATAATTGCACACGTGTAGGTTGGTTTGTTGGCATTTAGTTATTTTTTGTTGTTGTTGTTGTTGTTGTTTTTTCCTAATGGCCATTCAAGCATTTTCTACCCAACTTTCCTAAGAATCCTAGACCCACCCCAGGGCACTTTGTTGTCCTTCAGTAAACTTATGGGCAAGTTCACTTTATTAAACATGACGTGTGAACGGCCTGGATCTCTGCCTTCTCCTCCTCCTCAGGGTGTGTGTGTGTTGTTGCTGTTGTTGTTGCATGTAAGACGTAGGTTCTCCATGAGACAGTTCCAACACGTCAGAGGGATTGAAATCTAAATCTCAAAACTTCCACCTGGCCGCCTTGCTGGCCTTCACTATTTTTTTTTAGCACAATGAGTTTGGCAAAGAAGTGAGAGTAGCGTAAGTGTGCCCATTGCAACAATCACTGAATCGATAACCAGAAAATCTTTTAATCCAGAGCCTCATGGCAAATCCCAACTCTCTACCAAGAGTTCTGCTCACTTGGGATTGGTCTGAAGAGCAAACATGCCCTTATGTGAACACACACACACACAGCGGGGGAATAAGACATTGGAACCGAAGAGCTGACCCCAAAGCAGACCTTCTTAAGTGGACCCTGATACTCTAATACCCACAGGCCCTTGAATTCAACGTTTCAAATTCAGTCCTTAAGAAACTCCAGAACTGATGTCATTTATAGAGAGGGGAAACTCAGGTCTGGGCTGAGGTGGGGGCATATTTTTGAAATTTCTCAAATCCACTTCTCTACTCTCAGTGTTTGGCATGTCGTGAAATCTAGAAGCATCCGGTCCGCTTCTGCGGAGGGGAGCTCTTGCCCCTTACACAGCCCTGGCTGCCATCTGTCCTGCCAGGCCCTCGGAGCACCTCTCGGGCAGGAAGGCCTTCTCTCCTTTCAAGTGCCTGGCTCCGGGTTTGAATGCGCTTTCTCTCTTCATCCCGGCTGAAGGCCTGCGAGGGCGCCAGCTGCGGGAGGACAGATTAGGCCCGAAACGATGAGTCAGCAGCTGCCGCTTCCTGCCCTGCGCTAAATGATCATTTCGTCTCAATCAGCAGATAGAGAAAGAAAAGGCCTGGAGAAGAGACGAGAAGATTCGCACCGGACAGGGGAAGAACGACGGAGATCCGCCGCTCAGAAGTGTGAGATCTGTGATAAGATTGCGCTGACCACAGCCTGGACCAAATGTGTTTTTGTAGTTTGTTCTAGAGAAAGGGAGCCTGGGTACTCATCAACCACAATTAACCATCGAGCTACCGGGGGCCTCAGAGGTTAGAGACCGACCCCTGGTTTTAGGAATGAGGCTCCAAGCAGTGCCTGCAGCTCCTGAGCACCTTGGGAGGGGCTCGTTATCGCATGGGGGGCGCCCCTCGGCCCAGACTGGCTTCCCCTTCATCTTGGCCGCGGGGCCACGTCCTGCTGCTTCTTTAAAAGCCAAGACCTGGGGGGCTCAGTGGTTGAGCATCCACCTTTGGCTCAGGGCGTGACTCCGGGGTCCCGGGATCGAGTCCCGCGTCTGGCTCCCTGCATGGAGCCTGCTTCTCCCTCTGCCTGGGTCTCTGCCTCTCTCTCTGTGTCTCTCATGAATAAATAAATAAAATTTTAAAAAAAAGCCAAGCCCCCCAAAATAAAATAAATAAAATAAAATAAAATAAAAGCCCAAGTTCCCCCTCCTCCAGGAAGCCTTCCTGACCTCCCACAGCCTGTGGTGATTTTCCCTCACCTGATGCTGACTCTCCCTTGGCTTTTGTCACTTGCTACTTCGCATTGTCACTCGCCCTTTCTAAGGTTTGCCCGAGAACTTCAGCTTCAGGAACTTCGGACGCCCCCTGGGCACATCTGAATGTGCTCCGGGTAGCCGCGGGAGCTGGGGGGGTGGGTGCGACAGCAGAGCCTGGGGCCCAGGAGCCGTCCCCACGGGGAGCCTGAGCTTCTCTTGCACAACCTTCCACAGCACGGCTGATCGACGGTGGAAAGCCTAATGGGCTGTGAAGATCGAAGATGGTCTCGGGCCACACGTGCATCGCCGGTGTCCTGACGTCATGCACGGCCCAGGCCGGTGGGTCGCAGACGAGGCAGCTCTGCTACCCAGGCCCCTCATCAGGCAATGAAATAATCAGGCTCTTTCCACGAGCCCACAGTGATCATTTCTTCTAATGTTTTGAGTTGAATCAATAGAGTAACAGTATTATTCTTATGGGGTTAGACAGTATGAAGTGGTCGTCACGCTGAGAAAGGTATGTGCAGAGTCTCCTAACGGCACAGACCTGCACACGTTTGGGGTTCTTTTTTTTTTAAGATTTTATTTAAAAAATAATAAAATAAAAAAATAATAAAAAAAGATTTTATTTGTTTGAGAGGGAGGGAGGGAGAGGAGCAGCAGGGGGAGCAGGCTCCTGTGCTGGGAAGGGAGCCCGAGGAGGGCTCGGCCCCGGGACCCGGGTCACGCCGCCGCTTCACCGACCGAGCCCCCGGCGCGTCAAGGCCGCACACGGCGTGAAACACACGCACAGATAACAGCTGCGAGACACTGGGTCATTTTCGTCTGGATTCTTATGAGAAAGATGTCTAGGAATCAGGGATGCACCGGAATCTGTACCGAGCCCCCTTGTCGCGCAGCCTCCCGAGCGTCTGGCGCCCCGCACGCAGCCCGACCCCCGCTGCCTCCCCAGGTCGCTGGGCCTCGAGCTCCCCAAGGCCTCCTGGGCCGGGGGCCGCTGAACTTCCACGGCGCGAGAGGACGCATTGGCCACTCAGCATCCACGCGGCCAAACCGCGTCCTCAGGCGGGGACATCTCAGGGAGGGTCCCCTGCGACTCCACTGGAACCTGTCACCTGTTTCTAGAAGGTTAGAAACCATCTAGCCAGATGCACAAGGAAGCGGGCGCCCGGCCTAACTCCACTGGGCCCGTTGGGCCGCCTTCCCCGGCCTGGTCGCCCGCACTCAGGCTCCACGAGGACAGCGCACACGCTCACACACACACGCACACACACGCACACACACGCACACACACGCACACACGCACACACACGCACACACACGCACACACACACGCTCACACACACACGCTCACACACACGCACACACGCACACACACGCACACACGCTCACACACACACGCACACACGCACACACACACACACGCTCACACACACACGCTCACACACACACGCACACACACACGCACACACGCTCACACACACACGCACACACACACGCTCACACACACGCTCACACACACGCTCACACACACACACGCACACACACACGCTCACACACACGCTCACACACACACGCTCACACACACGCTCACACACACGCGCACACACGCACACACGCACACACGCTCACACACACGCTCACACACACACGCACACACACACGCACACACGCTCACACACACGCACACACACACGCACACACACACGCTCACACACACACGCTCACACACACGCGCACACACACGCTCACACACTCACACGCACACACGCACACACACGCACACACACACACACACACACACACACACGGGCTTCCCGTCGGGGTCAGGATGTCGCCTTTCGCCCCATGTGCGAGGAGCGGATCCCTTTCCTTTCTCACTTTCCAGCCGGCCCAGCGCCCGCCGCCCGCCGCCCACCGCGTGGCCCAGCAAACAATAGCAGCCCCGGCGCTTGGGGTCGGGCACAGCCACGTGACGCTTTCCTGAGGCACAATACTTGTCCCCAGGAAAAAAGAGATGTGGTCAGGCCCTCTACGTTTCCCCGGCCACGCTAGTCTCTCCTTGACCTTCCTTCCTGCGGCCCTGGTGTCCTTTGTTACCAAGATAACTTGTTTACAGAAGCGCCGCGATCAGTTACTGAAAACAAGGGCCACAGGCCCGGGAAGCGCCAGGGTCCCCCGGGAGCCACGGCGCCCTCCCTCCGACCCTAAACATTGGCCCCTCGGATACAGTAACCGCCCCCGCCCCCGCCCCGCCGTGCAATCGGGATAAAACTGCCCGATTGCACGCTCCTTTCCCCTCCGGTTCCCTAATCCTTCCTGACATCCCCTAGGCTGTTTCTCAAAGTTGAAAACGTCTCCGTGCAGGTGACGGGAATGAACTAGACCCTTGGTGTTGAGCATTTGCAAGGTGCACGAATGCCACCAGGCCACCTGCCTGAAGCTCCCGTGTCACACGGGGCCGGGGAGCGCCGAGCTTCAGGACAGAGTCGGCGTCGCTTTACCGGGTCGTGGGGCACATCCCGCTCCCCCCGGGCTGTCGCAGCAACACAGTGACGTGCAGCCCCGGCCAAGCCTCGCTGTCCCGCGACTCCCGACCTTCCGTCCCCGAGGCCCGGCACCTGGAACAGCCTCCTACCAACCTTTGCCTGGCCAGACGCTGCTCGTACCCCGAATTTCTTTCTTTCTTTCTTTTTTAGGATTTTATTCATTTATTCATGAGAAACACAGAGAGGCAGAGACTCAGGCAGAGGGAGAGGTAGGCTCCCTGTAGGGAGCCCGAGTTGGGACTCGCGACCCCGGGGTCACGCCCTGGGCCGAGGGCAGATGCTCCACCGCTGAGCCGCCCAGACGTCCCATAGTACCTCGAATTTCAAATTAGGCTTCATTTACCCCACAGAGCCCCCTGGGAGGGCCCAGCCTGTTATTAGGACACACGCTGCTCCCTGTGTTCCCACCGCCTGCTGCGCTTCCCGTCGTCACACCACTGGCCACACGGTGCTCCAACGTCTGTGTCCTCCCCAGGCCCCTTCCCAAGACCGAGACGGGCGCTCCATCCTCTTCACCAGCGCACCCGGCCCCCAGTAGCGCTCGGCCCACAGTAGATGCCTCACCACACCTTTGCGGAATGGGCAAGTGAATACGTCGTCTAAATGTCTACGTATTTTGCTGTGTACACAGATGAGGGGTGATGAATTCCTACACTGGAGGCTGAAGGTGGGGGGACGCCTGGTGGCTCAGTGGGTGAGCGGCTGCCTTTGGCCCACGGCGTGACCACGGGGCCCTGGGATTGAGCCCCGCGTCTGGCTCCCCACAGGGAGCCTGCTTCCCCCTCCTCCTCTATCTCTCTCTGTGTATCTCTCATGAATAAATAAATAAAATCTTAAAATAAAAATAAAAAATAAAAATAAATCAGCTAGAAAAATCGCTAGGTTTACTTACTACTGATCGACACATCATTCATTTGTGTTTTTTGTTCGCCCAACCACCCTGGACTACCCCAGGGCATGACACTCCGGGAGGAGGAAACAGACTCGACGTGACACTCAGCACGTACAGGTGATGGTCCAGGAGCTGGCGGGCGGAGGCGGAGCGCTCCTTGGAGAAGGGATCCTGCACCTGCACCTGCACCTGCACCTGCGCGCAGAACGACCCGGGGGGCGGCCCCAGCGGCGTGAGGCAGCTCCCGCTTCCGTAGGCGATCAGCACCCACGACGGGCAAGAAGGTCTCGGCTAAAAGAGCTCCGGACGAGAGGCCGAGTTCTTAGGAGACCCAGGGGGACTTGGAGTTCTCCACGGCGCCTGGAATCCCCGGCACGTTCGGGTCTCGGCACCTCAGCCATTTCCTGGAGCTAATGAGGCAGAAACCCGACATCCGAATGAATAGGCTTCCCGCGAGGCAGACCTGAGGGAACCCCAGGATCACCTGCGGGGCCTAAGCACACGCACTGCTGCGAAACCCCTGCTCTCAGGACACCCTTCGATCAAAAGTGCAAAACACACTCTTTTAGAGCTTAGAGGCATCGTGCCTCCGGCCTTCTGGGATCACGGAATACCCTTGAGAGCTCCAGGGTCCGGGAGAAATCACAGCACACTGAGCCCCCAAACTGACAACGGATGTCTTAGGCATCGCAGACGAAGACGAGGGAGACTGCACGGGCCAACCTAGGTTGGAATCCAGCCTCCCCCACCTGTTAACTGTGTGGCCTCGGGCAACTTCCTTAACCTCTCTGAGCTGCTGTTTTTTCCATGTGTTAAAAAATAATGGACTAGGGCAGCCCGGGTGGCTCAGGGGGTTAGCGCTGCCTCCGGCCCAGGGCGTGATCCCGAAGACCCAGGATCGAGTCCCACGTCGGGCTCCCTGCACGGAGCCTGCTTCTCCCTCTGCCTGTGTCTCTGCCTCTCCCTGTGTGTGTGTGTGTGTGTGTGTGTGTGTGTCTCATGAATAAATAAATAAAATCTCTAAAAAAAATGGACTAATAGTACCTCAAAATTTCGGGCAGGGCTAAATGAGCTACGCTATATAAAGCACTGCGCAATAAGAGAAGGTTCAGTAATGATTGGCTCTTGTCGCTATTATTGTCATTAGTAAATAAAAGTGGCTGTTACAGGGATACAAATGTCACAAGGCAGGGAATTGTGGCTCAGAATTTTTAGTTACGTGGATCCATTTACAAAAGGGTTAGCACAGGATAGTTCAAAGTCCAAGGCTCAGATCGCTACATGCTGGTTCTTTGCCATGCCCCCTTTTAAGAAACCTCTTTGAAATTTTGGGTATATAAGCTAATATGGCATGGTATTAACAACATGTTATTGCTTCTCTAAAAGGAATTATATTGTATATCCGCAGGATGAGACTCACCACTCTTGGGCTATAATTAGTTCGTGTCCATTAAATAGTGGTTGCACAACTTCCTAGTAATTTACTGGTATCCTAAATTATAAGGCTGCTTTCTGAAAATGTTTTTGCCTGCATCATTTTTCCCTCTTGGTCTCATTTAGGTCCGGGTCTCTTAAACCAGAATGGGAACTAGCTGCTTTGTGCATATCAGAGACAAGCTTCTAAAATCATCCATCTAACTCAATCCTAAATTTCGTCCACAAGGGAAAGGAAGAATTCTCGTGGCAATTGAGAAAGTAATAGGGCCAAATGAACCTTAAATTAATTCTAATGTTAAAGTCTGTGTTTTCTGGGCCTCTTCAGAAACATAGTCGTAAGGAATATCGTTAGTTTGTGATATTCCATGACGTTCAATTGATTATAAACAGATTGATTAGATGGAGTGTGCACTGTTGAGCAAGAAAATTTAAATCAATGGCAGATACTATCCAGAGGTCTTTAAGGAGATCATCGCTTTTTAATAATGATGATGACGGTGACGATGATGATGATGATGATGCTAGAGTTGGTATCATTTCTAAAGCTACTGCAGGAACACAGACTTTGAAAATCTTAAATGAAGTGAAAAAGCAGAGCCATCATTTGAGAGAGATAGCATCTCACATAAAAATGAAATAAATTTGCATTGATTTAGAAAATTTAAAGTAAATCAATACTACATAAATTACTGGAAATTGAGCAGCTGATTTTCAAAAAAAAAAAAAAAAAGAAAGAAAGAAAAGAAAAGAAAGATAACCTACAGTATCCTTCATTTTGATATGAAACAACATAACCCAAAACACGACCTGGAAGTGGAGGCAGATACAAAGCGCACCGATTGTCCTATCTTACCCGCATTCCTAAAATGTATCTGATCAACTTAAATGGTATTCAAATAACCAGTGGCTCACAGAATGTATTCAGTCCTCAGTGACAAGGGGTTGACTAGGGGGTCAGCTGTCTACTTAGGAAAATGCCACCCGAATGGTGAAGGGGGTACTGGTTCTCATTATTCTCCCATTATCTCCGCGGCACGATACAAGTCTCATTCCCATTTTCTTATCCAATTACATCTTGCTCAGTTCCTCACTAAAATTTATAGCAAACTTTGCAAAGCTTTTGACCTGTATCGTCTTATTAAACTTTTATGAAAAATCAATGGAGTTCCATCACATCATGGGGCTGTTCCTCACACAGTCGTCAGTGGGGAGTGGAGAAGTCTATTTATGCCCAAATCTGATGAGAGACATTTGAACTGCAAGAAGTTCTTCTCATTTTATAAGCTAAGGTGCAATGAATAGGAAATTCCCGGGTTTTTTTTTTTTTTCTAAAATATGGTATTTCGAGAATTGCAACCTTTTGAACAGAAGCCTAGAAGGAACACAAAAGAGTGAGCCTTTGATCATTTGTCTTGTTGCTGTCGTTCTCGTTGGCTTTGCCCAGAGTGATGCATCGGTCCTGGACCACAGAGGACCCAGGACGCCTCCAGGCCTAAGCCGCCGAGCAGCTCGAGAGACAGACAGGCCTGCACAGCTGCGTCCAGAAGAGAAAGGAGCTGTCGCGGTGCCCGAGCGACACGCCCCCCTCAGCAGGTCAGACACACGTGTTCCCAACCTCCTCACCCACCACCTCCTCGTCGGGGCTTTTGTCATGATTCACATTTTTAAAGCAATGCCAGAAGGTGCCTCCTCACGTCGCCAACCAGCAACGCAACCCATTCTCTTCTTCGGCTTCGCTCCCCAAACGGCACCACATTAGGTTCCAGAATTTTTTTTTTTTAAGATTTTATTTATTTATTCATGGGAGACAGAGAGAAACAGGTTCCATGCAGGGAGCCCGACGTGGGGCTCGATCCCGGGACTCCAGGATCACACCCCGGGCTGAAGGCGGCGCTAAACCACTGAGCCACCGGGGCTGCCCAGGTTCCAGAAATTTTAAAGTGAAAACCTTAAGCCCAATTCAAGACCTGAGCAGGAGCTAGTGTCAGAGACGGCCCCATCGCACTCTGGTTCGCCGTGTAGGACGCACCAGGCCCAGTGCTGTCTCTCCTGCCCTCTGCCCTGAGCCCGGGCCTGTGTACCAGCCGCCCACAGGTCACCTCCACCTGGCTGCCCGCTGGGTTCTTCCAAATCAGTGTGTCCAAACTCAGTCGAACCGTCCTCGTGCTCTGCAGCTACGTAAATCTTGTTAGGTCACGTGTTAAAGCTAATCGGCATTTACTGAGCTCTCCCTCCATGCTGGGTCCCGTGCGTGTGAGGCTCCGGTGGAGGCTGCCCAGGAGCCGCTGTGGGTCACGCCCCCTGACGAGTGTCACCATCCACAGGTGAGGAGGCTAAGGCTCCCTGAGGCTTCGCGCTCAGCAAGTGGCACACAGGGGCCTGAGCCGAAGTCTCTCGGCCGCCAGCACGTGCTCCTCAGCACTCCTGAGGTAGGTCCAGGCCCCTTAGGATCGCCTGCATCTTACTAAGTCTGATTCCTCCGGGGACTTTGCCCTCAGCCAACTTTAGAGTATGTGGGCTGATGACCACCTGCTGGGGGACTTGCCAGGCGTCCTTCTTTTCCGCACAGCTCCTACGTCGGTCAACGGGGAGAGAGAAACCGTTGGCCAAAGAAGGATGGTGTGTGGCTTTCAGAGTCTCTTGTGATTTGTTTCCATGTGTTCAATCACAACAGAAACCACACTCACGTGGCCAGACGCTGGACTTCTTGAGGGAGACATTTTTATGAGAAGTCTGTGAGTCCATGTGTCTGACCAGCATTTTTATTTTATTGTTTAAAAGATTTTATTTATTTATTCATGAGAGACACAGAGAGAGGCAGAGACACAGGCAGAGGGAGAAGCAGGCTCCACGCAGGGAGCCCGACGCGGGACTCGATCCCGGGACCCTGGGATGCTCAACCACTGAGCCCCCCAAGGTGCCCCTTTGGGACATTGTTGAATGTGGCCGTGAATGAGGCCCGTAGCCGATGGAGCCTTTGGCCATTAGTCAGGGGAGAAGACCATGTGGAAGCAGGCAGAGGCCACAGCATGTCAGAGAAGCCAGTTTGGAGCCTCACACGAAACAAACCTCACCCTCCTTTAGGACTTTTTGACTTTTCCAAGCTAACAAATCTCTTCTGAGTTTTGAGTCATTTTGAGTTGGATTTCTGCAGTTACTTGCAGCCCAAAGTATTTGAACTTCCCCGTGTGCTTTCAGTTGCCACCTAGAAGCTCCAACTGCTCTCTTCAGCAAGAAACTCCTTCCTATGCTTAGACCCACACGTCTGGATGCTTAATGAGGCACCACCAATGCTTCAAAGGTAAATCGGATTCCCTAACTTCCTTCAAACCCCTGCCCCCCACCCCCATATTCTCCATCTCAGTTGCTGAATACCACTACCAGTCCAAACAGCTTTGCCAGAATTCTGAGCCATCCTCGTCCCCTCCCTCTCTTCCAGGAGATCCTTGCCTCATTCTTACCTTGTTCAGTCGGTCACCATATCCTGCTGCTGTTCCTTCCAAATCCCCATAATGTACCCCTCTTCCTTCCCCTTCCACTGCCTTAATTCATACCTCCATCATTTATCCCCTGGATTAACATAAAAGAGTGGTTAGCTTCCTGCCCCCAGTTGTCCCCATCCAATCCAGAGTTAAAACAATAACAAATCCTGAGCATGTATTGAGCACGTGTACTAGGAACTACTAAAGCATGTTCCACGTGTTAACTCCTTTAATCCTCACGACAACCTTTTGAGTCAGAGTTATTCCTAGACAGGAAAACAGAGGCGTTCAAGGTGACGAGGAAAGGACTCAAACCCACGGAGTATAGTTCTTTCTGCACCTTTCTAATCATGTCATGTGATCACCTAAAACCCTTTGGAAGCTGTGTATTTTGCCTAAATAGCCTTCACGGTCCAGGCCCCCCCATACTGGCCGACCCCTTTCTCCCTCCTCTCCCACGTGCACTGTGGTTCGTTCCTTAAACTGCCCTCTCACCTTCATACCCTAAGACTCAGCCAAGTTTCGCTTTCTCCCTGACTTTTCCAGATATTAAAAGCCAGCCCTTTCTAGCTCATCTTGCTTTTCACACTATAATATGAATGTTCGTTGCCTCCCTATGGAATACTAGGCTCCCTAAACTGTGACATACCCCATGTCCCCAACGAATGGCACAGAATAAGCCTAAATAAGTACTTGTGGACCACATGAATTCATCAAAATGCGGGGCTGTCCAAAGGGCAAAGAGTGCCCCATGTTACAAGCAAGGGTAGGAGAACCAAGCATTCATAAGAATTGACCTCTGAATGCTAAAATTATTTTACAGCTTCTAACACATTAGCAAATCAGTAAAAAAAAAAAAAAATCTGTGGAAATTGTGAGTCCTGAACCAATTAAATCTTATAATAATCTTTATAATAAGCAACTGAAAAAAAGATAATGTATAATAATAAAAGAAATAGTAGACTGCTGCCTTCATGCAAAAGTTATTAGAAGTCAAGATTTTCTCAAGAAAAGAGTCAACAAGCATGTTGGCAGTGAATCGGGAAAGTCAAATTTAGTTAAAGTGATATTATCATAGAAAGGAACTGATCCAGTAGGTTACTCTTCTAAAACTATTGAGCTCATCTGGATGGACCCACTGAAGGGAATATAATTTTTCTCTGACTTTCACCTTGATTACCACGGGGAAAAGCCTTAAATGGGATGTTCTTTCAGTGATAGATAAAACATGTGTGCTGATGCGTCGCACAACCCGAGCACGATTCTCCAAGGATTTAAGTGTTTAGTCATTCTATGGCCAACGGAATATCATGCCCTATTTTTATAAAGCTATGTTTATAAATATGGCTGATTGTGAAGCACGAGCTTAGCTCTTGAATTTTTACTGCCTCTTCATCAGTTAGCCATATCACACAGAACTGGAACAATTCAGGAAATTTTTCGTTCAGAAAAGAAAAGGGGGAGGGGGCGGGCAGCACAGGTAGGCAGGAGTGTCCAGTATTGTAAACGTCAATAGCTTCAAGCTGTTGATAATGAGGAAAAGTTGGTCCAACACGGACACATGGGAAGAGACTGTGTATATCTGAAGATGAAGCAGAAGAAATTTGAGAAAGTAACCAAGTCACACGATGTTAGAACCAGAAGACCCCTTACAGATCTCCAGATTTTGATTACTGTGCTCCCAAGGCCCCGTAAAATCCATGACGAAGTGCAATAATATTCCAGCTACAAGCTTTTCAATCCTGTAAAGTCTTAGGTTTAGATTTGGATCTGTGTCAGCCTTAATCAGGTAAGTAAGTGCTGATTTTTAATTCTTTACAAAGCCACAAAGTCTTTCTTTCTTTTTTTTTTTTTTTTAAATTACACTGGGGTATACTCCCTTGACTTTTTATTACATGTTTACTGGTATCACACCATATATCAGGTGTGTTATAGGGAAACCTAGTGTCAGATTAATCCAATCTTCCAACTTTAATCTTGTGCTCTTTTATAAATCAGAGTGCAACGTGTTGAAAGATTTCTCCATCAATTACTATAACGCAAAATTATTCCTCTTTAGTGTATAACGAAGGCGGAAGCTACAAATAACTGTTGCAAATGTTATAGAATCAAAAGCATTAATAAGCAACCGTCTTCAGCTAGAATGTTCATGTGTGTCAGCTTTTCAACAAGACCTATCACCACTTATTTTCTACATTTTATACTTTTATTCCTCCAATAGTTGAGTGACGTTTGATGTCCTTGACACCGACGGCCCGCTGACGGGCCTAATAAATGAACCGGGGAAATTTGGGAACTCGGCGGCACTTAAGTTTTTTTGCTTAAACACAGGGGCTTCTTTAAAAGTCAGTAACATTTCAAACAATATAAAATTCACAGAAGTGGTTTTACGATTTTTAACATGTTGGAAAAGATATGTGTGTTTTAGGAAGAATAAGAAGAAAAAGAAAGTAAGACGTCCTTTCTGTTGTGATAGAATTAAGAAATAAGGTCTCCAGATTTACAGAGGAAAAAATAGACTTCTTAGTACAGAAGTCTAAACTTTGCATCTAAATTGGATTTTTTTTTTTTAAAAAAGTATACCGCACGACCTGCTAAACACAAGAGAATACAAAATAGATCTGACTGTGGAGAAACAATGTTTTGGTTGACACGATGACAGGGCACTGGGGAGGTTCTGGATGCCCCCGGAAATCTCTCTCCCACAAGGTTAGCTGAAGCCTAAAATTCCAGATTTGTATTTCCTTAGCTTAGAATCTTAGCTTTCGTGAAAATACAAACAGCCCTAGGAAAGGTCGACTATTTTTTTTTTATTATTTTTTTTTTTTGGAAAGGTCGACTATTATGCCAACTGTCGTTTATACCGGAACGTGAACTAGTTTACGGTCACACTAGAAGCGCAGATGGGGGTGGATAGCGAAGATTCTGGACACGGGGGAGGTAGAAGGTGGCAAAACCCATGAGGATGATGCGAGCGAAGCTGCAGCTGGTTCAGGATTTGGCTGAAGCTACAGAGACCCCTCGATTTTGACCAGGGGAGTGGAGTTTCTTCAAGGAGCCGGGCAGGTTCTCCTCGCTGCTCACCCCAGGCCTGGAAGCTGACAAGCTTGGCACCCGTCTTTGCTATTTCCTAGACTCCTGACCAGGTTTGTTTTGCAAAGGTCACTTAATTAGTAGTGTGGGCAACAGCTACGAGTGAGCATTACCTTCTCCTAGATAATGATAGCATTTTGCATGTGCTGAGTAAAACAGGAATTAACAAAATTCCAATGGCTTACTTAAATGATAAATAATGAGCCATTTTAAGGAAAAGATCTCCTGGGGGGTGCGGAAAAACCTGCCGCTGGAGGCGAGCTCCCGGATGTGGAGCTCTGCACACGCATAAACAGGAAACGGAGCAGCTCGCCTTTGGACTGACAGGCAGGCCCGAGTGGCTCGTTCAAAGTGGGCAAGGTGCTTGACCCTTGGCAAAGCCGAAGCTCTTGCTTTGTTACACTTTTTATCTTCACATCTGCCCCATCCGTAGTTTTCAGAGTCCTATCCAGTCACCCCCAGACATCCGCGAGGAACACGGTGCGCCCCGACAGCCACTAAAACTGCCTTCGAATCCCAAGTTATAGAGGCGCCGATGATATTTTTCGTTGTTTTCAAGCTGCCTTCTCGGCACAGCTTTTTTTTTTTTTTTAATATTTTATTTATTTATTCATGAGAGACACAGAGAGAGAGAGAGGCAGAGACCCAGGCAGAGGGAGAAGCAGGCTCCATGCAGGGAGCCCGACGTGGGACTCGATCCCGGGACCCCAGGATCATCCACACCCTGGGCTGAAGGCAGATGCTCAACCGCTGAGCCACGCAGGTGTCCCTCGACACAGCTTTTAGCAACACTATTGTCAGTGAGGAGTCTCCAACTCTTCAGAGCTCGCCAGAGGAGGGCCTTCACGTGTCTTGCGTGTTTGTGTCACCGTGTACGTGAAATATACTGTTCCACATTAACTTTTTATGGGCGATATATTTTTCTTTCCACTTAGACATGGGAGCCAAAACTTTGAATTTCATGTGATCGTGTAAAGGAGGTCTATAACCCCATAAAAATACAGAAGATCAAAACCTGTTCCTTATCAAATTTATTGAAATGATCTGATTTACCAGGACAATCGTGGAGAGAAAAGCGTTTCCACGCAGCAGAGGTGAACCCATCTTTCCTGTGTCCGTAATGGCCCCGTATCAATCTTTCTTTGAGGACGTTACATGCCATCAGTAAAATTCAGTCCTGTGTCATGCCACATGACAGCGTTTGAAACTCATCTTGATCTTAATTTCTGAAGGAAATAGGCCAACAAGTCATATTTTCTTAAACACTTGAGTTTAATCATTTATGAGCTCGCTCGTCTTTAAAAATACATCAGAAACTTTGAGGCGCGGCAACTTGGAGATGACACAACAAACGATGTTTAACTATTTTCTAAACGTATAAAACTGAAGCCAAACACAGTATCAGATTGTGTTAGGATCACCCGCTTATGTGAAAACGATTATTTGAATCCATCGCGGAGCTTGCCCGTGTGAGGGTCTTTTCAGGCCTTTCTATGCTTTGAATTCTAAGGCAAATTACTAAGCGGCGTGGTTTGAGGATTTGCTTATGTTTTAGCTATGTCATGACAAGAGAAATTGGTAGTGATGAACGAACCTAAACACCGGGACAGTCTTCCCAGATTCTTCTTTAACAAGAAAGAAGCTGGACATGCTTCATGTTAGCACCATTATTAATGGCAACACAACAATCGTCAACGAGGCGGGCGGCGCGTCTGGAATCTGTAAAGGGGGATGCCGTCAAGAGGTCAAAGGAAGAAGACGGAGAACTGTTGGTCTACGCCTCGGGAGTATTAATCCCCCTAATCAGGACCCGGTACCACAGCATCCCAGAGGAAGAAAGCACAAGAGCCGCAGTGAGGAGCCAGCCAGGCGGAGGCCCGGCCCGGGCAGGAGCCCACGACCGTCCCTGCAGGGCCACCCAGCCAACAGGAGGGGCTGCTTGGGGTCTATGGGGTCTGGGCCCGAGGCTGCGAGGGGCGATCGGGAGCACGGGGCTGGGGGCGACGCCCTGCAAGGCCCGAAAGGGCCCGGCGGCTGCAGGCCTCGGCCTCGAGACGTGGGGCGACGTGGGGCCGGGCCACAGCGCCGGGCAGCAGGCGGTTCTGGGAGGCCGGGGCCCAGCACCTCCGCCGGTGACACAATATAAACTTCACTCCATGAAATCCTGGAAGTTGATGCAAACAGCTTTTAATAGCAGCGAACATTTGTTCGCTTTGTTTAGGCCATCTGGATGTCCCATTGTGTTTGGCCCGCCGCTGCCTGCCGCCGGTGACAGCTGATCGATGGGGACACGGGCAAGCGGGCCGCTCGGGCCTCCCGGCCGCGGGTGCTCAGTGGAAGATTTTGTGAGATCGCAGCCCGGGCGCCTGCATCCTTCGTGGCTCCGCGCCAAAGGCCTCCGGCTTTTTTCTTTTTAAATCAAAGGAGAGTTTTGCTCTGTTTGAAAGGTCAGGGGAGCTATGCCGGAGCCCCCGCAGGCAGCCGCTCGGCGGTTGGGAGGCGACAAGAGAGGTGGCCGCGGGCTCGGCTCCGCTCACAGGCCGCGTGGCCGCCCACAAGCCGGGAAAGCCCCACGCGAGAAGCCCCCTGCACCTGCCCCCAAGGCCCTCTGCAGGGCCGGGCCTGCACACACACAGCCCGCGCACGCGGGGCCACGTGCCACCGCACACACGCCCTGGGCGAGCCCTTCCCAAGACCCCCCCAGCCCGGGCCCCGAGCCCCGAGCCCCCGCAGCCCTGCACCCCTGCAGCCGTGGCCACGGCCTTGCACGGGCCACAGGTCAAAACTCTGCTTCAGCGTTGCTGTTCGTTTGGACCGTGTCGCTTTAAAACGGTTTGGTGAGTGGAATTTCACGTCCCTGCAGATGACACAGAAACCAGATAATGTAGGCGTCGTGACTTGATCTCCTGTGCTCCCGTTGGACACCTACGGATGCCCTCTCGGGGCCCCCCGGGTGGCTCAGTTGGTCAGGCGTCCGCCTCCGGCTCAGGTTGGGATCCCGGGGTCGTGGGGTCGAGTCCCGCATCACATCGGGCTCCTTGCTTTGCTTTGCTCGGCGGGGAGTCTGCTTCTCCCCCTACCCCTGGCTGCACTCCCCCGTTTGTGTACACTCTCTTCCTCTCTGTCCAATTACAATCTTTAAAAAAAAAAAAAAATACAAGCAAAAAAAAAAAAAAATCCCCTCTCACGTGTGGAGTACTGCCAGAGTGCAGTGAACAGGAGAAACGAGGGGCAGAAATTCTATGCGTTTAAGTGAAATCTATAATTTCTTTTTTTTTTTAAATCTATAATTTCTATAACCCGGGACACATGATCTAGATAACACGGGGTTCTAGCAAGTTCCACAGAGGCTGCACTTTCCTACGGGGCGCGATACAGGTAGGGAGAAGCCTGTAGCAAAAGAAATGCTGATGAGCAGAGACGGGCTGACCTGCGAAATGGGGAAGTAACACATCGGCACAGTTTGTCTAAGGACTAAAGGGCATCACGCTTGCAACGATGCCCACCCCAAGGCAACGTATTTCAACAAATGGTGGCTGGAAAACCATCCTTCGAAAACCTCTTCTGAAAAATTGACAGTATGGGGTTGCTATCTTGGCAAATAAGGACCCCACAACAGGAGTTTTAAACATGCGTTAATAAAGGGCTAAACACATTATTTTTTTTGGACAGAGATCACTATGTTTTAGTGAGCAATTCATACCAAACATTCTAAGTTTCATTATTATTATGTTTTATGGGTTCATTATGCACAAGAGCAAGATAAAACTTCCAGTATCTTCCAAAAATTGCCTTAACCTCCTAATTCTTTTCATGATTACAAATTAAACAAAGGGACCTGGGCAGCCCGGGTGGTGCAGCGGTTTGGCGCCTGCCTTTGGCCCAGGGCGTGATCCTGGAGATCCGGGATCGAGTCCCACGTCGGGCTCCCTGCATGGAGCCTGCTTCTCCCTCTGCCTGTGTCTCTGCCTCTCTCCCTCTGTGTGTGCCTCTCATGAATAAATAAATAAAAATAATAAAAATAAAATAAAATCTTCTAAAAATAAATAAATAAATAAATAAATAAATAAATAAACAAAGGGACCCTTTTCAACAGTTCAAAGGAAAAGATCACAGAGAAGTGTATTACGTTAGTTAAATAAAATCTATACTTAACGTAACCGTGTACATCACAGGTAACAGTCTGAGAAAACCATCTTGAAGTGCCTAGAGCAGTGCCTGGCACGTTGCTATGGAAGCACAGTAAGTATTCACTGAATGAAGGAGAGAAGGCTTGAAGATCCCGAACACGGAATTCCACAGCACACAGCAATCTCAACTTTCAGCAAACATCGAGTACGATTGCCACGGCAAGGGACACTGTGAGTTTCTAAGGAAGCAACAGCAGCAATGAGAATGGACCAAATAGCTAGAATTTTCTGAAACAGGGAGGCTCCTTTTCATCAGAACTTAACTGATTTTCAAAGGATGGTGAGGCAGATATTAATGAAAAAATCATTATTGTTACTGTTATCTTTTTAATCTGTGCTTTTTCTTTCCCATTGTGTCCGTCATTAGAGATTATAGATTTCAAAGTGCTTTCTTTTTCTCTTCTTTTTTTTGTTATTGAAGGTTTTATTTATTTATTTGCGAGAGATGCAGAGAGAGAGAGGCAGAGACACAGGCAGAGGGAGAAGCAGGCTCCCCATGGGGAACCCGATGTGGAACTCGATCCCAGGACCCCGGGGTCACGCCCTGAGCCGAAGGCAGACGCTCAACTGCTGGGCCACCAGGCGTCCCTCAAAGTGCTTTCATTCTATCACATCATTAAAAAGTATACTTCTTGGGATGCCTGGGTGGCTTCTTCAGTTGAGTGTCTTCTTGTGATTTCGAATCAGGTCATGATCTCTGGGTCATAAGATCCAGCCCCGTGTTGGGCTCCATGCCCAGCATAGAGTCTGCTTGAGCTTTGCTCTCTCCCTCTTCCTCTGTCCACCCCCCCAACACCAACTCTCTGTCTCTAAATAAATAAATAAAGTCTTTTAAAAATAATTTCCTTCCTTATGCTCTTTTCTCTGAAATAAAACACAAAGCATATTGTTTAAGGCATAACTACAGATAAATTCTTAGACTCTTGTTGGATTTTCCATTTACTTTTTATCGGTCAGACCATAGTCAAAATCGTATCTGTCACAAATAAGGGATTGAACAAGTGGTTTCTGTGGCAAACTGCATCCTCCAGAGACGGCCACATCTCTCATTCCACAAGCTCTTCTGATGCTCTTCGCTTCAAGGGAACCTCAGCAAACCTCTCCTTGAACCTAAGCAGACCCCTCTGACTACCTCAGCCAAGAATATGGTGGAAGTGACACTATGTGACTTCTAAGGATAGAATTTTTATTTTTATTTTTTATTTTTTAATTTATTTTTAGGATAGAATTTTTAAATGCCATGTGCTTCTGCCTTATTGTCTCATGACACCTGCCCATGGGACCCAGCAACCATGCTGGAAGGTGACCCAAGCAGGCTCCGAAGAGGTCCACAGGGAGAAGCCTCTGGCCCGAGGCCCCCAGTGAGCTCCTCAGATGACAACTCGTGCCACCTCACAAGCCGTCTGCGTGAGCCATCTGGAGAGCAGATCCTTGGGACGCCTGGGTGGCTCACGGGTTGAGCATCTGCCTTGGGCCCAGGTCATGACCCCAGGGTCCCAGGATCGAGTCCCACATCAGGCTCCCCGCATGGAGCCTGTTTCTTCCTCTGCCTGGGTCTCTGCCTCTCTCTCTGTGTCTCTCAGGAATAAATAAATAAAATAAGAAAGAAAGAAAGAAAGAAAGAAAGAAAGAAAGAAAGAAAGAAAGAAAGAAAGAAAGAAAATCTCGAGCTCCTAAGGCCACCTGCCCTGGCTGATGAACCCACGCCTCTCAAACTGAAAACTCATGAACAAAATAAGTAATTTCTTTGTTTTAGACCATTAGGTTTGGGGGTAGCTTATTATGTAGAAATAAGTAATTTCTTTGTTTTAGACCATTAGGTTTGGGGGTAGCTTATTATGTAGAAATAAGCAGGTATTTTTCTAACGTTAGAATTCTAAGATCCTGCAATGCTGTTTCATATTTATTATTCATAGTATTTTGCTTAAATGGTTGGTATAGTTACTATTTGTGCGACTTATTAGAAATAGTGGATTGGGGTTTTTAGTACTAATGGACTATATCGAAGCTCTTATATGCACTTCATATCCGCCCCCCTCCCCAAATCTACAAAATACAAGGAATAGCTTAGGGTTTACCTATGCTTTCCAGAAGCTATCCATAACGGGCTAGGAAACAACAACATAGCTTCAAAGAATTAAAACATATAAATATTATTAAGTCAGTTGAGTAAACTGAGCCAGAGATTCATTTAAAAAATTATAAAACATTTTCCTGAGATATAAAACTTGGTTGTTGATCAAATGAAAAAAATATAAACAGAAAAGCGCTTTGTAAACCCTGAAGCATTCTATGGCGAGAGGTTGAGATTTAAAAGGAAAAAAAAAACAACAACAACCCACATCATTTCAAAGCCTAACGGTTAGCTCCAGTTAGATATACATGATCAGAACATTTTAAATAATACATTTATAAATTCATTAATCCTTTTTAAAATTCCAGACTAATGAAAAATAGTGCATTTTTAAACAGCTACTTTGGCAGCAGGGGATTGGATTAGATGACCTTTTAAAGTTCTTTTCAGGGCCTATGAATCTGAGAAATACAAGCTGCCTTGCTATATATAGACGCCAGATCCCAGAGTATTTGAAATCTAATTTCAATGACTTAAATTCTGTGCATTACAACAAAAATGGAAAAGCTCCGCCTCAATGCCTATATTGATGAAATAATAGTAATTAAATCAAGCTTCGTAACAAACAGCATTCATGTAAAGATCATCTGTTTCTAAAAAACATGAATATTATTGACCTCGGTTTTGTAAATTACCACGGGGTATTTTTAATTTTTAAAATATAGCAATCTTACAATCGCGATTATAAATTAACAGACTGTAGGCTTCGAGAGAGCATATTCCTCCTAAGCGGTCGTATTTCATACGGGTCCCAAAAACAAGTAGTAAAATGTTTCTTCAGATCGTGTTGAAGGTATCTTTCTGAGGGGATTTCTAAAGTGTTAAATGGAATCGTATTAATATTCATGGCCTCATCTGCATAAGCACTGGAAGAGCCTTATTTGATTCCTCAATTTTCCGTATAAATATGTGTTTAAGTATTTGCTGCCTCGGAAACAAAAACAGCAACTCATTAGGTACTGAAAAAAATCAAAGCAAAACATAAGAAGCACGTTTTGATCGAATGTGGTGGTGGGAGGGAGCCAATAATTCCGAAGCATCTGTACTATAACATGTAATGTCACCTAGTTTTTTAAAAAGTGAAGATGCTAATTCTGCTGATGAAGATATTGTTTTTCCCCTCTTGTGCCCTATTCATTATGCAAGGCTGCAGAATATGAAGTGTAGACGTGTGATCCGGGCGATCTAATGATCTCCCACACCTGCTCATCTGGTACAATTTTAATTAACACTCCAAGGAGGTTTGTCAAGAGTAATCAAAAACATTGTCGCTTATAAAGCTGTGGCAAGAAATCAATAGTTTTCATCAGAAAAGGTAAGGTCTGGCATAACTGGACCATTTAATTGCTTCATTCCAATAAACAAAAACTGCACATTTTAATGACTTGATTCGGCGGATCAATATCTAACCACATATTGCATTAAACAGCAACATGTGGTGGGATATTCGCAGTCATTTCCATCCCGAGAGCAGCATCCCTCTTTTTTATTTCATCCCGAGTGGCAATAGGTTGCTGCGCCTATGCGGTGCTGTGATTTATACCCAACGAGTGACCTCTAGGGCCATAAGACTAGAACGGGTGACTAGTTCTCAATGGTAAGCTACTGGCACTTGACAAAGTGCCCGGAGCAGAATGAATTTACTTCTCTTTTCCTCAATCATCAACAGGCTCTGCCCTGACCCCCGTTCTGACTCCTATAACAAGATCTCCTGTCGCTGCCTGAAAAATTTACTGTCGCCTCCAGTTCTCATTGAGCCCGAGTGAGTACTTCTGTCACCTTCAGCCAACTGAGTCTGCGGGAGATTTAACTAAACACCAGCCTGAGCCCAGAGACAAGTGCGGGTGGGAGTCCCCGAGGGAGCGGGAGGCGTCCCAGGCGGCGTCCCCAAGGGCCTGAGTTGCCTGAGAAGTCCCACCTTTCTTGGGGCCCCGGGACTCCTGGGTTCTCGGCCAGACCAGGGCCCCGGAGGTTCCTCTGTTGGCGTGGGGCCGCGACCGGGGACCGCTGGGGGCAGCCGGGGGCCTCCTGGCCAGGCCTGCGTGTGACAGCGGGACGGCGGGAGATGGAGACATCAGCCTACAGCCGCCCGCCCGCCCGGCCACGCGTCCCCCTTCAGAGAGACCTTTAAATCCGTTGTCACTAGACCTTTAAACGTACATTGTCCGTGGACTTTTCCACGGTGACTTCCGAACTCCCCGGTCGCCAGGGGTCGGCGCCCCGCTGCCCCGCTGCCCTTGCTGCCAAGACAGACACGCGGCCACGGGGCCGGGCGGGCTCCACAATCACCTTCAAATCCTCCGGCTCCAGACGAACATCCGCGAAGCCCCGAGCCAACGCGAGGCAATTAAAAGCCTGACGTTTGATGGTTTATTCCATCTCGCCGGAGCCTTACGCAAAATTTCCCCTCCCTCTTTAATTTTCCATCCTTCCACCCTCCCTGCTTCACAGCTCCTGGCTATTGGCTTTTACAATCTGTCCCTGGGGAGCGAGGAGTTATTGCCCCTGTCGATGGAAGAGAAAGGGATGTTATTCCCTTGTCAGCCTCTCCGGCTCGGCAGGCCCGGGCGCTGATGGATGGCCGTCGTCGGGGAAAGCGGCCGGCCGCTCGCGGTCCTCGGCCTGTCCGATCCATCTACCTGTGCCACCGGCATTACTTACTGGAGTCACAGTGACACTCGGTGTCCCCAGAGTCGACCGAAACGCTCGGCGAGCGCGGGCTCCTGGGCCCTTCTGCTGTCGTGCAGCAAATCCCGGGCCACAGGCCCCGGCCTGGTGGAAAGGGCGCTGCACCCTCGCACCTTTGCATCACGGCAGATGCAGCAGTTCAGGGCCACACCTCCCCGAGGGCACCAGGCTTCGTGCGGGGCGCGGGGTGCACGACTGAGTATTGCGGGGACTCACGAGAAAGCGGAGGGGGCCCAATTCAAAACGTCTGGGGTGCTGTCCCACTTGTTCGCGCGTCTTTCAATCCTTGGGTTCTCCCCACAGTTGTGATTTCATCATTACGTGGTGTCAGTGAATAGACGGGAAATCTCGACTTAATTCCTAGTGTTCAGACCCACGCTTCTCTCTCACCGTGTCCTTTCTCATAACCAATATATGAATGACTGCTTCCATTGATTGTCAAACAATCATTATTGAAAACATGATTTTTCTTTATTTTAAATAAAAAATGTGTTTAAGTGAACTCTCTTGCCCCCCCACCTAAGGATTGAACTCAGGAACCTGAGATCAAGAGTCGTGAACTCTACGGACTGAGCCAGCCAAATGCCCCTAAAATGTGATTTAAAAATTTTTATTATCAAAAAAGTATATTTTACAGGGCTAAAAATAAATACAAATTTCTAGATTTCTGCCATTAGTTCCACATCCGAAGAAATGTCTACTGGGGCTGTAGGCCATGAGACTTTTCTTCCAAAAGGAAATAGAACCTTTCATTCTGTCTGGTTTGTATGTCACATCTGTCCTTCTCCCCACCTCTCTTTAACCTAGGGCGGTCGTCAAGGGAGCTCAGAAAAAGTCTCCCCACGTGGAACCTGCCCTGACCTGCCCGGTGAGTCAGGAGGCCCACATCCTGACCCGGTCAATGTCAGAGTCACTATGGCCTGATGTGGTGGATTCCCAAATCCTCTGATCGCAAGCTTTTATCAGGAAAACACTTTTGAGCCTAAACCCTCAACTTATGTATATTTATTCGTCTATAAATCACATACGACCATGGGTCCCAGATCCTCATCCAACATCCTCAGAACCAAATGCACTTCTGGATTTGTCTGATTTTGGCAAGGTGCTAAAGTACACACACCTACATTGTGTAACGTCCCCAGTGGAGGGCCTAGGACAGCACCCCATAGGGGAACACATCAAGACGTCTGCACAGAATGGCTCATCTGATGATGATTTGAAGTCGTTGTGCTAAATATGAGCTATACATGGCCACCTATGGATTCAGGTCAGTGCGGGCTGAGTCCTCAACTGAATTACAAAATAACTTCTGGATTTCGGAGCTTTCTGGACACCAGAGATGTGGATAAGGGATGGCGAACCTCTACCACGAGGCTAGGTACGGCCTAAAACACAAGCAAGCAAAAATATATAAAATGGGGAAGAGACAAAAATAGAAAAGGAAGCTCACATGTTCCTTTCGCAGGCCCGCAGCCGCACACTCTTCACGTGGGAGACCAGCCGATGGCTGCAGACCCCTGTCCCAGGAAGGCTACAAGGGCATATGCACAGTTGGAAACTACCCGAGCAGGACGAGCTAAGGCGGGGCTCCGGAACCAGTCCCACAGCTCTTCTTCCTCTGCCGACAGAAAATGCAAGACTTGGCATCATCTACGGCTACCAGCCAACGCTCAAGCCAGTCCTCTGCCTCCTTAAGGGTACACAGCGCCTTTGTAGGTAGACTTACTTATTATCAGGAGGAGAGAAAGGAGGCCACAACTTGCCCAGAAGCATGGTGAATTGAAGAAAACCATTTTCCTGCTGAAGGCATTTGTTTAGTAGTGATTGGGGAACACGCTAGCATTGCTTAAATTTTGTGTTTCCGAAAACTCTTCCAAGTGACTGGGATTCACACCAGGTTCCTTTCACCGGAGCTGACCCAGGCTGACCATTTCTGGTAGGAGTATTTCAGTACGAGTCAATAATCTATTTCTCAGAGTGACCTCTGTTGCCCCCAGGGGGCCAGGTGATTTGAGGAGCAAAAAAGGCTGAAGCCCGTGGATCAAGTATACGTTGTAGGCTTGAAATCCTCAGTGAAGTAAGTTTAAAATTGTAACATAAAGCACTTTCCACAAAGAGCTACCATTCATCATAAGCGGTTCTGCCCCGAGTCTGACGGTCAAGTCCTAGTTCGCTCTTATTCATGGTTTTCTTTTAATGAGAAGCACCGTAAAGAGGCCAAATGAAAGATTAGTGATGTCAGGGAACACCTAGATTACTCCTCGTAGGTGTTGTAATCTCCTCTCCTCTACGTTTCTCCTTTGGCTCCTATTTATTGCGCTTCCGCTGGGACCATAAGGACTGAGCTTTTCCCTTCAATGATTGATAACCCAGCGACCATACGGAGAACTCAAGCAGACAGCAGACCCTACCCACCCGCCACCCCTCACCCCTTCCCTCCGGCTTCCACCTCGTGTAGGGCTCGGCGCCGGATGGGCCGAAAAAAGCATCTTTGTTGATGAACGCAGGAAGTTTTGGAAGCTCGCACCAGCTATGTGCTTATTCATAAGTCCCTTAGTTTGACCCTCGCAAGTGCCAATTAAAGTAGCGACATTACCGAAGCTGCTCTAACTCTAGTCAATACCACAGGCCCGGAGGAGCTCTACCTGCATGTAACTTGTGCTTGCTTCATATCAGCATTCATCAAAACGTCCTGAGCCTCTTTCTCTTTCCAACAAAGAAAGGCTTTTTACACCCAGAATTTTGAGAGATTCCCTGGAGACCTGATCAATCGGAGGTCCAAGTGCAACGACTGCTCCGAATGCAGATTGCCCGAAACGGCAAGGAATATGAAGATCTAGATTCTCCAGCAAGATTTCTCCTAAAAAAACAGTGAGCTGGGTCGATATCCGTCTTGGCCTCCACTGTTTGCTGTGTTTCCTGTATTTTGGTCTCTCGCTCGTGTCATAGATTTAGCAAAAAAAAAGAATTCCTCACAGTGTAATGACAATGTCTGGTTTAAACTGGATGGTCCTGGGCAGCCAGGGTGGCTCAGCGGTTGAGCGCTGCCTTCCACCCAGGGCGCGATCCTGGAGACCCGGGATCGAGTCCCACATCGGGCTCCCTGCATGGAGCCTGCTTCTCCCTCTGCCTGTGTCTCTGCCTCTATCTGCATCTCTCATGAATAAATAAAATCTTTAAAAAAATAAAATAAACTGATGGCCCAGGAGAATTGGAGTTCGTGGGCCTCCAAAACGTCAGACCCGTTCCAGCCACATTTCCAATAAGTAATTCCGTCCCTTTCACTAGCAGCCAGGTGTACAAATAAGTCCCTTCAGCTGTGCTGGTGCCTTAAGTTCCAGAGCCACACTGTCCAAGAGAAATATACCAGCGACAGACATAATATTAAACTTTCTTATAGCCACATTAAAAAAAAAAAAAAAGAAAAAAAAAGAAAAAAAAGGTAAAAAGAAACACACAAGATGTTACATTGTATTTTATTTAATCCAAAATATTATTTCAACAGGGATTTATATTAAAAATAATTCACGGAGTATTTTATGATTTTTTATACCAAATCTATTGTGTATTTTATTTTTATTTTATTTTATTTTATCTTCTTAAAGATTTTATTTATTTATTCACGAGAGACACAGAGAGAGAGAGAGGCAGGCAGAGACACAGGCAGAGGGAGAAGCAGGCTCCACGCAGGGAGCCTGAGGTGGGACTCGATCTCGGGACCCCAGGATCACGCCCTGGGCCGAAGGCAGGCTCCAAACCGCTGAGCCACCCGGGCTGCCCAGTGTTGTGTATTTTAGACTCAAAATCTGTCTTGAACTATCAACTTTCATCAGAAATTATGCATATGTATTTAGGTCTCATAAAAGTTGAAGCTGAGGTGTGGATCCACATACTCAGGTTGTTCTGAACCATACTGGAAGGTTTGCCAGTAAGACTCGAGTTCCCGGTTTTTTATTTTTTATTTTTATTTTTTTAAATATTTATTTATTTATGATAGTCACAGAGAGAAAGAGAGGCAGAGACACAGGCAGAGGGAGAAGCAGGCTCCATGCACCAGGAGCCCGATATGGGATTCGATCCCGGGTCTCCAGGATCGCGCCCTGGGCCAAAGGCAGGCGCCAAACCGCTGCGCCACCCAGGGATCCCTTCCCGGTTTTTTAAATTCTAACTTTCATTTTAGTCCGTTAAAATCAACTAAAACTTAAAATTCAGTTTTCTAGTCACAACAGCCACTTTCTGAGAGCCCAATGAGCTCATGAGGCCAGCAGGTCCCGACCGCCGACGGCAGGCCGGGGCGTCTCGCCGTGGGCCCTTCACCTCGGGCCTCCATGGCGGCCCCGCCACCGTGGCTCGCGGCCTTCACTCTGCGGGAGGGATCCCCAGCCATCGCCCACTGGGGGGATGTTTGTGGGATGTTTGTGCCACACGATGCCCCCGTAGCAGGCTCGTCCCCGTGAGCCTCGGGTCAGGAAACAACCCGGTGAGAGACGCCACGAGCGCCAAGGCCTGACGGGGCAGCCAGCAAGGGCGCAGTCCAGGCCGACAGGCCGCACCAGGCGCTTCTAGAAGCCAGACACCTGCACCCCCGGAGCCAGGCGGGAAGGGCAGCTGGCGGGGAATCCCACGAGGCCTCTGTCGCTGCCCCTGCGGCCGGCCTGGACCCGTTCTTGTCCTCTCAGCTGGTCGGAGACACAAGCGCGTCCCTCCCCGCACCCGGCTCTGCTGACCTACAGGGGTAAGGGCGGTTGGTTCACTTTTACCCTGAAAATCTCGCACCACTTTCAGCCAGTTCCACCTGGAGCCACATAGGGAAGAGGACGCCGGCTTCGCCAAGATGACGCAAGCACAAAGCACGACAGACTCCATGAAGTTCTTCTCAGCTCTCAAGATGGAGTATTTCTTCTTCTTCTTCTTCTTCTTCTTCTTCTTCTTCTTCTTCTTCTTCTTCTTCTTCTTCTTCTTCTTCTTCTTCTTCCTCTTCCTCTCCTTCTTCTTTCTTCTTCTTCTTCTTCTTCTTCTTCTTCTTCTTCTTCTTCTTCTTCTTCTTCTTCTTCTTCTTCTTCTTCTTCTTCTTCTTCCTCTTCCTCTCCTCCTTCTTCTTTCTTCTTCTTCTTCTTCTTCTTCTTCTTCATCTTCTTCTTCTTCCTCTTCCTCTCCTTCTTCTTTCTTCTTCTTCCTCTTCTTCTTCTTCTTCTTCTTCTTTTTCTTCTTCTTCTTCTTTTTCTTCTTCATCTTCTTCTTCTTCTTCTTCCTCTTCCTCTCCTCCTTCTTCTTTCTTCTTCTTCTTCTTCTTCTTCTTCTTCTTCTTCTTCTTCTTCTTCCTCTCCTTCTTCTTTCTTCTTCTTCTTCTTCTTCTTCTTCTTCTTCTTCTTCTTCTTCATCTTCTTCTTCTTCTTCTTCCTCTTCCTCTCCTCCTTCTTCTTTCTTCTTCTTCTTCTTCTTCTTCTTCTTCTTCTTCTTCTTCCTCTTCCTCTCCTCCTTCTTCTTTCTTCTTCTTCTTCTTCTTCCTCTTCCTCTTCCTCTCCTCCTTCTTCTTTCTTTCTTCTTCTTCTTTCTTCTTCTTCTTCTTCTTCTTTCTTCTTCTTCTTCTTCTTCTTCTTCTTCTTCTTCTTCTTCTTCTTCTTCTTCTTCTTCTTCTTCTTTTCTTCTGTATATTTTTTTATTGGAGTTCATTTGCCAACATATAGCATAACACCCAGTGTTCATCCCCTCAAGTGCCCCCTCAGTGCCCATCACCCAGTCACCCCATCCCTCTGCCCACCTCCCCTTCTACTACCCTTTGTTTCCCAGAGTTAGGTGTCTCTCATGTCCTGTCTCCCTCTCTGAAATTTCCCCCTCATTTTCCCTATAATCCCTTTCACTATTTCTTATATTCCCCATATAGTGAGACCATGTGATGTTTGTCCTTCTCCAATTGACTTACTTCACTCAGCATAATACTCTCCAGGTCCATCCACCTCGAAGCAAATGGTGGGTATTTGTCATTTCTTTTTTTTTTTTTTTCTTTTTTCTTTTTTTTTTATTTTTTTTTTTTATTTTTTTTTTTAAATTTTTATTTATTTACGACAGTCACAGAGAGATAGAGAGAGAGGCAGAGACACAGGCAGAGGGAGAAGCAGGCTCCATGCACCGGGAGCCCGACGTGGGATTCGATCCCGGGTCTCCAGGATCGCGCCCTGGGCCAAAGGCAGGCGCCAAACCGCTGCGCCACCCAGGGATCCCAGTATTTGTCATTTCTAATGGTTGAGGAATATTCCATTGTCTACACAGACCACAGCTTCTTTATCCATCATCTTTTCATGGACACCGAGGCTCCTTCCACAGTTTGGCTATTGTGGACATTGCTGCTAGAAACACTGGGGTGCAGGTGTCCCGGCGTTTCACTGCATCTGTATCTTTGGGGTAAATCCCCAGCAGTGCAGTTGCTGGGTCGTAGGGCAGGTCTATTTTTAACTCTGAGGACCTCCACACAGTTCCCCAGAGTGGCTGCACCAGTTCACATTCCTACCAACAGTGCAGAGGGTTCCCCTTTCTCTACATCCTCTCCAACATTTGTTGTTTCCTGCCTTGTTAATTTTCCCCATTCTCACTGGTGTGAGGTGGGATCTCATGGTGGTTTTGATGTGTATTTCCCTGATGCCGAGTGACGTGTTTTCTCATGCGCTTGTTGGCCATGTCTATGTCTTCTTTGGTGAAATTTCTGTTCATGTCTTTTGCCCATTTCATGATTGGATTGCTTGTTTCTTTGCTGTTGAGTTTAATAAGTTCTTTATAGATCTTGGATACCAGCCCTTTATCTGATATGTCATGGAGTAAAGGAAATAGTTTGCTTTTTCTCGTGCACACCATGGATCACTGAAGTGATCGTTGTTCTCTGCCAGGAGGCTCTGAGCTGCATTTGCAGACTACTTCTCGCAAGGGTGTGGATGGACTACGACACATGCATTTTGCATGCTAATCTCCCAGCTTGATTTTATTTTTCTAGTTGCCCTCTCTTCTTTCATGTATTCTTTTTATACTGTGGTGTATATGTATAAGTCATCCGAAATGATTTTTGACAGGGAAAGTATATAAATAAATGGACGGTGGAAAAGTACAGAGAGATGGACAGATGAACGGCTGGATCTGAACACAACTCCCTCCCACCCCATGACCACTGGAGTTTGCAGTTCTCCTGGAAACATGACTGGTTCCATGGGTGTTTCAGGATGGCTGTGCCTAAAATGGAGCCCGTCCCACCCTCACCTGCGCATTTGCTCTCTGTTATATCATGCTGTTTCCTTCAGAGCTCTTACCACAACCTGAATAACACATTCAATTATTGCCTATTACTTATTTATCTCTGCCTGTCTGGTTGACTGCTGACTGCCCAGAGCTAGCACAAAGTTGGTTCTCAATACCCATGGGATGAACGAATTAATGAATGACTAAGCAACTGGTCAATTAATACATAAATATCCAATGTTTATTTTTAAAATAACCTATAATTTGATGTTGTATCTGAAATAATTTACCACTAATAATTTTTTTAAAAAGGAGTGTGGTCTCGAAATGGAATAACAAGAGTTCTCCTAAGAGGGAGATAAAGGGAAATTTGACACAGACGAGAAGAAAGCCATGTGACTGAAGAAGGAAGCGAAGTCAGAGACCGCGGATGCTGTCCTGCTGGTTTTGAAGATGCCAGGAGGGGGACACGAGCCAAGGAATGTAGCTCGAGAAAGCTGGAAAAGGCAAGGAAGTGGATGGTGCCTTAGAGCCTTGGAGAAAGCTGAACTCTGCTGACCTTGATCTTGGTCCGGTGAAACTGATTTTAGACAGTGACCTCCAGAACCGTAACAGAATAAATACGTATTGTTTTTAAAACACCAAGTTTGTGGTACTTAGTTACAGTAGTCACAGGAAACTAATACGCACATGAATATACGAGGCCCATATGTAATAAATGTCTTTCCTGGCAATACGGTGTTATTAACCATAGTCCCTGTATTGTACATACTGTACGTCCCATGGCTTATCTACTTTATAACTGGAAGGTTGTGCCTCATTTTTTAATAATAACCCACCTTAAGAGTAAAACTACATTTTTGACACAAAATGCCTTATATGTTAGAAATGTTACCATTTTTTATCTTAAAAGGCTTTTTTCAAAGGTTTTATGTTAAGTGGTACTGGTATCTCTGAATTACAATTAAATCACTCCATTTGAAATTTCAGTTTTTAAAATGCTCAGGAAAAGCCCACCAGAAGCAAAGTATTCCTACCTGCTTATCACCTGAAATATTCTAATATTTCCCCACAGGCATTTAAAACCAGAAACAGATGTTCTTTACGTGGAGGAGGTGAACAGAATACATTTAAACTCCCTTAAATTTGTATTCATTCTGGGTGTCGAACACGCACCTAGGTTAGAACAGCTTCTAAGACTAGGGAAAATTAAGTGAACAGAAGTTTAGTTCCCAGAGAAGGGCCTAATACCCTCCTAAACCTTGGAAAAGCAACAGGAAATCCATCCTCAATCACCGTGGGAGGGCCCGGCACCGAAGACATCCTTCAAGCCTATTCAGTATTCTCCATGCTAAGTCCTCGAGCCCCTCATGGAAATTTTAAATGATAATATTTCAAAGATGGTTAAAGCTTTCAATACCTAAACTGTGAAGTGTCATACACTTAACACTTGTCAAGTTCCTATATCCAAGTGGTGACCACTGGTGCAAACCCAAAATGCGGTCCACCCGGTCACTGACTTCCTTCAAGGCCTCTGGTGCCAGGCTTCACTCATAGGTGAACAGTCTTCTCTCCGTCCTCAGAAGAGGAGTTGCTGAACCAGAAGGCCATGCCTTCCTCCGAGCCCTGGGGCTCCACGGGGAAGCCAACACGGGGATTGCACAGATAGATGTGAAATGTTGATATTCAACAGAGAAGCTAATAAATAATACGAAGGGTCTCTATTAAATCATTACCCTGGGCAGCCCGGGTGGCTCAGTGTTTTAGCGCCGCCTTCGGCCCGGGGTGTGATCCTGGAGACCCAGGATCGAGTCCCTCGCCAGGCTCCCTGCATGGAGCCTGCCTCTCCCTCTGCCTATGTCTGTGCCTCTCTCTCTCTCTATGTCTCTCATGAATAAATAAATAAAAATCTTAAAAAAAAAAAATCATTACCCTGCAGATTTTATCCCCTATTATCACTCAAATATGTCCCCTTCTCTTCATGTCCATGCTCATCACTCTAGCCTGTTAGCATCATTTCACACCTGGTTTATCAAGATCCCCCTCTTACTGATTTCCCTTCACTGCCCTCCCACCTCCCACCCTTAGGCCCTTTCAGTCCATTCTTCATTCAACAGCTGGAATTCTCTGTACTCGAGTCTAACCTGATTATATCACCCATTCCACGTCCTACCTAAAACCCTTCAGTGACTTTCTCGTTGTTCTCAGCAGTAAGATCAAAGTCCTTAGCAAGGCCCATAGAGGACTCCACAGCTGACTCTTCACCCCACCATCTCATCTCGTCCCAGGGGCTCTCTGCCCACGTGTGCCTTTCAGACGCCCAGATGTGCCACGCTCGCACCTGTTCCAAGGCCCTTCCTTCCTCATGATGTTTCTTCAGTCTGAGGACCTGGCCACAGCTACCACTCCTACTTTTTGCTGGGCTAATAACCAACAGGAGGAACCATGAGGACTCAGTAAGTCCATATTTCTAAAGCCTTCGCAGCAGGATCCAGTCACAAATGAGCTCTTTTGAAATATTTATTATTGGGGCACCTGGGTGGCTCAGTCAGTTAAGTACCTGCCCTCGGCTCAGGTCATGATCCTAGAGTCCCTGGATGGAGCCCATCATCAGGCTCCCTGCTCAGTGGGGAGCTTACCTCTTCTTCTCCCTCTGCTGCTCCCCCTGCTTGTGCATGCTCTCTCTCTCTCTGTCAAATAAATAAAAATCTTTTTTAAAAAGAGAAATATTAAAAAAGAAATATTTATTATTGGTATTACCAGGAGTATTATTGTTATCACTCATCCTTTAGATCTCATGTCCATGATTCTCATAGTAGACCTTCAGACCTGCAGTGTGGCTCAGGTTTTCTTGTTTATGCACCTGCAGAACTGAGTTCAAAGGATTTTACCTCAATTTGTAATTATGCAATTTATTTATATGGTCACTTTTTAAAAAGATTTTATTCATTTATTCATGAGAGACAGAGAGAGAGAGAGGGGCAGAGACACAGGCAGAGAGAGAAGCAGGCTCCATGCAAGGAGCCCAGTGTGGGACTCGATCCCGGGACTCCAAGATCACATCCTGGGCTGAAGGCAGGCACCAAACCGCTGAGCCACCCAGAGTCTCCTATATGGTCATTTAAGTCCATTCTCCACATTAGGGTTTAAAGTTTAAGAGCTCAGGAGCTATGCTTTTTATCACTCTTACAGCCATGGTGCTTGGCCCTAATGAAGGTTTGATATGATATGTGTTGTATAAATGCATAGTGCTATATCGTAAAAAGTGGCTAAACTAATTTAAAATATAGCCTTATTGGGGCACCTGGGTGGTTCAGTTGGTTAAGTGTCTGACTCCTGATTTCGGCTCAGGTCATGATCTCAGAGTCGTGGTGAGATCGAGCCCTACATCAGGCTCCACACTGGACGGGAACCTGCTTAAGATTCTCTCTCTTCCTCTGCTTCCTCTGCCCCTCCCTGCTCCTTCTCTTAAAAAAAAAAAAAAAGTTATGCAGACTCTGACATATACAACATTCTCTCCGAGGAGCCTTGGTTGAGGACCATCAGGCACAGTTAATTTAGTCAGCTCTTGTCACCATAATGCTATAAAACAGACCCTAGGACAGCTGAGTTTGAGGAGTCTAAGCTAGGCTCCGTTAAGTGAGTCTTCTAGAGCCACAGGTCACCTGCACTGGGCTGTTGTTGGGCATGTTCCACATGTGTCTCATCCTCCCCAGCTGCGCGGTCATCCAGGGTGTGTACTTCTCAGAGTGGCTCTCTGCAGCCTGGGATCCCGGTCGGGCGTGTAGGCACACGTAAGGCCCCAGCTGGTGCCACATCTACTAGGGATCCTTCAGCCAAAGCCAGTCGCGTGGCCAAGTCCAGGATCAGTGAGATAGGGAGGTGCACTCTGCCCAGAGTCGGAGAGGCGGGAGCAAATGCTAGCTGAACCATCACTTAAACTATTACAGCTGGTCGTGCTTTAGAGCGATTGGGTCTAAGGTAAAGTGAGGGGCCAGGGCCACCCAGCTTGAGGGGACTTACCAAGCTCCTGCGAACAGAGAAGGCGAACAATGGTATCAAACATAAAGCCCCCAATTCAAAGTCACAAATGAGAGCCACCACTGAAAATTGATTTACAGTTGAGATGCTTCCCATTTTGGCAACTCCTTAGCATGCTCCAGGGTGAGTAACAGCTGGGATTTATTTAAGCCATGATTAATGAATGCCAAGGAAGCCTCACACCACCACTGGGACTCTGTGGGAAATGAATATGCAAGGAGGAAAAGAATGCAAAAAAAAAAAAGAAGGAAGAGAGAAGAACGTTAGCTAAAGCGATAAAATTGCAGGTACTGTTTCTTTTCAGCATCCTGTTTTGAAATTTTCTTTACTATGGCTTTAGAGTGTCTCAAGTCAAGGAAAAAAGGTTGGTAGGTTTGGGGTTTTTAGACATTTCCCATGCCTGCACAGCCAGCTACCCAATCAATTCTCCTGCCTGCAGCCACAGTGATTATGTGAATATGTAAATCTGATCATGCCCCCCCATCCCGCCAGACTAAAAACTTTTCAAAGGCTTCCAATTGTGCCCTGGGGTTAAAATCCAATCTCCTTTCAGATGGTTTCCTACAACCCTCTCCACTGCCCCAGCCTACCTCTCTCACCGGCCTCATCTCTCAGCCACCTTAGGCCACTATCAACATTTTTGTTTTTAATAAAATGTCCCATCTTATCTCTAGGTTTGCTTGTGTGGTTTCCTCTTCCTGAGAAACTCATCACTCACCATTGCTTCCTCCAGGAAGGCTTCCACGACCTACCCCTGCTGTGTGCAACCAGAGCGCCCTACGCTTCCCCTAACAGTCCTCCCACTTTTCTGATTGGTGTCCCGTGTTCCTCGTTCACCCACGAAGGCAAGGGCCACGCGTCTGACCTACTCCCTAAGACAGCCTGCGACGTCATGATGCCCACCACGTTCGCTGGAATCCTTTGTTCTCAACAACTGCTAACTCCAGTACCGGAGTTTCCACTGCCGAGGAAGCACTATTGAAGCTTTTTAAGACACTATCAGGGTATCAGTGGTAACAAGCACTTTCTCTCCCACCTCTACTCCTTCAAAATTCAGCTCAGACATCACCACTTCCAGGAAGCCCCCCGAGTTGCCACCGTCCTCTCCAGGCTGGGCCGTTGAGCCCTCCCTCGAGCTCGCAGCGAAAGCTCTGCAGGCTTTTGTCTCAACGCTGACCATTGTCCGCATGCCGGGTTCTCAGGAAGCCTGAACATGACAGGTGACACATGTGGGGCCTGTGACCCTTCCTTGCCCGCCAGGTGCTTCCGGGATTCGCAGCCAGCTCCTTCTTGGAGAGCAGCGCGGTCCCTCCCAACTGACAGAAGCATCAGCCGCTGTTCCCGGCCCTTACCTGCCTCACGGGGGTGCTATGGAGACACAGGACGCTGCTACCCGCACGTAAAATGCCATTTCCAGGGTGAACGTCGCATCAGTACGCGGGTGCTTGCCACACACGAACTCATTGAACCTCCACTGTCACAACCATCGCCTTCCTATAAGGTAGAACCACTCCCAGCATCCCCACACTGCACATAAGGAAACTGAGGCAAAGAGACGTTAAGTAACATGACCCGAGACCTACAGCTACTAAATGGCAGAGTCAGGTGGAAACTCTAACCATCTGGCTCGAGTCTGTGCTCTAAACCACCGTGCTGCCACCGTCATGGTGCATTTGCCTCTACATTGAGGACTTTTCAGCTCTTGATATGAACAATAAGGTCATTTGGGGGTGCCTGGGTGGCTCAGTCGGTTGAGCACCTGACTCTTGATCTCAGGTCATGAGTTCAAGCCCCATGTTGGCCCAGCATGGAGCCTACTTTAAAGATATCTAGATAGATAGATAGATAGATAGATAGATAGATAGATAGATAGATAGATAGATAGATAGATATTTTAAAAATAGTAAGCACTTAATCATGAGGGGGTAGATGCAGTATAATTTTTTTGGATGCAGTATCATAATCAATGAGAAACAAAATGTTATTTTAAAAAATACAAATTCAATTTAAAAGGTGTTATGGACTGGGGGCGCCTGGGTGGCTGAGCCAGCTGAGCACGGACTCTTGGTTTCGGCTCAGGTCATGATCTCGGGGTCCTGAGACGTGGCCCAGCAGGGCTCTGCGCTCCGTGAGGCCTCTGCCTGAGGACTCTCTCCTTCTCCCTCTACCCATCCTCCTGCTCCTTCACTCTCACGCTCTCTTTCTGTCTCGAATAAATAATGTGTGTGTTTTTTTTTAAAAAGGTGTTATGGACTGAATTGTGTTCCCCCTAAAATTCGCACATTAACCCCCCAGTGTGACTGTATTTGTAGACAGGCTTTAAAGAAGTCATTAGGGTTAACTCAAGTCATAGGGAGGGGCCCTGATCCGATGAGACTGGTGTCCTTGGAAGAAGAGGAGGAGACACCAAAGAGTTCCCTCCCTCTGCAGCCATCTACGAGCTAGGAAGAAGCCTGCCAACACTGCTGGCGCTCTGACGGTGGCCCTCCAGCCTCCAGAACGGGGACAAAATAAATGTCTCTTGTTTAAGTCACCCAGTTTGTGGCACCGTCTTCCGGCGGCCCAAGAGGACTAGTAAGAAGGGCCAGGTGCAAGTAAGCCTCCCGTTTCCCACGCTATTTCCAGCAAGCAGAAGATCAAGCGGCCAAGAGTCCTATGAAGATTATCAGGAACTCGTTGGGTCAAACCAAACAAAAAAAAAAATATTATACAAATTAAATATGGTTTATTTCTTATATGCATGATTTATAATGATAAATCAGCAGAAGGCTGCTGTGCAATTTAAGAAAGTTATAGTAGGCCTCTGAGAGGGAGACATTTGACATAAAAACTTGAAGTGGTGAGAGCATGAGTCATATGGGTATCTGAGGACAAGCCTCTGCAAGGGCCCTGAGGTGGGAATGCGTCCATGCAGTCAAAGACTGGCAGAGAAGCTGGTGCAGCTAGGATATTTGGAATGAGTGGGTGGTGGATGGAGAAGTAGGGTGTGAGGTCACTCTGTGGCACCTCATAGGCCACTTAAAGACTGCGTGAAGCGCAGGGCCTAGCAGTGTCACGAGCTGACTTGACATTTGTAGAGGCTGACTCTGGGCCTGGGGTAAGAATTCTGTGTGAGGGGAAGGGGTGGAAGCGGTGTAATCTGTGAGGAGATGATGGCAAGAATCTAGGCAGGGGACAGCAGGGGTTTGGACCAAAGGGCTAGCCTAGGGGGTGTGAGGAGGGAAGGGTACCCCGGTACTGAAGCCATAACTCTAAAATCCCATTTCTTTTCAAAGTTGAGGTGCCGGGCGATGGCTTCATATGGCACACACGTTGTCGCGAATGTCACAGCCCTAGGAGGAAAATCCATTTCCGTATCACTAACTGATTAATAAAGTATCTCTTACATCTCGAGGTTAGATTACTTGTTAGCGAAAACCTCTGCAGCCAAAGGTCCTCCCTGGGCAAAGTGTTAGTTCTCCGAGGACGTTGAGCCGCACAGTGTTTGACCTCTCCCGTCCCTCTCCCGTCCCTCTCCCGTCCCTCTCCCGTCCCTCTCCTGTCCCTCTCCCGTCCCTCTCCCGTCCCTCTCCCGTCCCTCTCCTGTCCCTCTCCCGTCCCTCTCCCGTCCCTCTCCCGTCCCTCTCCTGTCCCTCTCCCGTCCCTCTCCCGTCCCTCTCCCGTCCCTCTCCCGTCCCTCTCCCGTCCCTCTCCTGTCCCTTCAAAACAAGAGGGAAATACACTTGTCCGTACTTGTGTATGCAGCTGCGGTGTCGGGTGTTGGGAGCTGGGGTGGAGGAGGCTGGGAGCGTCGATCATAACTCATTGGCTTTGTAATTAAACTCTCCTGTTATTAAAGCAGAGATTCTGAAAGACTCCTGCTGTGTGGGACTGAGAATTATTTATCACAGGAATTCAGGCTGCTTTGCCATAAAAATGCTGCTGTGCTATTGTGTTCCTGAGATCCAGAAGCTCCGATTGTGAAATATGCATAGGTATGGGTCTACAGACATCGTTTCAGCTTTCTCGCTCACGTCCAGTTTATTGAGGTTTCTATGGGCGTGTGTGTGTGACTAACGTCTTGGCCTTTCTTTGCTTAATCTTCCTTTTTGGAAGCACGAAGTCGGTGTGTCAGACTCAGGGGGGCAGTTAGCCTGAAGGACGAAAAGAATATGCAAGCATCGCTTATCTCTGCTCTGGCCGGTGCACATCTGGCCGGTGCACATCTTTACAAGTTCCTAGCGTCCTGATGAAGGCAGCACCCATTAGCCAAATAATCCATCAGTTCTACGGGTGGCCTCGGCATGGGGGCACCCACCCTGTTACTCAAAACTGAGCGACTTTGCCGATGGAGCCAGAGATGAGAATTAGCCAGTGACTTTCTCAATCGGAGAAGGACAATCATCACATGGTCTCGCTCACCCGGGGAATATAAGAAAGAGTGAAAGGGATCATAAGGGAAAGGAGGGAAACTGAGTGGGAAAAAATAGAGAGGGAGACAAACCATGAGAGACCCCTGACTCTGGGAAACACACGCAGGGCTGCAGAAGGGGAGGCGGGTGGGGGGATGGGGTGACTGGGTGCCGGGCACTGAGGAGGGCACGCGATGGCATGAGCACTGGGGGTTATATTATAGTTGGCAAATCGAACTTAAATATAAACAAATGAAAAAAAAAAAACCAAAACAATGATTTTTCTCCTTCAATGTGGGGTCAGTTATCAAGTGACACATGTGAAAGTGAGACAACTGCACATTAAAATGTAATAAAAACAACCTATTTTTTTAAAACTATCTATTTTAAATAAAAACATGTTAGGGGCGCCTGGATGGCTCAGTTGGAAGAGCATGGGACTCCTGATCTCAGGGTGGTGGGTCTCAGCCCCACGTTGGGTGTAGAGAGCAAACAGATAAACAAGCAAACAAACTTAAAAATAAATAAAGGGGCACCTGCGTCTGGCTCTTGATTTTGGCTCAGGTCATAATCTCTGGGTCCTGAGATTCGAGTCGTGCATCGGGCTCTGCTCTGGGCTTGGAGTTGGCTTGAGGTCTCTACCTTCCCTCTGCCCCACTCACACACACTCTCTCTCTAAAATAAATAAATAAATCTTTAAAAAAAACAATAATAAATAGAAACACGTTAAATGGCGGTCAGTGTCATTGTTACTTAAACTTTTCGCATGAATTTCTACTATGACCCTGATTGGAGCTTTTAGTATGATTGGATTCAAGTCTCCCATCTTTGTTTTATTTGTCCCACCTGTTCTTTGTCCCTTTCTTCCTCCTTTCTTGCCTTCTTTTGGCTCAATTGAGTATTCTTTAGTATTTCATTTTGTCTCCTCTGTTGACTTGTAGCTCTCCCTCATTGCATGTGTGTGTGTGTGTGTGTGTGTGTGTGTGTACGTGTGTTCATTTTAGAGATTATAATATGCAATTTTAACTTATCACCGTCTACCTTAAAATAACATTATGCTACTTCTTTACCATCACTTTAGTTAATTTTTTCGTATGATCATGAGGGGAAAAAAATCGATGCGATCCCTATTATATTTATGTGAAGATTAGCTGTATTCAGATTTGCATTTTAAAATCAATGTGGGTGCAGAGCTCTCCTCCGCCTAATCACAGAATCGATTATGCAGCTCACAGATGTTGGTGCGGTTGTTGGTTTTGGGCTTACCTGGGTGTTTCATTCCTTCAGAGACAAATAGCTCTTTGTTTTTCTCTTTTGAAAGAGCTAATGTAAATTAAGAAAACCAAAGGAGACATTTAGCAGAAATCTTTCTTTAAAGAGAAGATGAAGGAGGCTTGGAGTACAGGCCGTGGTGTAACAACCCTCTTTTTTCACATTGAAGTTTTTGTCGCTCAGACGCTGGAACCACTTTCTTGGGGTTGAGTTGACCAACTTCACAGTCTCAGACTGTGAATGGACCTGAGACCCCGCTGAGGAGACAAAGCCCTTTGGGGTTCATCTTCTGGTCTTTTACGAACCAGAAGATGCCTCCTTGCATGACGCTCTTGCCTCCCTGCATGCCTTCTTGCCTCCCTGCATGACGCGTGTGCCCCATCCCATTTAGCCTTTCTGTGTCCATCACAGAGTGAGTGAGGGCAGTGAGTCAGCCCCTGGCATCTGGAGGTGCGAACTGCTTATAATCAACTATTGGCCTGAAGGAGGCCACGATTGCCCGGGTTGATTGAGGCACCCTGTGCAGACTGGCCGTCTCTGGAAATTAATTTTCTTGACTACCAGAGGAACGACTTTTTAAAAACACTGGGAGCCTCTACCAATAGTATGGTGAAATATTGCTCTTGCTTACAACATCACTGGTTTTGAACTTCAAATGTTGAATCCTGTAGGATTCCATCTGTTACTATTTTACAGTGTACAGGAGTTCATGTTACGTATCAGCATGTGCATTTAATTTTCAAAATTGCATGTCATACCTCATAGTAGGTTATGCATGAGTGGTTATTTTAGCTGATTAGCAATATTAATGGGTAGAAAGAGGTGTGGTTGTGATAATTCAGAAAGGGAAAGAAGGCATGCTGCATTACTCCGAATTACCTTCCAAGTATTTTTGCCTGTTTAATATGCACATGCACATCCAGGTAACCCTCATCTGGCAACTCTTCTGCTTTTACCCAGCTACCTGGAAGAGCTGCTTTCCAGGTTCTTATCAGGAAATATCATCTCAGACTCACGGCCATTAATACCTTTCGCAAGCTCTGCAGAGAGAAACAATATTTATGGAGCATTGCCTGAAGTATTTGCTGTCCATCCATTTTTTAGATAAGTCATCGCCAACCTGTTGTCTTCCAGACCCCTGGGGGAGCGTGGAGTTATTGCAAGGTTGCCTGCAAATCCTCTATTAAAGGTATTATGGTCGCTGTCATTGTTATCTGTAAGGACACAACAGTGACATTGAATAGCTTGTTTAAAGGAATAGAGCCTTTTCCAACATCCAGGTCTCTACTTGGAAGAAAGTCATGTGATAAATGAAGTCAGTAATGGGATATGGAGCTAGACTTGCCCGGCTTTGAGCTTAACCACTTGTGGTTTCACACACCACCTTAGCTTCGCCTGATCTGAAATATTAGCGTGGGGAAGGACCTACCCCCATCCTTGGTTCAGGCCAGTCATGCACTTCTGCTGGCCCAGGACGGGCAGCGTGAAGGCTGGGAGGGAATGGGGGCATGTGGCCCTGCGGGTCGCGGGAGTTGACCACCTGAGAGGTGGCGGGGCACCCGCTTTCAATACCGGCTTTTACCACCTTAGTAATGAAAATGAGTTTTCCAAATTGCCCTCTTTGAAATGCAACGGCAGGAGAAGCAGCATCCAAGGGCGCCCAGGACTGGGGGGCAAGCTGGGCACCCGCTGTGGCCCCCCTGGGGAGTGAGAGGCGGGGGGAGGCAGAAGGAGCAGCTCTGGAAAAAGGAAGATGGTAAGAAAGCACAAAAATGATACTAATTCTGCTGATTTATCTCAAGATGCTCTTCATTAAATCTGTAAATTGCATTAATCTGATCGGAATTCTAATACACACACCAAGATGCTTCCGGTTTTCAAAAGCCAGTGGCAAAAGAGGGAAAGGTGATGGTATCCAATTTAGCTCTCCGTTTATGGAGAATTAAAACTACCCGCGTGGGCCCCGTGGAAGCCCTCGCAGACAGTGGCGTGAAACTTTCTTTCTTAGCTTGTCGTTCAGAAATAAAGCAGATGATAAGAATAACTAATTTTAGTGCAGACTATAAGAATTCCAAACATCCGGCCTCGAAGGCAGTTTTTAACCTGTATTAGGTGTGGTTAAGTTTATTCATCATATCTAATGTACATTTTGTCCCCAAATCAAACATAAATCGATAGTTTAAATTTTGTCATCAAATCACGTTTTTCGTTATAAGTGCTTTAACAACGTAAGTTAAGCATGTGACTTATTAATGGGAAAATGTCAAGTTTTATAGTTACATAATGAATATCTTTACATATAATGTTTAAATACTCTTTAGTAATCCCTAACCAACACAAAATATTTTTTTCTTACTTAAAAATCTCTCCTTAGGGATCCCTGGGTGGCGCAGCGGTTTAGCGCCTGCCTTTGGCTCAGGGCGCAATCCTGGAGACCCGGGATCGAATTCCACGTCGGGCTCCCGGTGCATGGAGCCTGCTTCTCCCTCTGCCTATGTCTCTGCCTCTCTCTCTCTGTGACTATCGTAAATTAAAAAAAAAAAAATTTTTTAAAAATCTCTCCTTAATCAGATTTCTCACAAAGGGGACACCATTAAAAAATTCCAGAGGGGATGTGGAAAACTGTGAAATGGGTTTGAAAGTCCTGAGGTCTTGGAAATACCGACTGAGATTATATTTTAAGAAAGCAAAATGAAAGGAAAGAGCAGGTACGAGGACAATACGGATTGTTGTATAAAAGGTAAACAAACAAAATAAATGGGAAGCGAAAAGCTGAGGTGGTGGCAGAGAGAATGTGTCTCTTGGATCTCCGATGGCAGAGAGGTGACTGACCCATGATCCCAGAGAGGTGACTGACCCATGATCCCAGCTGCTATCCCCTGAATCTATCCCTGCTGAGTGTGTCTGGGCTGCATTTCCCATGAGCTGCTCCCACCCAGGGATTATGTTGGGGACGTTGGGAGGGTGGGTGTGGGAAGGAGATACTAAGGCAGGGCTGTTAGGGAAAATGATACTAATTTTCCCTAGAAAACTGACAGGGAAAACTCTTAAAACTGTACCGCAGCTTATAATCTCTCTTCCTTCCCTTCATCCTTCCTGCCCTTCCTCCTCGTCCCCCAGCATCTCAGTGTAACTTTTCCAGCCTTTCCCAGCTCCCTCCATCCTTCCTTACGGTGCTTCCCCCTCCCCAGGCTAACATTAAGCTTTTTTTTTTTTTTTAAGATTTTATTTATTTATTCACAAGAGACACACAGAGAAAGGCAGAGACCCAGGCAGAGGGAGAAGCAGGCTCCCTGTGGGGAGCCCGACGTGGGACTCGATCCCGGGACCCCAGGGTCATGACCTGAGCCAAAGGGAGATGCTCAACCGCTGAGCCACCCAGGCGGCCTAACATAAAGCTTTAAAAAAGAAAGTTAATTACCCTGAAGATTGCTGGTGTCCTGGCAGCGGCCACCAGGGGAGACGGGCCTTTTACACTGAGCTCTCTCTGGAGATTTCCAATATATCTAATGATATATCTAATGTTTAGGCCCTCGGGAATGCTTTATTCATCCATTGATCAAGATACTTAATATACATAGGAAATATTAAATGAGTAAATGCAATTTAAAACCTTTGAAGAAGGTTAACACCCAAAATTTGTGAAAGGAAAGGAAGTATTAGCCATTGCTCTTAAAGGTAATTGTGAATATTCGTCATTTTCTAAGGAAAATAATAAGATATGAGGTAGATCTTAAAACTTAAGGAAAACATAGCGGGATCCCAGGAGTAACAGGGCTGGATCCCTGCTGGATGCAGACAGAGATGGGGAGTGGGGACCCAGCAGGATGCCCGGGCTCCTGTCCCTGGTTACACAGCGAGTCCCCGAGTCCCCGAGTCCCCGGGAGGTAGACGGAGACTGAGCCCGCCCCGAGCACACTCTGAGCTGTCCTCCCCACAGCTCGAGGCTGCCCCCCGCCTGACACGGGCAGGGTTCATCATTCTCTCCTCTCTGCCCCGGTGCATATTCACCTGCTTCCTGGGCTTTGCAGTTACTGGTTTTTACTTCTGTCACCTCTGATGGATAATGTTCACCCTTGAGGGAGAAATCTGCCTTTTCCATCTTACACCCTCTGGCCCTCGCACACAGTAAGTGCTCAATACATGTTGGATGGGGAAAAGGAGGGAACAAAATAACAGCTCCACCCCACCCCCCAACACACTGATTGGGCCACATCGCCCCAAAGACAATTTCCTTACGCCAGCATTTTATAGTCCTCCGCCCAGAAGGCCATGCCCAAGACAACTAAGCGTTCCTTCCCACGTTCCTGACGTGGAGCCTGGTAGTCCAGAATGATCGGCGCTCGCCATGGACCAAGGCAGCCTTTTGGGCAGACAAACCAGAGTAACAGAAAATGAGGAAAAGTCTGCAGCAGGTGAGAAGGACAGTGCACCTGATCATCAGGAACCTACATTCTAACCAAAAGGTGGGTTTTTTTGCCTGTCTCCCTTTTTAGGTTTAAAATGATAAACCCCAGGATGCCTGGGAGGCTCAGCGGTTGTGTCTGCCTTCAGCTTAGGGCATGACCCCGGGGTCCTGGGTTCGAGTCCCACATCGGGCTCCCTGCATGAAGCCTGCTTCTCTCTGCCTGTCTCTGCCTCTCTCTCTGTGTCTCTCATGAATAAATAAATAAAATATTTAAAAAATAAGAAAATAAAATGATAAATCCCATGGCCTAAAAGGTCAAGTCCCGTGAGATGTAAGGTTTATAATTCCTTGCCCCCGTGGTAGGTCTACTTCTCTTGGACAAATAATTCATCCCCCCAACAGTATGTCCTGAGTGCTTACTATGTGTTAGAGACCTGACAGCTGAGGGCAACCTAAGAGACTGTTCTGCTTCCTTCTTCAGAAGTTTCAAAGCGTCTACAGAGATAGGAACACGTCCCAAGGTCATTGCAAGGAGCAGAAGCAGCACACAAAATGTTCAATTTGTAAGATAATCCCAGTGTTGCCCATAGGTACCCGTGTGTGTCCACCCGTGTCTGTGTATGTATAGACAGAAGCACACACACATACGTAGTGGCCCACACCCACACACGGAGGCCCGGCCGCCCCGTAGCACCCCGGAACATCAACAGGTCATATATGCCTGAGATCTTCCATAGGGAAAACTGAAAGACTGCATTGACAGCGGTACCGGCATTAAAAGCGAGCATCATTTTCTTTGTACTTTTCTGGTTATCCCAAGTTAACTGCAATAAAGATAGTATCTCATGTCATCTAAAACTACGCCCAATAGGGAAAGAAATATAACAAGTGATTAACCGTAGTTGCAGCTACGAGAGAGGAAAAGGCCAGAGAGTGAGCTCTTTTTACTTCCTTCTCATCGTCACCTGTTTTTTTCCCAAATGCTCTATGGGGAGCATGTATTTTATTTTATTTTATTTTTTTATTTTATTTTATTTTATTTTATTTTATTTTATTTTATTTTATTTTATTTTATTTTATTTTTGGGGGAGGAGCATGTATTTTAAAACTGGGAAGTGGAAGCTACTTGAAAATGTAATCAGGGCAGCCCAGGTGGCTCAGCGGTTGAGCGCCTGCCTTCAGCCCAGGGCGTGATCCTGGAGACCCGGGATCGAGTCCCCCGTCGGGCTCCCTGCATGGAGCCTGCTTCTCCCTCGGCCTGTGTCTCTGCCTCTCTCTCTGTCTCTCTCTGTCTCTCATGAATAAATAAATAAAATCTTAAAAAAAAAAGAAAGAAAATGTAATTAGCACGTACACGTTATGGGCTGAATGTTCACGTTCCCTAGAATCCATCCGTCGAAGCCCTAAGTCCCCAGGGTGATGGTCCTTGGGGTGCAGCCTGTGGGAGGTTGAAGTCCCGAGGTAGGACACCACAGTGGAGTTGATGGCCCTGCTACAGGAGGCCAGAATCCCCCTGCTTGCCCCATGGGGGGCCCAGCGAGAGGCAGCAGGGGGGCTCACCGGACCCTCAATCCGCCCGCACGTCGATCTGGGACCTCTCGGCCCCGGCCCCGTGGAGATGGATGTCTGCTATTTCCCAGTCTATCATATATTGCATCACCCTCTGAACCGACCAAGACAACGTAAGCAAAGGACGTCGGAGAACATAAATGTGTTCTCTACGAGGGCTCCGAATGGCAGCAGCCGGTGCTCCCGAATAAATGACTGTGTGACTCTTCTTTCTGTACTAGAATGCTTCTTCCACACGAGATTGTTCAACACTCAGATTTAGACTTTAAACTCTCAGTCAGGTTGGGACCCTCCTGCTAAGGGCATCTTCCATGTCTTTGGACGCGCAAGGGACCGGGAGCGTCCCCCCCGGGAGCCAGACCAGCACCTCCTCAGAAGGACATCGGTGAACGGGCAAAGGAGCAACCTAACCTCCCGGTCCTTCCAAACCTGGGCCTGGGATTTGGGTCCTCAGTCATTCCAGGTTTCCGTTTTGACTCTAGCACCTCTTACCCCAAAAAGCTAGCAGGTGGTAGGAGGAGTCCGGTCCTGACAGCATCATCTTTCTCTTTTTGCAGTCTCAGAAGCTCCCAGACCTAGCGTAGGTCTGCACGGCCCAGACAGGCCATCGCCGCTCCTTCGTCAGGCCCTCCTCTGCAGGCTGACCCAGGACCCCTCAGCCCGCCAGGGCTGCTGACACCCCCTCATCGTCTGGGCACCACAGGACTCTGGGCCTCTCACTGCCATAGAACTTCAAGGGGGAACTCCATAGAGTTCTCGCGTCCCTGTGTGTCCATATTCATAATCCCTTTAGGTTCCCTCCCTCCCTCCCTTTTTAAAATTATTTTTTATTATTTATTTATTTATTTTCAGGAGCCCCCTTCATTGATTTTTTTTTAAGTAAACTCTACCCTCAATGTGGGGCTCGAACTCACAACCCCACGATCAAGAGTCACATGCTATACTGACTGAGCCAGCCAGGTGTCCTTGTAATCTTCTTTTCTTTTATTTACTTAGTTTTGAAGATATTTATTTGTTCCTGAGACACACAGAGAGAGGCAGAGACCCAGGCAGAGGGAGAAGCAGGCTCCCTGCAGGGAGCCTGACGTGGGACTCGATCCCTGGACCCGGGGTCACGGCCTGAGCTGGAGGCAGACGCTCACCCGCTGCGCCCCCAGGCGCCCCTGCAACCTTGTAAAGCAGAAAGCCCGCCTGGGTGTGTAGGCCTCTCAGGCCGAGCCCCTCAGGCCAGGAAGACAAACAGAACCCGCCGGGGGCCTGGAGGATACTGATGGCTCTTCTCCGAGCCCAGGCTCCTTAGGTATTGGGATGAACTGGAATCCTTCACGGACCCCACTGGAAAATGCGGGGCTTCCCGGCTACCTTGCCCTTGTGAGTTGGGCAGCTAAGAAGGTCTAGGGGACTGTCTGCCCCCCAGTAGCCAGGCCCAGGTACTGCAGAGCCCATGGGGGCCCTGGGGCTTCCGAGCTGCGTCCTCTACCTCTGCCCCTCGGACTACCGGTCCCAACGTGCCCGCAGGTCTCCCCCTTGCAGCGTCCCCACCTCATCTGCATTTCTCAGGGATCCTCTCATCTCTGGCAATGTTTTACTGACACCAATTAGAGTTATTGCCCAATTTGAATTTTTTTAAGTTTATTTATTTATTTTACGTGATCTCTACACCCAACGTGGGGCTCAAACTCATCACCTGGAGATTAAGAGTCACATGTTCGCCTGACTGAGCCAGCCAGGTGCCCCCAATTTGATGAAGAAGAAGAAGAAGAAGAAGAAGAAGAAGAAGAAGAAGAAGAAGAAGAAGAAGAAGAAGAAGAAGAAGAAGAAGAAGAAGAAGAAGAAGAAGAAGAAGAAGAAAGGAAGAGGAGGAGGAGGAGGAGGAGAAGAGGAAGAAAAGGAGAGGATTTCTAGTTCCTAAACACGTTCCCTTGGGTCTGCCACCCGCATGGGCAGCACCACCCCGGCCCACCCCAGCAACATTAGAGCAAAAGCACTGGCGGGGCTGTCGCCTGTTACCGGAGTTTCAGGCTGAGACAAATTATTGTTATTACCAGGTTATAAACCCTAAAAAAAAAAAAAATCCCATAATGGAAATGCTAACAGCTCATTAACTCTAATGAGGGCCATCGCATAGGACGCGGTCCCGCAGAGGGATGGCAACTGTGTCAACTGGTCTTGCAGCGACCCGGGGAGCTCAGGTCCAGGGTTGGGACCAACCACTCGGCGGCAGGTGTGACTCCTCCCCGCCCCCCGATCAGGCCTGGCCGAACCCCGTTCGTGTGCACGACCTGACTTGTACCTTGAGACGAGGCACCGCATCTGTGGGACAGTTGACAAAGGGGGGACGTCGGCTCCCGGCGCCCGCCGACGTGAGAGCATTAGGCTCAGACATGGGCCGGCAGGCAGGGCCTGTTATCACAAACAAGCTGTCTGCTCGCGGCTCAATCTGTTTCTGGAAACTGTTTACCTAAATGAAACTACTGATCCGCTGGGGCATGGTTCAAAGCCCAAAAGGTAAGTGCGGTCGGGGCTGCGGGAAAGACGCGGCCGGGGAACATGACGGGAAGGACGAAGTTAGGTTACTCCTAGGGACAAGGCGACTCGGTGCTGTAAAAATTCCGTGGCGGCCTTCTGTTCGACCGTCAGTTAATTTGAATTCCAAAAGTTCAAAGCCACTATTTAAGGGCACTAATCAATAGCTAATATCCTTCCCAGAGTGATCGCCCAGAAAGTTCGGGAGAGCCGGCCGCCGAGGGGCTGAGGGCTCCGTCCCCCCTGGTCACGACGAGCGGACCAGGCCCTGGCGCGAGGCTGGGGACTCCGTGCCCGGGATATGAGCGACACTCAGACGCCTCCTGAACCTCAGGCCCCACTGGTCTGGGGCTTTGGCTCCCTGAGGCCAACTTTGAATTATGCTCCGTGGGAACGTGGACCCTCACGTCCAGGATTGGAGCCTAATCGTGTGGGTTCTTCCCATCAGCCACTCTGGGGGCAAGTTCTGATTTGACTGTTTGACCCCAGGTGCAGAGGGTCGAGTTCACCTTCAGCCTCAGTTTACGGCACATCATCATCCCTGGCCCCAGCCCCGTGCCCTCTCCTCAATTCTTGTAAATCCCCCCGGACCTCTCTGCTCGCCCCCACCTTCCGCTCCTCCCGCCCGCAGGCAGCGAGCCGAAGCTGCTCCCTGTTTATTTCCTGCGCTTGGATATCGAAATATTGCTGTTTGGTGTCCGGATTCTTTTCTTTTTGCTCCTAATCCCCTCACCCAGATTTTCTTCTATCCTAGTCACAGTCTGGTCTTTGTCCATTTGCATTTTCATTGTTTGCACCTTGGAAGTGACCTCAGAGATAGTCTTTGTGTCCTAACTTTTTATTTGACATTTTTATGATGGAACTTTTTTCCTAGTCTTTGATAGTCTTTTTTTTTTTCTTATCTCCCTGCACCCCCAGCAGGTGATGACTGCTAACAGCAGGGATAGGGTCTATCACCACGTATTTCTCCAGGGTTATTCAAAAGCCTACACTAGTGGATGCGTGTGTGTGTGTGTGTGTGTGTGTGTGTGTGTGTGTGTGTGAGAGAGAGAGAGAGAGAGAGAGAGAGAGATTAACTTTAATGAAAATGGATTCAAAATCCACCTCCCTGTAGTTTGCTTTTTTTTTTTAAGAATAGGTGGTGGTCATCCTTCCAAGTTAGTAGATGCAGCTGTGATGCATTCTTTTTAATAGCTGCGTAATACTTCATGGGATAGGTGTTCAGGGATTCATTCAACCATTCTTTACCGATGGGCATTTCGGTTGTGCTCAGTTTTTTGCGTGTGTGTGTGTGTTTTTTTTTAAGGTTTAGTTACTTATTCATGAGAGACACAGAGAGAGAGAAGCAGAGACCCAGGCAGAGGGAGAAGCAGGCTCCCTGTGGGGAGCCCGACGTGGGATTCAATCCCGGGACCCCGGGGTCACGCCCTGAGCCAAAGACAGTCTCTCAACTGCTGAGCCACCCAGGTACCCCTGTGCTGTTTTTTATGACTTTTTATGACAAATGAAGCTGCAAAGAGTATTTGTGTGCATGAATCCAACATACGGGTGCTTCTATTTCTATAGCATGAATTCCTAGCAACGTGCATGTATTTTTACCTATATAAATAGCATTAGGTTATATACTACATTCTATTTCTTATTTTTTTACTATGCTCTGTGTGTCTGAGACCTGTCAGTGTTATAATCCGTAGGCCTAATCTGTTGGTTCCAACAGCTGCATTAATCTCCGTAGTAAACTCCCATTTCACTCCAACTATCACTCTCTAGCTGACTGAGCATAACAGCAGCACAACGTTCAAGTACTTCAAAAACACTACTGAGGGATTAATAGAAAATAAGGAATTCCAGGTTTTTCAAACTCTCAGGACATCTGACTTTGGAAAACTGTTACGGCCAACCAGGGCACAGAGAGCAGGGGGCGGGGATTGCAAGGGTTGCGGTGGGGGGAGGTCTCATTTGTTAAGAATCTACTCTTCATCAGGCACTTTATAAAAGTCCTACTTGGCACTCAACACAAACATTCGAAGTAATATTTTACCACTGATTGGATGAGGAAGCTGAGGGATAGAAGGGTTGAGTGCATCCCTCACACTAAGGTGGGGCTGGGATTCAAGGCCACATCCACCAAGCTCCAGAGCCGCAGCCCCCCTCATTACTCCAGTTTCACCCCAGACTGACTTCTGGCTTTTTAGACTCGTAAGTGGCAGGGAGGAGGGTGGGGGGAGGCACATAAAGGATCATAAGATCTTCATCTGCAGTTGTATCCAAGGATTTCAGAACACTGTGTGCTGTCGTCGGGGCGGCGCCAGGGGGGCAAGACCCGGGGGGTGGGGGACGCAGGGCCCAAAGGGGCGCCTTCCACGGAGGACGGGCCCACGGACGCACCGCAGCAGGGCAGGGGGACAGGGGGAATCGGGCAGCACGGGGGGCTCAGCAGTGTAGCACCTTCCTTCAGCCCAGGCCATGACCCCAGGGTCCCAGGATCAAGTCCCACATCGGGCTCCCTGCATGGAACCTGCTTCTCCCTCTGCCTGTGTCTCTGCCTCTGTGTGTGTGTGTGTCTCATGCATAAATAAATAAAATCTTAAAAATAAATAAATAAAAGCCAGGAATCTTTCCTTGAGGCCGAGGAGTGACTTAGGCGGCGTAGGGTTGGAGAGAGAGACGCAAAGGGGCAGGAGGCAGGTCAGAGTCCGTGCCCAGGGGATGGGGTGGGGGGGGCCCAGATCCCAGAGGAGGCGGCGGCCCTCTGCCTCCCGGGCCAGCAGCAGCTCCCGTGGGCGGAGGTGGCGTCCTCTCCCTTGGCTTTGGGGCGTGACTTGCTGCGCCCCCGGGAATGTGGGGACAGTGACTACGCACCGCTCTCAGCAGAGGCCTGAAGGGGCCTGGAGGGGCCTGGAGGGATGTAGAGGGACGTGGAGGGATGTGGAGGGGCCTGGAGGGACATGGAGGGGCCTGGAGGGGCCTGGAGGGGCCTGGAGGGGCCTGGAGGGACCTGGAGGGGCCTGGAGGGATGTGGAGGGACCTGGAGGGGCTTGGAGGGACATGGAGGGGCCTGGAGGGGCCTGGAGGGACCTGGAGGGATGTGGAGGGACATGGAGGGACCTGGAGGGGCTTGGAGGGACATGGAGGGACCTGGAGGGGCTTGGAGGGACGTGGAGGGACTGCTCCCTTGGCACATCTGCCCTCCGCCGTGAGAACACTGGGGCCCTGGTAGCAGGTGCCCGTCAGCCTGGGACCCCAGCGAGACCAGTGGCACAGACCTGAGCAGAGCCGCAGCCTGGAGCCCAGCCCGGCCAGGCCCAAAACCCTGAAAGGGAAATGAAGGTTGTAACTGTGGCGTCGGATTGCAGGTTGCCGTTACCACGGCAAAAGCCGACTGACAGCCTGCAGGGGGGAGTCATGTGTCTTGGAAGGGTCCAGGGCCACTGCTCTCTCAGCAACAGGAGGGGAAGCCGAGAGGGATGAATAGATGAAAACACATGTTTGCAAGTGGAAGGAAGGGAAACTGAGGCACTTCTCACCTGACGCTCTGTTACTGGGCCATCGGGGGAGGGCGGTGCAGAACGTGGCGTCAGGGGAGGGGGCACCAGCCTAGGGCTCGGGGGAGGCGCAGGTGCCACTGGAGGCCTGGGAAGGACGCCCGGCGTCACAGGGCACCTGACGAAACCCAGGCTCACAAATGCACAAATGCCCTGGACAAGAGGACGAGGGGCAGAGGATCCCCCTCCAGGTGGCTTCAAAAATGGAGCGGAAGGAAGATGTGGGAGGAAGTTTCCTAAGCTCAAAATCTGAAGCAAAACGTCAAAGCATCCCTTTTGCCATGTCAGGGACACACCTGAAGGTCAACGTCATGTGCCTCCCAATATTGGGTTTCTCCGATGACGACGGAAAAGAGCTTGGCCGTCGATGGCAACGTGCCCTTCCTCCTCGCTTATCACCGTCTCTGCTATTGCTCCGAGCCGCCTGCTTGTAGCCGCCAGCCTGAGAGAAGAACGGCGGCAAAGGGACCACGGTCCAGGTCCCCAGGTGTCCCGTTACTGGGGAACCCATGTCCGACCGCTTCCTTACTCTCTCTCTCTCTGAACTTCGCTGCAAAATTTCAAAACTTACTACAAGACCTTTCAAGCTGCTGCTACAGCTTTTATACTATTGTAAGTTCCCAGGCAGTCTAGAAACTCCAAAAATAGCTCAACGGTGACAATAGTTAAAAAAGAAGAAATCAAAGATTTCTTATGACATAATATGATCTCTCTAAAAGACACCTCTTTGGTTGTCTATCCAGAGAATTTTGTTTGTTTGCAAAGTTAGTGTAGCTTGATGGCAAAAAGCTAGAAAGCAGATGCAGCTCCTGGGGGGTCAGTCAGCTAAGTGTCTGACTCTTGATCGCAGCTCGGGTCATGATGTCAGGTCGTGAGATCGAGCCGCGTATCGGGCTCTATGCTCAGTGTAAAGGAGGCTTGAGATTCTCTCTCTGTGTCTCCCTCTGCCCCTCTCCAGCTTGGGCTCTCTCTCTCTCTCTCTCTCTCTTCCCTCTCTTTTAAATAAATAAAATTGGGACGCCAGGGTGGCTCAGCGGTTGAGCATTTGCCTTTGGCTCATCAGATCATGACCCCGGGGTCCTGGGATCGAGTCCCACATCATGATCCCTGTGGGAGCCTCTGCCTGCATCTCTGCCTCTCTCTGTGTGTCTCTCATGAATAAATACATAACATCTCAAATAAACCAACAAAAATACATAAAATCTTTAAAAAACAACAACAACAAAAAACATAAAGTAGAGCTTGGCCAGAGACCAAGCAGTGTGGTAATTGAGAATATAACCTCTGGGGCTAAGAGCCTGAGTTTGAATCCAGGATCTGCCAAAGTGTGTAATTTTGAGCAAGCTGCTTGATCATACTGTGATCAATAATAATCCCTCAATGCATCTCATCTCTGCCACTTACCAGCTGTGACCTTGGGCAAGTCACTTAATTTCTCTGTGCCTCAATTTTCTTCTCTGTATAATGTGGATAATAATAGCACCCACTGCATAGGGTTGTTACGAGATGTGCGTTAATGCACATAAAACAAAGCAGTGCCTGGTACGTAGTAAGTGCCACAAAAGTGATAGCTATGACTTTCCTTCTTTTTAATTATGGGCAAGCAACCTATGCACTTACCAAAAAAAATCTCTGTTTGTCATTTCCCTAGTGATCCCAACCATTTCAAACCTAATCTCTTAAGATAACAAAGATTTTTAGGTCTCCATATCATCCTCAAATGCAACTCCTGGATAAAATAGCCAACCTATACACATAATTTCAGAAAAATATACACTGTTCCAATAGTACCCTAAAGCACTTAGAACAAAATAAAATATATTTTAGTATTAAAATGCAGAGCTGCATAACTACATGAGAAGATACAATGAGTCCGATGCTTGCCCCTACTTAAACCGAGTAAGTTTGGATGTAAGAGAATATAAGAAGGAGCACCTGGCTGGCTCCGTTGGTTGAGCATCTGACTCTTGATCTCAAGGTTGTGAGTTCAAGCCCCACGTTGGGCATAGAGTTTACTTGGGGGGAAAAAAAGAGCGAGAAAGCATAAAAAGCCAATTGATACAAGACACAGGATGGTGAAGACGCAGAGATAGGTGACACTAGAATAAAATCGAGTGTCTGAACACATGGTAACAGACAAACTTAAATCTGTATATGCTAAGAGGAAGAGAGGGATGGTCTCAAATAGAGGAGAAAAAACCTGCCAAGACAAATCTCAAACCACCCGAGTAGGAAAAAGGAGTTGGTAACGATCTTCTCGCAAATGAATAGGACCTAGTTTATAGGTGCAGTACCCAAGTGACCACTTCTGTTCTGACACGGGGCAAGGAAGTGACGAGGCATCATAGCAGGCATGTGTCCTTTCGTGAAATCCCACCACATATCAAGGCTTACATGCAGTGGCTAGAGCTTAGGGATCCTCCGTGTGGAGAGTGGCGTGGAAAAGGGAAGATGGATGTGAGAGCCCGCAGAAGGGTGGTGTGATACAGACGCCCAGGCACTGTATCAGGGAAAGACTGAAATTATTAAAAAGAAAAAAAAAAAAAAGAAGAAGCAACTTCGATATTCATAATTTCATTATGAAATTTTTCACAATTATAGGTTTCTTACCATTGGACAATGCCCCTCCCCCTGGAAATGTAACATAGCATGGCAATAAAATGAAATATTTTATTTTATTTTTTTTAAAGATTGTATTTATTTATTCATGAGAGACACAGAGAGAGAGAGAGGCAGAGACACAGGCAGAGGGAGAAGCAGGCTCCATGCAGGGAGCCCGACGTGGGACTCGATCCTGGGTCTCCAGGATCACGCCCCGGGCTGAAGGCAGCACTAAACCGCTGAGCCACCGGGGCTGCCCAAAATGAAATACTTTAAAACAAGTTATTAATAAAGTCCAATACAATCCCTGAAATTCACGTGTCTCCACGAATTTAATCATTTGGTTGTAAGAACGTTTAAAGGAATCACAATCCTCTGCTGCACATTTACAGTCAGCGTCCTTGCTTATAAAGAAATCTCACACAAAAAAAATAAAAAAATAAAAAAATAAAGAAATCTCACAGGCACGTCTGGATGGCTCAGCGGGTTAAGTGTCTGCCTTTGGCTCGGTGCGTGATCGTGGGGTCCTGGGATGGCGCCCCGAGTCAGGCTCCCTGCTCATCGGGGAGCCTGCTTCTCCCTCTTCCTCTGCCTGCCTCTCCCCCTGCTTGTGCTCTCTCTCTGTCTGTCAAGTAAAGAAAGAAAATCTTTTAGAAAGAAAGAAACTCTCACAACTAATGATGCAGTTAGAAACGCTAGACTGCGTTGAACAAGCAGGATGCACACATTGTATTATTCAACGATACTGAGAAAATGTCTTTATTCACACAAAAAAGTAAATTCGTGGGGTGATGAGTGTGTTCATTGACACGAGGGGGGATGTTTTCACAATGTACATGTATATCAGATCGCCACACTGTACACTTTAAATATCTTACGATTGGGGGCACCTGGGGGGCTCAGTGGTTGGGCATCTGTCTTTGGCTCAGGGCATGATCCTGGGGTCCTGGGATCGAGTTCCGCATTGGGTTCCCCGTGGGGAGCCTGCTTCTTCCTCTGCCTGTGTCTCTGCCTCTATCTGCATCTCTCATGAATAAATAAAATCTTTAAAATAAATAAATAAATAAATAAATAAATAAATAAATAAATAAATAAATAAATATCTTACGATTGCATTTGTCAATTATACCTCAATAAAGCTGAGGGTGGAAAGAAGAAAATGTCTTTATTTCATGTAATCATCCCTCCGCATAATAAAACGATATTGTATTACTGGCCATTGTCATAATTTTGTGAGACTTTTCAGTATTATTACATACTAAAGTACTATTGGTTTATACTTATAATGTGTTCAATCCAGTGGGATGTTCAAAAGGACAGTGGACTCTGAAACTGTCCCACAAAGGCCAAGATGTGTAGTATCCTCATTCCCTGCCCACCAAATGCCAGCAGTCCTTGCCCCCATCATCAGGAGAACCAAAAAATGCCCCTACAAATGTCCAAAATGCCCTTATTGGGAAATGCATCCTTCTCTAACCCATTCGTTAGAATGCACAGGACCGAGTGGCACCTACTCTATGCCAAGAAAGAAATCCACTTAGACTCTCACTGCACGCCAAAATAAATCATTTGAATAGTGAAATTTAAAAATAAAAGGAAATTTTAAAATGAAACAAAAATTTTCGAGAAAAAAGTGCATGAAAATTTACCTAATCTCAAGTGGGGGAATCCTTTCTAAATCTAAGAATCACAAAGGAAATTAACTGAATACAAAAGACCAGGAAAATACATACCATAATTTTCTCTCTCTCTCTCTTTTTTTTAAGAGAGAGAGAGCAGTTAGAGGGAGGGACTGAGAGAGGGGGAGAGAATCTCAAGCAGACTCCCCCTGAGCGGAGCTCCATCCCACAGCCCCCAACCTGAGCCGAAACCAAGAGCTGGACGCTTAGCCGACTGAGCCAAATATTTTTTAGAGTGCTTTACATATAAAGCAATTTTACCAATTGATTAAAAGGAAAAGAAATGCAGCAATGTGAACAAACTAAATGCCACTAAAATTGTACACTTAAAAATGGTTAAGATGGGGCAGCCCCGGTGGCTCAGTGGTTTAGCGCCACCTTCAGCCCAGGGTGTGTGTGATCCTGGGGACCCGGGATCGAGTCCCATGTCACGCTCCCTGCACGGAGCCTGCTTCTCCCTCTGCCTGTGTCTCTGCCTCTCTCTCTCTCTGTCTCTCATGAATAAATAAATAAAATCTTTTTTTTAAAAAAATGGTTAAGATGGTTTTAAAAACAAAAAGAAAGAAAATTAAGATGTTAATTTAAAAATGGGCCGAGGAAGGTGGTGCAGCCACTCTGGAAAACAGTGTGGAGGTTCTTATGAAGTTAAAAATAGAGCTATCCCATGACCCAGCAATTGCATTACTGGGTATTTACCCCAAAGAGGCAGATCCAGTGAAACGCCAGGACACCTGCTCCCCAGTGTTCACAGCAGCAATGTCCACAACAGCCAAACCGTGGGAGGAGCCTCGGTGTCCTTCGACAGATGAATGGATCAAGATGTGGTCTATATGTACAGCGGAATATTCCTCAGGCTTCAGAGAGGATGACTACCCACCATTTAAGTTGATGTGGATGGACCTGGATGCTATTCTGCTGAGTGAAATAAGTCAGTCGGAGAAGGACAATCATCACATGGTCTCACTCATATGTGGAATATAGGAAATAGTGAAAGGGACCATGAGGGAAAGGTGGGAAAAATTAAAGAGGGAGACAAACCATGAGAGACTCCTAACCCTGGGAAACAAAGGGCTGCAGAAGGGGAGGTGGGTGGGAGGATGAGGTGACTGGGTGACAGGCACTGAGGAGGGCATGTGATGGGATGAGCACTGGGGATTATACTATATGTTGGCAAATTGAATTTAAATAAAATATTTTTTTAAAAAACAGAGAAATGACATGGTGTAATGAAAAATACTAGTATTTCTCATTTTAAGTCGACCATTCAGTAACTGGGCAGCTGTTGTCTGTTTCAAATTTTCTTTGCTAGAAAATGAGGAACTTGCTAACGCTTAACAATAGGTTTGTCTTATGGACATAAAGGTTTGCTACCAAATTTTATTTTTATATATAAAAGTGTATAAAAAAGATATGCCCCTTCCCTCCCCATATTCCCATGAGTCGTGGCTATGTGCTTACCCTCTGGCCAATGGAATGTAAACAGAAACCTGAAAACAAAACAAAACAACACTCTCCTCCCTTCTGTTTTGTCCCTTCCTTCATCCTGCTGCAACCCCAGGCCCATCTTGCAGCACGAGGATAGAGGCCACACCTAGGCATGCAGAGCAGGGAATTTGGAGAAGCCTGGGTCGTGAGGGTGTCATGGAGTCACGTTGCCCTACCAGCCAAGACTACCCAAGAAAAAGAATTCAACTTGCCTTAAATCACTCGTATGTGCCTCTGTTGCTCACCACCAAGCCAAAACCTTACTCATATTCCATCACTATTCATTTATTTGTCCTTTCCTTCCTCTAGACTCTGAGCTCCTTGAAGGAAGGCACTGTACCTTACCCATGTTTGAATTCCACAATGATTGACTTACGGTGGAATGTTCCAAAAACGGTTATTAAATGAATGCATGAAAAAGCAAGTGAGTTATTACTTGCAGCGGCAGCTACATCTCTTGAAGTTTGTTCAGGAAAGTTAAGGCCCTTTGTCCTTCAACTAAGTTTCCCAAATGAAGAAGTTACGTGGAGCAAATAGAAGAAAACATGCACATAATATGAGGAAAAAATAAGCCTTTTCTTTTTTTTTTTTTTTTAAAGCAAACCAACATTTACTTGGGCAATTGGGATTGCAATTCAGAAGACACAGATTCAAATAGAATTCTGAATTAGATCCCCTAAAAATTAAGTTTTTGTTCTTGTAAGCCATTAGGATTTTTGGAATTGTTATGGCAGCAAAACATAGGCAAAGCTGGCTGATATCGTGGGCTTCATATTTGGGAAAATATGAGAACAGAAAAAGCTGAGTAGGAATTTGCTTGTCTGGAGGAAGCTAGTGGCTTGGGACATTCCAGGCAAAGAGAAGACCCCCCCCCCCCTCCTTGAAGGACACATTTTCTTAGCACATTGAATTCTATGATATTTAAAGAACATAGCACTGTGGGAAATAGAAAGATGAGCAAGAAAAAAATCATTATCCTCATTGAGCATTAAAAAAAAGAAATATAAATAATTTTAATATATTATACACACCATAAACTACCTGAATGCAGAGGAGGGAAATCACAGCAGGGTGAAGGCATAAGACGTTTGGGAGAGAAAGTAGTACTGGCACTGGGCCATTCAGAAAGGAGAAAATGGAGGGGCACCTGGGTGGCTCAGATGGTTAAGCGTCGGCCTTTGGCTCGGGTCATGATCTCAGGGTCTTGGAGTTGAGCCCTACGTCGGGCTCCCAGCTCAGCAGGGAGTCTGCTTCTCCCTCTCCCTGTGCCTCATCCTTGCTTGTGCTTTCTCTGTCTGTTTCTCTCCAAATGAAGAAAATCTTAAAAAAAAAAAAAAAAAAGGAAGGCATGGCATGGCATTGATACACTTTGCACTGTTTGAACATAAACCACAGGGTGTAGAGAACCTCAGGTTGCGCATTTTGGTGAGAGGGTGGCATGCACCCCAGGAAGGACTAGCTGAGGAAAAGCCTAAGAACAGAAGACCAAAGAAAAAAGGTACTTGCATATCATCAAGTTAAGAAAAGTAGGTTTAATCCTAGCAGCAAGGGACCTGCATTAAACCATGCTGGTGTCCGCTTCAAAACAACTTTACAGGGGGATCCCTGGGTAGCTCAGTGATTTAGCGCCTGCCTTCAGCCCAGGGCCTGATCCTGGAGACCTGGGATTGAGTCCCACGTCGGGCTCCCTGCATGGAGCCTGCTTCTCCCTCTGTGTCTCTGCCTCTCTCTCTCTCTCTCTCTCTGTGTCTCTCATGAATAAATAAATAAAATCTTAAAAAAAAAAAAAAGGCTATGCCTTAAAAAATAAAATAAAATAAAACAACTTTACATACCTTTAATATCAAGGATGTGATTCCAGGGGCACCTGGGTGGCTTTGTCATGTGGGCACCTGGCTCTTGGTGTCAGCTCAGGTCATGACCTCAGGGTCATGGGGAGCAAGCCTGCATCAGGCTGAGTGCTCAGCGCAGAGTCTGCCTGGGACTCTCTTTCTCCCTCCTTTTCTGTCCCTCCCCATCTCTAAAGCTGCAAAGTAAGTTGGGCAGGAGAAAAGTAGGAGCTGAAACGCGGCCTGAGCTCTGTGTGTCACCTGATGGGAGCTGGGCCCGTGCACGGGAAAGGGCTTCTTAGCACAAAATCTGAGCCTGTCCACCACACTAGGCATGAGAGGCTATGTGTACCTGCAGGGCCTCCTTGTCTACGCACTCAAGGTACCGTATTTGTGGCAGAGTGTATACACTCGCCCCTCTCCAGGAGCCCGGGGTCACGCCCTGCGTCCCTTGTGAAGGTCCTTGGATCTGCCTCCCTGAACTAGCAAATGCTTTACGTAGCCACCAGAGTTGCTCCACGGCTGTTTTGCGATTGACGGAACCAGAGGCTAGACCAGTGTCAAAGGGAGGATCATCTTGGTAATGTCACCAAGAAACTAGAGCAGAACCCCTGGCAGCCTCTCTCCTTTCATCCTGGGACTGTTTTTTCCCACCTGTACACCATATCAAGCCATAATTCTTTGTCTACTGCAAACATCAATCCCTTTTATACATTCATTAAAAATAATTTATTCATTATTATAAAATGCTTTTAATTTTTTATTACTTAGTTAATAATAAACATGAATCACCATCAATGAGGTAAGTACTCTCAAGAAACAGCCAAGATAAAGATTCAGTGTTCAAGTACTTATATATTTTTAAATTATCCAATAAAAGCCCAAGATGTTTATTATTAATGATCACAATCAGAAAGCTTGATAATGTATCAGAGGCCAAAAGCTCCCATTCTCCTAGATCCTAAAAGCAAGTGCCGGAGTAGAAATCACAGGAAGGCTTATTGCCTAGGCACTCTGCCTATCACAGCATATGAAATCGCCAGCACAATAATATTCTGTTTTAAAGCTATAGATAAAAAGAGTGACATGCAATGTGATGTGTAATCCCCCCGCCCCCCCCAGTGCATCTAGGGACTGATCTGATCAGCCTTCGCCGGGTTTCAAGAAATAAACATTATCATCTGACTTATAAAATGACTCCTTGTGTTCTAAATAAATTAATCTTGGTTATTCCCCTTAAGAACACATACTGGTGTGCATCTGAACAAAGACAGGATTTGCTGAATTATTATCGATAGCCACGGGCCAAAGAGCCATATCAGAGGAGGCGTGTTGCCTGCTTTGACCACTCTCAGCAGTTCATACTGCTTTACTCTGTAACGTCCCTGGTCTCTCAGGGCACCCGGGTGGCTCAGTTGGTTCGGCGTCCTACTCTTGACTTCGGCTCAGATCATGATCTCAGGGTTGTGAGATCGAGCTGCTCGTCAAGCTCCACGGTGGAGCTTGAGATTCTCTTCCTCTCCCTCTGCCCCACTCCTCCAATAGCCAGAGAGCCTGAACCATGCCCTGAATTAGCAAAGTCAGACACCACTCAGTTTCCAGCCAAGTGAGACAAATGAACTCTGTTCACTCAGATGGACCTCCAAGTAGAGCTCCCCTTGCTCTACCCTTTCCCATAGATTGCTTTGCCCCCCTGAGCAGGATAAGACCAGGCAACATGCAGCTGTAGTTCCCAAGTTCCAGTCCCCACAAATAAATGACAATGTAAGAGACTCATCCGATGATCCTCCCCAAACGGGAGCCACAGATCAGAAGAATGTCCTTTCACAGATGCCCACAGTGGTTATAGATTAACCTCCAAGGTCTACTGTAAGGCCAGTCCCATAGCTAAGGAAAGCACTTGGAAATTGTCCAAAATGCCACATGCATTTAAAAAAATAGATTTAAAAAAAAGTGAATACATATGATCATCTTCAAAACAACAATATTAGACATTTAATTTCTAACCATTAAATTAAAACTGTTTGGTCAGAGGTACGGTCTAATGCTGTACAATCAGGTCCATGTACAAGGCAGGGAAGACATTGGCCATCAATGTTTAAAATTTTGCCATAGGCAAGTCGAGGACAGGGCCTCCAGAATTTCTAAACTCCCTAGTCAGGTTACTAACAACTATTACCTGCAGTTGTTTTTCAGCTAAAAATGTCCTTCAAGCTGGAGAAACTGGAAGACAGTTAAATCTGCTCAAGGTTTACCTGCTATGAGCCCTTATTCCTTACGAATATTATATTGAATGTGGTTGCTTTGTCTGGAAGGACATTCCAGAACAACTGAGCCATAAAGACACCAACACAACAAATATTTGGTGTACATGACGTGGTCTGTCATGTACAAATTATCTTGTCCTCAAGAGACAGATAGCAAAACTGATAGAAAGGAATGCTAACTAACTACAGCAGGAAATGTAAATAAACTGCCTTAAAGGGAGATCAAGAGAAATCAAGTTGGGAAATGGTAGGTCTAGACACGAAACCGATGTAATATTAGCAATTAGTAAAACAGCATTTAATAATATTAACAAAAGCAATTTAATATCAACAATTAGGATTGACAATTAAAACCTAGACATCCTCCTACTTCATAGTCTTTAAAATCGTGAACTCGACTCCTGGTATATATTAACCAATGGCTTTTCTCATTTGGATTTTGCCAAATTAAAAAAAAAATCTGAAGAATAAAACCGTTCCCCTAAAGCCCTTTCTCCTGGAACTGCAACCCCACCTTTCAACTGGCTGCTCACACCCCTGGCCCCTTGGGCTCCATGACACCACCAAGCCCAGCAGGTTTTATCTCCTGCACACCGTATTTCATCTAACGTGGGAAGCCATTGATTATTGGATGCACCCTTGTCTTGTGTACCTCTAAGAAGAGACACTTTCACCAAATCTAAACCTTAATCACAATTTCAGATACGAAAATATGACCTGTATGCACATACACATTTCAGAATTGGTGTAACGCGGTATGTAGTGAATCTTAGCTCCTTTTGATCCCAGTGTCACCACCCTAGTCCAGACCCCCTTATATCTCACCCGGACACATCTACCCCTTTATTCTTGACCCCTCCAGTCCATTCTCCACTGCCAAAGTGACAATCTTTACAATACAAATCTGATCAGACAATGCAGATCTGATTATTCTCGGCTCCAAAATTTGCAATGGCTTCCCCAGGCCCTCAGTACTGAGATCCAGCTCCTCCAGGGAGTCGGACGCTTATCATCTCTCCAGCCTCCTATCACCTCCAGCAGCTTCTCAGGAACTTCTCACCTCCAACTGTATCTGACCCCTCTCAGTTCTTCAAACATCACGCTCTCACCCACCCCTCAACCTCTATACACTCTACTCCCTCGGGGAGCTCATGCTCCGTCTTTTCACCTGGCTACCTCCTGCTCATCTGCCTTGTCCATCATGTCTGGAGGAACCTTCCTTGCCCGCTCTCCCCTCAGAACAAATCCCCTACCATATGCAGCTGTACTCTGCACGACCCCTGTATAGCCCTTTGGGTACCTGGAATGATTCACTAAATTATTAGCTTAAATATGTACCTTTTCAATGTTAAGGTCTAGGACAACAGAGATTCATTTTATTTATTTAATTTTTTAAAGATTGTATTTATTTATTTGACAGAGAGAGAGCGCGTGTGAGAGAGCACAAGCAGGGGGAGCAGCAGAGGGAGAGGGAGAAGCAGGCTCCCCGCTGAGCAGGGAGCCCTGATGCGGGGCTCAATCCCAGGACCCTGGGATCATGACCTGAGCCCAAGGTAGAAGCTTAACTGACTGAGCCACCCAGGGGCCTCCAGGGTTTGATTTTAATCAGAACTGATTACGCAGTGTCTGGCAGAATTTGGTCCACATTTGTTGACTGACAAAAAAAATCTTAGATGATGGCTAATGCAGTTCTCCCAGGCATTGTTTGGCAGAAACTAGTTTTTGCTACAAAATGGTAATAGGTACCCTAAGGTAGAGGTTCTCAGATGGTGTCCTGGGCATACAGTAAGCATTTCATAAATGTTGGGCTCGATGTTACTGCTGGTTATAATGACAACCACAAAGGTGATGATGATGTAAGAAATGACATGCTGTATCTATTCAAAAGGACTCGCCTTTTTTACAAAAAGATTTATTTATTTATTCATGACAAAGAGACAGAGGCAGAGACACAGGCAGAGGGAGAAGCAGGCTCCATGCAGGGAGCCCCATGTGGGACTCGATCCCGCGACTCCAGGATCAGGCCCTGAGTCAAAGGCAGATGCTCAACCACTGAGCCACCCGGGCGTCCCAAGGACTCGCTTTTTAAGATACTCCATGATGGAGCTCTTTGCAGTTCCTATCCAGACAAATGTCTAAGAGTGACCTCTCAGAGCTGTACTACTCGTTGATTCTAAAAATCCCAGGACGGAAACACCATCCCAGGACCAGTTTAAAAGGGCCGACGATCAGCAACTGCCACTGAAACAGATGCTGACAATGAAGTATATTCCCTCTTCAGTTTTAAGGGTAACAATTTACTATCTGCCAACGTAACAGAAGAACAATATTTGCTTTGTCTTTTATTTTTTTTTTGTTTATTTTTTTTTTGCTTTGTCTTTTAAATTCTAAACCATAAAAAGCATAGAACATAAGCTACTAGAAAGAAATTTCCTTTCTCATTTGCCAACTCAAATGATACCTGGCCATTTGCAACAGAACAGGTGTTCCCCAGGTAAACATTCCCTGGGCACACCGTGTAACTGTTTCACAGCAGACAGTCCCCAGCTGACCATCATGGTCCTAGCCCATTACTCGGAATTTGCAATGAATTTTCCCACAGACATTAAATTCTGAGACACGGTCTTGGTAATTCATACCAATTGTACTGTGGTATGCTCGGACACGCTGTGGATTAACGGGCTTTATGTGCTATGATGCGATGGGAAACGCCGTGGATTAAATGGACTTTATGAGTTCACTTTAGAACCTGGACACATTGTCTGATACCAATTCTATGAGAAAGTAGTTTCCAGGGAACAGGAAGCCCAGAGGCAATGAAAACACAAGTCCCTCTTCCCTTTCTCCCTGTCTCATCCCTTTATCATCACCCCACTCGGCCACAACCCAGGGGGAGCAGCACCCCAGCGGTCCCCTGGGTCCCCTCTGCAACCTCAGTCCCCCACCCAGAGCCCAGGCAGCCACAATCTCCCTACCTTTCACCTCTCACACTTTACCAAAACATTTTTTTAAAAGATTTTACTTATTTATTCATGAGAGACCCAGAGAGAGAGAGAGAGGCAGAGACACAGGCAGAGGGAGAAGCAGGCTCCCTGCAGGGACCCCGACGTAGGACTCGATCCCGGAACCCCCGCGTCACGCCCTGGGCCAAAGGCAGACAGTCAACCACCGAGCACCCAGGCGCCCACCAAAACATTAATAAAACCCCTCTTGATGCTCACCAGACCTTGGGAAACCTCACCCTGTTCACGGTCACCCCACCACCAGTGCCCTTTACTCAGCATCAGGCGGGGCTCCATCCTCTACTGTTCAGCAACAGGAGGCTTGAAACCAGCGCTGAAAGGAAAAAACATGCTTCCCCAACCGTCGGCTCCCTGTCCCCCTCCACAGATTTGCTCGGGCTGCTGTTCCCTTCCCTCCCAGGTCTCTCGCCCAGCCGCATTCCCAGGGAGTCTGTGCATTCCAGACCCCACATTTCTGACATCTCCCAGAACAGCCTACCTGGCCAGCTCCCCACCTGCACTCACCCCACTGTGCCTTGGATTTCTTTTCTCTTTCTTCCTTCCTTCTTTTTTCTTTCTTTCTTTCTTTCTTTCTTTCTTTCTTTCTTTCTTTCTTTCCTTTCTTTCTCTCTCTCTTTCTTCTTTCTTTCTTTCTTTTTCTCAATTTTTTTAGAGAAGAGTAGGGGCAGAGGGAAAGGGTGAGAGAGAATCTTAAGCAGGCTCCACACCCAGCACAAAGCCTGACGGGGGCCTGACCTCACAACCCAAGATCAGTGACCTGAGCAGAAATCAAGAACAGGAGGCTTAATGGACTGAGCCACCTGAGCACCCCCTGCCTGGGATTTCTAATACTTATTCCTTGTCTTTCCATCTTTCGCAGTTCCCTGAGGACAGGCACAGCTTCTTTCTGGTGTCTGGATCCCTGCGAGCTGCCCCCCCTCCACACACACACACACACACACACACACAGCACCTGGCTCACTATGATGGTGAGTGAACACAATAGAAGTCAGCCTTTCAGTGTCTCCCTCAGTCAAAAAAGAGACAGAAAGGGGATCCCTGGGTGGCTCAGTGGTTTGGTGCCTGCCTTTGGCCCAGGGTGTGATCCTGGAGTCCCAGGATTGGGTCCCACATGGGGCTCCCTGCAGGGAGCCTGCTTCTCCCTCTGCCTGTGTCTCTGCCTCTCTCTCTGTGTCTCTCATGAATAAATAAATAAAACCTTTAAAAAAATTTTTAAAAAGAGATAGAAGGACATTATAGAGCAATATCTGGGACCCAGTAAGAAAAAGATGTGAAAGAGTGTCAGTGCTTATGTAAAGGTAAATATTAAGGGAAAAGAACCGGAGGTGCGGGGGGCACCTGGATGGCTGGGTGGTTGCGTGTCTGCCTTTGGCTGGGGCCCTGCCTCTCTCTTGATCTCTCTCTCTCTCTGTCTCTCCTGAATAAATAAATGAAATCTAAAAAAAGAAAAAGAAAGAAAGAAAGAAAGAAAGAAAGAAAGAAAGAAAGAAAGAAAGAAGAAAATTAAAGAAGGAAAAAAAGAAAATTAAAGAAGGAAAGAAAGGAAGGAAGGAAGGAAGGAAGGAAGGAGAAAGAAAATTAAAGAAAGAAAATTAAAGAAGGAAAGAAAGAAAGAAAATGAAAGAAAGAAAAAGAAAGAGAAAGAAAGAAAGAAAGAAAGAAAGAAAGAAAGAAAGAAAGAAAGAAAGAAAGAGAAAGAAAGGAAGGAAGGAAGGAAGGAAGGAAGGAAGGAAGGAAGGAAGGAAGGAAGGAAGAAACCGAGGTGTGAGCAGCAGAACAGTAAGACAGAAAAAAAAAAAAAAAAAAAAAAGGCCGAATCCAACAGTTCTCTTCTGGAACCATCAGCATCCGAATCCGGAACCAAAACCGCTCCGTTTCGGTCTCCGCAGGAGGTAACAACAACCGGCAATGCCCTCGCCCTCGGGGTGCTACGCTCCGGGCAGGCTCCCAGGCATCCTCCTCCATCCTCTCCATCCTCCTCCATCCTCCTCCATCCTCCTCCATCCTCCTCCATCCTCCTCCATCCTCCTCCATCCTCCTCCATCCTCCTCGCCACCCTGTTATCTTCATTTCACGTGGGGGGAAACTGAGGCACCGGCAGTTAACGGCCTGGCCCAGGCGGAGCGGGACCGAGCCTCGAGGCGCCCCCCCGCCCCCCGCACGGTCCTTGGGCAGGTCTGCAGGGGGGTGCGGGGGGGAGGCGGAGGGCAGGGGGCAGGGGGCAGGCCCCGGAACGTGCGTTCCCTCCGCCCTCGCCCTGCAGGCCCGGGGCAGGAGAGCGGAGCCGCCGCGCCTGGAACCACGGCTCGGGCTCTGGGCCCGGCTCCCCGGGCGCCCCGCAGTCGGGTGGGGGTGCAGACGCCGGGAAGGCGGGGGGGGCCGCAGGACGAGCCCCGAGGCGGCGTGTCCTTCCCACCGACCACCGCGTCCCCCAAACCCTTCCAAGGGAGGCTACTTGAGACCCAAAAGGACACCGCGATGCGTCCTCAGTAAGAAGCGCGCGGGGACGACGGGGGGGCCGCCGCGGGAGGGTCTGCAAAGTGCCGCGGGACCCCCGCGCCCCGGTCACGCCCCCGCGCCCCCCCCGCCCCCCTCTGCGCGCCCCCCGCGCCCCCGCGCCCTCCCTGCGCCCCCCCCGCGCCCCCCCTGCGCCCCCCCCGCGCCCCCCCGCGCCCCGGTCACGCCCCCGCGCCCTCCCCCCCGGCGCCCTCCCCGCTCCCCCCGCGCCCCCGCGCCCTCCCTGCGCACCCCCCGCGCCCTCCCTGCGCGCCCTCCCCGCGCCCCCTCTGCGCTCCTCCCGCGCCCCCGCGCCCTCCCTGCGCCCTCCACCCCCGCGCCCCCCCTGCGCCCCCCCTCGTGCCCCCTCCCCGCGTCCCCCCCCCGCGCCCCTCTCTGCGCCCCCCCCGCGCCCCGGTCACGCCCCCGCGCCCTCTCCCCCGGCGCCCTCCCCGCTCCCCCCGCGCCCCCGCGCCCTCCCTGCGCACCCCCCCGCGCCCCTCCCCGCGCCCCCCGCGCCCCTCTGCGCTCCCCCGCGCCCCGCGCCTCTGCGCCCTCCACCCCCCGCGCCCCCCCTCGTGCCCCCTCCCCGCGCCCCCCCCGCGCCCCTCTCTGCGCCCCCCCGCGCCCCGGTCACGCCCCCGCGCCCTCCCCCCGGGCGCCCTCCCCGCGCCCCCCGCGCCCTCCGCGCACTCCCGGCCGCAGGTCCGCAGGTCCCCGGGCGCGCGCCCTGCAGGGAGCCCCGAGCCGCGGGGCGGGGGGGAGGGCGGGGGGGCCCCGGGGCTGCAGGGTCCCCGCGCGCTCAGCCCCGCAGCTGCCCCGGGGACGGGGGTGGGGGGGTCGGGGGGTGGGGGTGGGGGGGCGAGCTCTTGCAAAAGGAAAACCGAAAATGAGCAAAGCCGCTGGCCTGGAAGAACCGGTTCCCGCTGCAGGAATGCGTGCGGCGCTGCTGTTTTCGGTGCGACTTTTATTCATGCACTTTTTTGGTTTTTTTGTTTTTGTTTTTGTTTTTTAAAGAATCGCCGTCGCTGATGATGGTGCCAGTGAGGAGGGTTACGGCCGCTCCAAAGAAGCTCGAGTGCGGATTTCCCTCCTCGGCTTTAGGCTGGGGAGGTGATGCCCGGGTCCTAGGATCGAGCCCCGCATCGGGCTCCCTCTGCCCGGGTCTCTGCCTGGGTCTCTGCCTCTCTCTGGGTCTCGCACGAATAAATACATAAAATCTAAACACAAAACAAAAACCGTCACCAACAACGCCCCCCCCCCCCCCACACACACACACCTTGTTCCAGGCCCAGGCTCCAAAGAAAGACAAAGGTGTCAGAGGTGGGTCTCCCTGAAGGGCCTCCAAGGTTCTTCCCGGAGCCAGGCCTCCAGCCCTCCGCACCAGGCCGGTTTTTCTAAGACCAGGCACCCCCCACCCACAGGGAGTCAAAATGAGAACTTCAGTTTCCTTTGTATTATTGCCCTCCTGGAAAGGATTCCTACATTCAGGCATACCCAGCGTTCATGCTTTTAGACCGGAGATCTTACTATGGACGCTTATTAAAGGCCCCTGATAAATCAGAGGCCAGCGGGAGGTCCCCCCCACTTACCTGGCCTAGTGGCACAGCAGAGAGCTGGGGGGGGGGCCTGTGTGCCTCCGATACCCGCACAGGCTGCAGAACCCAGAGCTTGGAGACCTGGCCTGGCTTGGAACAAGGGGTGGCTGCCGCTGGTGGACTCTGGGTTGGGTGGTGCTTGCCAACACCAGCAGGTGGTGGTTGGGGTGGGGTGTGGGTGGGGGTTAGCAGGTCCCTGGGTCTCATCGCCCACTCATGGTCCACTTCCCAGGTGGGAGGCAGAGGAGGATGTCCTCATCAGCATCCTGCTTGAGCAGGAGAAGAGCCACTTCTCAGTATGAAAGTACCTCGGGGGGATTCCCGTTAAATAAAACTGCTTGGCGGTGACCTAATTTGTTCGTTCAAGAGGATAAACTCTCCTTATCCATACATTATTATTGTTGTTATGGTTTCCGGCGTTAAATTATACATAAAAGGCCCGAGCCTGTTTCAGAAATAAAACATTTTCAGAACATGAATCTTAATGAGATCCTTACACTAAATTGTGCCCGAGAATGGCATTACTGTAGCTGCCCCTTTATATTTTCGCCAATTTGTAATCCTCAATGCACTTTTTAAAAATTATTGTAAAATGTATTTTCTTATAATGTGTTCATTCATTACCGCAGACCTGCCTGTTGCCTTTTTGGTCTTAGCTTATTTTTCAAAAAACAAACTTCAGAGTAAACCCCTTTGCAGTCTTTTGCCTTTCCTATGTCTACTTTTCCTTCATAAAACTTGTCCAGTTTTCTAGGGGGCTTTGGGGGGCTCAGTGGTCGAGTGTCTGCCTTGGGCTCGGGGCGTGACCCCGGGGTCCCGGATTGAGACCGCATGGGGCTCCCCACAGGGAGCCTGCTTCTCCCTCTGCCTGTGTCTCTGCTTCTCTGTGTCTCTCATGAATAAATAAATAAATAAATAAAATCTATTAAAAAAAAAAAAAAAGCTTGTCCACTTTTCCTCTGATAAAGTATTTTCAAACAGAAACAGATCTACAAACAAGGGTTCCCGAAAGTGCAGTTCTTAGAACACGGGTCCTGCAAGACCCTCCCTGGAAATGAAGTTGACCAGTGTGTTTGGGGAATGCCACACGTTCTCCCCATCCTAGCCTTACAAATCACATTGTCTTGCGGTCAAGAAACCTGCTGAACTCGGCTTAGCCCAGCATTTCTCAAACTTATTTGCATGTGGAACCCTTTTCCAAACAAGGCTTATTAATATGCTGCAGAATGTTTCTTTCTAGGATTACGCTTTGGGAATTACTGATTGAGACCATCTAATATATGGAATAATTATAGGTCAGATAACACTGAGATAAGTCAAGCTGCAACATAAGAATTTTTTTTGCAGAGGAATCTGACCTTAATTGCTATTTGTGAATTTCATAAATCCACCGCGTTAAAAAAAATAATCATGCCTTAAATACGTAGGTGATTAGAGGCTGTGTGAGAACCCTGAAACTACACAGAAGAAGGTTCCAGAAATATCCCTTTTATCCCTTGGGAACTATAATCCAAAGTGTGGTGGATTCCGTATTTGTCGAGTCAGCCTCTCCATCATTCCGTATTTGTCGAGTCAGCCTCTCCATCAGTCCCAACGCACTGGGAATATTAAAAAATAGTTCCCATAATATAGACTCCTTGCAATGCTCAGGAGAAAGGGCCACCCAGTCCAAACCTGTTCTACTGCTTGAGCCCCCACTTTGGCCCCCCTCAAAATAACCATGCATCCCAAGAGGACCTCTGCTACCTGAAGATCTTCGTGGTTGACAAGCCTTTGGGGCCTTTCCTGTCCCTTAGGGTAGGGCTATCAGACAAAAACGACGAGCAACCATCATCCTTGAGAACAAGACAGTCAAACCAGCAGCCTAAGGGCCACTCAAACTGTGGCTCATCTGGACCAATTTGTATTTGGTGAAAACATTTCATAAAAGGAACTCCGGGAGCACCTGAGTGGTGTAGACTAAGCACCTGCCTCTTGGTTTCCACTCAGTTCCAGATCTCAGGGTCCTGAGACAGAGGGGCCCCTGGAGCCAGCTGCGGGCTGCACACCCAGCGCTGAGTCAGCTTAAGACTCCCTCTCCCTCTACCCTCTCCCCTCGGTGAACTGTCTCTCTCTCTCTCTCTCTCTCTCTCTCTCTCTCAAATAGATAAATAAGTCTTTTTAACAAATAAAAGGAACGCCAGGTGTGTCAAGCATCTGGGCTAATAGGAAGTGGGGAGCATACTAGTCCTTCTCAATCCGATATTCTTCAGGAAGTGGAAGGGAGCCATTTACATTAAAACACTTACCGAAAAAGAAATGATAAAAAAAAATAAAACACTTACCGAAGTGCCTTATATACCCCTACCCAGCCCTAGGTCCCGAGGAGCACTTTCCTCCCCCACTGTCACATGCTAAGGCACAAGAGAAAACATGAATATAACTAAGAAATTTTGCATTACATTTGTTTTATAGTCTTCGTAACACTTGGGGAAAACTAGGCAAAAAAAAGAATAGATGCTCCATAAACACTAATCAATTGATTAATTAATTGACCAACTAATGGCCCTTTCAAAGTTACTTATTATCCAAGAGAAGCTGGGCTTATACTCTGAACACTTGGTTCCTGTTTTACCCCAGGAGATTATTTTCTATTTCAAGGAAGCCTCACAGTTTAAACTGGACTGTGAAAAATGAACCCAAACAGTCTGGCAAATATCTCTTAAATTCTATTCCACCCACAAAATTTGCATTACTTCTGTTGATATTTGTCAAATGCCACCGGGCCCTTTCTATCATCTTTTCTCACACAGAACAGCCTGGGACTAAGCGTATCTGCTCTCTGTTACCTAATAATTATGGATTTTATGGAAACTTTTCAAGGGAATAGAAATGATAGGCAAAATAGATTTCATCTAAGTCTGCCAAATGATTGCTTTTTAAGGTCTCATGCTTGACTTGTTTAAGATAGAAGCACAAGCTTCATCTCATCACTAAGAATTACTAGGATCACATAACATATACCATTAAACACATGGGTCTATCCTGAGAAATTTCATTGTAATCAGTCATATTAATACCCAGGATCTGTTCCTTAAAATGCTCGTAGTTTAACTGACCAGCTATGTTCAAAGTAGAAAAATTATCAAATTTGTGGCAAAGATCGTGCTTCTCATACTTTTACAGAAAATGAAAGTGATACTTAATTATCAAAATAAAAATCTTCTGAATCTGCATGTGTCAGACAACTTCCCCTTTTGCTGTTATTTTCAACCCCCCCAAGGAGGAGAAGAACTGAAAGTGATCTTTTGGTGTCGTCGGTTCAAAGAAACTATTTTCCTGTTCAGGATAAGTAATTTATTTTTCCCCCCAATTTTTATTTATTTTTAAAGTAATCTCTACACCCAACAGGGGGCTCGAACTCACGACCCCAAGACCAAGAGTGTCATGCTCCACGGACTGAGCCATCCAAACCAGGCGCCCCAGGAATTTCCTAAGGCAGTTTGTATAGGTGTGAACAATGACACTGTGTAGCCAAATAACGTACTGAGCACAGGCCGGGAGATTAGATTCAATGTAAAATATGTGCTTTTGAGTCACTCACGGGTCCCCGTGTGCCTTTCCGGGAGGGAACTTTAACAAGTCTTCCAGCGGTGCGTGACCTTGGCCCCCCGGCCTGCTCATTGTCTCTCGGTCCTCTTGCTCCTCCAGGAATATTTTCAGGTGGTTTGATGGGACACATCCCCCCCTTCTAACCCAACCAAAGCAAGCTTACTGATGGGGCTTTGACGTCATCACATTTTACCCTGGAAAGTTCCAGCTGGTCAGGAAAATGGGACAGCTACAGGCCGGTGCTCCTGCTGCCACCTCTTGGCCTTATGACGAAATACATCACAGGGAGAGGAAGGGACAACTCTGCTCCCGCAGTTTTCGGGTTGAGGACTGTTGCCGTCTCCTTGCGTGCAGAGAGGGGGACTCCCGGGGACTCCCAGGCCCTGTGGACAACATGACAAAGTCCCAGGACACTCGGCCCTGGACACAGCGCCTCCGCGAAACCCTCTGTGACAGCTCTGGGCGCCCCGGATCCGGGGTGGATCTGGACACGCCCGTCCAGGCATCTGGCCCCTTCTGGGCCTCTCGCCCGGCGGAGCAGCCTCGTCCTTTTGGTGCCACGACCAAGATCCTGTAAACTGGGAGAAGGTGGGCGCGCTGAGAGGATGTGAGAACGCAAGATGCGGGCGAAAAGTTCTGACGTCCACTGGTTTTGAGTTCACAATAGGTAGGTAATGTGGAAAAGACAAAAATAAAACAGGCTTTTCCCTGCAGCCCCACAATGTTTGGCTTCCGTTTCAAAGCTAATCAATGGGAAGGACCCGCTGGGAATTGGGGCGGCTCTAACCAACAGAAACATCGCGCCTTTGACCCCTCCAGGGCTGCTACTGTAAATCCTCCCCCAGCTGAGTATTGGTACAGATGATGTGATCTGGTGCATGTCGTCTGGTTATTCATTTAGTTTCTAGAAATGTCCTGCTGTGTTTCTATGAATATTTCTGCAGCACGAGTCGCACGGGGCAGAGAGCTGCCTCTGAGTTGGACAGATCCCCGACCCGGAGGCCTCCCCGACCCCTTCTCGAAATGAAGCCATTCCCCCCATTTCCTACCGCCGGAGGAGAGACAGGCCCAGTCCTCAGAGCATCTGAGAAGCTGCTTGAACTAATCCACCCGGCTCGCCCCCTAATGGAGTGATTGGCAGGCACCTAAAGAGATATCGATTGGGCCAGTCGGTCCAACACCCTGGTTTTTTTACCTGTCAGTGCGACCGAGGTATTAACCCAGGAACACCTGGACCCTGGACACCGTCCCTCCGTGCAGCTAGCAGCCCCCTAGGAGTTCCCTGGTCTCTGCAGGGGGAGACACCCAGAACGACCGACCTGGTGGCTCAGTCCACCGAGAGGAACAAGAAGCTCTCCCATTCCAATCCTTGTTCTCACTGGGTTTGATCTTTTTCTTTTTTTAAGATTGTATTTATTTATTCATGAGAGACACAGAGAGAGAGAGGCAGAGACACAGGCAGAGGGAGAAGCAGGCTCCTGCAGGGAGCCGGATGCGGGACTCGATCCCGGGTCTCCAGGATCACACCCCGGGCCGAAGGCCCAACCGCTGAGCCACCCAGGCGTCCCTCACTGGGTTCGGTCTTTGTCTTTGCGTTGTCACTCATATAGCATGCCATTCCGCCAACATGCAATTTTTTCTTTGCATCTTGAAAAATAAATGGTCATTATTTTATGGGGGCGAAAAGGTTCCCCGGTGCGCTGCGAGTGTTACTAACCAGCTCGCAGCAATTTGACAGACTCCTAACTGATGAAGCAGTGAGCCCTAATAGTGTTGCTGCTACCCATTCCGGGGCTGCTTCAGGAGTTTTTACGTCTTATTAATGTAATAAAATGTAGCTTTTACAGTTATCTACAGTATGCGATTACAAATGCATGTTATTGATATTATCCGTGTGATGCTTGAGTTTCTTTTCCATTAATAGAAACTCTGCATTTTATACATTAATTATACAGAGAATTAATGATGGCTTAAACAAGTCCGTCTACAAGTAGACATTTTAGAGGCAATTATACTCATAGCAGAGTAGTCCTCTCTTGAGTGACAGGCTTTGTTCCAAAAGATGGTTTTTAAATGCATTTGTTCATAAACATAAAGTGGCACTCTGCAAGGAATAACGTGAGTGTGCTCGTGTTAAACTTAGCTCCAAGGGTGCCTGGGGGGCTCAGGGGTTGAGCGTCTGCCTTCGGCTCAGGGCGTGATCCCGGGGTCCTGGGATCGAGTCCCACGACGGGCTCCCCGCAGGGAGGGGAGCCTGTGTCTCTGCTTCTCTCTATATATCTGTGACTAAATAAATTTTAAAAAATAAGACTCAGTTTCGTAAGAGAACATTGTTGCCACGTTGAACATGGGTGGCCTCCCATCTTGTAAAATTGCACCCAAAGATATTTACATTTTGACTTTATTGTTTGCATCACTAAAAATGATGCTACAAAGACTCCAAAGTCAGTTTGCCCAGAATGAAACCACCACTGTCTTCCGCCAGTGTTCCTATCACAGAGGATGCCCGCCCCCCAACACCCAGCTTCAAAAACCAAAACCAAGGGTGTGGGGGGGTCATTCCTCTTCTCTTTTCTAATCCATTACCAAGCTTTGTGGATGTCACTTCCTAAGTATCCGCAGAGTCTGCTCACTTCACCCCACATCCGCCGTCACACCCTGGTTACAGCTGCATCGTATCTTACCTGGGGCCCTGCGACGGCCCCACATCCACATTGGGTCCTTCCTCAAACCCATCTTCCATGTTGCAGCAAGAGGATTATGTGAAACTAAATTCATGCCACCGTCTCCCCACTGAAGGCATTTAAATTCTTCTTATTGACCTTGAGATAAACAACAAACTCTTTTCCAACAAAATCCTTGTCTACCATTTTGAAAATTTATTTCTCCTTTTATTTCCATCAGTGCCATTTGCCTTTCCTTACTAGAACTTTAAACTTGTTGGCCGTTTCTGCCCTTGGAGGTCATGACAAGGTTAATAATGTTACAAAACCAGGACACACATCACTTCTAAAGGTCACGACATTAAGACTCTAGTCTGGATTTCTTTTTTTTTTTTTTCTTTAATTTAAAATCAATTCATTGACATATAGTGTATTATTAGTTTCAGAGGTAGAGTTTAGTGATTCATCAGTTGCACATAACACCCAGTGCCCCCTACATCACGCACCCTCCTTAATGCCCATCACCCAGCTACCATATCCCCCCACCCCACTCCCCTCCAGCGACCCTCAGTTTGTTTCCCATGGTTAAGAGTCTCTCATGGTTTGTTTCCCTTTCTGATTTCGTCTATTTTTCCCTCCTTTCCCCAGGTTCATCTGTTTTGTTTCTTAAATTCCACATATGAGCGAGATCATATGGTTTTTGTCTTTCTCTGACTGACTTGTTTCTCTTAGCAAAATACCCTCTAGTTCCATCCATGTCGTTGCAAGTGACAAGATTGCTTTTTTGGCTGAAGAACATTCTATTGTGTATAGAGACACCACTTCTACATTATCCATCCGTTGATGGACCTCTGGGCTCTTTCCATGGCTTGGCTACTGCGGTCTAGTCCAGGTTTCTTAAACCAGATAACAAGAGTAATTGAAATTGGAACAAGGATTTTTGGTTTACTGAAGGTGAATAAACTTCTAGAACACTTCCATTCACAAAAATGGGATGGACCTCATCCGGTTCATGCACTGTGAAGGGAAAAAGAGGTTGACATCCTTTTTTTTTTTTTTTCTTTAAGATGTTATTTATTTATTCATGAGGGACACACACACACAGAGGTAGAGACACAGGCAAGGGGAGAAGCAGGCTCCCTGTGGGGAGCCCGGTGCAGGACTCGATCCCAGGACCCTGGGGTCACTCCCTGAACTGAAGGCAGACGCCCAACCACTGAGCCCCCCAGGCATCCCAAGAGGTTGACATCCTTATTTCAGAATTGAGAAGACAGAAGAGGAGGTCACCCATCTAACTGGGCAGTTGCCGTGTGCCAGCCACCGTGCTAGGCACCTGCAAGTAGGTTATTTCACTTAATTCGCCCACAAGTGCAGGCACCTCAGTCTTCTCTTCATCTGACAGATGAAAAACGTGATGCTAAGAAGGTTCACATCTTTGCTAAAGGTAGCACAGCTGTTCTCTGGCAGTTACTATCTGAACCCCAGGCTGACACTCGAGGACAGGCTTCTTCCTAAGAGAGAATGCCACTGTGGAAACTGTCCCCTCAACTGTTCCAAAAGGTAGCTCCGCACCGTGGAATGACTTCCAAATCCCTTTCCTACCATGTGCTGTCTCTATTGCTGATTTTCTATCCATCCTTCCCTTCTCCCCTAATCCTCTAGATCACTAAAATTGATCTCACTTCTAATTTTTGTTACCTCTCCTCTTACGTCACCTCTGATCGTTGTTACCTACAGTCGCCTTCTCTCCGAGCCTTGTGCTCTTTCTGGTGACCTCCTCCAGCCAAGGACATGTTTCCCGGGGTGTGGCTAGCCAGCCCTCTGGACGCCTGTGGCACACCCTTGGACCCCTTCCAGGATGTTCAGGGCGCCTCTTGGATCTTGACCTCTGATGGAAAACCCACGGGTCAAACACACGTGGTTGGGATTGCTGATGCCTGTATAGCTATTACTTAACAACATTCGTTCTCAGGAATTGAGCTCGGGCCGATGGTGACAAATGACACCACTGTGATGACCACAGTATTTCACTGTCCTGTTTAAAGATATTATTTGGCCAAGTCAAGGTTAAAACCACGTCGTGGTACAAAGTAAGGGTGACATTACGGGACCTCCACGAGGCGCGGCATAGACACCTACTAAGAAACGCTTATTCATATTCATCTAAATTAAAAATATTTTGGGTGGGGGGAGCACCTGGGTGGCTCAGGGGTTGAGTATCTGCCTTGGGCCCAGGTTGTGACCCCGGGGTCCTGGGATCGAGTCCCACATCGGGCTCCCTGCATGGAGACTGCTTCTCCATCCGCCTGTGTCTCTGCCTCTCTCTGTGTCTCTCATGAATAAATAAATAAAATCTTAATTTTTTTTTTCCTTGTTGCAGCTTTAAAGTATCTCGGGAGAGATGGTTTGAAGCCTTGTGAAAACTTCTTCAGAACTTTTAGCCCATATACTCTTTACTTTTTCAATTCACTCTGAAAATTTCTGATGATAGAGGACTTGCCACGACTAAAAACCGAGTCCCAGAAGAGTCTGACCAGCTGCAGGCCCGCGCTGTCACGTAAATCACATCTGTCAAGGGGAAGCAAAAGTTCACTGAGGTCTTTTTGAAACGAAGCCGTGGCTAGCAGGCCCCCCACTTGGGGGGCAGTTGGCAGCGCCCCTATATAAGTGGTGTCTATATGCACAAGTGCACGAGAGGAGGCAGGGCCGTCTGACCACGGAGGCCTTGCACCTGGGGCTCCAGGGGGCACGAGCGTGAAAAGAGGGAGGCCTATTCAGAGATGGTCAGGGAGCCCTGCTCACCTGCGCTCTCTGCGACCCCCGTGTCCGCAACGGAGGCCCCGAGGCCTGTGCTTTTAAGAGCTTCACAATCTCAGGTCTGGCGACACAGGATGTTTGCAAACTCCGGGAGGGGAGGGTTGCTGTACGGGGCCCACCCCCTCCCCCTCGGAGGACCAGCACCAGGGCCTGTTAGTTGTGATTTCATCTAATTAATACATAACCGCGGAGCTGAAAGGCAGGATTTCACAATCGAGCAGGTCGCCTCAATTTTCGAATTCCTTTAGGTGGAAAGCAATCTCCAGCAAGGCTTTCAGCACCCTGACATATTTATTCTTCCTCTTCAGATTCAAACCATTCCAAAAGGTGAATAAAAAATACAGCAAAAGCAGCCGGCTTGTCTACAGTATTTACATGCTTTACATACCTTCAAAATATGTAGCTTATTAATGACTGGTTCCTCCAACCTCCTCAATACGCTTTTTTATTAGCATGACATTCCTTAACTCACAAGTGCCGAGCCATCTCGCACCCTGCGAGGCTCCTTTATGGTATTTAATATAAAGATAGAACAGTATTTATATCCCTCACAATAAGAGAACGGATTGTTTTAAGGCTATACAGCCTAGATGTGATAAAGAAAGAAGGAACCTTACAAAATGATAAATATTTTCATTAAAAAACTTTAAAACTAAAAGTTCAAAGATATGTTCTCCTCTCTTATTTCTTGTCAAAACATGACTTAAGACCCAAAACTAATCTACTTTCAATTTTATTCCATATTTCAGCGCTGTCATAGTACTCAGCAGAGAGTATTGGAATACGATCATTTTTTATTTTGTTGATGTTACCGACAGCTTTATTTCACAAAGCAATCTTATACTATGTCTACCAGTGGCAGGGCACAGAGGTCAAATAGTCTATCCTTACAGGTGGAGAGCTTATTAAATGGCACGTCTATTAAACCCGATGGACAACATAAAGAAACATTCCGGCAAAATACTTTTAACATAGTTCAATGAAGATATGGCTCAAAAGGGTAGTAAATAATTTAAACAGAGACCAATAGGGAATTTGTTATACTTTTTACTAGCATCTTCAAAATTATATTTCAAACAAAGTGGTTAGAATAGGGAGAAACACAAAAGCTGCAGGGAAGAGCCTAAGTTCTATGGCAAATTGCTAAGAAGCGTGGGTGCCTCGACACAAATCCAAACGTTAATAAATCAAAGGCTCCATTG